>NC_089864.1:4270000-4915000 GCF_036373705.1 Amia ocellicauda | reverse complement strand
AGCCACCACGCCTACGTGTGTGCGGTGCGCGTTTTATCAGGATGCTTACATCACATTTCCCCAATATTTGAGGGGCACAATAAAGATGACACTCGCAAAGTGATGCTTATGAAAACTAGAATCTAGCCAGTGCATTTCAGTGTTTGTAGAGGGCACTCGACACTTTTGATATAAACCCTGTGAAAAGGCTGACCCTGGGGGACGTTTTACCCATCGCGTCGCAGAACCAGCTTATTTCCTCCGCTCTGAAAATCACGCTGACAATGGGTACACCTAAGACTGTAGATCTATTATAGAAGAAAGACAACGACCCCCACCCCTTATGTATGTATGTATGTATGTATGTATTCCCTTTTTCTTTAGGAATTGTGACAAGATCTCGCTTTCCATGTTGTGACATTTTGGAATTAGAATACTATTTTAAGAGGGGGAAGCGTAAATACTTAGATAAAACAAAGCAATACAACTGTTCATGTTTGATGTTCACAGGGTTACAATGGGAAAACAGAATCACAGCTGAAATCCTGAGATCTAGACCAACAGTCGGGTGCTTCAGATATATAATGTAGGAGGACGGTCTGTGTGTGACTTTCTAATGATCGTCTCCCTGTACTCATGTGGAAAGAGGCGATAGGCTGGTTTTTTTCAGCACAGTTGAGGAAATGGGCTTTACTGGATTGCGCTCTCTCTCTCTCTCTCTCTCTCTCTCTCTCTCTCTCTCTCCACTGTCTTGCTTCCCATCTCCGTGTTCCCTTGGCAACTCCTCTGCGGATAATGGGTTTGGATGCTGGATGCGGGTCGCGTCCAGGGGAGGCAGGGAAGGAATGCCACTGTCGCCGCTCATTCTTTCCAGGAATCGGGGGGTAGTATATAATACACCACAATCGTGCACGGTAAAGCACGTACGCCATTCACGCTTTACTACCAAGTTTTTTTCTTCTTCTTTTCTTCAAGAAGGTGTCCTAGAAGTGTCATTAAAGAGACATTATTTGACACTCTTTTCTTTCTGTCTGCGCTGACTCATCACTGGGGGAATATCAATACCCCCCCGCACGCCACACACACACGCACGCCCATCAAACACCAGCTGGGAAGACAAAAAAAATGCTGCATTGATTTTCTACACACAAGGAGATTGTTAATAATGCAAAATGCGCCGATTCGACCAGTGCAGATTGGTCTGGTGCGCCTGTTATTTCTACCCTGTCTTCAAAAGCCTGCGAAGATAGGCTCGAAAAGACGGGGGCGAATGGGCCAAAACGAGACGAGATGCGCAGGGGGGGGGGTAGAGAAATACAATTCCCGTCATGCCATGCGCGCGGCACTCCCTTTTGATTTCCTGCCCTTCCCCCTGCAGCCCCCCCGCCCCGCGCGGCGCCGCCTCCGCCAATCAGCGGCCGAGACCGCCCGGCTCGTGCCACGCCGACCAATGAGAGCGGGCAGCCTCGTTCTGGATGAAATCCAGGGGTATAAAGTCTTTGTCCCGGGCAGGCCTGCCCCATCTGCGCATTTTGTCGGACCGGAGCGGCGGCACCAAGAGGCTTCACACTCGCGTCCCATTCAATTTTTTTGTACATCCACTTTTTCTACGTAACAGACACCATGAGGGAAATTGTGCACATCCAGGCCGGCCAGTGCGGAAACCAGATAGGTGCCAAGGTGAGGAAAAAACAGGAAATGCATGATAATTATAATTTATTATGAAATTGATTTAGTGCACAGGAGGTTAATGATTTGTCAGAAAAGTGCCTTCAGACCGGCTCATTTCGGTGGATGTCTGTATGGCTAGTACCAAATGGGTGGACTTTAATTTATTAAATGTCACTGAGTGGGGAAAAATGCAAGGTATTTGAAAAGACTGAAGGCTCAATGCATGTCTGCCAAAACCACCCGCTCCGGGACTTTTCCACCAGTAACACATGAAGCCGGTACGGGCAGCCTATTTTCCACCTGTTTAAACCAGATCCACCTTGGGGCTCCATTTAATTCTGCGATTTAAAACAAATAGTTTCCCACAATTATGTGTGTTTAGCCCTTGCATAGACAATGGAAATAAATGTTTTTTTAATGTTTCCATATTTCTATCAATTTGTATTTCTAAACAAGTATTTGCATTTTTAAATTGTGAACGATTGTTTGGTTCAATTGTGAAAAGGACCCGCTGACGGAAGCGAAATCACCTAGACGTGGTTTGTCTGGGCGTGTATCGCCGGACCCCCGAACCCCCTTTTCAACTCGATGAAATGCAGTGTTGTATCCACAGTTCTAAATCGAACGGGCACTTCTGGAACGCGACCGAGTTCTAAAAGAATGTCTTCATATTCTACATTCCACTGGGTTAAATTGCTACTTTTTCTCTCCATTGCAGAGCCCCACATTTTAAAAAATAATTCAATGGGGGAGAAAGAGAATGGGAGGCAGAAACCGGGGGCTGGGATGGGATGGATGGATGGGTGGAGCGGGGCGCTGCGGCTCACAAAGAACAATCGCGTCTCTTTCTGTCTCTCTCTCCACCGACTGACAGCGGGGCGGAAAACGCGACGGGGCGGAATACATTATAATTCTTCACCCTTTCTCATATTGATATGCATGTGTAGCAGACCTTTTAAACCGGTTTGCTCATTCCACATTTTCCACTTCAGACCCGAGCCGCTATAAAGACCTAATTGCTACGTGAACCGTTATCTGGGGAGGAAGAAAAATGGCCGCGCTTTAAAGGCAGTCGTGTAATTGGGTCAGCCTGCATCGCTCCGCCAGTGATTGGTGGCTTTTGATGCGCTTTCTTTATGCCACAGCTGCTTGTCTTGGCGGAGTTTATGATTTATTTTAATAATGGGAGGGGGATAGGTGAGCGTCTGGAGCCAATATATTTTAATTTTGCACCGTCTTTTATACTGCATGGCTTTTTTTAAAGGATTGCCAACTGTGACAATGTCCTTTGTGATTGAACCTCACTAGATGTCCTGATCTAGACCCCTTATCCGTGTTTTGAGATCTAAATGGAAAGGTAGTGAGGTTTGCGAGTAGCCACAGTCTGACTGCAGCTGCGGCTGGGGCTCTGTCTGAACGCCCTCCTCCATTTTGAGCCAAAACCTTGCACTTGAGTTAATCCGGAGTCACTGCAGAGCCCAAGGGAAGCGCACAGGCTCCGTGTTAATGTGACACATTAATTGATATCCGAGTTTAGGAAACGGGTTCTCACTCCTGGCTGCGTTAATTGGAAGCGGCGGTTCGCCAGGGGGTGAGGAGGGGGTTGTCAGTGAGGATGAACTCCATTTTGTGGCATACATACATACATGCATGCATGCATGCATGCATACATGCACACACACACACACACACACACACACACACACACACACGCACAACTGCTGTAAGACCCCCAGCCCCACGCATTAATGAACCCCCCACCCCGCACAATCAATACAGCGCAGTGTAACCGAGAGCCTGTCCGACTACATTGATTTATTACATGGGAATGCATAGTGATATGTGCCAATTACTCTATTGTATATTAGGGGAACGGTGAGCAACTTTAACGCTTTAAATACAAACGCATACATAAATGTACAATGAATAGTGACTAATTTAGCGCTTACACAGGATTAAATTATAGTAATAATTTGCTCACACCTCATGTAAATGCGATTCTGCACACGGGAATTTATTCAGTCTCATATACACTCTTTAATTAGGAAAGCTGTTTGGTCTGAAATGAACAATTTATTTTTCAATCATACAATACATGAATTCAAGTGCCACTATTTGTATAGTACAAATACAGGCTGTATGTGCATACACAATTTTAAATTGGCTTTGCCACAAAAAGGACTGGGACGAATTAATAGCTTGACATGTTAATCTATTCTTCAGTTGTCTTGAGGAAATAAAGTGTATATCTATACCACGGCTTATGTCTGGACTGGAGTTGGAAAGAGAAGAACTCTTATCTTTTAGTGCATACTAAAAATATCATTCAAGGATAAGACTCGTAGATTGCAGACTCCAATGTAGCAGAGTAGTAGTTACAGTGAAAATGCAAAGACCTGCAAGAAAAGCGATGGATCAATCATTAAACCCCCAAATGTCGAGTGTCACATGATTCCTGGGGTCCTGTGCGAAAACCGACACAGCAGTTCACAGCAGTTGTGAAACGTGTAACCCTTCCGAGACAGACTACAACTTAAATTAAATCTCGGGCCCTTCCTTAAACCACAAATTCCTGACCTCAATAGTGACAAACTCGCCCTCATCAGATATTGCGGGGGGAATTTGCAGTTGTTGGGGCGGGTCCGAGTCGATTTCACTCGGGCCTGCGGATCGTCCCGCCTGCGGCAGGAGGAGGAGAGGCTGCTGGACGCACTGGACTGGGATGGCACGCGTTCACACAACGACAACTGGCACAGATCGGGGATGAAAGTTAATCTCGGACACATTACATAAATTGAGCAGAGTTGGAATGGTCTTCATTGGAAACTTTTATTATTTTTATTTGTTTTGGGGGGGGGGCAGTCATCTCTAGAATTTCAGTAGTATCAAAGAGGATGACCTAAATCTGTTCCATCAACACTACTAATCAGGATAACGTTTTTTTTTTTTTTTTTTGCACTTTTAATCCTGAATTATCCTGAAATGTTTGGGAGGAATTTGGGTTTCTCTTAATCTCCCACTAAAGAGCAGCTCTTCCATTTTAGTGTTAAACCTTCTTCTATATAGAGATAAATGTCCATCTCCATCTCTCTCCCTTGCCCTGTTTAGCCCCGGACCTGTCTAAGTGCTTTGGCAATACTGATGTAACTTAGTCATTCTAATAAAGTTTTTTTTACTTTGAATTTGATGGACAGATTACTTGTTCTTTCTGGTATTCAAACCATATCTGGGCCATAGGTAGGCTAGTTAGGGGAAAATGACAACCTTGGAGCATGATTGCAAATGAGATGACATGCTCTGTAGCCCGATTTGATCTTCTGTGGTGTTTGGGATGACTACACAAGTCATTTTAAGATGCACACTGATCTTTAAATGTTGGACATTCTCAGCTACCCCACTGTACGAGAGCACATGAGAAGCCTCTGCT
This sequence comes from Amia ocellicauda, assembly GCF_036373705.1. Taxonomy (NCBI): domain Eukaryota; kingdom Metazoa; phylum Chordata; class Actinopteri; order Amiiformes; family Amiidae; genus Amia; species Amia ocellicauda. Next base: position 4,909,923 of record NC_089864.1, on the reverse strand, counting down.
CCCCCCAGGGCAGAAGCTTCAGTCCAGACCAGTTCAGATTGGCCCATCTTGTACTTTCTAGATGGCTTTTTATTTAATAGATTTGATTCCTCCTTCCCTCAGATGCTTGGCACTGATATTCTGGGCCCGCTGCCCACTAAACACTGCTGATCTGAGCCTGAGCTTTTGCAAGGACCGTCCTTGATGCCGAGCAGCTTTTATTGCTTTCTTTTAAGCGGACTCGTTCGCCCTACAGTTCTTCTATTCAAACAAATGTACATCGTGCATTTCAGGGTTTATGTTCTTCTATATTAAGACCCTTAACGTGCACATAACAGTCTGGTCTGTGTGCCATTTATTGTTAGTGTGCACTTAAAAGTGAGTCTGCAGTCTTCCATTTTAAACCTTGCAGTGCAGCAGCGCACAGTGCTGTTTTCATTAGTTGAGTGACATCATGGCTGGCCTTATTGCTCGGGCCCTGAGTTTTGCATGACTGAAATAGTTTCAACGGCCGAGTCATGCAAAAGGCAGGGCCCTCCCCATCGCACAGAATGCACGGCTCAGTCTCCACGGGGTCTGTGGCGTCGAGGCCTGAAATGCAGCAGGAGGTTAGCAATGCAGAGAGCAATTATCACAGGCAGTTGACACCGCTGCTGTACAGGAAGAGGGAGGGAGAACGAGAGGGAGCTGCTCTTGGAGACTTTATAATTTAACATGACTGGACTCTGAAGTAAAGCCAGTCCATTTGTCATTGCTAAGCTGTTGGGAATTTACAAGCATAGCCAGTCACTCAGCGTCCGACCACTGAAAAGCTGACTGTCTTCCAGTGTTCCCCACTGGGGGCTCGGGGCTGTTGTGCCACAGTTGCCCAATCCCACTACCTTTATGCACCCCCGATTACAAGAATCTGCTGGTTCCAATAGAACTCCCTATACTTCAGTTTTTGTTCTGCTTGTTGTGCCCCCGTGCTACTCCTTTTTAATGAGCATGGTTCGACACAAGGGACCACCTGACTGAGATAAGGTCCAGGTTCTGTCAGAGAGGTTTCTTCGCTAGATTACATGCCCGACGAAGCAAGTGATGCCTTTACTGTATGTCATTGTGGCTGATAACCAAGACGCCACAGTTTATAACCATGCATAACCTTCACGTGAAATGTTGGGCAGGAAGATTTTTTGGGGGGGCACGTAACATGTCAAGGTAGCTACCCTGCTGGGCTTCCAGAATATATAAATGATGTCAGACCCTGTCGAGTCTGTTCAGAACCTCCTCAGTCCTTCATGGCCCCCTCTCCTTCCCACTGTGTCCCTCAGTTCCTTCACTCTAGACCTCCTCCTGGCAAATTAAACGCTAATCCAGATTATGTCAATCCCCACTGCATTAAGGAAAAGGGGCGGCCTCAATTTGTTTTCAATCTGCTGCACCACTTGGAGACCTGGCCAGAGACCCAGTGACCCGCTCAGTAGGGCAGTTCTGGAAATGGACCCTAGCGTGAGGCTGATTGTGCAGTGTAATGATTGTAACGCAGAGGTTTATATATAACCCTGTGTTTGTGGGCAAGATTTGCAAACCCTTCCCTCATTTCATGTACAGTGGGTGTGCTGTACAGCACAGAGACAGGGAGAGAAAATGAAACCAATGCTGATTTGCAACAAACTTTTTGCTACGCTTCTAGTTACCATGTCAGGACGATTATTACACTAGATCTGTGTTTTCTATTGAGCTGGCTGATGGCACCGTGGAAGGGTTGCCTTTGTCGGTAGTTTGTCACCGGCTCCGTTGGGCTCATAACGCTTTTAAAGGACTCGGACAATGGCGTTCTTTGTACAACATGAATTAATTGCAGTGTAATTTTTTCTGGGTGACTTGCTGCCCATGTGACTCCAATAAATCGTATACATAACACACGTCTTTTTGTATTCTGGTGCACTTGAGCACAGTTATGACAGTGGCCTATATGCTGCTGCCTGTAGTTGATTTGAACAGGAATTTAGTGGAATTTTCAAGACTTATGGCAAAGATCGTAGTTGGAGAGAGGAGTTGACAGATTTCCCATCAGACAGAAGTTAGATCAAGGATAGTTTTTAACAGTTGGTATAGTTTCATATGTACCGTTTCATCTGAGGGTTGTGAATATTTCCAAATTCAACTGTAGTCCCATACAAATGAGAAGGACTTGCACTACATGGAAAGAACAGTTGATTTTGTCTGGTCTTTGCTAGGCTGTCACTGCGTTCCAGGTCACAGATGCCAAAGGCTGATTCTGTCCTTCTCAGTTTTGTTCTCCCTCCCTCCCTCCCTCTTCCTGTCCAGAGCTTAGTCAACCCAGGGCTGAGTCAGTGTAGGTCAACCAACCAACTCATTGAAGTCAATTTGGGACAGCCCGAGCTTGTATAATCGCTTTTTATACTTGGCTTGCCCCCAGATCAGTGCCCTACAGTCCCAGGCCTGGACAGCCTCCTCTAAATCACGTTGGCTTTATAGCACCTCCACTTTCGCAAAGATGTCTGCGGGGGGGAACTCATTGAAGGGTTTGGTGTCTGCTCCAAATGATCCCTGATTTTATTATCCGTTTTTCCAACAAACCGTGAACTCTTACACTGCCATCAAGGATATTATATGTGCCAATGATCCAATTTACGTGTGTTTTTGCCTGCTTTTTACCTTTTGAGGCGTCACAAAATAACCATTGGAAGTTGAAGGCCCTAAACACGCCTCATACATGTTTGTTCTCTCTGCACAGTTCTGGGAAGTGATAAGCGATGAACACGGCATCGACCCAACAGGCACCTACCATGGGGACAGCGACCTGCAGCTGGACAGAATCAGTGTCTACTACAATGAAGCCACAGGTACCATTCTTTTCTAATACCCCTGTTCAACAGCCAGGTCCCCGCATAGAAGTCTAGGAACATGACTTCCCAGACGGGATATAAATAGGACTGAGTAAAGAAGGTGGGTGATGGTGGCGCCTCCCTCTCCTGCTCTGAGCTTCCTGTGGCTGCTGTCCATGTGAACTTTTTGTGTTCTTCTCTCTGTTTTCCCTATCTCTTGGAGGTGGTAAATATGTTCCCAGAGCCATCCTAGTAGACTTGGAACCTGGAACCATGGACTCCGTGCGCTCCGGTCCCTTCGGCCAGATCTTCAGGCCAGACAACTTCGTCTTCGGTGAGTTGGTGTGGGATCAGGATTGGGGGGGAGAGGGGCTCCAGTGTCAGGAATTGAAGTCCTAGCTCCAATCTAGACTGTCATGGCTGACTGTAGGACATGGGGAATATCGGCACTGCAGTGGTCTTGCAGTAGGTGCTGTTGGGGGCTGGGTGGACTCCAATTGGCCAGGGTATTGTAGTCAAAATTTTAAAATAACCTGTTGGAAATCATGCAGAAAACTTTGAGATTCACCACTAAATGGTAAAAATAGAATATTTTACAAGTTTACAGGAACAAACCTAAACAATAGTGTACAGCCTGTGGACGATCTCTCATTCTGTACAACTCCCTCTCTCCGCAGGCCAAAGCGGTGCCGGCAACAACTGGGCTAAGGGCCACTACACCGAGGGGGCGGAGTTGGTGGACTCTGTCCTGGACGTGGTGAGGAAGGAGGCCGAGAGCTGCGACTGTCTGCAGGGCTTCCAGCTCACCCACTCGCTGGGCGGCGGCACGGGCTCCGGGATGGGCACCCTGCTGATCAGCAAGATCCGGGAGGAGTACCCCGACCGCATCATGAACACCTTCAGTGTGGTGCCCTCGCCCAAGGTGTCCGACACTGTGGTGGAGCCCTACAACGCCACCCTGTCGGTGCACCAGCTGGTGGAGAACACAGACGAGACCTACTGCATCGACAACGAGGCGCTCTACGACATCTGCTTCCGCACGCTGAAGCTCACCACCCCCACCTACGGGGACCTCAACCACTTGGTCTCGGCCACCATGAGCGGCGTCACCACCTGCCTACGCTTCCCCGGGCAGCTCAACGCCGATCTCCGCAAGCTGGCTGTCAACATGGTGCCCTTCCCCCGGCTGCACTTCTTCATGCCCGGATTCGCGCCGCTCACCAGCCGGGGCAGCCAGCAGTACCGTGCCCTCACAGTGCCTGAGCTCACCCAGCAGGTCTTCGACGCCAAGAACATGATGGCGGCCTGCGACCCGCGCCACGGCCGCTACCTCACCGTGGCCGCCGTCTTCCGCGGCCGCATGTCCATGAAGGAGGTGGATGAGCAGATGCTGAACGTGCAGAACAAGAACAGCTCCTACTTCGTGGAATGGATCCCCAACAACGTGAAGACCGCCGTGTGCGACATCCCGCCCCGTGGCCTCAAGATGGCCGTCACCTTCATCGGTAACAGCACGGCCATCCAGGAGCTCTTCAAGCGCATCTCCGAGCAGTTCACTGCCATGTTCCGGCGCAAGGCCTTCCTTCACTGGTACACCGGCGAGGGCATGGATGAGATGGAGTTCACCGAGGCTGAGAGCAACATGAACGACCTGGTGTCTGAGTACCAGCAGTACCAGGATGCCACGGCTGAGGAGGAAGGCGAGTTCGAAGAAGAGGCCGAGGAGGACGCCTAGGTCCGCGCAGAGGAGTGGGTGGGCGGGAAGGGGAAGCCACGACAAGAAGCGGAAAAAAGAAAAACGCCTAGAAGATGAAGATTGATGGGGAGGGGGGGGGGGGGAGAGGGAGCAACCAACCAACCAACCAACCAACTAACCAGGCTGAAACAACAAGTCTTTTAATTATTTTAATTTTCTTACTGTATGATTTTATAGATTTTGATTTGTAGTGTCTTTCTTCCCATCTCTTGGTTTGTAAGTCATGCCTTTGAGCTTTTCCCATCACATTTTAAAGTCTGTTTGCACCCCCCTGTTTAAATGGGTAAGACCTTGGCAAGCGTTAAAGTGGACTCTCATTCAGAGTAACTGCAGTGGGGGGGTGGACTGGCCCTCGTCCTGACTGTCTGATTACAGGCTGATCTAATAGTCGGACTGCACTGTGTTGTCAGTGGCCATTGTTTGTATTCAATTCCAATCCCTTCCAGCTATTAACTGACAACCCACCTTCTATTACTGTTAATATGGAATTGGGGGGGGAGAGATCAGGCCTTCCCAGAGCTTCGATATCCCTCCCTTTAGCCGATACGGGCTCTGGGTGGTTTCCCCAATCGAATGTCCAATATTGAAGCACTGGCTGCTGTTAAAATGGTTTTGTTAGCAGTTCTGGAATGATGGAGCATTAAAGAAATACAATTAAAGCTATGGGAAGAAGGGGGGGGGGTGTTACGCTGAATGCTGTTCGGAGGGGGCGTGTGTTGCGCCAGTTAGCCGAGAGGAAGGTGTCCCCTCAACTCACACAGTCCAAGCCACTCTTACAGCGCTGTCCTTTGCTCAGCTTTCACGTCCTATGAAATGCACTGCCGGTTGTATTGGCTACGTTTTTTCAGCCATTCTGCTACTCTTTGGCCAAATTGTGTGAGGGGATGGGGACAGCCACAACCCTGGCCGTGTGAAGCCAGAGCTCAACTCAGAGGGGAAGTGGACAGGCCTGGTGTGTGTGTGTGTGCGCGCGCGCCTTGGAAAGCCTGTAAACGTGGGAGGAGAAAAGGCCTAGTCAAGAGTGTAGAAGAGAGGTGAGATGGAGTGGAGGGGCTGTGTCAGGGAGGGAGTAGATTGTAGGCGAACGCCAGCTACCGTCTCGCCACAATCTGGGTAACAAGGCCCACAATGGGAGAGGGGGAGGAGCAGCGAGCAGTGCCTTCACGCAAAGGGGCTGTGTGATCAGTGGGGCAGGGCAGCGCCGTCAACGATAGCTGAGGGTCACAGGTTTCCTCCATGAGGGTGGAGGGGTGGATTGGGTGAAAAATAAGGGTTATGGTGCTGCCACGTTGAATGGCTGGTCCTAGTGCGGTCTAAGGCTTTGGAATGCTAACCCAAGGGGTGAAAACTGTCCGATGCCACTGCGGTGAGGAATTGGTGTCTAAACTGGCGGCTATGTGGCAGGGGTGGTGAGGGGTGCAGTTAGAATGAGGCTTGGGGTTTGGAGAAAACAAGGTTAATTGCATGACTGCAAGCGATGCATTCAAGGCGTAAGGAGCAGATTCTGAAGCAGGAAGCCTGACCATGACCATCCATGTGAAACTCCCAATATAACCAATCACTGAGAAGGCTGGGAAAAAAAACAATGTCTACCCCAGCACTAATGTTAATGGAAAGAAAATTTGGAAATGGTTGAAATGTCACTGACAATGAGTTGGTCTGTGTTTTTGTTTTGTTTTAAAAATATATTTTAAAGTGGGAAACACACTTCACAATAAATGAACTGACACATTTACACTACTTTATTCTGGTTAAATGACACATCGCTGAAGTGACTTTGTTGATGGGAAAAGCTTGGAGCTCTTTTGTTTTCTGTTCATTGTTCTGCTCTTTCTGTGCTGTCCAAACTCCTACACCCTGTCATGTACCGACTCTGTTCCACGGAGATCGGTCCTCCACGCTGTTCGCTGTGGATTCTGTCATTTCATTCGTAAACGTTCCTGAAAAGAAGTTAACACCTCTTTTATTTTTCCATCTCCAGTTTAGTTTCTTTTTAGTTTTTTTTCCCCTGTAACTTTTTTTTCATATTGAAAAGCAAGGAGCCTCTGGAAAAATAAAAGGAATTTTTATATGAACAAAAGCTGGTTTGTTGGTCGATCTGTTTTCAACAAGAAAAATAAACTGAGTCGCGAAAGTGTCACCAGTGATGCTCTGACGCATTTCAACCTATATTTCAGGTCTGTCTAAAAGTATATACAGTCCATCATGGGTTACATAAAACTGCCACTGAGCATGTCCAATCCCTGCATAAACAAGGGGTGGAACTAAGATACTAAATAACAAAAAGTCTGGAGAGTAGATTAGTATAAAATGTTTCAATAATACTATGAAGTTATGTATCAACTATCAGACACATTTATGCAAGTGATTTACAGTTTACACAATAAACATTTTCAAAGCACCACAGTCAATACAATCTTAGAACGAATTAGCGAATGAGTGCAGACAAGTGAGAGAGAGAGAAGTGAGGCTGGTAAAGGAGGAAGGGGAGCGGGCAGGAGGCACAGAGAGGCTTCTGGCGCAGGAACCCCAGACGAACAGCCCGATTCTGGATGAGCTGGACCGGAGGCAGACACGGGCAGGTGAGCCAGGAGGGAATCCCAGTCATCCTGGCGGGAGAGGACCGGGGTCTGGACGAGCAGCTGAGTGGAGCCGATGGTGAGGAAGAGGTTGCATTGTGCTTGTGTTGCACTGGAGGAATCGGTGGAGATGTCCTGGGAGAAGGACACAGTGGGGTCCGGTGGAAGGCCATAGGAGAGGGTGTGGGGTACAGGGAGAGAAGCAGATGGTGATCCAGGTGTCAAGAGGAGTGTGAGACACTGGCTCTGGTGTAAAGGAGTGTTGTGTGATGGAGGTGATGGAGATGGAGAAATTGAAAGTGAAGGAGGGATGAAATGGGATGAAGAGATGTATCAGTGGAGAGCAAGGGGAGTGAGGAGAAAAGAAAATCCAGTCCATCCAGAAAGGCAGTGAATGGGCCAGAGGGACAGGAGAAGTGACATGGAGAGGTTAGTCCAACTGCATGAAATTATAAGGTGTTAATGGAGGTCTCGGTTAATTTACTTAACAGAGACACACAAACATCGTATTATTTCCTACTGTCATTTGCTTATAAAACACTTTCATTTTTAAACTTTTTTACATTGTGATAACTGTACAAACGCCAAAATATGACACTCTCTCCCTCTCGTGGTTTAATACGTGCACACTTTCTTAAAACAAAAAAAACTACAAACAATATATAAATAACTACACCAGTACCGCCTGCTGCACCGCCGCCTCCAGCCACCATCTCCACTCACTCCGCGGGAACTTTATTTTGTATTTCGACGTAATTTTCCCGCACAGTCCAATCAAGATTAGGCTTTATTTGAGTGACATCAAGGGCAGCCAATGACCCTTGGCTGGAGAGTGATTGATTGGCTCCCCGGTGCAAGAGTTACCAGTTTCCTGTCCGGGTGGGCGTGTCCTAAGCAGGAAGACAAACGTGCACCGACCATAACTGCGCCGCTGTTGTTGTGTGGTCAAGGTAAGTTTGTTATGCAATCAATGCTATTTTTATAGTTTATGATCAAAACCGATCCAGCATGTAGACGTGGCTGATGTGTGTTTGCATTGCAGCTGGAGTGTAGAAATGCAATTAAGACGATACCAGCGATGTGCTTTGCGTTGTTTTTAATACATAACCATGCCTTGTTTATTGATTAATACAATAACTAACCATATTTAAATAACTCTCACAAGCGATTGCGATCAGTTTGATCAGGCGTTTACATCCCACTATGAACCCGTCCTGTATGAGTCCCATCCCCCACTGATTTCCAGTGAGATGCTGGTTTTGTGCATCAGCGGTTGCATGAAACAAATCCACCCAGGAGACAAGAAATTACACGTGATGATTGAGCAAAAAGACGCCCTGTTGTAAACATCACTGCATGCATCAGATCGGGGGTAATCGCAGTAACCGCCGCTGGCTCTAGGAGAAGAAGGACGCTTTGTTTGGACAGTGTGTGCTCTTGTGACCTGGACGCATGGTAGCTTTATTGTATTGTGTCGAAGCTGCTGTTTCGTGGGAGGTGGCCATATCAGTTTTGGCTCGACTGGCTGAAAACAGTCCAAACGGCAGATTTGCAAAAGCATCTCTGTCTCCCAAATAGTATTGAGTTTTGGGTGTTGTTTGCATACAGCCTTACCATATTAAAATGGTTGCAGCAGCAGCGACTGAATGCAAGCTCTGAAAATTGAGAAAACACAGACGCCCATGTCTTATCATGCAGCCCGACTTTTGGTGTCTTGCTGCAGCTAAGGGAATGGGAAATCGGAGCAATTGCATTCCTGAATGTAGTGCTGAAAAGACACTTGGACCCAGCTCTGGTGGGATGGCCCAGGGAGAGGATTCTGTTGTGAAAGGGGCTCCTAAACCACACTCATGGTGTGGGTTTGTGTCGCGTTTACAGAGGGATGGACGCCACCCAGCTGATTGAAGACCTGGTGCCCTCTGATAGACAGGAGGAGGAGGAGGAGGAGGAGAGAGGCGGGAGGAGGAAGCCGCTGGGGCAGTTGAAAGTCTTCAGTAATGCTCATTTTAAAGAGATGGGTGAGTATGGCACATAGATACAACACCGAGAGAGCAGTGTTTTCCAGTCCAGTGCTTTATGGCTTAGACTGACTCGGCTCTTAAACATTTTCAGCTGTGCAAAAGGGAGGAGATGCTGCGAGAGAGTACAAATGTTCTCTTATGGCTTATGTTTTCTCTCTCTCCTAGCTCCCAAACAGGAAAGCATTTAAATCCATTATGATAAAATGTTCACTAGCTCACATATCTCCCACTTTCTGTCTCTCTCTCTCTCCCTCTCCCTCCCTCCCTCCCAACTCCTCAGCTGCCGATGTTTCAATGTACTGCCTAATAGCAAGACCAGAGAGAAATGTCTGATAAAATAAATGCTGCAGGGCTTAGCTCTTCCTCTCTAACACACACACACTCTCTCTCTCTCTCTCTCTCTCTCTCTCCCCCCACCAGATTTCCCCATCTACGCCGGGGAGAATGTGATTGGACGAGAGCCCGGCTGCGCGGTGACGCTCCCCGCCAGCTCCATCTCCAAGCGCCACGCGGTCCTCCAGGTCCACCAGGGGGAGCACCTGCTGTGGGATTGCGGCAGCCTGAATGGCACGCGCCGCGGCCGTGCCCAGCTCACCCCCCAGGTCCGCTACAGTCTGTCCCAGGGAGACCTCCTGGTGTTCGCCGACCTGCCCTGCCAGTACACCCTCCTGAAGAAGAGCGAGCCCCCGACGCTGCCCCCCGGCTCCGCCCCCCGGGTCCGATCCCAGCCCCGGCGCCAAGTCCGGCCCTTGGCTCTGGAGAAGACCCCGGGCCCTGTGCTTTCTCTGGTCCCCGAATCGGATGAGGAGGAGGAGGAGGGGAAAGACGGGAAGGGGAATGTGTCAGGTAAGGGTGGTGCAGCAGAGAAGCCAATCAGAGTGAGAGAGGCGGCAGCAGCCAAATGTATCTTAACGTTTGAAAAGAAGAAACACATTTAATCTATCAGTCATGTGTGTTGTGCCTCTCTCTCTCTCTCTCAGGATTTTCAAGAGGAAAGGGTCCCAATACTTCTGCCATCTTGTCTCCGATGAGCACCATTATCCCAGAGAGGTCAGGAAAACCCCACTTAAGAAAACAACTGTATAATTTGGTTTTTCACTGTAATGGGTGACTTCTTTCTCCTGGAGCATTCTGGGTAGAGTACTTTGCTCAGGGGTCCAGCAGCAGTGTCTTTGGATTGAAAGCCCCGCCCATTACTGATTGAACATGTTCCCTTGTGTGTTTGCAGTGATGACGAGAGCCCCATCACTCCTAGCCCTACTGCGGTGGCCAGGTGTGGGCTACTGCAGAGCAGCGCTGAGGGCAGCTCGATCCTGGGGGGGAGAGATCCAGTCAGGCCGCAGCCGAACGCTAAGGAACCAAGAAGGAAGAAACGAGCCGGAGGGAGGAGGATGAGGAACGACTCGGGGGAGAGTGACTCTGAGGGAGGGGAGGAGTGGACCAGCGTGAAAGACAGACGGGAGATGGAGGAGGCAGCGGAGACAACAGCCAGGGTCTGTGCTAACGGAGAAGGAGGATCAAGAGCGGGTGTCCCTCTGTCAGATCAGTCGGGCCTGACGGGGGCAGGAGGGAAGGGATGCTCTTCACGAGTGAAGCCACAGGAGGCGTCTGGCTCCGCTCAGAACAGACCACAGGAGCTCCACGAAGGCAGGGCAGAATCAGGCGGGCCAGCCGACCTTCACCTGGACAGCGACACCGATGTCGAGGAGGAGGACTCGAGCAAATCTCCTGAAGCTAAGCGGCAGGAGCCCGGGGTGGTGGCGGAAGAGGAACTGGAGGCCAGGAAGGAATTTGAGAAAGCTGTGCCAGAGTCGGTGAAGAAGGAGAAGGTCTTGGCTTTCCATCCAGACAGTGACACAGATGTAGAGGAGGAGGATGTGAGCAAACCTCCTGAAGCAAAGCGGCAGGAGCCCGTGAGCACTGCTGTGGAGAAACCAGATGCCGGGGAGATATCCAAGAAAGCGGAGTTGGAGCGGAAGGAGGGGATCCTGGCCTTCCATCCAGACAGTGACACAGATGTAGAGGAGGAGGATGTGAGCAAACCTCCTGAAGCAAAGCGGCAGGAGCCCGTGAGCACTGTTGTGGAGAAACCACATGCCGGGGAGATATCCAAGAAAGCGGAGTTGGAGCGGAAGGAGGGGATCCTGGCCTTCCATCCAGACAGTGACACAGATGTAGAGGAAGAGGAGGAACCAGGCCATTCTCCTCCACCCAGAGGCCAGCCTAACCTGTCGCCCACCCAGCACAGAAGCGGGGGAGATACCCCAGCCTTGCACCAAGACAACAGCGTTGATGTGGAAGAGGAGAAGATTGACCTCCCTTCCGATCTTGAGGCCCAGCCCCCATCAGCACCTGATTCTAAACCCCAAGAGCCCACGAGCACAGCTTTGGACCCTGGCGCCTTCATCCTGGACAGCGACACCGATGTTGACGAGGAGGTGGAAGAAGCTCCTGTAGGAGAGGATCACGGACTCCTGGCCTTCAAACCCACAGAAGCTACAGGACCCAAAGCAGGGGACTTGGCTGGAGGTGCTCTCTGGGAGGAGGTGCCTGACAAGCAGGGGGAGATGTCAGGCCTGCCAGGGGGAGACCGGCACTCTTCCTCCAAGGCCGGGGGGGATGTGGACAGTGACACGGATGTGGAAGCGGAAGAAGAGGTAGGCAAACCCAGAGCGGCTGTGGCTCCCAGTGCCCTCAACCTTGACAGCGACAGTGACGTAGAAGAGGCAGAAGATGATGGGGGTTCTGACGGCAGAGGTCAAGCCACTCCAGTTAAGGAGGACACTGGGAAGGACAATGACACTGATGTGGAACAGGCCAAGGACATCCCAGTGAAACCCCACAGCTTGGCATCGGAACCAAAGTTGGACCGGCCGCTCCCAGCCAACAGAGGCACGGTTGCCGGAGGCTTCGAACTGGACAGTGACACAGACGTGGAAGATGACCTCTCAGATTGCCCGGCCTCCCCCAGAGAGACAGGCCTGCCTGGGGCTCTCCAGCAGTGCTCCACCCCTCTGGCCCCTGGGGACTCTCCCTGCAAAGCGGTGCTCTTCCAAAGTGACACCGAGGCCAAGGGGAAGGCAGAAGGTCCAGGAGGCCGCAAAGGGGCCGAGAGTGCCAGGCACGAGCGACCAGGGAGGATAGGCGCCCAGCTGCTGGGACAGCCGAGCGACTCTGACAGCGAGGGTGAGATTACTTCCTGTGTGAATGTGAGGTGCCGTTGACATATATCCTGTGAGATTGCAGCTCTAGGGAGGGTTAGCAGGTCAGATTTGGGGACAGCGTTAATAAAGTGTTTTTTTTGTTTGTTAGTTCTTGGTTATTAAAATTGATCTACAACAAAAGTGTTGTGTAGACTACAGATTTGTCCTCAGGCATACTGAAACTAGGAGGATGATACTTACGACTGCCCAGTTACAAACGAGATTCAGAGACACGTTATAGAAAATGGGAATAGTAGCCCTACCTGTAGTGTGAAAGCATTGCTCTGTAATGTTCCTTAGAGTGCTCTGAAAAAAACAAATATTTTGCCACGTTTAAATCTAACCCCCAAAGTCAAATCAATCACAAAAACTGACCAACTCTTAAGGGGTTAAGGAACCAAATGCAGACCTCTTCACCTCTCCAACCACCAGATATTTGACTAGTGCCTGTCCCCCCAGTTGGTCCCTTTGACTGGGGCAAGGTGCTGGCGGACTTGTGTCCAGGGCAGCGCCAATTAACCTTCTTGCTAATCCTCACTGTAATCCTCCGTGCACCACCAGAAGCAATCTGCTGCTCCCTTCACTGTCACACAGCATATTAAATTCCCCCCCCCTGGGTATAGATTACTGCCCTCATCCCCCTGTTGTGGTAGTGGACAGGAAGAGCAGCAGGTTCTGTGGCACAAAGGTACGCTTATGCAAGTTTCGGCTGGTCAATTTACCCCCCACACAGACACACACACACTTTTAGTAGGGTTTTACTGTGTTCATACCATCGTTTTACAGTGGGTTCTTATTGTCTTAACACACTTTCCCCCTATTTCTCAAACAGGAAGTCCCTCCTTCTTGGTTCAGCCCACTCAATGTTACATTTCCACAGAAGAGGAGGACCCCCCAGGTCAGTCGGATCTATCCCTTACAAGACTACAGAAGTGTTTACACTGTTATTATTTCATGAGTGTTCATTTCTCATGAGGGCCCAATGTGTCGATTTCAGCCTGTTTCTGTATTATCACTAATGCTGCACCTTTTAATTTAAATTGGACAGGATACAGATGGTTCCAGATCAGAGGGGCCTTGTATTGTTTGGAGTTTGTTGATTTTGCTCTGCTCAACTCCCTAATTTCAGCTAAATTGCTCATGGTCGGCACCCCAGTGAGCGCCCTCGGGTCTATTCCAGCATTCCTGTAATCCCAGACAGCCCTACAGTGGTGCATCCCTGTCATTTTCAAATGGGAGCCCTGCCCCCTGATGACAGATTTACTGTCTTTTCAAAATTCTTCATGGTCTGTTTCTTGGTTGGAGACACAGCTTTCACAAAACCGTTGTCCTTCACCGATGAGCTGAAATGTCCATCGCAGTGCTCGTGTCCATACGAATGTAGGTCCAACAGGTGAATGCGGACTCTACACAGATCTCCTTTAGAGCTGGATTGCTACTGTGAATGGAAAGCCCCTTTGTAAGTGTCTCTGGATTGTGTCTGTTTCCCCAGGTGGAGACAAGGAGGAAGAAGAGACTCAGGCTTTCATCCCCGAAGAGGACCCCTTCAGACGTGAGTAGTTCAAATCTCAGTCTTGTGTGTGTGTAAAAGGCATTAAAGTTCCTGAAAGTATTATGGCTTATACAGCAAGTGTAGACTGGGTGCTACTAAGCTTTCTTTGTTTATTCATGGCATATTCAGCATGGCTGCTCAGCTGTAACAATCTCCTTGTGTAATAGCTGGACAGTGGGGCATTCTGGGATTGTTGTGGGGGTGGATTAATGTGCACATTGAAGAAGCATGGATGTGGAGGTGGGGTCTCTCCACATTGAGTGACAAAATAAGGAAAGAGAATAATGCTGGGCCATCAGAGCCGCCCGCTATCTGCTTCAAGGAAATAAGAAACCAAAACTAATAGGGTTAGATCTAGGGCTAGAGTCACTTTAAATCTTTGACTCATCCGCTAAATGCAATCTGCGGCCCAACACAGAGCAGTTCCTCATGATGAGAAGAATAACGAAGCCTCTGACAACGACAGCCAAACCGCTGCCACGAGTCTGGCTTTGTAACTCGCAATTTAATGGTCGTCAACATGTTGATTTAGTGCACAGCTTAGTGTCACGTGGCCTTGGCCCAGACGTGTGTGTGTGTCAGTTTCAACCGGGCCTCATTCTAATCGTCATTTTTCTCTCCTTCCTCGGCAGGTCCTCTGAACCCTCCTAGCCTGCCCCAGTGCCACCCAGTGGTGGAGGAGGAGGAGGAGGAGGATATGGTCATCGCCGAGACCCAGTCCTTCGTTTCACCCCGGGAGGACAGCGACTCCAAGGACGCCGCTCTTGAGGCCACCCAGGCCTATGCGTCCCAGCACCCCCCGGACACGGAGGACCAGCCCACCCAGGCCTTCACCTTCGACATGGGCCCCCCCAAGTCTAGCCCCCGCTTCCCCCGCCTGTCGCACAACGTGGCCGCAGACGCCACCCAGGCTTTCCTGGACACGGATCTTGAGGAGACCCAGGCTTTCGACATGACCTCTGCCGACACGCAGCCCCTGGGCGGCCCTCGTCCTGCGGCCCGGTGCCCAAGCTTGAGCCCCAACCCGAGCGCGTCTCCCTCTCATGACGGAGAGACACAGCCCTTAGACGGCGTTTCCGTGGGGGCAGTGGAGGACACCCAGCCCATGGGCTTAGAGCTGTCCGAGACCCAGCCTGCTGTGACCCAGCAAGGATTGGGAGAGCAGGCATCTGAGCAGGGGCAAAGCCAGAGCTCCGAGCTGTCCTCCGCCGACACGCTGCCCGTTTTCCAATGGCGGCAGAGAGGCAGGGGTGGCGGTGGGAGCAGTGCCAGTGGGGGCACTTCTATGGACGAGGGCGACACTCAGGCAATGGACTCTGATCTGGACTCTCACCTCTCTACTGCCGACACGCAGCTCGTTCACCCGAGGGGCGTCGCCGCACCGGATCCGGTAGAACCGCCTCGGCAGTACCAATCCGACACCCAGCCTGCACCTGTTCCGCCCCCCCAGGACCCACAACCGGGGCATCAGGGCAACCGCCTTTCCCCCATCACCGAAGAAGGGTCCGTTACCTCCAGCGCCGGAGAGAGCTGCCACGCCAAGCCAGACATGGATACTTCGGCAGCAGCACCAGACGCGCCCAGTTCACCAAAGCAGGGAGAGCGGAATGGTTCAGGGGTAGAGGATAGACCACACACTGGACAGTCGGGAGCTTTGACTGCCCCACAGGAGGAATCGGCTCAGAGTAGCCTGGAAGTGGAGTCCACTCACTCTGAGAAGACGGCATCTGGTCCCACAGTGGAGATCGGAGTGCCCTTAGGTAGGCAGGGTAGCGGGGAAGATAACATGGATGAGTTGGATGCTGCTATACTAACCCCACAGCAAGCCGAGGAACCCACAGCGCCTGTTGCCCTGCCTCCTGCGAGCATTTCACAGCGCGGATCCATGAGGACTCCCAGGCAGGCCAAAAAGACTCGAACGAATGTGGAGGAGGAGGGTGGGGAGAAGCAGGGAGTGGAGGACAAGACAGAGGGGGTGGCTCTGAGCTACAGCCCAGCAGAGGAGAAAAGGGGCCAGAGGCGAACCAGCAGGCTGAGGAAGAATCGGCAGGAGAGGGAAAGAGAAGGAGTGGAAGAAAGAGGAGGAGGAGGAGGTGGGGCAGATCTGACCCAAGACAGCAGAGGGCAGCCGGTAGTTGAGAAGGCCTTGGGAGAGGCTGAGGATGTGGGGAACGATGGGGGTACACAGAAGAAGAGGGAAGATAACAGTGAGCCGTCCTCAGAGACCCCTGTGAACCAGGACATAGCCACAGCTGCAGCCCAGGTCCAAGAGGGTGCAAAGGAGCAGGCCAGTGAAGGAGAGGCACTGCCCAAGATTGCATCTATCTTCCTCAGGAGATGCACAGACACTCAGGACAGCCCTGGCGGCAGAAACAGCAGGAAGTTGGGCAAGGGTGTGTCGACAGCCGGGGAGAGCTTGGGCGCCGGAGGAGAGACCTCGACCAGAGACGGGGGTGGTAAGCAGGGAAGGAGAGCCCAGGAAGTGGAGGTCTCGGATGCCCTTGGCAAGGTGGAGGCAGGGACGAAGGAGAGGACCGAGGGAGAGGAGGAGGAGGTCCAGAGAGAGGCTGAGGAAACACCTAAAGAGGTGGAGAGCAGGGAAGAGAGTGGCAGAGACACCCTTCAGAACGCAAGGTCTCAGAGACGGGGCAAGCGAGAAGTGGTGGCGCCCTCAAAGGGGAGGGGAGGCAAGAGGAGGCTGATGTCCAACAGCAACAGGGACGGGGGCCTGCTCCTGGACCCCGGAGATGCCTGTCCTGAGACCAAGGGGCAGATGGCAGCTTCAGATATTAGGGAGGGGAGAAAGGAGGAGGACGAGGAGAAGAACATCAGCAGTACAGCTCAGGATCTTGTGGGGACTGTTGAACCTGTGGACACTGTTGAACCTGTTGAGACTGCTGTGGACAAGCAGGAAGCTACAGAAGAAGGAGAGAAGAGCTCAGGGGCCAGGAGAACAGCAAGGGTCAAGTCGCTCTCGAAAGCCACAAGAGGAAACCTGAGGACAGGGCAGCCTGCCGGAGGGAGGGAGGAGGCAAGTGGCGAAGGTGGCAGCTCGGCAGCCACTCTGACCACAGACCCAGAGGAGCACAATGACAAAGAGCCTGTTAGTGAGGCTGCAGGAGGGCCCGGGACTGCCAAAGTGGGTGGCACTCAGTCTGGCTCGGGATCGGTCCAGTCTGAGGCAGTTCCCGAGCAGGAGGCAGCAGTGGAGGGGCACCCAGGGGCCCCCGAGACACCCCAGACCAGACGGGCAAGCAGAGGCAGGGCAGGTCCCTCGAAAGCACAGGCTAAGGGGAAACAGAGGACCAGGCGCAACGAGGGAGCAGAAGGAACGTTGGAACCAAGCGGACCCTCCGAGTCCGCAGAGGCCACGGAGCCTGCATCGCCGGGGATTCCAGAGATGGGGCACACCTTGGCGGGCAGCAGGAGGTCCAGTTCAGGCTCTGTCTGTTCCCTTCGGTCTGAGCAGGAAGGGGGAAGCGGGCAGGAGATCCTGAACCCTGCAGCCCAGGCAGGACGAAAAGCAGCGCCTAGGTCCAAGAGACAGGCCAGGGACAGGGCTGCCCAGCCGGACGCTCCCGAGAAATCTACGGGAGGAGGAGGAGGAGGGAGGAGGAGCACCAGGCGGGGGCTGGTAGTGGGGGAGGAAGCTGATGACGGTGGGCCAGACAAGGCACTGGAGACAGAATCTCCACCAGAGAAGGATGAGGCGCCAGCTATCGCTGTCGAGGTGCCGGGGAGGAGGTCGCGCTTGGCGTCGGTCAGCTCCAACCAGTCCGAGAGCAGCGCCGAGCAGACAGCCGGGGGCAGGAGGAGCAAGAAGAGGGCCGCCAGTCCCGGGGAAGCTGCAGACGACTCTCGGGACCCAGACGTCAAGGTTTCTAAAAGGGGCAGCCGGGCGGGAGGGAGGTCCAGGGCGGCTGTCAGGAAAGCAGAGGAAAATGGGGAGCTGGACAGTGCGGGTTCATCGGCGGCAGGAGAACCAGAAGAGACTAAAGAACCCGGGTCCAACCTACAGGTGCCCGGGCCGTCCAAGAGGGGCGGTAACAGGAGTCGTTCGGTGGCAGGGGGCGTCCTGGCGGAAAATGTCCCACAGAAAGAGAAGGAGGAAGAAAAGAAGGAGGTGGCGGCACCAGTGCGGAGTGGGAGAGGTCGGAAAGCGGCAGCCCCCCCCGAAACTGAAGTAGGGGAGGCTGTGTCTGATCAGGCTACCACACCCAGAACTCCCAGGAGGGGACAGAAGAGGCCAGCTGGTGGCAAAGGGGAATCTGTGTCCTCTGAGCCGGCGGAGGAGGCCTCTGAGGAGGGCGACTTCAAGGTCCCCCGACCCAGAGCCAAGCCCCGGAAAGGGGGTACGGAGGAGCTGGACGCTGGGTGTTCCGTGGAGACGTGCGCCGCAGGGAAAGGCAGGGGGACTAGGGGCAGGGCCTCTCTAGCCACCGTCCAGCCAGCCAAGGATGAGCAGCAGGGCCCAGGGAGTCCGGCGGGGGCCAGCAGCGAGGAGCAGGAGGGGAGGGAGGCTGAGACGCAGAGCCCTCAGGTAAGGATACAAGACAATACAAGAGCGCCTCCATGTCAAGAGCAGTCCTTGTGTTTATATCCGACTCTGACTCCCTGGTTCTAGAGAGCCGCCAATCCAGGTACTTTACATGACATTATATTACACCCTAAACTGACATTCTCTAAAGGCTGGAAACACAGGCCTGACATTGATGAACTCTCTGTGTCCTTGAGGAACTGGGGCCAAAACAGCCGCCAACATCAGAGACCTTCTAGACATGTCTCCTTGTCTCTGTGCCTTGTGATTTAAGTGGCTTTCTGGGACAAGGGCTGAAGACTCCTGAAATGGAGGACTAACAACCACTCACTGACCTACATCCCATAATACTGCTTTCGCTCTCTCTCTCGCTCTTTCTCTCTCTCTCTCAGGCTCCCCGCACGCCCTCTCCTCAGAAATCCAACAAAGCCTCCTCCAGAAAGCGCCCCCCCCAGAACCTGGATTCCACTCCCCCAGAGGCCAAGACCCCCCGGGGCCCTGCAGCCCGAGCCGCCCTCTCTGGGGTGAGCCCTAGAGCAGCGGCCCCCACCAAGGTCAGTATCTCTCTCTCTCTCTCTCTCTCTCTCTCTGTTATCAGGGCTAGCCTCCCTTTTCTTTATCTACCCAAGTTGTGTGTGCAGGGCTATAACTGTCACATGTGTGTACTATAGTGTCTGTATTAATCCCCCCCCCGCCTCTCTGTACCCCTGCAGGTGCTGTTCACGGGGGTGAGGGACGAGGCGGCAGAGGAGGTGGTGTGTCGGCTGGGGGGCAGCATGACGGAGGGGGTGCACGACTGCACACATCTGGTGACCGACCGCGTGCGACGCACTGTTAAACTGCTGTGCGCCGTGGCCAGGGGCGTCCCTGTGGTCACCACACACTGGCTGGACAAGGTGAGCGACAACCCCCCCCACCCCCGTTTCTCTGTGTCACTGTAATTGTCTGTTTTTCTGTCGTTCTCTGTGTGTCTGTATCTCGGTTCTTCCGTCTCACTGTAGTTCTGTATCTCTGTGGCTCTGCAATCCTGAATCTGTGTGTTTTGCTACTTCTGGAATTCATGTGATCTCTCTCTCTCTCCAGTGTGGGAAGAGCGGGTGCTTTCTGCCTCCCAGCGGCTTCTTGGTGAAAGACACGGTCCAGGAGAAGAACTTCAACTTCAGCCTGGCCGAGTCCCTGCTGAGAGCCAGCAAGCAGCCCCTGCTACAGGTGAGTGCCACCCCTCCCCAGCCAGAAGGCCCCCGTCTGCCTCGTACAGGATCGTACAGTGCCTTGGCTCACAGTATCTTGTTTTGTGCCATCTAACCATGATGGTGTTTTCTCTGCTTCAGGGTTACGAGATACACGTGACACCCTCGGTCAAGCCAGAGCCAGCCCAGATGAAGGACATCATCGTGTGCAGTGGTGCCCGCTACCTGCCCAAGATGCCCACGGTCCATAAGGTCAGTGCTGCCACAGGCATCTGATAACACCGCGGTTAAAAAGATCCTGAATCTGGTCTGGGTCCTATCCTATAGTCCACACTGCATTGCTCCAGTCTGGGCCCTATAGTCCACACAGCGCTGCTCCAGTCTGGGTCCTATAGTCCACACTGCACTGCTCCAGTCTGGGCCCTATAGTCCACACAGCGCTGCTCCAGTCTGGGCCCTATAGTCCACACAGCGCTGCTCCAGTCTGGGCCCTATAGTCCACACAGCGCTGCTCCAGTCTGGACCCTATAGTGCAGTCGTATTGTCTATTAATTTGCCTACCTGCCTGTTTGTTCTGATTGATTTCTCTACCACTTCAGTCACTGTAACAATTTGTGAGGGTGAGGAGGACAGTGATCCCCCCTGTCCAGAGACAGATCCCCTCAGTGACCGTGCCTGTGCCATGTTTTCTCCAGGAGCACACGGTGGTGGTCTCATGCCTGGAAGACGCCACCCGCTGCCAGCCCGCCCTCCGCGCCGGTCTACCGGTGGTCAGCGCAGAATTTCTGCTCACCGGCATCCTGCGGCAGAGTGCCGAGCTGGACTGCCACTGCCTCACCGGGCCTGGGTTCGAGCTCAAGGCCGAGGCTAAAGGGCGAGGAGGAGGAGGCCGGAGAAAGAGGTAGGCACCTGCACCAGATGGGAGAAAAGGTGGTGTTGAACTCGTGCCTTTTGGAGCCGCGCTGTCGTCCGGTCTGCGTCCCACACTGGAGTTTTTCTCTCGGCAGCCCTTTCCCACTGATCTCACACAGACAGATAAGATTGAGCACACCTGAGCCCTGACTCTGAGGACCTATGAACCCTGCCGGTTAGAAGACCCTACAACCCCAGATTGAGAGACTGCTGGCCTCAATGAAACGAGACTTTCCTCTTGCTGTGCGCTGAAGTGCATTGTGTGGATATGAATTAAAAACACAAGGTTTTAAAAAGGTCTGTCTGTAGGGCACCATTGCTAAGTTATTAAAACATAAGAACAAGTGTAGAATCAAGTGTATAATAAATACCTATGATACAATATATACAGATATCTGTGTGTGAACTTTGATCGTCTGTGAAGACCGTGTTTTGGTACTGTGCTCGTTTAAAAGTATCGTGCCGGTGCCTTGGCATGTTCTCCTTTTAACACCCAAGGGGACCAAACCTAGCTGTGCTGGAGAACCCGACATGCCCACTGCTCCTCTCACGCTGGCACCCCCCACCCGGGTTGGGACACGCTGCCAGGCCCGGGCAGGTCCACACTCCCACCCCGCAGTTTCAAGAAGCGAGTCAGTTGCCGGGCCTTTAGTCTCGCTCTGCCCGGGTCAGAGCTGAGGCAGGCTGCTCTGGCCCACGTTGACCCACTTCTTACCCGTGTTCATGCTCTTGGTCTAATGAAAACGAGAACCTAAAAAAGTGGGCCAGACCCCAGGCTGGTGGGCCCACTGGGTTGGGAACCGCTGTGTAAGAACCAATAAAAACAGAACAATCATGATTCAGAACAGCTCAGACAGTTGGGAGCATCGTATGTAAAACCTCCATGAGATGCCTTTTTTTCAATTGCATTTACTAAAATTGAATTATTCAGTTCTCCAGGAAAATTGAAATGTATGTATTTTTTTAAATGCTAGTTTAACCTTTTAAACTCCTTTTAAAACGTATCTTTCTTCTGAGCTGTGCATGAAGAGACTGAAGCTAAGAGGGCCAGAGAGTTTTTATTGTATCTGAATGGTGAAACTGCTTAAATTAGTCGATTTACTGATGTAATTGGTGGCGTGTTCCCGTGCGCTTGGTGACGAGAGATGCAGAAAGGCCTGTAACACCTGCTGGTCGTCTCTCCGGGAACACGGCTGGCTCTGGGTCATAGCAAAGGCTGCGTCTTTCTCTCAGGGAGAAATGACAATATGGGAGAAACGACGCAGACAAGTAGAGCTCAGCTGGGCTCACGCTGCTCACGTGGGGTAAAGTACAGCGATTGAGTCGACCCCTGGGTTCCCAGCATGCTCTCTGCCACAGTCAGGCCCAGAGCCCCTCGGCTTTTCATGGAATGTGAATTATTTTGTTTGTTTGCTTTATGACAATTGAAGAATGTAATCTGGAGAGTCACGCCTCCCTCTGCAGAATGATTTTAAGAACAACAGGAAACTGCCCACGGAAGTGTATTATACTAGGTTGTTGTTTTATCCCTCCTCAATAAACAGTATTTTGTAACTTACGTGTGTCAGTGAATTATTTCAGTTTTATAAAGTGATTAAGACTTTCATAGAGTTTAATTATAAGCTTAATGTCTTAATGTTGCATTATAAACTGGTTTTCTGTGTGCCATACAGACAATAAAGCTTATGAAACTACAGTATACAGTGGACTCTTCCAGCATGCTGTTAGAAACACCACAGTTTAATACAGTCAACATTTGATGTGGCTGCTGGGGTAATTCCACCAGGAATCCATATTATGCTGCAGGAAACTGGTGTTTCGCTGATGGCTGTCCTTTCTTCCAAAGAGCCTCCCCTGTCTTTTCCGTGCAGAGCCCCTCCTGTCGTATCAGACTGCACCATCTGGTTGCATGACAAGAGCTCTCTGTGCTCCTGCTGATGCTCAGATCTATCCTTCCTTCACTCCCTTTGCAAATCACCATGTAAATTAGGACCGATCTACTGAAAATGCAGATATCTGTACTAAAGCTTCAATGTGCCTAAATGTCTTATTGTTGAATTTCAAATTAGAAAATTAAAGGACCCATCATGATTTTCACAGCCAGATTGTGAGGAACATCATATTTTGAGGTGTGTGTGTTAAATTAAAGTGATTTTGCATGTGATAAAGGTTCCTTGTTTTATTTCGTGAGCCATTAATCGTATGAAAAGCACTAAACTTTAGCTTACAGTGCTGTGTTATGGATGGCAAGTAAGCACTGAGAAAATAACGTGAAACCCTTTAATATGGGAAAGGTGCATTTGGGCGCTGGTGTTTGCCTTTCCTGTAGGAGTACAGCCCGAGCATTATGCCTGTGCCGTTTTAGATACCAGCAGGAGAATTGGAAGAGGCAGCTGACGCTAACTTTATTACCTCGGCAGAGAGATATGATTGGGACAGGAAACGCAGTGGAACAGTTATATCCAAATCCCATTAGAGACGCACGGCGCCGGTCTCCTGTGCCAGGGCAGAAACGCTGGCAGCATGAAAACACTGTCGGTTCTGGTCCTGGCGGCCGTCCTTCACTGTCTGACCTGTGGTAAGAGAGAGAGCAACTTTCTTCTTCTGCTTGACTGTAGAAAGGAGAGGATACACACAGATACTGAGGATAGAGAAAGAGAGATGGTGTATGTCAGTGAGTGGCTGTTAGTCCAGCCCTTGTCGTGGAGAGCCACACAATCCAGCAGGTGGGTACAGCTTAAACCACCCGGGTACAGAGATGAGGAAGATGACTGGGAGAGAGAAAGGGAGATATGAAGGAGATACGGAGACATAAAGAAATTAAAAGGATGTGAGTGTGTGTGAGAGAGAGATGGAGAGAGGGAGGAGTGTGAGAGACACTGACATGCATTATTTCATGTTTGCGTTGCAGATGAAGACATTACTGAGCAATACAAATTCAAGGAGCCAGGTGAGTGATGCATATGTGAGACAGGACAAAACACCCGACAACAAGTATACACATAAATAATAAAGGTGCACAGCCTATGCCACCATATTTATCAACTGCCAGGAACGAAATAACAAGGGTGTGTTTCTGTAGGAAAGTAGCCCTTAAAACCTTATCTTCCTGCAGGTCTGTGTTTCTCCACAGGAAGAGTGTGAACAGTTTAGACTACAACCTATTTATATTGTATTGTACTATATTGTTTTACTTCCTCTTACAGGCGTGCTGGCCTGTTTTAATTCCAGGAAGAAAGGAATTCCCATAGACTTCTGTAAGTAAGAGAGACAGCCCAGTGATGTGCTCGAGCCCTGACTGCTCAATGTCTACGGAAGAGTAACGCGATGAAGTAACGTAACTGTTTGTATTTCAGTGCGACAGTGGAAGACGGATCCAGAGACAGGTAACCGCTTTGTTATGTTATCTGCTCAACTACACTTCATAATATTGCCTGTCACTCATTGGGTTCTGGCCGTTTTTGGGCTTCTGTTGCATTCATGTGACTCCAGTGAAATAAATTAGTGTTTGTTTTGCAGGGGGAGCTAGGAGTGATGTGAGGGCTGTCAGAGAGATAGGTGAGCCATGAATATATCCCACAATCACCTTGGCGGTAAAAAACAGTGCCAGTATTGTAGGCCGCTGGCACTAGTTTCATAATCTTAATTTCTTCTGCAAGGCTCAGTGGGTCTGTGCCATCTATTCTTTGCTTGATTTTGTTGTTTTTGTTTCAGTGCTTCCAAAACGGACTGATTATTTCTAGAACTGTATGTGGTTATTATATTATATTTAATTTATCTTACAGATTATTTGGTCTGTCTTGATTCAGACTTGCACGAAATCCCAGCCGAAACAAGTAAGTTGAAAACAAAAGCGGTGCTGAATTACTCCTCCTTCTCCTTGTAACAGAAAATGTAGAGAACGATTGGCCCCACCAGGCTTAAAAAAGAGAGACATTCCTGCCCTGGAGAGCTCAGAGAAGAGAAACGGCCTATTCCCTTTGTTCCCCATTCTCAAAGTGTTGCTTTACACGGCATTGCCGGCCCTGAGGTGGTTACAGGCCGAGGGTGTTTGATACGGGAGTCACAGATCCTGCGAGGGAGGAGGAGAAAGTCGACCCGTTTCGGTGTTACTTCTTGTCGGCAGCTCCTGTCTGTCTACACTGTCTGCTTCACGTCTGTAATTTGCGATTGGTGAATAGGTCAACATTATAATTTGGCCTAGGCCGTAAACACTCCTCAGCCCAATGTGCTGTACCCGCTGTCTCAGAAAGGTAATGCTGATGGCTCATTTAAAGTGTTTGGACGGGTGTTGTGTCTGTGTTTCCAGGGGGACGCTGGCAGGAGCACCTGAATGGCATTAAGGATAAAGTGCTTTCAAGAGCTAAGACGTTCTTTGGCACAACTGCGAGTAAGCCAATATATTTTATACACTCAAGAAGATGTATCTTTTTCCAACAATGTTATTCAGCGGTTCCTTTAATTTTACAAATATTGCCCATTAAACCACCCTTATTTTGGGGTTTTGTGCATCACTGGTTCCGCCTAAAGGACTGTAAACGTTTGTCTGCGACTCATAGAAATCAGTTGAGTTTACACAGCCTTATTTACTGGCATTTCTGTAGTTTTCTCTCGGCTGAAAAACTCCAGAAGGATATCACTGAATAAACGAGGTTGCGGGAACATTCAGGCAGGACTGCACATCTTTCCATTTACCTCAGTGGTGTGTGACTTCACAAATCCCTTAATTTCAAAACCAGGAGAAGTTTTTGAGGTTCTGATCTAGAAGGATGTCCCTGAAGCAATATACTGTGATGCAGTCGAGGTTGTAAAGCGGCTCTGTGTGTCTGAGAGTGGGGGGGATCGCGCGCCAAGTTATCAACACTAACTAACGTTGTGACGTGGATCTGATTTTGCAGATAACGACTGGGAGGGATTGGCATTTGATCTAGGTGAGGAAAGACATCAGTCTTCAAGAACAAACAACATCTCCAGTAAATATTTCACACAGAATAAATAAGGCTTCACAGAAGTCTATCCTGTATCTATTAAAGACCCTGTTGTTTTCTTTTTTTTACAGATATGCTGGTTTGCCTCTCCAGTGGAATTAAACATATCCCTAGTCGTCTGTGTAAGTAGATCAAATATATGTGTTTGTAAAGGAAAAGGCCCGCCGAGGGATTTTAAAACTGCCTGGGCTGAGCGAATCATTCCCCAAACAGCCTGGGAGACCAAGAGCCGGACTGAACCCACACTGACCGGTTTCTGTGCTGTGTCAAACCTGTTGTATTTCTGCATTTGTACACTTCACAGCCGTGCCTAGTTTGTCTGTTAACACTGACTCTGTTTGTCTCTGTGCTTATTATGTGTTGGACTCTATTTTAGGGGGAAAACTGCCGAAAGGCAAAGAGGGGATGGAGGATTATTTTCACTCCGAAGTGTACGACCCTCGTCGCAGTGAGTGCTCTGAGCTTTCACACCTGATTTGTTTTTACAAAGGCTTGGAATACCATCAACTCCTTATACCATCATTAATTTGACTTCAGCCTCACTACAAACATGCCTAATGATACACGCTCATTCTTGAAAAGGAAGAGAAATTTCAAGAAGAGATAATTTCTCACTGTCCCAGCCTGAAATGTGTTTCTAATCTTTTCTTCCAGCTGATCGCATGGATTTAGACCTTGGCTCTTTAGCCAGGACTCCAGGTGAGGGCCAAAATCGGAAATCGCGTGTAAACAGCTTCCCCTTGTGGCAGAACCTGGATTTTAAACACAGGAATTAAAGGACTTTCTGATTAAAATCCTCTGTTGCTGCCTGCGGGGGGTCACCACTAGGCCCAGGCCTGAAGCCTGTGGGCCTCCAGAGATTCATTGTGTCATCCTAGAGGAGTCTGTGTGTTTCTCTCCACTGTGCTGAATGGTTTTCTTGTTTCTTTTCTGTTATTTGCCACGTGCGGCTCTCTGTGGCAACAACTTGTGAAGTCAAATTAAAAACAATAACTGGCAAAAGCCATGTTATAATATACATTTATGTGCACTTCACGTAAAATTGAATTTGATTTAGATTTTTCTATTATTTGACAATTATCTCATATCCAATGTTTCATACACACACACACACACACACACACTAACTTTACATTTGACAAATCTTTTTACAACTCTTGCAGATCTCCTGGTTTGTCTTGACTCTGGTATTAAAGACATCCCAGATCACCTCAGTAAGTTGAATACTCACCATTTTTATTAATCTTTCAGTCAGGTACATGTCAAATATAATCTGTCTGTCTGTCTAAAAATAATGCATTTCTGATTAATATATCACAATCTGTTTCCCGTGTCTTAGTAGCTCTAGATAAGGATGGGTCACAGGCCTTGTTTAAAGCCCGCTGCTTTGTGTCCATGACAAACACACTCGCTCCATGCCCCCAGTCGATCTCCCACAACCCAGTGGCCTGCTCTGATATAGAAGCACTTAGAGTTGTATTACCAGTAAGGCGTTATGAACAATGGACCAGCCTGGTCAATGTCTCCCTGTGTATCCTCAGGGCGAACCTGGAAGAATCAACTCCAACTGCAGAAGGACTGAGTCTTCAGGGCGCAGGGCAGGCTGGGGCGGCAGTAAGTCAGATAGATCACATCAGTCCTCGAGTTGCTGCTCAAACAGTTGTCTGTTGTGAGTTACAAAAACAAAAAAACAACATGGTACCGATTTACCAAAAACAAGATAAAGATAAATGTTGTGTCTTGTGCAGTTAAATATGCGACACGAAACATGCTGCTGTGCACTGAAGCCAGACATTCAGAAAACACACACACACAGCTATAGTAGACAGCATTCACAGCTTTGAGGTGTAAGGTCAGTGTTTGCCGGTTCTGTTCCTCCCCAGAGGGCCACTGGGATAAAGGGGAGGCTGGCTGTGTTGCTCTGAGTCGGGACGTCTCTGCACCGAAGCACTCCACTCCACACAGACGCAGGACACTCCAGTAGCACCGCTGTTCCTGCGTTATTTCAGTTTATATCCTCCCTGTTTTTGTAAGTAAAAGGTGATGCATCGCTGTCAATAAACCTCTATGTCCAGACCCAGTGAGACCCTTGTCTTCCTTTTCTCCTTCTTCAGATACAAGGATACAGATTCCAGTCCACAAAAACCTGCAATATCAGCTCACACAAACACAGATCGTTAATTATTAAGTTCGATGCTGTTTCATGATTGTGGATGAAGAAGGCCGAGTGCTTTGTCTGACACCATTCTACAGCACCTGTCCCCCTGCCCTCCCCTCTATGGGCTACAAAGATGAGTCTTCAGCCGTGATGTAAAGGCTAACACAGAGGGGGCATCTCTTACATTGGCTGGAAGATCGTTCCAGAGTTTCGGGGCCCTATAACTGAATGCTCTACCACCTGCGCTTGTGTATTTTAGGGAGCACTAAGTAACCGGCTTCCTGTGATCTCAATGGCCGACCTGGAGTGTACTTAACCTCAGTTAAATTTGAGTGGTTCTCGTTAATCTGTACATATTGGAGTCTGTTTGACAGATATGATTTAAACCACGAAAGCACATTCCGAGATAGGCCATTACTGTTTTCTAAGCGGTGTATCAAGATTTTGTGGTCGATTGTGTCAAAAGCCGCACTTAAGTCTAATAAAATGATAACACTGCCCTACATCGGAGGACTGAAACACGTCATTCAATACTTTTACCAGGGCTGTTTCTCTGCTATGGCCGGAACGGAAGCCTGATTGGAGTTCTTCATAAAGATGATTATCGGTTAAAAAAGCTTGCAGTTGGTTTGCAACTACTTTCTCTAGAAGCTTAGAAAGGAAGGGAAGGTTTGAGATAGGTCGAGTGTTTAAGTTGGTTAGGGTCGGCACTGGGTTTCTTAAGAAGTGGTTTAATTACAGCTATTTTAAACGATTCAGGAACAGATCCTGAGGATAAAGAGACATTAATAATATTGTGTATTCTGTGAATAATTAATGGCAGAGATTGTTTTAGCAGTTTAGTGGGTATAGGGTCTAGTGCGCAGGTTGTTGTTTTCACTTTATTATTTAAGGAGACCAATTCCTGGGGATTTACTACATTAAACGAGTCCAAGGTAGGCCGGGGCTGTGAAGGACTGCATGTGTCGGCTATAGTATCTGTGTATGTTTCCTGTTCTATCTGTTTTCTAATGCCGTTAACTTTGCTATGATCCATGAAGTCACTACAGGTGAAATTGGGGGGGATAACCTCTGAAGGCTTCACCTGCTGGTTAGTAAGTGTCGCTATTGTATTAAAAAGAAAACGTGGGTTATTCTTATGCGTCTCTATTAAATTGGAGTAGTAGGAGATCTAGCAAAGGACAGGGCTGCTTGTATCTTATTATACTGTCATTCCATGCCATGTTTCTCTCCATTTACACTCACATTCTGTTTTAAGTGAGCGAGTGAGTTCGTCAAACCATGGTGAGTGTTTTGTTGGTTTAATTTGTCATGTCCTTAATGGGGCTACTGTATCTAAAGCAGTGCTTAGTGTATTGTTGAAATTATGTAATAATTCATCTGCAGATCCTGTTTTGATAAAGCTAGCATTGGCAACAGGGTAGTGAATTTATGAATAGCAGTGGGATTTAGGCAGCGAGTTTCTATGTTCCTCTCCTGTGTGTCTGATTCTACTCCAGGCAGCTCAAATGTAATAAGGCAGTGGTGGGAAATCGTCCGGTTTTGGGGTGATATTATTAGGTTGTGAATCTGTACCCCACAGGTAATAACTAGATCTAGTGTGTGACTGTGATGATGTGTTGTTCCTGACACATGCTGAGTGAAGCCTACAGACTCCAATAGGGACAAGAAACTAACAGTGAGGGGGTCGTATTTAATGTCAATATGTATGTTAAAGTCTCCCAAAATAATGAGTTTATCATAGTGTATGGCTAAGTCAGATAAGAGATTTGCTAAATTCGGTCATAAAAAAGGAATAGGGGCCTGGTGGCCTATAAACAGCTATAAGCTGAAGAGGTGGATTAAGCCTAAGTTCTACCTGGTGAATTTCAAAAGATGTGAAGCTGTCTAATGGCTCAGTAGAGGCGCAGGTCTGTGCGGTAGATGGTGGCCAGCCCCCCCCCGCGGCCTGTTGCACGGGCCTTCTGGCAGTAAGAGAAGTCATTAGGGGAGGCTTCTACTAATGCAATAGTGTCATCTGGTCTTAACCAGGTCTCAGTCAAGGTGAGCACATCTAAGTGTGTGTCAGTTATGGTGTCATTTATTAAGGCTGCTTTGCTAGGTAGTGAGCGGATGTTTAAGACAGCAAGCTTATACATGGGAGGAGTAATGTGAGCAGGGATTGTTGAAACGAGGGCCCCAAGAGGAAGGAATACATCCAAGCCTATGACAAATTACTGTTTTAATAGGATAACTATTGATTTTGTTTGTATAAGATTTAATCTCAGGACTAGCTTTGACAAGGGCAAATTGTGATGGCTAGACGACTGGGTCAGAGCATCTCCAAAACTGCAGCTCTTGTGGGGTGTTCCCGGTCTGCAGTGGTCAGTACCTATCAAAAGTGGTCCAAGGAAGGAAAAGCGGTGAACCGGCGACAGGGTCACGGGCGGCCAAGGCTCACTGATGCATGTGGGGAGCGAAGGCTGGCCCGTGTGGTCCGATCCAACAGACGAGCTACTGTAGCTCAAATTGCTGAAAAAGTGAATGCTGGTTCTGATAGAAAGGTGTCAGAACACACAGTGCATCGCAGTTTGTTGCGTATGGGGCTGCGTAGCCGCAGACCAGTCAGGGTGCCCATGCTGACCCCTGTCCACTGCCAAAAGCGCCTACAATGGGCACGTGAGCATCAGAACTGCACCACGGAGCAATGGAAGAAGGTGGCCTGGTCTGATGAATCATGAGTTCAAGGTGTTGACTTGGCCTCCAAATTCCCCAGATCTCAATCCAATCGAGCATCTGTGGGATGTGCTGGACAAACAAGTCCGATCCATGGAGGCCCCACCTTGCAACTTACAGGACTTAAAGGATCTGCTGCTAACGTCTTGGTGCCAGATACCACAGCACACCTTCAGAGGTCTAGTGGAGTCCATGCCTTGACGGGTCAGGGCTGTTTTGGTGGCAAAAGGAGGACCTACACCATATTAGGCAGGTGGTCATAATGTTATGGCTGATCGGTTTATATATATATATATGTGTGTGTGTGTGTGTGCGTGTATGTGTGTGTGTATATAACCTCTATTTACAGCTGAGTGTTTTTATTATAATGTATTGTATTTTTTGCAGACTACACAATCCACATGATGTAAGTTACAAATATATTCCTGTATAATATTGTTTTTTTACTGTTAAATGAAATAAGTACATTTTCATTAGAAATAAACATGGGGCTCAAAGGCTTCCTTGATCTTCGTTCATAAATCCTGGGTCATCGTCATTCCTTTATTTTTAGTGTTTCTCCCAGAAGTGTTCAGCTGCTTCTTACTGAACACGGCATTGTTTTAAATATCCTCAGTACAATAACTGTAGCATTGATCCAAAAGAGCCCATATGTTTCTGTTTATATAACATCTATAGACCTTGTCTGTAAATGTATGACGTTTTGAGACCTGTAACATGGTTCATAGGAAGCTAAATGTCCATCCTGTGTCTTTTTCAGCGTCTCAGGGTACTTTATACAAAGATCCTGGCTTCTCTACAGTCCATCCCACAGGACGCTGCCTACAGGAGATACACAGAGCAGGTCATCAGCCAGAGGTTTGATCTGGTGAAATCGGTAAGGTGTAGCTCTACCCGCAAGTCTGACCATCCCAAGTCACTGCTGAGTGTCTTATTTGTACTTATGGTTTAATGTTGTTTGTTGAAGGAACCTGATGTGGAGAAGCTGGAGAAGAAGATCAACAGTGGGCAGATAGAGGAGGTGATTTTACAGGTAACGGCTGCCCAGTTCACACAACCATCCCTTCCGCTTTGTTCTTCCCCCAAAAAAACCCTAATATCTGTGTGTGTGACAATATCTGCTGCCCCAGTAGATCTGAAACGCTTCTGTAGCTCGTGTGTGTGTATGAGCTGACGGATTTAGATGTTGCTTTTTAATTTAACGTCGGTACTGTTTGCCCCGCAGGCGGAGAACGAGCTGTCTTTGTCCAGGAAGATGTTAGAATGGAAACCCTGGGAGCCTTTAGTGGAAGAAGCTCCCGCTAACCAGTGGAAATGGCCGATTTAAAGACAACCGGTGAAGAGAAACCGGCCAAACAAACTGCGAACTAGAAACTAAAACCTCGTCTTTTATGGTTTATTTACTGCTGTACAGATGTAATTAATGTGTGTTTTCTTCAACAAAAAATAAACATACTATGTATGAAAAAATCTGCGGTGTTTTTTATCTTGCTGTGTTTTCTCTGGAGACTTGTCTGGTGTTCGTGTTGATGAGAGAGTGAACCTCGCTCGGGTCTTCTTGTCCTTGAATGGTTGGGTTTGTATGAGGTGGGAAAAGGATCTCTGGAAGCAGAGGGATGGAAAGCAATTGCAATTTAAGGTTCCCCTCTCACTGCCAGCCTGCCTCAGTCCTGATAATATCTTGGATGAAAGTGGGGTCACTCCCTCTTCAGACTGGTTTCTTGGTAGATACTTGCATCGTAAAAACAATTACCAGGGGAAAAATATGAATCTGTTCCAGTATATATATACTCCAGTAATCTGCTAGAGTTTGGTGTGGGCTGATCTTGGGGGGGTGCAACCTCATTTAAAGCAGTGATGTGCAGATAGAAATATATATGGGGGTAGGCGTTACATATTGTCTTTGTGTAATGATTTTTATTTGGTATTACTATTAGAATGTACTGATGGAACTCAGCCTTGCAGTGGCATCTCATTTGCTTACCTGACTGATTCTCATTTGTTATTGATTATTTAATTCAGCATGCCCCCGAACAAATGCACACAGACTTTTACAAATGATCACTACTAGCATGATCAAACTTGTTATATACAACTGTTTGCACAGTTTTGTGTTCTGTGGCTGTGTTGTCTCTTTTGAAAATGAATACACTTAAAAAATCGCGGTTACAAGTAACACTAATGTATCGGAGGAAGAAACTGTTTCCACTGCGAGGTAACTGTATCGATTCTGAGGCTTATTTAAAAAAAACCTACATCTTGAATATCAATAGTTAATGCAAAGAGCAGATATGTTGCTGTAGCTGCAAAACCATGCGGTAAAGTAAACTTGTATGTTTCAAACAAGAGAAACAATATGTTGTCATCGAAACTTGTTCTCAACGTGTAAAATCTGAAAACCTTTGAAGTCCGTTTGCTTTTTGTACAGTTGAATGAAAATGAGCCCCATGGTCAGCTGGGCATCATTTAAATGCTGCATTGCCGTGTATGTGGCTGTTCACTGTGTGTGTGTGCGTGTCTGCGTTTACTGTGGGACACGGCGTGGACACATACATGCACGACTAGCTGTCCTGCTTATCCTTTCTTTATGTGTTAGTGATCAGAGGATGTCTGACGGAAACACTGTCACCCCGGAGCCCCGGGCGGCTGCAGGTGTCCGGCCGGAGGGAGAGCAGAGCCCAGCGGCCGAGGAGGGACCTGCCGGGCCGCCTGCCGACGCGCCCCCCGCTGCGCACACTCGTTCCCAGCAGACGCCGGAGGAAGAGGACAACCCGGGCCCCCCGGCCCCCGGACACAGCGCCGCTCAGATGGATAAGTTTACACACGCATGCACACATATACACACATGCACACACACACACACAATGCACACACACACGCAATGCACACACAATGCACGCACACACACAATGCACACACACACACAATGCACACACACACGCACACACAATGCACGCACACACACAATGCACACACATGCACACACACACACATACACACACAATGCACACACAATGCACACACATGCACACACAATACATACACACACACACACACACACAATGCACACACATGCACACACACACATACACACACAATACATACACACACACACAATGCAACTGTTGCTACATTGTGACATAAAGGAAGTGACATTTACAGAAGTGCAAAGGAACATACCACATACAATGAGGGAAAATAATAAAGAGTATATATATCAATGGACTTAAGTAGTTGTACATAACTGGACACTGTCCCCTTGTGTAATATACTACTGTACACCCGTCCCAAACGGTCAGGGTTCGGCTGTGATTGGAGTTGCCCGTGTTCTGACTGCTGGTTGTGTGTCTTATTCAGTTAAAATCATCCTCTTCCCCGAGGGCCATGTGTGGACCATGGCGTTTGCGATCTCCACGTCAGCCAGGGGTCTGAGAGAGCACTTCGCCAGCGAACTCAAAATCCCAGCCAGCGTGATTCACATATCGTTTGAGGGTGAGATCACGATTCAGATGAGAAGTCGTGAACTTATTCCTGTGCGCGTGTCCAGTGCCATTCCTTTCGATGAGTGAATGGTTTGTCTGTCGGATGAGCTTGGCTTTGGCTGGTTATGAACAGGGATTTATTTTCTGTCCCACTGGCTCCTCCAGGGAAGGCTGTTGAGGATCCCGAAACCCTGATCGACCTCGGAGTGCAGCCTCACGGCACCATCCAGTTGGAAATGTCTTCCAACGACCCCGAGAACTTCCCCATCAAGCCAATCAAACCCCAGCAGGAGTACAACATGCCTGACGTCATAGCTGTGAGGGTTCAGACAGGTAACAACTCTGTTTCTGAGGATTCTTTGTTATGCAGACAGTTCTCTCTCTCTCTCTCTCTCTCTCTCACTGGATATTTCAAGGCTTCTCCCAGACTAGGGACTGTAACGAAGGAGGACTGCACTATTCTTTATACAATTCTGTGCTGTGCTTCCAGGTGCGGACGAATTTCAGGACGTGGTTGTGGAGATTGAGAGAAGCACTCATCGTAAGCCCTTTCTGGGTGGATATCAGCACAAAACTACAGGGCAGGAGTTTCACCATGCAGCCGTACAGACGCTGCCCAAAAGAAGGCCTGACAGTGGGGTTGAAAATATTTGTAGGGAAACACAGGTACCTGACTTTCCATCGTTATTTAATGATAATATTATTATTATTATTATTATTATTATTATTATTATTATTATTATTATTATTAATAATAATATTAATAATAATAATAATAACAATAATAATAATAATAATTGGGTTGCTTCAAAATCAATACAACCATGTTATGGCAATCGTAAGCCATCAAAGTGTCAGGACTGACTGCAGTGTGCAACTGCTTTCCTAGCCTGAGTGTCTGTGTAGCTGTAAATGTGTTTGGCTCTCATTGCACATGACAAGATGAACATGCATGTGATCCAGTACATACGTGTTTACTTGTTTATTTGTTTAGACTGTCATGCAGAAGAGCCAGTCGCAGCAGGTCACTAACACAACATCCACACAGATGACCAAGATAGGGTGCTATGTGTCAGATGTGACGGACAGGCTAATAGAACCGAAAGGATATGTGAGGGCGGACGAACATCACGCCCAGAGACTGAAGGCAGTGAGTGTCTTAGGTTTGCTTTGCTTTTGCTGTAAAATAAATGCGTTGGGGTCTTTATTATGTCTTGATATGCATGCTTTAGAAGACTGCTAACTCTGCAAGTGTAGAGGCACGTGCTTTGTAATGCTTTTAGTTTATTTCCCAGGAATATCCTAGGAACATTTGAGAATAGATTAAAAGTGGCTCTATATCTTTATTCAATGGCTGTACAGACATGCTTAAACCCATTTTAATACAGATTATTAGTTTTTAATGAACTTCTAAGTGATGTCGAGCTTTTCTACTTTGCAAAACAAGTCTGTTGTGCTCGGTGCTCCGGTGCCATTTTGATTCCTTTTTTTTTTCTTGCTAAGGTGATCGTCATACAGACTTACACCAGGCGGTGGCAGGCCAAGAGACTGACTGAGGGGCTGAGGCGGGACAGGGATCGTCACCTGGAGTGGCTCGAGCAGGAGGAGATCAGGAAGAGGAAGGAGAAAGAGGACCGCCTGCGGGGGGAGTACGAGAGAAGGATGAACCCAAAGACCAAAGAGGACTTTGACCTGCTCTACCATGCATTAGAGAGTAGGTGGTGTAGTTTAAAAGCTAAAGGGACTAATAGGACCGGCCCAAATTTATAAAAGGCCCTAACTTTGTCAATTGTACATCACATGCATATGGATGGTATCATTTGAAAGGAAATCGCTTGCATAAGCTCAGAACATAGAGTGGACTAACACACGTGGCGTCAACACAACATCTGTACCGATTTGTGTGTTGATAGGACAAACAGAACCCACTGCACCATGGTGTGTGTGAGTGGCGTCTAGGTGCTGTGCAAACACATACCCAAGTGGCCAAACAAAACTGTAGCTGAAATAACACAAATAACCAAATAATAATATTTATAAATCCACCTCGCGATCTAGTCTTTCGAGAAGTGAGACTCCGCGGGTGCATCGCAGCTTTATGCGTCACCACACTGACAGACGGTCTTGTTTTGATCAGTAGACTGTCTGGTGAGCATCCATCAGCTTAAACATTGAGATGTTTAGCGTGCAAATCAAAAATTGGTTATTAGATATTAGACTTTCTAAACATGCAACCGAAAGGCCTCTGGTGTTGGTACTTGAAGGAAGGAGCTCTGCTGTGTTTTGGTGATGTTCAGCGAGTGTCTGTGTGCGTGTGTTCAGAGTGGCGGCGGGAAGAGGAGGAGCGCATCAATGCCACGCTCTCGGGCCCGGAGCGGAAGGCAGCGTTGTGTGCGCTGCTGGAGCAGGAGACGCAGCTCATCGCCTCCATCGGGAGACACAGGGTGGCTGCAGGAGAGGAGAACAGCAAGAAGTCTGTGCAGGCCTTCCTGGAAAAGGTCAGTCTGAGTCCACGGTGGCCTTGAAAGTGAGATTGATTATTCACTACACCAGCCGTTCCCAGTTCTGGGCCTTGTCCTGGAGTACGCCTGTGGGGTTTAGTCTAACCTGTGAAGAGCACAAATAGTCTATTTTTGGTGATATATATATTCTACTTAATATGGGCTGAGGTTTCATATTTTTAACGAGAGAGCAGCCAAAATCAGAACCGGTTCAGTCTGGGGGAGGCACTTTCCAAACCTGATTGTTTTACTGAGCTCTTAACGTTTTATAAAGGTGTTCCTCATGCGTGCCTGTGCTCTGTGTGTTCCTTGTGCGATATCTCAGTGTGCGGAGCCGAAGAAGTGGAAGGCATTTGACGGAAAGATCACGGAAATGGACATGCAGTACACGATCCGAGCCCGGGAGCTACGAGACCTCTACGCCAGCATCAACATGAAGCATCTCGCCCGAGACGAAAGACTCGATGTCCTCCTCACATTGAAACACACAGTCAAGGTACCGTCTCTTCTCTGACTCGAGTGCGTCGCACAGTGGCGCGCCAGGGCCGCCGCTGACGCCTCTGCTCTGTTTCTGTTTCAGGAGCACGACTGCAAGCTGACTCGGGACATAGTGGAGCTGATCGACAGGGAGGCTGATCTTTTAACGAGAGGAGTCAAGGACACTAATCTGGAAGGGCTCAGAAAGAGGATTTCCACGCTGTTCCTGCAGTTTATTAAAATGCCGACCTTTAACCCCGCGTTGACCAAGCTCCTCAAGGTAATCCACAGAGTCTTTACATTTCAGATCATTCTTCTCGGCAGCAATGCAGTGCTCCGGTTCTCCAGTTTAATCTTCCTCCCCAGGTTCCCCAGGATCCGGCACAGCTACGGAAGAACATTCACTTCTGCCCGGGATGCAAGAGCTACCTCCCCCGCTCATCCTTCTCTCTGAAGGCGACGTCGCGCTCGGTGGGGCGCTGTCGGCAGTGCGACCGCCTGGACAACGAGGCGCGGCGCCGAGAGGACTTCTCCCAGTACAGAACCATCCTCCGACTGCTGCGCGATGGAGAGGCCCAGTCCGACAAAGGCAATATCATCGCTTTCTTACTGCAGGTAACTTACAGAATGCCTCCCCGATACGAAAAGAGCAGCGAGGGTCGATCTCGCCCGCCGTGAAAACCGATTTGCTGCCACGACCCATTCCCGTGTGTACCCTGATCTCGTGGTAGGAGCAGGACCTGCAGTACCTGGTGGACGTGATCTGGGGCCGCCAGTCCGCTCTGAGCGCGTGCGACGACCTGCATGACCTCGTCCTCGCCCGCTGGGACCGGCACTGCGAATGGGCCCCCTGGAACTGCATCTTGCTGACCAAGGACGAGGCCACGGCCCACGCCAAACTGGACCAGACCGAGCAGGTACCGCACCTCCCTCGCAGGAAACAGGCTGTGACGTAGCATTGAGAAGAGGGACACCGTTAGCAGATAGAGGATGACTTTTATGGACAGTCTCTCCCAAGTTTTTTTACCAATATATTTGTTTAATTTGTACATTCGGCCAGCAGGTGTCATTCTCAGCTCAGATGTGTATCCGAAGGTCTTTAATATTATTGCTTGGCACATGCTTGATTAAACGATGTTTGGCACTTTCACAGATAATATCCATTTCCCTTAGTCAGTTTACATTGTCTTTATAATATTGTGCCTTTTATTAGCACTATTGATGGCCAAACGTGACTTGACAGAGGCACGGTGACGGATTGTAGACATCTTGATCTTTTTTTCCTCCCTCTCCCTCTCTCCTCTGGGCAGGCCTATGGGGTTGTGTTCATCCGTCAGATCAAGCACAAGCACACTTTGGCGAAGAAACACTTCTCCCAAATCCTAGCCATGGCTAATTTCTTACACAGTCAGGAGTCCCACTCTCAGCGCACCCTTTTAGTGACTAAGTCAGCTAGCACGGTGACAGCACACAAGCACACTAGATTTGGAAACCGTTCACAGAAAGTGCCTGACAACACCATGCAGTGAATGATTTCAACCAGTAGTTCATCGGTAAATATAAATGAAATATCCAGAATTAATAGTAATAAGTAAATAATGATGTAAATAGTTCTGTGTAATACTGTGGATTCTCTGAGTCCTTGTTCTGTCAGTATATTAATTGCTGGTTCTTGATGTATAGATAGGGCAGAGAGTTTAAGTTTTACAGACCTGGAATATTGCAAATAACACTGTATACCTATAAAAAAGAAAGCTGCTGGTGCTGTAATGTAACATATAGATATATAACTGTATAAATACAGCCTTTTGTTCAGAGATAACACAGAGTTGCACAATGGAGTTCACACACACTGTACCACTGTGATTCACTAATCTCACTAAGGGCTCTTGTCTCCTCGGCCGCTCAGAAGACTAAAACAATAAAGATTTATTGTTAACTCGGAATGGGCCTGATTTTTGTTAATGGGTAAAGGTGACAGGTTAGAGAAAGATTAATCAGGGCTGAGTATTTAGTGGGGTTAGGAGGAGAGGAGGAACAGTAGCCGGGCTCTAGTCAGAGAGATGGGTTTCCTCGCCGGGCTGTGGGCTGTGCGCCGATTCCTCGTGGTTGTCCTCACTCCACTCCACTCCTGCTGCTGCCTCTGCCACTGCTCTTCAGGTATTTCAGATACAGACCTATCAACAGAGGCGGCCCTCCTGTGTTGCTTCATGTGCTTAGCTGGATTCAGTGGCCAATTACCTGTGGTGTTATTCTTGAACTATGTATAAGCCATCTGTTAAGCATGTAAAAGTACATAATCCTAACCAGTCAGTAGGCAGGTGAGAGTAAGCTTTGTTACCACAGACCCAATACCAATCTTTAATGATAAAAGTCCCCCAAAGTGGGAAGGTGGTGTTACAGGTATCGGGCTGTCCGGAACAAGTAAGCCTGGAACTGTTACTGTTGAGGACAGGAGGGGTGCAGGTGTGGTTACATAGGGTTGGGGGAAGATTTCCAACAGTGGTATAGGTGCCATTGGTGTCATTCAGTTTCAACCAACATAAGGGAAAAGGTGCAGGGAAACAGGATAGACATTGCGGAAGGCACACCTGCTGTACAAAAATAGAAGGGTCTGGTGCACTGCTAGTACTGACAGCAATGACATATGGACACAGTGTATGGTTTCTTAACACATCATCAACTTTCCCAGTTCCAGCCAGAACTAAACAGCCTACTACATTGTTGTCAGACGGTTGCAAAGTACTCAAAAGGAAAGGAGAGTCCGTTCCATGAGGCATCAGGGAGCACACGAAGCAGGGTGTGTTAACGTCGTTCTCCCTGGCGATGTCATGGGCATATTTCCAGAACAGGTTACTCCTGTGGAAGGCGAAGGCATCCGACGTCGTGGGCACTGGTGCAGCAGTGTGACCCAGTCCTTTGTTTGCTTTTCCGTCATTGCTTTTGTCAGTTTTTTTTAATAGTCTGATTAATCCTCTCAACCACCCCAGAGGACTGTGGGTGATAGGGGATGTGGAATTTCCAGTCAATGTCAAGATATTTCACCAGAGCCTCTGTGACTTTGGAAGTAAAAGGAGTCCCTTGATGGCTATCAATAGTCACAGCTATACCATATCAGGGTATGATTTCACAATTTTCACTACTGTATTTGCATTCTCTTTGGAACATGCAAAATCCTCTGGCCATTTACTGAAAGGATCAACCATTACCAATAGATATTTCAATGCACCCTTGGGTTCCATATGAGTGAAATCAATTTGCCACTGCATGAAAGGAAAGGATACTCAAGCGTTTGATGTGTTTTTTACACCCTGTGTGTTATGACGAGCACAAGTTAAACAACTCTGCAACAGCTGTTGAATAACCTCCCTACTGTGCGATATGCAATACTGCTTCTGTATTTGTCTTTCTATAGTCCTCCTATCGCGATGTGTTAATCCATGTAAATCGTGTGCTAGAAAAGGGAGGACACAGGTTGGGAGGGCCAGCCAGCCCTTTTATTGCACAACAAACCTCTGTCATCAGGTACACATCCTGCAGCCTTCCAAAAGGCCCTTTCCTGTTCCCCAGCACATTCCTGCATGTGTTTAAAATCAATATGTCTTGGCAAAATAGTGGAGAAGAAACATGAGGAGAGAAAACCCTTACTATCAAGAAAAGGTGCCACCTACCGTCTTGGTAGCCTCATCAGCCGTCTTGTTTCACCTGGCTTCTTCCATGTCTAACAGGCTATGCCCCTTCGTTTTAACAATAGCGAGCGTTTTTGACTTATCACATGCTGAAATCAAGTCTTCCGCTAAACTCGAATGTGAAATCGCTTTTCCATCAGCTGCAGTGAACCCTCCAGTCTGCCATATGCATCCAAAATCATGCACCACCCCAAATGCATAACAACTATCGGTATAGATCAGGGGTGGCTAACCCTGGTCCTGGAGAGCCGCAATCCTGCAGGATTTCCAGGTCTCTCTTAATTACCAATCAATGGATATCTTGAACACAGGGACATTTTGCCTAATTAAAACCCATAATTGGTTCAATTAAGCAGTTAACGCTCTGGATAAAACAAAAACCTGCAGACCCTGCGGCTCTCCAGGACCAGGGTTAGCCACCCCTGGTATAGATAGTGACATCCTTGCCTTCAGAGTGAAGACATGCTCTCGTTAATGCAAAAAATTCTGCTGCTTGCTCATAACTAAAAGGCAGTGCGTAGGCTTCCACTGTATCCTGTAATGTGCACACCGCATAACCGCACAGTGTGACACCATCATTAAGCTTGGAGCAGGAGCCATTTTTATACAACACTACCCCTTCTTTCAGGGGGGTTTCTGTTAAATCGGTTCTAATATCTGTGGTGTGTGCAATCTCCTATGTGCACTCATGTCCCTCTACTGAATCTTGAGGCTCAGGTATATTGCCATGTAATAACTGATGTAGACATTGAGCAGGCGTGTTAAGAGAATTAGAGGGTTTAATTTGCAAGTTTTCAGTGGAGCATAAAATAGTCTCATACCCGGAACACCGCTGTGCCATCATATGTTGCGTCTGTATATTTGTCAGTATATGTGTGACTTGATGAGGTGTGTGTAGTATAAGTGTGCGATAAGACCAGCCTTTCAACATCCCACACCATGCGCTAACAGCCACTTTCCTTAAGCACCTGCCAAATCTGAAAGATTGAATCAGATATTTTTTATTATTATTAATTATTTATTTATCCGGCACCCTTATCCAAGGCAACTTACAGTTAATACACAATATACATGTTACAGCAAATATAATACTCCACATAACTACAGTCCTAATGTAAAGTAGTGCAATATACATTAGCTTAAGTCCTAAAAGGATCAAGGTTTACCTAACATACAATAATTTCAATCCTAATAAGATAAAGTACAATCTGCTATAACTTCAGTCCTAATGAGCAAGACCAATATACAATAACCATTGGTTTGATTAAAAAATGTTGGTGTGTTGGTCTTGTATTACACCAGTTGCTCCTTCGTCCTTTAATTTGCCCATGGAGTGGACACTACATTAGTTTCTCTGTAGTAAGCGACATATGCATAGCCATTTCAAAGCCTGGACTGCAGGTTCAATATGGAAAATTACTTACACGATGCTATGTGATTCTCTTTTGAGCAATTTCATCTTTGAATAGTTCCTTTGCTGAATAGTCAAAAAAGGTTGGGTAATTAATTGACCTCCTTCGTCCCTGTGTAATAATATGCACTACCGTCAATATTAAGAAATGCACATTATCAGCTTGTTTCAAGTTCTGCTACTTAAAATAATTCATATTTACTAACAAGGGTCGGGGTTCTTTCCCTTATTGGTGGCAACTGTTCTCCTCCTGAGAAGTCCAGCTATATCAACGGAAAAAGAAATGTAAATAAAACATAGTTGTAACAAACAGAAAACTGTTACCAAACACTAGGTTTGTAATGTAGGATTATTGCTTAGGTCACGGTTTCATTAAAACATTGGGCCATGGTATTAAAATTAGCAGTAGTGTTCATTCCACTGTGGAAGAAAAACAATCTTCAATCAGGTTGGAACGTTAGTTGCAAAGCCTTTAATACACGCAGCGTGGAGAGGAACAGTGAATCAAGAAGAGCCAAAAGTCGCTCTGCTTTCATGTTAAAAGTCAGAGCTTTTTATAGACAGAAAACAAAGATCTGGTTACAATTAATAAGTAATTACTTTTGTTATCTTAAAAGCTTGCTAAGCAGAATATATTATTAAAGGACAGAGTCCATGGGTCAATACAAGGATTAAGGAGCAGACACTGAAATCATACCGTTTGACATTGTCTCCAAGATTCTCATCGTAAATAACAAACAGAAAACAAGCTTCCTTCTGGCCTGTCCTTCTGGCTTGACCTTATCTTTCTTAAGTATACAACAGAGTAAAATAGATATGAAGGAAAGAATTTCTAACTTTCCTTCCACACCATCTAACACCAACCCCCTATTGGTCATAGTATTAAGCTGAGACCAAAAACTGCATAGCAATACAAAATTTAAAAAGTATACTGTTGCAAACAAGTCATGACTAATGACACCTTAAAAAACATAT
Source organism: Amia ocellicauda (assembly GCF_036373705.1). Taxonomy (NCBI): domain Eukaryota; kingdom Metazoa; phylum Chordata; class Actinopteri; order Amiiformes; family Amiidae; genus Amia; species Amia ocellicauda. Next base: position 4,866,964 of record NC_089864.1, on the reverse strand, counting down.
ATATAAAATAATTGTACATACATCCTCCTCTTGTCTTGGCATCTGCCAAGATGGGATTTCGTCTGACTTGGGAAACAAAATAATATTGTCATTAGGACAAATGATGAACTGCCTGTATGAAGGGTTGTGTAAGGTGTTTAAAGCTGGAATGTGGTGTGTGCTGGAAATAAGATCTGTAGTCAGAGGCTGTGTAATTTACATACAGTGCCTTTATGTCGTAAAACATGTAGAGACTGTTCATGTACAGTATGTTGAAGATACTTAAATAAATATTTGTTAAGTATGTATTGTTACGGAGGTTTGTTGTACTCAGTGCTTGTTACTGTGTGGATCCCAGTAGCAGCCCTTCCTGGTTATCAGCCGATAGGATGTGATGTATTAATGCGCATGTCTGTAGAGCCTGGGTCCAGTGAGCTGATTGCGTGCAGATTGCCGGTTCGGGCGGCTCGGTACCGGTGTGGACTGGGCCAAGAGTGCCACTTTGTACTGTCAAAAACACAGGTAGTCGGTTTGTTTTCCTGATTTCTATAAATAAACAGCTAAACTGCGGATCATTTGACGTGTGGACATATTTCAACCTTGCCTCCAAAGTACGGAAGTGCGCACATGATCCGGGAGCGGCTCACGATGCCATTGAGATAGAGAGTCCCATCAGGGTGGAAACAGCGCAGTGCAGTGCAGACACACAGCGGCTCCTCACCCGCTTCAGTCTGACCCGCTGGCACACATCTGTGACTGAGCAGCGGCAGCACCAGCTCCAGCACCAGTGCCAGCGCCGCGCCCAGTTTGCTGCAGTGTCGTCGATGTGAGGTTGTTCGCTGGTGATGTGGTTGTGAAGAAAAGATATGTTTGAGTCCAAATCTGCCTGATTCCATGGAGTTTTTGAGCTGAGTTTCGACTTCGAAATGACTCCAAATCGCGCATTTCAGGTCTCCAATTGCCATCTTCTGCGGGACCCCCAGACCTGAATTACTCAATCGTCTTTGCCCCCATTTTTCAACATTAGTTTTCTGCAGTGCACAGTGGGACAGAGGGGGAAATGCTAAAGACTTCAATCTAATAAGACACTAAAGTGTCTTATGTGTATTTACACTCACCTAAAGGATTATTAGGAACACCATACTAATACTGTGTTTGACCCCCTTTCGCCTTCAGAACTGCCTTAACGTGGCATTGATTCAACAAGGTGCTGAAAGCATTCTTTAGAAATGTTGGCCCATATTGATAGGATAGCATCTGGCAGTTGATGGAGATTTGTGGGATGCACATCCAGGGCACGAAGCTCCCGTTCCACCACATCCCAAAGATGCTCTATTGGGTTGAGATCTGGTGATTGTGGGGGCCAGTTTAGTACAGTGAACTCATTGTCATGTTCAAGAAACCAATTTGAAATGATTCGACCTTTGTGACATGGTCCATTATCCTGCTGGAAGTAGCCATCAGAGGATGGGTACATGGTGGTCATAAAGGGATGGACATGGTCAGAAACAATGCTCAGGTAGGCCGTGGCATTTAAACGATGCCCAATTGGCACTAAGGGGCCTAAAGTGTGCCAAGAAAACATCCCCCACACCATTACACCACCACCACCAGCCTGCACAGTGGTAACAAGGCATGATGGATCCATGTTCTCATTCTGTTTACGCCAAATTCTGACTCTACCATCTGAATGTCTCAACAGAAATCGAGACTCATCAGACCAGGCAACATTTTTCCAGTCTTCAACTGTCCAATTTTGGTGAGCTTGTGCAAATTGTAGCCTCTTTTTCCTATTTGTAGTGGAGATGAGTGGTACCCGGTGGGGTCTTCTGCTGTTGTAGCCCATCCGCCTCAAGGTTGTACGTGTTGTGGCTTCACAAATGCTTTGCTGCATACCTCGGTTGTAACGAGTGGTTATTTCAGTCAAAGTTGCTCTTCTATCAGCTTGAATCAGTCGGCCCATTCTCCTCTGACCTCTAGCATCAACAAGGCATTTTCGCCCACAGGACTGCCGCATACTGGATGTTTTTCCCTTTTCACACCATTCTTTGTAAACCCTAGAAATGGTTGTGCGTGAAAATCCCAGTAACTGAGCAGATTGTGAAATACTCAGACCGGCCCGTCTGGCACCAACAACCATGCCACGCTCAAAATTGCTTAAATCACCTTTCTTTCCCATTCAGACATTCAGTTTGGAGTTCAGGAGATTGTCTTGACCAGGACCACACCCCTAAATGCATTGAAGCAACTGCCATGTGATTGGTTGGTTAGATAATTGCATTAATGAGAAATTGAACAGGTGTTCCTAATAATCCTTTGGGTGAGTGTATATGCCTATAATAATATTTAACAAATTAAAATGAAATGTTCTGAACCTGTTTTAATACTAATATTTACATTAATTTCAACTTTTTTATTTTTGTACTTTGTCAAATGAATGTACTAAATATAAGCAGTGGGGTATATTACTAATTCACAGAATTGTGTGTGTGTGTGTGTTGGAAAGGGTCATTTGAAGATGTGACCCCCATGTCTGGACCTTGACTATACCTTGACCAAGTAATTTGGACCCTGACACAAAATAATTAACTACCCCTGGTCTAGTGCATTGTGTTGCACACTTCTTGCACGCAGCAGGCTTTCAAGAAAAAAAAAAGCGATATGAGTAATGGGGGGCCTGAGCCTAGCAACGCCCCATGCCAAGACAAGAGCCAGGGTGGAGATGACACTGGGCATGATGAAGTCCCATTTCACTGTCTACGTGGCCTCAGGGTCACACCAGAGAGGCATGTGATATTGCCAACAATCATTTTCAAGTGTAACCTTAATGTAAAAGATTCTGTTCATTTCTCCCCCCCCAATAAGTCTGTGCTGCATGATGCTTTGTGACAAAGACAACTTGAGACTGTCAAGAAGGCACTTTTATTTGTTGTTGATTTGCTCCAAATAAAAAAAACATGGCATCATCAACTGGATGTCCTTTCACATTATTTCATACCGTTGTAGAACAAGGTCCAGTGTTCCCACCTTTAACTGGTGCTCCAGTAAAGTGATCTCCAACTCAGTCTTCCGCATCTTCAGTTTGATATGCTCCATCTGGAGTTTCGATTTTTCGATTTCCACTTCCAGATGGCGCTTATATAACTCTTGGACATCCACCTGAAAGGGGATACAAAACATAATTTTACAGGTTTCACTAAAGGCCATAAACATGGAAGGTTATTTTACTTGAGTCAGTTTTAAATTACATGGGCTACAAGCATACACATAAAATGCTGTATAGCTAGACTTATGAACATCTCTTGAGGTGGAAGGCTCAGCAGAGGCAGAAGTTGCAGTGGTGGGAGGGACCATGTCCTGCTAAAGTACATGGAGAACATGGTTTTAGTATGTGGCTAAATCAATTCAGACTCAATGTTAAAGAATAGTACCTCTAGAGGCCTCTCAGAACATGCAGAGATTGTGTTCTCATCATGCTCATCCTACAACACAACAAGGTTTTAAGTATACACCTGCCATCTGCATCTTACACAACTCCACATTTAACTCATATACTGCAGAAATTACTTACAGGACTTTCAATGGGCCCTGGCTCCAGCAGATTAAAGGTTCTGTCAGTCACTACAGGAAGATGAAGAAGAATATGAAGACGAGGATGAGCAATTGCTAATAAATGTGATCAGCTTACCCTTTACATAGGCGCTTGTGTCATGGGGGTCAGATGAGTTACCCCCAGCAATGCCATCCATTATTGGCCTGCCTCTATTATGATCCAGAGCCAACTCCTCTGCAGTGGTAAAGGCTGGTGGTGAGGGCCCTCCTCCTGTCCTCCTCTGCTCCACTTTTTTCCTGTTGGCTAATGAGTAAATGTACATACAAGTATATTGAGCTTGACCATTTCAACGCTTATACATCTGAACTGGTGTTGCTTAGGCAGCTGTGAAGGCAAATAAAGCATTAATGACCTCACCATTTTGAACAATGTTCTCATACTTTACTCTTATTTGCTGCCAAGTTCGCTTGACACCCACAGGGTTGCAACTGAAAGAAAGACACTAATATTAATCCATTTCAATATGCTACAGAAAATAGAAAACAATTGTAAGTAACAAGTTAAATTACATTCACAACACATTAACTTGTTTTTCGTTTAACATTCTCCAAAAATCACACTGTTTCGTTTTAAGGGCTATTGCAATAATTATCTTCAAAGACACTTATTTGATTGGAGAACGAATGCATTCACTCTATCAGCAATTTTTTGCCAAGCCTGCTCTCGTTCTCTCCCTGCCGCTGCAGTATTACTTGTTCTGGAGAAGACGTGAATGTATTCATTATACGCTCTCATTATGGTTTCTTGCTCCGGACTTGAAAAGTAAGCGGCTTGCTGTTTCATATCCATGATTAATCATTCATAAATGCTACGTGAACGCGCCTAATTTCAGTTCAACCTATCCGAGATTGGTTGAACTTGATTACTTAAACTGGAATCGGCCTTTGTGGAACCGAGAAATCCTGAACTGTCATGTCTTGCTCAATCAAGTCGGAGTTCAGGCTATGGTTTAGGATTTCTTAAGCCACCTTTCTGGAATACCCCCCTGGTTTTAGAAATCCCGTAAGCAATGAAGCACATGTGGCTGGCATTGCCCAATGGAGAAGAATAAATGATGTTTATTATTATTATTAATTATTTATTAGCAGACACCCTTATCCAGGGCGACTTACAAAATATAAGTGCAATACAAGTGCATCAATACAGTACAGTTCAAGGCATAAAACATCACAAATTCCAGTTTCCATAATACAGTGCAATTTCTAGCATACATTTTACAAATTATAATTTACACAAGTGTATACATTACAAGGTCTTGCAACCTTGATTATAAGAGCTGATGTTAGTTCCCAGTCAAGGGCCAAGGAAAGGGAGTATAGGCGAAATCAAAATGAACAATTTTACTTTTACGAGGCAAATAGTATGATAATTATTATTATGTTATTCAATCCTGTCTCATGAAAATGGCAAATCATTAAAATGTATTTTTAATGTCTTCTGTCTCTTGTTTTGCATATATATTTGTGAAGTATCACAACTATCACTATTGTGCTAATATAAGGTTATTCAGTTAAAATAAAATAAAAATAATTGTATTGTTTCTCTCACTTGATTTAGAATGAGAAAGTGTCCATTATGCAACACTGAATATGCTGGCCTGCGCGAACATCTTCCAGTCACCCACCTGGTGGTCAACCGGAAGGAGCTGCTGTTGCTGCTGAGCCTGGGATCGGAGCAGTACGTAGAAGAAAGTTTTTACTGTCATGGAAGTCAAGAGTTTGCACTGGTACTATGACTTCTGTTTGTCCTTGATTGTTCCTCTTGTCTGCTTCCTTCTCCTTGCATAGGTACAGTGGTCCACTGGACTGCCCGGTGCCAGGCTGCAGCGCCAGCTCCGTGGCACATTTGGACCATCACCTGGTGCGGGTCCACGGCCTAGATGTGAGTGCGTGCTGCTAAAACATGATTTCATTGGAAAACTGCATGCAGCAATATAATGTCTTTATCTTTATCAATTAACTCCAAACTCTTTTTTTAGGCCACAAGACAGCAGCAGCTTGTGAAAACAGCAAAGTGTGGGCAGACGCTGTCATTTCAAATTATCTGGGTGTCCCTGAGCACATGCGTAAGTCATTCAACCTCATTGTGTATTCACAAGTTCTCAGTGAAACAAAACAGAACATGCACTTATTTTACTTTTTCCTCCAGGCAATCTGTGCCCTCTCAGGAAAAAAAAAAAAGCCAAGTCTACAGACATATGTGCCACGACGATACGACTGCCAACACACTTTATATAGCAGAGAATAGTGTGGAAGAGGCATGGAAAGTGAGGGAACTAATGGAGCTGTCCCTACATTCCTACTCTGCCCCCGGTGGCTCTGGAGAGCTGGAGGAGAGTGAGGCATCAGAGCTCCCTCTGCCTCCCAGGAGGAAGAGGAGGGCTCCCCTTCGCCTATCCAGTGAGGAGGAGAGAGAGGCGTCGGGGCCAGAGGGGGGACAGCTCACTCCGCCTCCCATGAGGAAGACGACGGCCATCATTGCCATGTCGAGTTAGGAGGAGGAGGAGGAGGAGGAGGAAAGGGTCAGTGATATTTTTGGTGTTTTTGTCCACTTAATAAAAGTAATAAAATATTCAAATTTTAACAAATACATTTATAGCTATTTATGTCTGTACAAAATAGTTTCAGGATATATGCTTTTGAAATGGACTAAATCCAAACTTGTTACTGTCACGGTTACCTCGTGGGAGGACCGTAAAGCTATTAGAGACAGGACCCAAGTGCAGAGCTACTGCAGTGAGCAGACAGAAACCAAGGAGAATGCAAAGGCGAGGTCGAGGTCACAGGCAAAAGGTCGTAATCCAGGAGGTCAAGAGAAACAGATACAGAACAGAAAGAGAGAGATAGAGACAAGGACAGGACAGAAAGCAAAAGAGGAAGGACAGGGAGCGAGAGAGAGAGACAGGGTTAAAGGGCAAGGAGCTAAGGAGGACCAGGAACCAGGAACCAGGAACCAGGAACCAGGAACCAGGAACCAGGAACCAGGAACCAGGAACCAGGAACCAGGAGAACAAGGCTTGGTGATGCAGGGAGTGCTGACAACACTTTGTAAAGAGTGAGGGGTTATAAAGGAGAGCAGAAACTAGGAAGACAAGAGCAGGACCAATGAGAACAAAGGACAGGAGCAGAAGTGCACAAGGGTGAGGAGGAATGTTAATTGATATAGTGAAAAAAGGAAAGCAGTGAAGGGAGCAGGAATAGGCCGGGTCGGGCAGAGGAGGTGCTGGAGGCTCGGTGGACGGAGCCGAGAAGGCCTCAGAAGCCGGGGCCTGGGAAGGCGAAGCCACGGAAGCCATAGGAGACTCTGAGAGAGGTGCCTCGGGAGGCGAAGCCGACTGAGCAGTGGGAAGCGGAGCCGTCGGAGGTGGAGTCTTGGAAGGCTTAGGAGATGGAGATGGTGAAACAGTGGAAAGCGGCACTGCGGAGGTCTCGGGAGGTGGCGCCGTGGAAGCTGCAGGAGGCTGAGCTGTTGAAGCCTCAGAAGTCTTGGGAGGCGGCGGCGCCAAGGGAGGCAGAACCATAGAAGTCTCATGAGGCAGAGCCAAGGGAGGCGCAGTCTCATGAGGCGATATGGACAATGCCTCGGGAGGCATGAAAGCCTCAGTAGGCGGAGCCATAAAAGGTTGAGCTGTAAATGCCTCTGGAGGCAGAGCCTGGGAAGGCGGCACCGAGGGAACCACAGGAGGCGGAAATGCAATAGCCTCGGGAGGCGGTGCCGTGAAAGCATCAGGAGGCATGGAAGCCTTGGGAGCCATAGAAGGAAGAGTCTTGGGAGCTGTAGTATGTTCGGGAGGCTGAGCAGCAGGAGGTAGTGCCGTGGAAGCATCAGGAGGCACGGAAGCCTTGGGAGCCGTAGAAGGCGGAGTCTTAGGAGCTGTAGGAAGTTCGGGAGGCAGAGCTGCAGGAGGCAGTACCATAGAAGCATCAGGCAGCGGAGCTGTAGACCCACGTCTCTGTGTACCCCTCCTTCTCCATCTGTTTTCACTGCTCTCGCACCGTCTGGAAGGTTTTTCTCTCTCCCACCCATCTCTCTCAGTTCAGTGTCTGTACAGCAGTGTGTCTGTAGTGTATTAAGCTCCCCCGCCCTCTCTCTCTCTCTTCAGGTGTGCCAATCTCCTCTCGGGTGTTTCCCTGCACTCAGTGCTCAATGGCCTTCACTGCGCTGCTCTTCCTACACAACCATATCAAGAGGTGTCACCAGCAGGAGCACCTCACCCTGCTGAGGTCTGGCTCAATCAGAGCAGAGAGCCTCCTGCCCCCGAGCAGACAGCAGTGCTCAGGACCCTCCTGCACACCCAGCGCACCCTCACCTGCCCCGCCGCCTACACACTGGGGGGTTATCAGCACTGCGTCCAGTGTGACAAGAGCTTCACTGCAGCTACATCCCACCAGCACACTCACACAGCCCAGGTGGAGAGCCAAGTAATCTGTTCATACACAATAACATTTCATTCAGTGAGAATCAGATGTTTGTGCGTCAAAAAAAAAATTGTTTGAAAAAAAAAAAGTCTGTTGGAATCTTGACAGCATTAGTCAACACAGTATAAAGTAGGATCAGTCCATATTTCAACTGAATAATTATAGAATGGAAGTTAAACTACAGCACCACATTTCCATTGTAAGTTTCTTTAGACTTTGGGGCTCCCCTGCACCCCCTAACAAGTGTCAGCAGTTTAATGTAGTTTTGTGTTGGCATTATGGCAGAATGGCATTATTCATACTTTGCATGCATTTCTTATTTTTACTGAACTTCCCTTCCTTCACTGCAGACTTTTCCATAGGTACCACTGTACTCACTATTTCAATATGGAAATGTGCTTCTTATTCAGACTTGGATATTCCCTGACAAGGGGAATATCTCTGGATTGTTTTTTCTTGTATAGACTAATTTGTTAGAACTCTTCATATTTCTGTGAATTTCTCTTTTAATCATAAGACAACATTGGTTATAGGACATTGATTGGCACAGTATTATCCCCAGTGTCTACTGGTATAATATCCCTGTATTTGAAAATGGATTAGACTCTGAGGATTTGTTGAAGTTGTTGTGACTTTGAATATGTAAGCGTGTGCCGTTTTTGTGTGAAAACATTGTTCATCATTTTGGCCTCATATTGCATCTATTCAGTAAATGCTAGATTTGTTGAACGTTCTGTACAGTATAATGTAGGCGATGGCAGAGGAGTCTGCGCTGATTCAGGTAGCACACCTGTAGGCTGCAGCAGTGGTGTTGTGTAGTGGGCATTAAATACAATGGACCCAGTACTGTAAGTCATCCGAGCTCAGGTGCATTCTTAAAAGTCATTTTACAACATAGTTGTTCGGTTCAACATCATCCGTTTTTAATATACTGTATTCTTTCACAAAAGTAATGGCTGTTATATAAAAATACTCCACATATACATCACTATCCCAAGACTAACATATGAGCATTATAGACACAGTGCCCATTTCATTATGTAATACATTGGCCAATACCAATTTACACACCAGGGCAGATGTTTTTATCAGAGCCTGCTTTTACTTATTATCAAAGCCCATACATTCAGAGGAGGTGCTATACATAATATAAATTAAAATACATTGAATTTGTATTGTTTATGAAGTTAGTAGTCTACAATTAGATTTAGTCTTTCCATTTAAATTAATTCACGATTATGCATTTATATAGTTATTTTAATTGCATGCATTTAATATTGATTTGTCATGACAAATGTTAGCATTGTCCTACAAAATTGGTAGTCAGAGTTGCAGGTTCATTTTGACACATGAACATTATATACAAGTTTAAAAGGCACACTGAGCCACTGATGGTTGCTTAAATTGTTAATTTCATGCATGAAAATATATTTTTTTAATCGTCTGCGAAAGAAAATTAATAATAAATCCGCAATTAGGGTGTAACATTTAACTTCACGTAGCAGAGTTGTGTGGTAAGGAGACAGACTGATCAATCAAAGTGAACACAGCGTTTGCTAAGGGCTGAATAAATACCACAGACCAGTTCCACAAAATACCACTAGCCCCTTTGTTATAAAGCAGGAATACGTTGGATCTATCATGTTTGTTAAATAATGTTAATGCTAAACTGTTATTTTCTCCTGGACTGAGCGTGTTTTCGACGCACACACACGCACACGCACGCACACACACGCACACGCACACGCACGCACACACGCACACGCACACACACGCACACGCACGCACACACACACACACACGCACACGCACGCACACACGCACACGCACACACACACACACACGCACACACACACACACACGCACACGCACGCACACACACACACGCACACACACGCACGCACGCACACACACGCACACGCACGCACACACACGCACACGCACACACACACACACACGCACACACACACACACACGCACACGCACGCACACACACACACGCACACACACGCACGCACGCACACACACGCACACGCACGCACACACACGCACACGCACACACACACACACACGCACACACACACACACACGCACACGCACGCACACACACACACGCACACACACGCACGCACGCACACACACGCACACGCACGCACACACACGCACGCACGCACACACACGCACACGCACGCACACACACGCACACGCACACGCACACACGGTATTTTCTCTGCATTTCCCTCACTTTAAACCCATCAAATGCCAAAAAAACGATTAATATTTTTATCACAACATAAACAAATTACTACTTGAAAAAAGCTGCCTGTAATATTATTCACCCACATGGCCCCTTCAACACAAAGACGTCAATAGTTAAAAATAAATTTCTAAAACACACGTATTTTTAAAATGTTTCTGTATATTAAGCTGAATACTTAACGAAAATAGGAATTATTATCAATAAATACGTGCTTGTGTTTTATAAATGAGGCACAACACAACATACACATTGAGGTATATTATCCAAAAATAATATTCATACGAGAAAATAAATATCACTGTATAAGTTGATTTTATAACGTCACACATTTTTTATTTTATTTTTGTAAACATAAAAACAAATAAAAGGAACACTTATCTATTCGTTGTATTTATTTATATTCAATATTTGACTTTTTAATATATTTTCAGAATATTATTATTATTTTTTTTAATACGATTATTTTCATTATTTCATATACATTCATTTTTACATCTGAACATTTTGGATTTACATTTTACTTTGTTTTTATATTTATTGTTTTGCTGAAAACTAAAATAATTATTTCATGTTTTTATAAATGGATATAAAATAAAATATATTGTGTTCTCAGCAGAAAATATTGTTGAACAGATATGAAATGTTCCTGTAGATTGTGTTTGTATGTTTTATATATTTACCAAACTAAAGTATATAATTTAAATGTAATAATGTTAATATCACTATAATATAGATATTACAATTATTAAAGTCTTAAAAGTCCTATATTTAGTATTTTTAAGCCAACTATATAAACACAGATAATTAAACATTGATATTCAATTATTGCACAGGTTATAAGATTAAATATATAGTACAGAATGGTCAACATGCATTAAAATGTACTCACCCCTGAGCTCAGCACTTCACACCCCAACATGCAGCCGCAACAACAATCGCATCTGTGAGCGTTCAGAACTCATATTTTTTCACTGGTATGTAGAAACAAGGGACCGCTAAGCCAGCATTTGTAAACTTTTGCTTCATGTAGAGCTGCAGGGACAAACAAATAAGGAACTGATCAATGCGTAACATGAACCCCATTCACACTGAAACAAATGCCGGCAAGGTCTGTGTGAATGGGTTTATGCCATTATGTCAACACCAGCAAATTTCCACCTTGGGACTTAGTCTAAATGCCAGCAACCTGGAGTGAGGTTGTTAGTGGAGTTCCACAGGGATCAGTATTAGGGCCTGTGCTGTTTCTAATCTATATTAATGATCTGGATTCTAGACTCCTCACTTTCTCCATCCAAATAATGTGGGGAAGCAATTAAAAAAGGCAAACAGAATGCTAGGGTATATTGTCAAAAGTGTAGAATTTGAACAAGGGCAGTGATGTTCAGACTGTCCAATGCACTAGTTAGAGCTCATCTGGATACTGTGGACAGTTCTGGGCTCCACACTTCAAGAAAGATATCGCTGCTCTGGTAGAATATAGTAGGTTATACTTAATCTAAAGTGTACAGATTTCAGGCAATGTGTTTATAAATGTAAAAGATGCAAATGCGAAAGTAGAGTCTTTTCCAAACAGATTTTCCACTGGTTTGAAGGCTCCAAGGTTGTGCACAAAATCATCTTTGCAAGCAGGGTTTCCGCTGTAGTTAATTGAAGACGAGGTCTTTGAGGAAAGCAGGGCCCTGTTTGTTTCCAAGGGTCAAGTTTCTTAAGACTCAATAGCTATTTAAATGACTGACACTTTCGTATACAGTCGACTTAGTCAATTGTCCAGCTGTAGTAACTCCACTGATCAGGTGGGCACAGGCGGGCAGGCGCAGTTTCTAAAGCTCTTTACTTAATAAAGTTCTTTAAAGAATTCTTCGTACGGCTCAATCTCCTTCTCCCAGTTTAACTCTTCTGTTGCCGGCAAAGACTTGGTTGGTTTCTGGTTCCAGTTCTGGCAACAGAGCTACAGGTTGAGCTGTGGCAGCGAGTTACTGGTTCAGGTGAGAGAGAGAGAAAAAAAGTACTGTTCGTTACCTTTTATGCCTTTTAGATCATAGGCGATTGGTTCTTGAGTTTGCGAGGTTGGATTGCGGTGCCAGCCCCCAGTGTCCTATTGGAGGAGGCTCGATTTATGCCTGATGTCAATCCATGCCATCTTTTGGAAATGCCGGTTTGCCTGTTTCGGGATTTCGGCTCTCACCCGCTTCAAAGGGGTTTATGACCTCCAGGCCATATTCCCCAGATGTTTTCACAGCAGGGATTCCAAGCCATTTGGCCCATTCTAGGTGAGCCGACTCCCAAAACTGTCACTTTGACGTAGAACAGTTCATGGGCCGATGAGCTCAGGAATTCTGGTAACTTTGGGGGAGAGGTTTTCTATTGATCAGAGCTCCAGCTAAGGGCTAGAATGCTCTATCAAAATACACCCCCCCTTAACGCTACAAAACTTTTCACACTCAGCTGCCGTGACATTTTTACACTTGTATGTAGCCGTGACTAAAGCTACACAGGACAAAGATGTCATGCACTGAGATCAAAGATGAGACAATACTAGATAATAGCTAATTAATATGCGGACTCGCCACCAACTAGACAGGGGCTGGAATTACAGTTACAAGTTACAATAGATCACCTTCCGTGTAATCCATCAAAATGACGGTCGGCCTTCAGATTTTTCCATCACTGCTAAAAAATTTTTGTCAATGACGGGAAATATTTGATAAACACGACCTCTGTGTAGATTTTGGGACATTTGTGCAGGATTTCCTGGCAGTGCACACGATGCCCATGTATTAATAAAATAAAACCTGTGGGCACTGGCAAGTCAAGGAGTTCTATTTCGTGACATGGCTTACCAAATCGGAAATATGGACATAAATCTACTCCTCATCGGAGACCCAGCCTACCCTTTGCAACCCTGGCTATTGAAACCATACTCTGACACTGGACGGCTTACTGAGTTGCAGAGAGTGTTCAATTACTGCTTGAGCAGGGCACGTTCAGTGGTAGAAAATGCTTTTGGCAGACTCAAAGGATGGTGGTGGTGTCTGCTGAAGAGAAATGACTGCAGTCTGGCACTGACAACACAAATGGTAGTGAGCTGCAGTGTGCTGCATAATATATGTCAAGAAGCCAGTGAAAAATATTATGAAGACTGGTCAGTCAGAGCAGCTTGTGCAGCCAGTGACCACAGTGCCAGACAACATGGTGACGGTGTAGAGACGGTGAGTCTGACTGGTCTTCTTCAGAAATAAAAATAATAAAAATTATTACAGAGAACAAAACCTATTTTTTTTAATGCATAGCTTTTGAAACAGTAACATAATAGCATGTACGACGGGTCTCCAGACCACTGTGATGGGTTTCTATTCTAGTGTTCGCTATATTTTGCCCATCAGCCAAACTCTTTTCCTACTGATGCGGCAAAAATAGCATTTATAATTACCATTCTGTCTGGAAAAGCACTACAGTGGGCATCAGCTATATGGGAGCAGCAAGAAGACATCACTTGCTCCCTCCCAGATTTTTTAGCACATTTGAAGGATGTGTTTCATCATCCCGCAGAGGGAAGAGAGGCAGGTGAGCAACTACTTTCCCTACTTCAAGGAACCTCGTCGGCGGCAGAATACTCCCTTAAGTTCTGGACCTTGGCAGTGAGCAGTGGATGGAATGAGAGGGCGCTCATTACAGTGTTCAGAGGGGGTCTTCACCCGGATCTAAAGTCGAAGTTGGCATGCCGGGAAGACTCCCTAGGACTGAAACGTGTAAATAGTTTAGTGAAATGAGAGGATGCTGATCTGATAAGATGCAGCCAAAATGTTGCAATGGACAAATTGTTTTAATTTATCATTACAATTATTGTTTTATTAGTAAGTACTTTCGATTGTTTTAGGATTTTAAACTAGAGTTTCTGTTTTATCTGGTATCAATATCCGAAGAAATAATAATTGCTGAATAAAGTCCTATTATCTAGTGACCCCCATACATACAACCCACAGCGATCAAGTCCTCTGAAAACGAGACCTGGTTGACACGCAAGTTGCCACAATATTTACTAATACGAATTCAGATTAGCAGTGAGGTTGTTCTGCATGAATTAACCTTGAGGCTGTTTCGTTCAAATAGGATTTACATTTTATTAATAAACATATATGGACAAATTGTATTTGCAAAGATAGGATAGAGACAAGTAGGGTGGATAATATTAAAAGTAAGAGTGAGAGGAGATCTATCCAATACTCGAGTTTTGACTCGAGGCACAAAACATGTAAAATAACAAACAAGTATTATGATTATGCTAGCCTTTCCTACAATTTAGATCTCATACACAACTAGGATTTATGTAATTGTGGTTTACCTAATTCTTGACTAGTACACGAAATATACTACCTGTGTGGTTTACTGAGAGTCAGTTATGCAGACAGTCGAAAGTGGGGAGGGCTGGCAAACTGCTTTGACTTGAGGACGGTTGCAAAGCTTTCAGGTTTTTGGTGGAGAAGTTATGGTTATGGTTCCGTTCAGTCTTCCTGGATTTCGTCTCTTTGGTTTCATCTCCCAGGTTGTTCCACTCCAAATTGTGCCACTCCGAATTGCTAGTTTTAGCTTTCTATTTTTATACATTTTAGACAAAGAGATTCTAATCTCTTTACTCCCAACTTCTGATTGGTCAAGTTTGGGGTAATACAATTTAAATTCCAATTGAAGCAGTCGTTGCCATTCCTCTCCCTTGATTCCTACAGAATGTGTGTTGGGGGTGTGATGGCTTTGAGGAATGTGAAAATGGTTCAAATGTTACCTAGAGTTTCTAATTCTCTATATTGTCAAGTTTTAGTTCTATCAATTACATTTTCAAGTCCCTCAAAGCAGGACCTTACAGGTGATACCAAACAAGCCAGGTGGTCTTTTTCTGTAATGTTACATTTGAGTCTTTTTGGAATCCCAGGGGAGGGAGGCTGGTCTGATGCCCATGTCAGTGGTGGATCAATTAGGATATGTGAATACTTCTCTTACCAAATGTTAATGTTGCGTGGTAAGTGAAATATAAATGGTCCAATGGTTGTTTTAGCTAATGGTCTATCTTTTAAGACCGAACATAGCTTGAGCATGTTTTGGTTCTGAGGTAGAATTACTTAAGTGTCATTAAGTTAGGTTTAAGTCACCTTTTATTGTTTGTTATCAAACTGAGGAAGAAGCTGGGAACACATCTCTTAGCAGCACGTAGTTTGTATTTGGGTTTGTTTCCCTGGTCTATGGAATATATAAAGTGCCTTGAATGTCTGTGTTTCACAAAAGAAATCTTCAATTGGAATGTGATGCTGGTCTCTCTGGAGACGGGGCATGGCAGCCCATGTGTCAGTTGTGGGGTCTCCAGCATGGGCGTGTTATCTGTCATACTTTGGTGAGCACAGGCCTCGTAAAACTCAAAACTTCAAGTCCTTTAGCACAAGCCTACATTTCTCAGTTAGGAAGGTATATGCATTTCAGTATATATTTGCCAAAATAAGGTCGTATGATTTACAAACAGCTTATCCAGATGGCGGTCCGTTTCGACAATCTGTTAAAGACCCACCACTGACCAGTTTCACCAACTGCCCAGAACCTCACAGATGCCCACCTCCGCATCCGACGTAGAACTCATGCAGCTCGACCAGACCCATATTACAGCAGAGGAGAGACAGAGAAGAGTACAATATCATCTTTGTCTCTACTGTGGCCTATCAGGACATTTTAGAGGAAACTGCCCTGTTCATCCTGGTAGATCTAAGGATCCACCGTGAGTACCGGACAGTGTCATTTTTTAAGGAGGATTTTTATGTGTCTGCTCTAATAGACTCGGGGTCCTCGGGGAACTTCATGCACCGCTCCACAGTAGATCCTTCCATGTTCTCCACCACTCCAAGTGAAAGCCGTGAACAACCAGCCCATCAGCATGCATCCCGTTTCACAGAGGACCATCCCCATCACTCTCTAGATAGGTCTTCTTCATACGGAATCACTTTCTTTAGACTCCCCTGGAACGGACATCATTCTGGGACTCCCCTGGTTAGTAAACAACAATCCAGTTGTCTCCTGGACAGAAAAAGAGATAATTTCCTGGGGCATTCAATGTTTCTCACACTGTCTTTCTCTTCCCTGCTGGGCAACTCATATTGAAAGTCCTGTTCTTTCTGCACCTCTGGTGTTTCCATCGGATTACAAGGATTTGGCAGCAGTGTTCAGTAAAGCTCAAGCCTCACAACTAGCGCCACATAGACCATGGGACTGCGCAATCAACCTCCTGCCCACCACCTCTCCACCTCGAGGATGCATCTACCCCCTTTCTCTCCCAGAGTCACGGGCCATGGAGGAATATATATCAGAAGCTTTAAATCTTGGCATAATTCGACCCTCAATTTCCCCTGCAGCTGCAAGTTTCTTTTTTGTATCAAAGATGGATGGAGGACTACGTCCCTGTATTGATTATCGAGGGCTCAACAACATCACGGTAAAATACCGCTATCCATTGCCTCTAGTGCCAGCTGCGCTGGAACAGGTCCGAGGAGCCTGTTTGTTTACTAAACTCAATTTACGCAGCGCATATAATCTGATCCGGAATGAACAGGGATGAATGGAAGACAGCTGTTCACACTAGCAGTGGCCACTACGAGTAGCTCCTGATGCCGTTTGGCTTAGTCAACGCACCTTCAGTTTTCCAAGCCTTTGTTAATGAGGTACTGAGGGGGTTTCTCAATCGGTGTGCTATAGTATATATCGATGACATTCTCATCTATTCCACAACGCTAACTGAACATGCTTTCCCATGTCCAACAGATTCTTCAATGTCTTTTACAGAACGGCCTTTATGTAAAGGCAGAAAAATGTGAATTTAATCGACAGCGGATAGGCTTTCTCTCATATATTATTGACTCCTCTGGAGTACAAATGGATCTTGCTAAAGTACGTGCAGTAACTGACTGACCTTGGCCAAGCACTATTAAAGAACTACAGCGCTTCCTGAGGTTTGACAATTTCTATCAAAGATTCATTTGAAACTTTTGCACCATTGCCTCACCCCTCACCTCCCTGCTGAAGGAATCGGCTCGCATTCTGCCCTGGCCGGATACTGTAGATGACGCTTTCCATCGTTTGAAGACCCTGTTCACCACAGCTCCCGTATTAATGCATCATGATCCTTCCCTGCCTTTTGTGGTTGAAGTAGATGCTTTGGAATCTGGAGTCGATGCTGTTCTTTCCCAGCGGAGTGGCCAACTTCCCAAACTCTTCCCATGCGCCTTCTTTTCCAAAAAACTCTCTCCTGCAGAATAAAACTACGATATCGGGAATAGAGAACTTCTGGCCATCATGTTGGTGTTTGAAGAGTGGTGGCACTGGCTAGAGGGTGCCAAACATCCTTTCCTAGTGCTTACGGAACACCGTAACCTGGAATATATCCAGTCGGCCAAGAGACTTAATCCCCGTCAAGCTCACTGGTCTCTGTTTTTTACTCGCTTCAATTTTACTATTACATATCGCCCCATACCAATAAATACCAAAGCAGACCCTCTCTCGTCTAGACAAAGACAAAGATTATGCTCCGCTGCCTGTTCAATCTATTCTCCCCTCTACTTGCATTCTGGACCCCATACAATGGGATATTATGGATCAAATAACACAACAGGGTTCCCGCGGCTCCTTAAAAAGTCTTAAAAGGTCTTAAAATAAAATCTGGGAAATTAAGGTCATAAATTGTCTTAAATTTACTGTAAATTTGCTGTGGGTATTAAATTTGCAGATGGTGCGTTTAAGGCTGATGGGAAAATTGTCATGCACAGTGGCACGGTAGTTAAAAACGTCTAATAAGCGTGTATTTGTTTGATTAAAGGACGACTTAGGCGGATCCGCCCAAAATTCGTGCATCAATTACAAACTATTCATTATTGGAGAAACAATTTGAGATAAAGACGTGCTGAAAAGAGCAATGTGCGGTTTTTTACATCGCGCACTTCCTGGTTTTAGAAATTCAGTGCGCAGTGCAGCACATGGGGCTGGAATTGACCAATGGAGAGGATGTTACTGTGTGTGTCATGAGCCATGGAGATCTGCCTTTATTTGCCAATCCATAAAACCTGTCTCAGCTGATAAGTGTCGGGTTACAGACCGAGCAGCGCCAGAGATGGGGGAGGAGGGGGAGAGGGGCTTATACAATTCAGCTCATATCTCAGCTATTATAGATGCTACTGATGTGGTATCTATGGATTCAGAACAGCTTCAGCTATGCATGTATGCATGTATTATGTACTTATAATACAGTATATATTATATTATTATATTACATATAAGTGGACAATGTGCAATAAAGTAAAAAAGAAACAGAATTAGATTTTTTTTTCCAGCAATGGAAAACAGAAGCTGATCAAGATTGTGAGGTTAGCAGAAAATATAATAAAACTCACTGGCATGCCAGGTGCCCCTCTGCCACTTCCTGGAGAGTCCCAGCTTTGCTCAGTGGCATGTCTGAGGGACCTGAATAACTCAGGGAAAATAGAATCTCAATGTTCTCCTGAGTCAGTTTGCAAAAAAGGTGCATTATTTCAGTGTTATGTATATAGTTTATTGAAAAACAATGCATATTTCAATACCTATGGCTTTGAAGAACATGTTCTAAGTGTCAAAACTGATCACTATTACTGTCGGGTGTCAAATCAATAATAATAATAAAAAAAGAATTCTGTTATTTTTGTATTGCACATTGTTCACTCAAATACTGTCTTATAAGTACATTATGAAAAATGCATTTAGCAGAGGTTGTTCTGAAAAAATTGATATAAAACGGTTTATAAGCAAATGCATATTGTTTATCAGCTACAATGTAAAAGTGGTAAAAACAGGAAAAATTGGCTCAGACCTCTGAGGGTTAACTTAGTATTAGACAATGAGAGACTCCGCCATTAATATAAGTTTTACGTTTACATTACGTTAGCTAGCTACAGACGTTGACGTCTGGTTGCGTTTCATCTTTTCGTTGTTTAGACATTTTTTGGGTCTTAAATTATATTTGTTGAGGTCTTAAAAAGGTCTTAAAAAGCATTGAATTTTACATTAAAAATGGTGCAAGAACCCTGCACAAGCTCTTATCACCGATCCAGCTCCACCCAACTGTCCCGCCGACCGCACTTTGTTCCAACTCAAATCCTTTCCCGGCTACTTCAATGGCTACATACGACTCCAGCTTTTGGGCATCCCCGAATACATCTTACTATATCTCTCGTTCAGAACAAGTTCTGGTGGCCTTCCATGGTGCGGGATGTTACCCGATTTGTCAAGGCTTGTCAATTCTGCGCCCAGTCCAAATCATCACACCAGTCTCCTGCCGGTCTCCTAACACCGCTTCCTATTCCCCAGCGTCCTTGGTGCCACATTTCAATTGATTTTATAATGGACCTTCCGTTGCCGCCACGGTTGCCTCCAATATTTGGTGGACTGGGAAGGGTATGGCCCTGAAGAACGATCATGGGTCTTTGCTTCTGATATATTGGACCCTGCCCTTATCCAGGACTTCCATGGAGCCCATCCTGCTGCTCCTGCCCCACGTCCCCGGGGTAGAACCCGCAGCCACAGTTCTAGGGTGCCAGGGGGCGCCGTTGGGATGGGGGGTACTGTCAGGCCTACATCCTAACCACTAGATAATAATAATAATAATAATAATAATAATAATAATAATAATACATTTTATTTGTAAAGCGCATTTCTTATACTCAAAGCTCTACAATACATTACAATCAAAATCTTACAGCATAATATACAATAACAATCACAACCAAAACAGTCGCCATTTTGGCAGGTAAACTAATCGGTTACTTGAAAGGCAGTATGACAAAGTTAATCTATGATGCTACAAAGTTGTGTGCTGGGTTGTCACAACAGGCAGGGGCAATGGAAAGGATATGTGAAAGGATGATCTTTTTATAAACTACCACTGATACAATCAGGCGTGATAGAGGAATTTCAGCCATTAAACAAGCTAAGAGTATTATTAGCCAAAAGACCGAGCAATGGAGTACTACTGGGATGCATTGGCGGCAGTGTAGTGATCATCTTGTATCAGGTAATTTTATTTTTTATTTGTATTATTGGTAATGGTTGCCGCATTAGAAATACATTGATCCATATTCTTATATCCTTTTACCAATCCAATGGTGAGCTCTGTGATTTATAACTGATTCTTACAGAAAGTGCAGCACTGTGGGGGATCACCAACTTGGCAATAGTTCCAAAAAACAAAACACTAATACATATTTTAACATACCTTGTTAGCATGCATACAAAATGAAGACATGCATATAATAGTATCAATAGTGATGTGTTTCTGCCTAACATTCATTATAAACAATATTGACTGATATTATAACATTAATTGATAACGAAATAAAAATTTTATATAGGCTGGTTATTTACGACTTTACCCCCCACTTCAAAACATTGGCTGTCTTTAGAGAGGCTTCCCTCAGCAGAAAAGATCTGTGTGAATTTAAGATGGTTTTCAGTGACCACGAGTCTTGTCATATTGAATACAATTGAATTACAATTAAAAGGATTTTGTTTGTATGCTTATTTTATGTTTGTTGTGATAACAACAAATATGTTTTTCTCATCTTAAAAATGGTTTCTCTTCTTGCATGATATGGATTATTTTTCTCTAGTTCGGCATAAGCCTTAGTCAGGGGGAGTGAGTGTGTGCACCATTTCCTTCTATCCCTTGTTTTTGACTGAAGAAATAAAGAGGTGCTGTAGCGAGTCTGTGCAAAGCGTGGTGTGTCTGTATGTCAGTGCCAGTTAATTTTCCTGTCATTAGCCTGCATGCAGGATTGTAAAATAAGAAGATTGAAACAACACAGAACAAACAAACCAAAACAAGAGTGTTGAGAGACGTCAATGCAAAGGACATGATTGTTTGCATACAAGAGCAACAATTTGACTGGCCTCAGTGCTGCAGCTGTGTGGGAAAGAGGGGATTTGTTTTTACAGGAAAATTATGGCCTCGACTGTGTAAATGGTCAGTAGGATTTCACAGTATTTCCTATTTAATAATTAATCTATTTAAGTATAACACAGTTCTCACTTGCCTTATGGATCAATCACACAAGCAACCAAACACACAAATGAATGCCTACACCGTGGCTATGCTCTGCTGTACTTTATGTATAGCAGATTGGTGGTGGTTGTTGATGTTTTGGTCCATGTGAAATGCTATTCACTTTAACAACTGTATCAAATAAGCAGAACTAGTGGAACATTGTCACCTGTAGCTGACTACATTGACAGGGACACCACTGAAAAAATGTAGGAAGCACTATTGTGATGCCAATAAATATGTATTACTTCTCGTTACAGACAGAAGACTATCATTACGTTGAGCTTTTTACAAATTGCGTCTAGAACTGACAGCTGTATGTATGCTTACATTAAAAGCTGTTGATTTTGTGGTGAAGGGTTCAATAGTAAAACCAAAGCAGGCTAGCGTGTGTGTGTGTGAGGTGTTTATACAATGCGGTCACAATAATGGGTGCCAATTGTTAATGATTTGATGTATGAATACCACAGGATAAACATATTAATACCTCATTCCTGTCATCTGAATTCTGCTCTTGATCGCTTTGCCTAAAAAATAATTCAATTGCTGGCAATGATAACATTTATAGCAAAACCACAAACATGTCCTTGATAGTGGTTATTTTGAAGAGTAAAAGAAAGGAGGATCTGACAGAGAAACAAGTAATCACTGAGAGTATTGTAAGTGAGTATTGTATTTTTCCATTAGCAGGTAGGTCAAAGTTTTTGTTTTGCTCTGGCCTGTCATCTGGGGCACAGTCTATCATTGCTGGTGGGGGAGGGCAGTTTCCCACACTGTTGACTCTGTAGTCAACAAAGATTTTGCTACATTTGAATGGGATGGGTCCAAAAAAAAAAACCATCCTGATCTGCGATTTTACTGCAGGTGCAAATAAGGATGGGATTTGAATGCAGATTGGATTTGACTGAGTGGCGACCAGATTTGAATGATGTCCACAGAAACTGAACGTAGTGTCTAGACTGCAGACGGAGGAAGGGGAGAGAGGGATTGTACTGGCAGACACAGGCGGACACACCAACGGAACTGGAGAAATAATACAGCATTGGTCTCAGGGGACAGAGCTGACCAATCACCACCCGAGAGGGAGAGGTACTGAGAAATGGAGAGAGCGAGAGAGAAAAGATATAGACTCCATCAGTTGTGTTTTTTTTTAATGACAATAACCTGTAGTAGGCTGATGTTGATTGGTGTTGGTGATGTTAAAAGTTGTGATTATGATTTTTATTATTATTATTATTATTTTCCATGGCACTACGTACTCTCATAGTGTAACTATTTACCGTCCCCCCTGTGCATTTGTACACATTTGATGCCAGAGTGCAGCTGTAAATCTTATGTGTCACACTTCCTCCTGTTATGAGAACAAGGTCTGGGGTCAGTCTTATTTTCAGTTTTGAAAGGTATACCACATCCTTCTTTTCTCCTCCATTATAGTCTATGAGCTTTCCCTGTCATTGGTTTCAGTACGTCCCACTAAACAGTCAGCCCTGACCCAAAGATGTATAGAAGGTGCCTATGAATTTTGCAGGTCTTTGTGTTTTAATCTGATTGTAACAACTCAGTGTTTTTCATGCGTGTGTGTCTGTTCACAGCCAAGCATTGAACTAATGGATTCGGGGGCTTTTCTTCTACTACTTTTTTCAGGTTGGTAACTCTTTACTGACTGAAAACTTTTCTTCTGTATAGGAATAAAGATGTGGGAGCTACTAACTATCACAAACTACAAAAAAGCTTAACCCACTGCAACACAGTCTAACACTGTGTAACACAGTGTGACAAACAATAACGCAAACATATTGCAAAGCTGTACACAAAGTACAACAACATTCTGCACCCTGAAAAATCCTTCATAGGATTCTGTCTCTTCCATATTGCACTACAAATGTTGTGCCTTGTGTTTCTTTGGGTGTACAGTCTTAAATTAGATTTATTTTTTATTTTTTATTAAAGTCAGTTCACCCAGCTGAGGTTGTGGATTTTGTTGATTGAATGCTGTTGCGTTTTATCCCTCTGTAGGAATCTGCCACTTGATCTTGCTGCCCAGCGCAGAGACACCCACCACCCAGACAGGGGAAGGTATGCACTGCAGACTCCTCCACGAACATGGGTGCAGCAGTAGTGCTTCACATTGAGATCTGTGTTATTAACAGGGGGCTTTGGATGGAGGGCTTCACACTCACGAACCTCACAAACCTATGCTCTCCATGAATACTGACACCAATGCAAAACGCTAAATTGAACTGTAATCTCATTGGTATTTTGAAATGTAGATTAAATGTGATGAACCCATGTATTATGTAGTGTGATGTACTCATATTGGCATACATGAACCCAGCTTGAAGGCTCACTTGTGTATTTTTGTGTGTGCAGTCTTTCACTACAACTCATTATGGCACCGGAATCTCACAGCACACATGCCTTCGAGTGAAAAGGTATTTTTCATTTTTCATTTTTCACTGCTGGACGTCTCATGACTCCTCTGCTGTGTCTGTTGTCCTCCCAGGAGCCGGTCCAGTCACCACGCCCTTCAGCAGTGAGACAACGCTGAGTACTGGACACACTACTCAGGGTAACTGTGGACCTCTTTGTGCTGAATTATCATTTTGATCAATAGCTCATATCAGGATCTCAGAAGAGTTATGTACACAGCAGCACTATGTATGTGGCTGTTTGTTTAATTGTGGATCACTTTGCTGATTTTGCATTGGAATTAACCCTTACATTGTCAGAGAGAGAGAGAGAAAGAGGGGTGATTCACTCTGGGTTTTGTGACATCTAGATGTTTTGATTTTCTACAGATGTGCAGCACACCACCTCTGTCTCTGGAACCAGTGCCTTACACACTGAGACAGGGCCGAGTACTGGACAGACCAGTCCAGGTGAGATCTTGACTGCAGTTCAGCCACATTTGCTTAGAATGTGGTTGTCTTTTCTAATGCAGCACTTTTAGAGATTTTGAACAGATATATATATTCCTGATTGTAATGGGAGTGCTGTTCTTCCTTGTTGTCTTGTCTGTTTACCTGTCAGGGATCACTCCAGTGACCACTCCATTAAGGACTGACACAACGCTGAGTACTGGACAGACCAGTCAAGGTAGGACAAGGAAAAACAGTTCTTCTAAATCTGAGATAGAATTTACAACTAGATTCAAAAGCGATACATCAGTGAAGAGAAACATACCAATGGTTTCACTTTGGACTTTGAAATCCAGCCGTTTTCTTCTCCTCCAGCTGTGCAACACACCACCTCTGTCTCGGGCACTGAGTCTCAGGCCTCTACTGCACACACCTCTCTGGGTAAGATCTGAGCTCCAGTCTGTCTGTGTTGACTATAGAAGAGTGGGGGTTTAATAGGGCTATAACTATAGCTAATCCACAGCCTCTTGTTCTGAATTCTCAGCCATTCACCTGATGTTGTGTCTCTGTCCCCTTGTCTCTGGATTTTTGTCTTTACAGGACCCAACACAGAAACCAGTGCCTTACACACTGAGACAGGGCCGAGTACTGGACAGACCAGTCCAGGTGAGATCTTGACTGCAGTTCAGCCACATTTGCTTTGAATTTGGTTGTGTTAATTAATGTGGCACCATTAACAAAATTTTCTTTTAAATTCTCAGTTGTAACCAAACTGCTTGTTGTCTTGTCTGTTTACCTGTCAGGGATCACTCCAGTGACCACTCCATTAAGCACTGAGACAACGCTGCGTACTGGACAGACCAGTCAAGGTAGGACAAGGAAAAACAGTTCTTCTAAATCTGAGATAGAATTTACAACTAGATTCAAAAGCGATACATCAGTGAAGAGAAACATACCAATGGTTTCACTTTGGACTTTGAAATCCAGCTGTTTTCTTCTCCTCCAGCTGTGCAACACACCACCTCTGTCTCGGGCACTGAGTCTCAGGCCTCTACTGCACACACCACACTGGGTAAGATCTGAGCAACAGTTCACCCACATTTGCTCAGAATTTGGTTTGCATTATCTAATGTAGCAGCTTTACTGAAGATATGTTTTTCATTTTCAATTGTAACCTAACTGCTTGTTGTCTCTTCTGTTTTCCTGTCGGGAATCACACCAGTCACCACGCCCTTCAGCAGTGAGACAACGCTGAGTACTGGACACACTACTCAGGGTAACTGTGGACCTCTTTGTGCTGAATTATCATTTTGATCAATAGCTCATATCAGGATCTCAGAAGAGTTCTGTACACAGCAGCACTATGTATGTGGCTGTTTGTTTAATTGTGGATCACTTTGCTGATTTTGCATTGGAATTGACCCTTACATTGTCAGAGAGAGAGAGAGAAAGAGGGGTGATTCACTCTGGGTTTTGTGACATCTAGATGTTTTGATTTTCTACAGATGTGCAGCACACCACCTCTGTCTCAGGAACCAGTGCCTTACACACTGAGACAGGGCCGAGTACTGGACAGACCAGTCCAGGTGAGATCTTGACTGCAGTTCAGCCACATTTGCTTAGAATGTGGTTGTCTTTTCTAATGCAGCACTTTTAGAGATTATGAACAGATATATATATATATATATATATATATATATATATATATATTCCTGATTGTAATGGGAGTGCTGTTCTTCCTTGTTGTCTTGTCTGTTTACCTGTCAGGGATCACTCCAGTGACCACTCCATTAAGGACTGACACAACGCTGAGTACTGGACAGACCAGTCAAGGTAGGACAAGGAAAAACAGTTCTTCTAAATCTGAGATAGAATTTACAACTAGATTCAAAAGCGATACATCAGTGAAGAGAAACATACCAATGGTTTCACTTTGGACTTTGAAATCCAGCCGTTTTCTTCTCCTCCAGCTGTGCAACACACCACCTCTGTCTCGGGCACTGAGTCTCAGGCCTCTACTGCACACACCTCTCTGGGTAAGATCTGAGCTCCAGTCTGTCTGTGTTGACTATAGAAGAGTGGGGGTTTAATAGGGCTATAACTATAGCTAATCCACAGCCTCTTGTTCTGAATTCTCAGCCATTCACCTGATGTTGTGTCTCTGTCCCCTTGTCTCTGGATTTTTGTCTTTACAGGACCCAACACAGAAACCAGTGCCTTACACACTGAGACAGGGCCGAGTACTGGACAGACCAGTCCAGGTGAGATCTTGACTGCAGTTCAGCCACATTTGCTTTGAATTTGGTTGTGTTAATTAATGTGGCACCATTAACAACATTTTCTTTTAAATTCTCAGTTGTAACCAAACTGCTTGTTGTCTTGTCTGTTTACCTGTCAGGGATCACTCCAGTGACCACTCCATTAAGGACTGAGACAACGCTGAGTACTGGACAGACCAGTCAAGGTAGGACAAGGAAAAACAGTTCTTCTAAATCTGAGATAGAATTTACAACTAGATTCAAAAGCGATACATCAGTGAAGAGAAGCATACCAATGGTTTCACTTTGGACTTTGAAATCCAGCTGTTTTCTTCTCCTCCAGCTGTGCAACACACCACCTCTGTCTCGGGCACTGAGTCTCAGGCCTCTACTGCACACACCTCTCTGGGTAAGATCTGAGCAACAGTTCACCCACATTTGCTCAGAATTTGGTTTGCATTATCTAATGTAGCAGCTTTACTGAAGATATGTTTTTCATTTTCAATTGTAACCAAACTGCTTGTTGTCTCTTCTGTTTTCCTGTCGGGAATCACTTCAGTCACCACGCCCTTCAGCAGTGAGACAACGCTGAGTACTGGACACACTACTCAGGGTAACTGTGGACCTCTTTGTGCTGAATTATCATTTTGATCAATAGCTCATATCAGGATCTCAGAAGAGTTCTGTACACAGCAGCACTATGTATGTGGCTGTTTGTTTAATTGTGGATCACTTTGCTGATTTTGCATTGGAATTGACCCTTACATTGTCAGAGAGAGAGAGAGAAAGAGGGGTGATTCACTCTGGGTTTTGTGACATCTAGATGTTTTGATTTTCTACAGATGTGCAGCACACCACCTCTGTCTCAGGAACCAGTGCCTTACACACTGAGACAGGGCCGAGTACTGGACAGACCAGTCCAGGTGAGATCTTGACTGCAGTTCAGCCACATTTGCTTAGAATGTGGTTGTCTTTTCTAATGCAGCACTTTTAGAGATTATGAACAGATATATATATATATATATATATATATATATATATATATATATATATATATTCCTGATTGTAATGGGAGTGCTGTTCTTCCTTGTTGTCTTGTCTGTTTACCTGTCAGGGATCACTCCAGTGACCACTCCATTAAGGACTGACACAACGCTGAGTACTGGACAGACCAGTCCAGGTGAGATCTTGACTGCAGTTCAGCCACATTTGCTTAGAATGTGGTTGTCTTTTCTAATGCAGCACTTTTAGAGATTATGAACAGATATATATATATATATATATATATATATATATATATATATATATATTCCTGATTGTAATGGGAGTGCTGTTCTTCCTTGTTGTCTTGTCTGTTTACCTGTCAGGGATCACTCCAGTGACCACTCCATTAAGGACTGACACAACGCTGAGTACTGGACAGACCAGTCAAGGTAGGACAAGGAAAAACAGTTCTTCTAAATCTGAGATAGAATTTACAACTAGATTCAAAAGCGATACATCAGTGAAGAGAAACATACCAATGGTTTCACTTTGGACTTTGAAATCCAGCCGTTTTCTTCTCCTCCAGCTGTGCAACACACCACCTCTGTCTCGGGCACTGAGTCTCAGGCCTCTACTGCACACACCTCTCTGGGTAAGATCTGAGCTCCAGTCTGTCTGTGTTGACTATAGAAGAGTGGGGGTTTAATAGGGCTATAACTATAGCTAATCCACAGCCTCTTGTTCTGAATTCTCAGCCATTCACCTGATGTTGTGTCTCTGTCCCCTTGTCTCTGGATTTTTGTCTTTACAGGACCCAACACAGAAACCAGTGCCTTACACACTGAGACAGGGCCGAGTACTGGACAGACCAGTCCAGGTGAGATCTTGACTGCAGTTCAGCCACATTTGCTTTGAATTTGGTTGTGTTAATTAATGTGGCACCATTAACAACATTTTCTTTTAAATTCTCAGTTGTAACCAAACTGCTTGTTGTCTTGTCTGTTTACCTGTCAGGGATCACTCCAGTGACCACTCCATTAAGGACTGAGACAACGCTGAGTACTGGACAGACCAGTCAAGGTAGGACAAGGAAAAACAGTTCTTCTAAATCTGAGATAGAATTTACAACTAGATTCAAAAGCGATACATCAGTGAAGAGAAGCATACCAATGGTTTCACTTTGGACTTTGAAATCCAGCTGTTTTCTTCTCCTCCAGCTGTGCAACACACCACCTCTGTCTCGGGCACTGAGTCTCAGGCCTCTACTGCACACACCTCTCTGGGTAAGATCTGAGCAACAGTTCACCCACATTTGCTCAGAATTTGGTTTGCATTATCTAATGTAGCAGCTTTACTGAAGATATGTTTTTCATTTTCAATTGTAACCAAACTGCTTGTTGTCTCTTCTGTTTTCCTGTCGGGAATCACTCCAGTCACCACGCCCTTCAGCAGTGAGACAACGCTGAGTACTGGACACACTACTCAGGGTAACTGTGGACCTCTTTGTGCTGATTATCATTTTGATCAATAGCTCATATCAGGATCTCAGAAGAGTTCTGTACACAGCAGCACTATGTATGTGGCTGTTTGTTTAATTGTGGATCACTTTGCTGATTTTGCATTGGAATTGACCCTTACATTGTCAGAGAGAGAGAGAGAAAGAGGGGTGATTCACTCTGGGTTTTGTGACATCTAGATGTTTTGATTTTCTACAGATGTGCAGCACACCACCTCTGTCTCAGGAACCAGTGCCTTACACACTGAGACAGGGCCGAGTACTGGACAGACCAGTCCAGGTGAGATCTTGACTGCAGTTCAGCCACATTTGCTTAGAATGTGGTTGTCTTTTCTAATGCAGCACTTTTAGAGATTATGAACAGATATATATATATATATATATATATATATATATATATATATATATATATATATATATATTCCTGATTGTAATGGGAGTGCTGTTCTTCCTTGTTGTCTTGTCTGTTTACCTGTCAGGGATCACTCCAGTGACCACTCCATTAAGGACTGACACAACGCTGAGTACTGGACAGACCAGTCAAGGTAGGACAAGGAAAAACAGTTCTTCTAAATCTGAGATAGAATTTACAACTAGATTCAAAAGCGATACATCAGTGAAGAGAAACATACCAATGGTTTCACTTTGGACTTTGAAATCCAGCCGTTTTCTTCTCCTCCAGCTGTGCAACACACCACCTCTGTCTCGGGCACTGAGTCTCAGGCCTCTACTGCACACACCTCTCTGGGTAAGATCTGAGCTCCAGTCTGTCTGTGTTGACTATAGAAGAGTGGGGGTTTAATAGGGCTATAACTATAGCTAATCCACAGCCTCTTGTTCTGAATTCTCAGCCATTCACCTGATGTTGTGTCTCTGTCCCCTTGTCTCTGGATTTTTGTCTTTACAGGACCCAACACAGAAACCAGTGCCTTACACACTGAGACAGGGCCGAGTACTGGACAGACCAGTCCAGGTGAGATCTTGACTGCAGTTCAGCCACATTTGCTTTGAATTTGGTTGTGTTAATTAATGTGGCACCATTAACAACATTTTCTTTTAAATTCTCAGTTGTAACCAAACTGCTTGTTGTCTTGTCTGTTTACCTGTCAGGGATCACTCCAGTGACCACTCCATTAAGGACTGAGACAACGCTGAGTACTGGACAGACCAGTCAAGGTAGGACAAGGAAAAACAGTTCTTCTAAATCTGAGATAGAATTTACAACTAGATTCAAAAGCGATACATCAGTGAAGAGAAGCATACCAATGGTTTCACTTTGGACTTTGAAATCCAGCTGTTTTCTTCTCCTCCAGCTGTGCAACACACCACCTCTGTCTCGGGCACTGAGTCTCAGGCCTCTACTGCACACACCTCTCTGGGTAAGATCTGAGCAACAGTTCACCCACATTTGCTCAGAATTTGGTTTGCATTATCTAATGTAGCAGCTTTACTGAAGATATGTTTTTCATTTTCAATTGTAACCAAACTGCTTGTTGTCTCTTCTGTTTTCCTGTCGGGAATCACTCCAGTCACCACGCCCTTCAGCAGTGAGACAACGCTGAGTACTGGACACACTACTCAGGGTAACTGTGGACCTCTTTGTGCTGAATTATCATTTTGATCAATAGCTCATATCAGGATCTCAGAAGAGTTCTGTACACAGCAGCACTATGTATGTGGCTGTTTGTTTAATTGTGGATCACTTTGCTGATTTTGCATTGGAATTGACCCTTACATTGTCAGAGAGAGAGAGAGAAAGAGGGGTGATTCACTCTGGGTTTTGTGACATCTAGATGTTTTGATTTTCTACAGATGTGCAGCACACCACCTCTGTCTCAGAAACCAGTGCCTTACACACTGAGACAGGGCCGAGTACTGGACAGACCAGTCCAGGTGAGATCTTGACTGCAGTTCAGCCACATTTGCTTAGAATGTGGTTGTCTTTTCTAATGCAGCACTTTTAGAGATTATGAACAGATATATATATATATATTCCTGATTGTAATGGGAGTGCTGTTCTTCCTTGTTGTCTTGTCTGTTTACCTGTCAGGGATCACTCCAGTGACCACTCCATTAAGGACTGACACAACGCTGAGTACTGGACAGACCAGTCCAGGTGAGATCTTGACTGCAGTTCAGCCACATTTGCTTAGAATGTGGTTGTCTTTTCTAATGCAGCACTTTTAGAGATTATGAACAGATATATATATATATATATATATATATATATATATATATATATATATATATTCCTGATTGTAATGGGAGTGCTGTTCTTCCTTGTTGTCTTGTCTGTTTACCTGTCAGGGATCACTCCAGTGACCACTCCATTAAGGACTGACACAACGCTGAGTACTGGACAGACCAGTCCAGGTAGGACAAGGAAAAACAGTTCTTCTAAATCTGAGATAGAATTTACAACTAGATTCAAAAGCGATACATCAGTGAAGAGAAACATACCAATGGTTTCACTTTGGACTTTGAAATCCAGCCGTTTTCTTCTCCTCCAGCTGTGCAACACACCACCTCTGTCTCGGGCACTGAGTCTCAGGCCTCTACTGCACACACCTCTCTGGGTAAGATCTGAGCTCCAGTCTGTCTGTGTTGACTATAGAAGAGTGGGGGTTTAATAGGGCTATAACTATAGCTAATCCACAGCCTCTTGTTTTGAATTCTCAGCCATTCACCTGATGTTGTGTCTCTGTCCCCTTGTCTCTGGATTTTTGTCTTTACAGGACCCAACACAGAAACCAGTGCCTTACACACTGAGACAGGGCCGAGTACTGGACAGACCAGTCCAGGTGAGATCTTGACTGCAGTTCAGCCACATTTGCTTAGAATGTGGTTGTCTTTTCTAATGCAGCACTTTTAGAGATTTTGAACAGATATATATATACTCAGGGTAACTGTGGACCTCTTTTGTTCCGCATTATCATATCAGTCACAGAACTGTTCTGTAGAAAGCAGTGCTATATACGAGGCTGTTGGTTTAATTGTGGTCTGGTTTCGTAATTTCTGTTTTGATTTGAGAATTTATCTTTAAAGATTGTGTGTTGCTTTGCTCATTTTGCACGGGAATTCACCCTTATATCTTCAAGGAGAGAGACGGAGTGATTTTAGCAGGAATTTACTATTATTATTTTACTCTTATTCATTTTGTTTTCTTATATCCAGATTGGGCTGGTTGCATAAAACTCCATTAGACTGGTCTTAATTTGACAGTTAGACTAGTCTAATGCAAGTTGGTCAGTTGCATGAAAAATAAGACTGACTAAGACTTAGCCTGAGAAGTTAGCCTCCTCCCCCCAAGGCTAACTTACAATTTAAGTCTATCTGAAATTGCTGGCCTGAGACACAGTTGCTACGATGCGCCTGAACCTGACTCCTCCCACTGGCGCTCACACACTCCACTCCCCCTCCCACCGGCAATCCACTGAAACATCGAGCCTCCTCCCCAAAGATTTCAATAACCAATCCTGTGGTCCATTTAAGTTTTGAGGGAGGTCCTGCTCCAGTACTCCAATCTTTCCTTTAATATTTGTTTTAGCAGATTCTTCCATCATTTCTGCTTGTCTTTTACAGACCGCCCACACAGTTATTTTATCCCTACAACTTCTGTCTGAGTGCAAGTTTCAGAAAATGTCCCTCAAAGTATATATTTTTCTGCATTATATTTTAATAACTAGCATAGATTTTCATTTACTGTGAACTGGTATTGTCGCTGTGCCTTACAATTCCCAGAATGCATTGTGTGACTGACTAAGTAACACCAGTAAAAGGAAAGGCTGTTTTATGCAACGGTTTTAACTGAGTGTCTATTGTTAGTGTGACTTTATATATTTATATATTTATAATTATACTAAGACAATACAACTGGCACCAGATGTTGTGTGTTTTCTACAGATGTGCAGCAGACCACCTCTGTCTCAGGCACTGAGTCTCAGGCCTCTACTGAACACACCACACTGGGTAAGATCTGAGCGACTGGTCCCCCATATTCCTCTTTCTTTCTTGTGTGTTATCTATTGTGCTGCTCATTCTATATTATCAGCCAAGCTGCTCCATATCTCATGACTCCCTGTCCTCTGTCTGTTTCCCTCCAAGTAGCCAGTGCCATTTCCACTCGCTTAAGCACTCTGACAGCGCAGAGTACCGGACACACAATGCTGGGTACATGTGACAATATTTCCTTCCGCAAGGTCTATTTTTTTTGTTTTCCCATTTGTTTAGAAGATGTATTTGTCCGAAGGGAGAAACGTAAAACTGAAATTGATATCGAGGAGAGAGCAGTGGGGTAGAAACAGAAACTTCAACTGTTTGTGAGGACTGTGGGTCGGCGGTCTAATAAACTCAATATTATATGCCTGCAGGGCTCAGTGGGGAGGAAAACAAAAAATCCAGATACTTGACCTTTGTCCAGAAAGAGGCTTCATGGAATGAAGCACAGAGCTACTGCAGGAAGACATACACTGACCTGGTCACCGTCTACAGCCAGGAGGACAATAACAACCTTGCCCGGCTGGCATCCCATTCGAACAGCTCCGCCTGGATCGGGCTCCATCACAGGGCGTGGCAGTGGTCCAATGAAGAGCCTGTGAGGTTTAACACTTTGGGGGAAGTGGACAGCAGTGATCCTGCTTCCTGTGTCTTGATCAGCCCGAATGGGATGTGGGGGAAGGCTGACTGCCTAGAGGAACACCAGTTCATATGCTACACAGGTAAAGTGTGATGGAGTCCAACAACAAATTAGAAACAAATAAAATACTGAGTTAGCTTAACATGTTCGTATAGTTGTAGTTTCGCATCTGCTTGTCTACATGTGATGTCGCATGTTTTTTCAAAATGAATAAAATACATCATAGTGAGCTGTATTCTAAGCTAAACTGCCGTGAAAATATGCAAAACGTTTTTCTCATGATTGGATCCTAATCCCAACTAAAAGTAGGTGTAAGAGACTTTTTGACTTCTACCTCCTTCTCTGAGCGAGGAGTAATCTTACTTCTAAACTAACCTTTAGCATGATTCCTAGGAGTAATTCTGAGATGTTTTGTGCCTACGGGGCCAGATCAATTTTACCTCAGGGTACAGGGTTTGGAAATGACATATTTTTCTCGGTCTGTGCACTGCAGTGTACAAATACACAGCTGTTGCCTGTTTGTGTTGAATCTGTTCTTATTTGTGGGGGTGGGGTTAGGTGGTTAGGTGGTGGTTACCTGCAGTTTTTTGGGTTTGAATCCACAATTTTCTATGGCGCGTCAGTGGTCAATTTTTCAATTAAATCGCTAAACACTAAAACCATTCAATCTCTGTTTTGATTGGGCAGTGTCACAATGTGATGTCAGTACTGGAAAACCAACGATGGCCCACAACTCTAGACGCATGGTGTTGTTTTTTTGTTTTTTTTACAGAGACCACTGACGTCACTCGGATATACATCCTGATCGAGGAAAAGCAGAGCTGGACTGCAGCCCAGAGGTACTGCCAGGAGAAATACAGAGGACTGGTCAGCGTGGTGAGCAGCACGGCCAACGGGGAGATAAGGCAGAAGTTGAAGGGGGAAGCTGCGTGGATTGGGCTGTATTTTGAGCCCTGGCTGTGGGCGGATGAGGGGCGGTCGTCCTTCCAGAACTGGGCCACAGGACAACCCAACAACACAGCGGGGAAATGTGTGGCAATGAAGCGGGGTGTGGCAGAGAATGGGACATGGAACGTCGACAACTGCAATAAGAAAAACACTTTCTTCTGTTTCAAAGGTTAGCCGCTTTATCGGATCGCTGCTCGAGAACGAACACGTGGTCCCCGTCTTTTAAACTGTGATTAAGAGCTGGGGCTACAGGGTCAAGACTGGGGACTGCCGATTCTAGGCTAGTATTCAGCCTTGCTTTGCAGTATAAATTATGCCGTCGTTAACCTCTTTGATGGGCATTGTTCATTCATATGCCTCAGGTGAAATAGAAAAGCTAGTGTAATCTAGTGATCTACTCGTATTACCTCTCATATCATTGATATCAGCCGTAATTAAATTGCTGTGCGCCGTTGTCATTTTAAACAGATTCTCTGGGGGTTCATTACCTAGAAATGCAATATATATATTTGTTTTGTTCCCCCCATACCCTTCCTGAATAAGACCAGATGTTAAGGTACAATATAAAACTGGAAAAGGAGGAAGTTCTATCCACCGGAGTTTTGTCTTCCTCCACAGGGAGTCCTGGCGTGATCCTAAGGATGACTGTAAGACTGAGCAAGGAGGAGAATCCCAACACACCTGCAGTGAAGAATTACATCCTGAGTCAGGTGGGCAGGACGTGTCAGATACCGGCTGTTCATGGTATTCTTACATTGTGCCATGCTGCTGGCGAGCTGCGATTATTGCATTCAGACCATTTGCATTGGTTGTTCACTGATGTAATATAACATGTGCAGTCCAGCAGTTCTTAAACAACCCAATCCCTAACTTAGGTTTGAACTTTAAGGACAAACTAAACCTAATCCCAGCCTTAGCTAAACTGCATATTAGAAGTCGGCTCAAGACTCGGGTTAGACCATCTTTTCAACTCAGGCTCACATTGGATATAGGCTGGTGTCGGTCCTGTGGAAGCGCGGTGCCCTGGGTGGGACTGCAGCACCGCACACTCACAGGGCAATGCTTGGTTTGCAGCTGAAGGTGAAAATGGCCAGACTGGAACCGACCAGGGAAACGGTGCTGCGCTGGAAAGAAAATACAGATGGGCTGGTGTTCCTCCCCGAGTCCTAGACCAGAGGTGAGGTCTTAGACCCCAGCAGCTTTATAGCGCGATGCTGTAGGTCAGGGGTTCCCAGTGTCTGGTGATGGAGGGCCAGTGTCCCGAGGTTGCATGGGGTGGGGGGCGCACACTAGAAAATGAACCACCGGTTTTATTTCCTATACATTTCTGTTACGGAACATTTATTAACTTTAATTGTTTTATTATTTGCCCACAAATTACATGTGCAATTTGTAACAGAAAATTGCCATAAAGTGTAAAAATATACTAAAGTTTCAGAAAAGGGGTGGTTGAAGGTTGGCTTTGGGGGGCCGCACCAAACATCCTCAAGGGCCGCATTTGGCCCCCGGGCTGCACTTTGGGAACCCCTGCTGTAGGGCATGTATCTCTAGTGGGAGTGGAAAGTATTCCCTCCCTTCATTTGACACGTGTTTTTGTGATTTGTTCAGAAATAACACATATCTGTGAATGCTGTCTCTGAGGAGTGTGTTGAGCTCTGATCCAGCCTACAGGACACTGTCAGGATTGCTGGTGTCTGGACTCAGTCGAGACGTGGCTTTAAATAGTGTCTAATACAGCTGTGCAGTATGTGAGCTGTGCGGTGTGTCAGTGCAGTGTGTCTGTATAGTGTGTGGTGCAGGTTTTGCTGATTTCATTTCCGTGGTGTTTTGTTCACAGGTGTTAATCGTAGCAGCAGACTCCTCGCTCTGAAACGCCCTTCTGTTGTCACAGTTTTTCTTCAAGAGTTGGGCTAATTGCAGTTTTTTGTAGTTTTGTTAACAATTGTTTTTAATTATACAGATCCTTTTCTCTTTGTCAGTGTGTACTTATGTACTTATTTTGGATGTGTGTAAATTATTGTAATAATAACCAAACGCTTGTTTTGTTTCACGCAGTTTGGAATAACCACAGGAGAACCCAAATTATTATTTTGACAGATTATTATTAAACGTTAGGGTTTGCTTTGTGCATCGTCTCTGTACTGTGCTGTGCTGATGCTACTGTCTGCAGTTTGTGATCCACAGGGAGCTGCTTCACTGCAGCCTGAGTCTCTTGTATCCAGTTGTCAGTATTTTCCCATCACACTAATCTTGCGCTGTTTCTAGGCAGAATAGAATAGAGCTCAATCCTGTACTACGATGTCGTTTCCTATAAAACTCTGTGCAAACTGTAACATGGTGAGAAGTCAGCTTATAGAGACCGAGCCTCCCAAACACAAGAGAGCATCCTGAATCATTTGAAGAGACTCTTCACCCTTCTGTCT
Source organism: Amia ocellicauda (assembly GCF_036373705.1). NCBI lineage: Eukaryota > Metazoa > Chordata > Actinopteri > Amiiformes > Amiidae > Amia > Amia ocellicauda. Next base: position 4,829,976 of record NC_089864.1, on the reverse strand, counting down.
AGACCCCATTGTTCCTCTGCAATGCTGTCAAAGCTGAGTGTGATTGTTACTTCACTAGTGTTGCAGGCACAGAAGAAACCACAGGGGGTGCTGTTGATATGTGAACTGAGCATCACTCCTCGTCACACTTATTTCTACACATTTACACAATAACATTGAAAATGATCAAGTTCTCTGAACATTTCAGTTAAAACGTCCATATTTGACTTAAACATACTACATATGTATTATATATTACCACTTTTGACTACATTATGCACTGTTTTATTAAAGTTTATTGATGATTTAACTTGATAATCCTGTAAGTATATTAGAATTTTAATGGAGCCTGAAATATATACATATTTACCATTGGCTTTTTTTGTTTTTCTAATAATATGAGCAGTTTCCATTTATATATAAAGTATATAGGATTATATTGGGTTTTATCTATTTTCTCTATATAATGTTTACCTGTAAAGCTTACATTTAGGTCTATTCTTTGACCACAATAAATATTATTTCCCTTTGTTTGTTTTTTTGCTGTTGCTAGTTTTGTTGAGGAGCCACTGGGAACCAGCACAATGAGACATTTCAGATTGGCAACACATTCTACTTATTATGTTTTGCTATTACTTTATCTAGTCTTACTCAATAGTTCATGTTAGTATTTTGATGTAATAAGTGTAAATACACAAATCATAACAAGCATGGAGGTACATGTGTTTTCATTATAATTATTCTTATAGAACAATTCACATTCCAAGTGTTAACATATCATTATTTGGCAGGTAAATGCTGTGGCACAACACACAAATAATATGCACAAATACACAAAGATGTATTAATCAATATCACAATTTCAGCTTTCTCCAGAGCCTAGCACACAGTGAGCAAACACAAGTGTACCAGTAACAATTTACAGCTGATTAGCATTACAAATTACAGTGGAAAGTATTAATATAAAGATTAAATTAAGTGTCATTAATCACAGTCTAATGATAATTTGTTGTTATTAAGGAATGAAACATGTACCCTCTATGTTAGCACTTTGTAACTACACCAGTCAGCCAAAACATTATGACCACCTGCCTAATATTGTGTAGGTCCCCCTTTTACTGCTAAAACAGCCTTGACCCGTCGAGGCATGGACTCCACTAGACCTCTGAAGGTGTGCTGTGGTATCTGGCACCAAGACGTTAGCAGCAGATCCTTTAAGTCCTGTAAATTGGGAGGTGGGGCCTCCATGGATCGGACTTGTTTGTCCAGCACATCCCATAGATGCTCGATTGGATTGAGATCTGGGGAATTTGGAGGCCAAGTCAACACCTTCAAATCGATGTTGTGTTCCTCAAACCATTCCTGAACAATTTTTGCTTTGTGGCAGGGCGTATTATCCTGCTGAAAGAGGCCAATGCCATCAGGGAATACCATGTCCATGAAAGGGTGTACATGGTCTGCAACAATGTTTAGGTAGGTGGTACGTGTCAAAGTAACATCCACATGAATGGCAGGACCCAAGGTTTCCCAGCAGAACATTGCCCAAAGCATCACACTGCCTCCGCCGGCTTGCCTTCTTCCCATAGTGCATCCTGGTGCCATGTGTTATCCAGGTAAACAACGCATACCCACACGACCATACCCGTGATGTAATAGAAAATGTGATTCATGAGACCAGGCCACTTTCTTCCATTGCTCCGTGATCCAGTTCTGATGCTCACGTGCCCATTGGAGGCGCTTTCGGCAGTGGACACGGCTCAGCATGGGCACCCTGACTGGTCTGCGGCTACGCAGCCCAATATGCAGCAAACTGTGATGCACTGTGTGTTCTGACACCTTTCTGTCAGAACCAGCATTCACTTTTTCAGCAATTTGAGCTACAGTAGCTCGTCTGTTGGATCGGACCACACGGGCCAGCCTTCACACCCCACGTGCATCAATGAGCCTTGGCCGCCCATGACCCTGTGGCTGGTTAACCGCTTTTCCTTCCTTGGACCACTTTTGATAGGTACTGACCACTGCAGACTGGGAACATCCCACAAGAGCTGCAGTTTTGGAGATGCTCTCACCCAGTCGTCTAGCCATCACAATGTGGCCCTTGTCAAAGTCGCTCAGATCCTTACGCTTGCCCATTTTGCTTGCTTCTAACACATCAACTTTTAGGACAAAATGTTCACTTGCTGCCTAATATATCCCACCCACTGACAGGTGCCATGATAACGAGATTATCAGTGTTATTCACTTCACCTGTCAGTGGTCATAATGTTATGGCTGATTGGTGTATATCAACTGTGAATCAACTTTTTAATCATATATGGAGTTAATCACAAGGAACCTCACAATACTTAATAATGAGCTATTTTAAAGCTATTGAGCAATTAATTTACTAGTTTCTAAAAACATCATTTTTTTTCTATTTACTTTGTGAGCAGACGTTGAACAAAAATAAAAAGCATTACTAAAATAACTAGTAACGTGGAAACAAAATTGAATCTCATATCATCATCATAATCATACATGCATTTCTAGTGCCCAAAGAAGTATACTATTCTAAAGAATTTCAATTCTCAAACTGAATGATTACTGTTGTTTGTAAGATGGATTCAGATACTAGATTTACTGAAGAACACATTACAGTCAATTATATATATTTTAAAGCATACACGTTTCATAATGAGACAAGAAAACAAAATGATTATAAAAAATTAATATATTTTAAAAAACTTCTGTTGATACTATTACTTGATGTATTGATCTGTCACTGAATTAATTTATGTCTGGTATGAGTATGTGTGTAAGTATGAGTAACTAAAGTTTTACATCCTTCGAGCTGTACTGGAGGAATTTCAGCAGAGGAAGTGAAGAATACAGGAGATTATATACTTAATCTTTCATTGTAGAGCTGCTTTTTTCACCCAGGATTGATACTGAAAACAATTACCCCAGCTCTTCCATTACATCCGCTTCTGTAATTGTTTTCCAATCATTAGGGATTGTACCTTTTCCAACAAATTTTAATTTAAATCTTCCCTCCAGCTGTGAACGGAATGTATGAATGAACCATTTCCAGTAGTTCTTGGCACTGTTGTCTCCAGTAATTTTCCATTTATTGTATGGAGGACCAGCGTCTTTGTATTTTTTAAAAGGGACACTTTGGAATAAGCTTTTTTCAGCAGGTATGAAACTCCCATCACTAATAACTGAACTGGTACAAAAGTCAATAGAAAATTCACCTGAAAATAAGTAGTGCCAGCCAGCTAAAGCTTCAGGACGATGAAACTGAACACTGTGATCATCAGGGTGATCAGCGACAGTATTTGTACAAACAGCTTTGCAGAAGGGACACTGCTCCCAGCACCCTTCAAATATCAAACCTAGCTGTACAGCAGGGTCCTTACTGAACATTTTCAAGTCAAATTGAGGTTTGCGGCTATTTTCCTTTTTTACATTTTCCAGCATCTCCCTCAGTGATTTGGCCATCATGTCTTTAAGAAACCCAAGGTCTGCGATGTCTTCTCTTTCAATGTTTTTTAGGTCATCTCTCGAGAGTCCTATGTTAATTTCTCTACAGAACTCATCCAGCCACATTGAGGCTTTCCCTTTTTTCTCCATCACAGCTGTAGTTACAGTTTTGCTCAGATTTAAAATACACTCTATCAAGTCTGTCTGTTTTTCATTGAGCATTCCCGATATTTTCTTGCGATCTCTGCAGAATTCCTCGACCTGTTCGCTTATGAATTTAGCAAAATATTCCTTTGGATGGTTAATGTACTCCATATACAGATCAAAATCTTTTTTCTCAGCCAGTTGCTTCAGTATGTGGTTTTCCAAGTTGGATCTGTTACCATTGAACATTTTATTGTTAGATTTCATTTCTCCTATTATACCAATGAAGACTTTGTCATATGCTTCCTGCTGGATTAATGGTTCGAGTTGTTTGCATAGAAAATCAACAAAGAATGTAATAGATGAAGCTCCTTCACAAAAGTTCTTAAAAATATCAAGATACTGGTCTCTCTTACTCTTGAGGTATGTCAGCGGGTCATTGGCTCTCATGAAGGCTGCGTGCATTTTCTCAAACCGTGTAATTGCTGAGGTACAGAGATGCACCGATATTTCAAATCTGTACTGAACTGTGAACTGGATGTACTGTAAAGATTTCTCTGATTCAGATATCTCACTTTTTATCTGATCTAATATTTGGTGGATGAAGTTTTCATTGAAACCCATCTTCTCCTCTTGCTTCTCATCAATGTATTCTGAGACCTTAGTGAATATTCGTTTTGTCAGTTCAGTTCCAATAGTCTCCAATGGCGGTTCTTTATGAGTAAATTTGTTCCACGTAGAACGTGCCCACTGCTTCCAGCTCTGATCAATGTGTTTTGTCTTATTAAACTTGAAGTGTGTTTTCTTATTGGCAATTTGATTACTATTGTCTGCTATTGTGCTGAAAGTCTGTAGTAGGATGTTGTCCACTGCAGATTTTATATCAGCATCTTTCTCAGGGGGTTTCTCTGAGGAGACCTTGGCCACCCATTCCACCCAGAGCTTGTCAAACTCCTGCCTCACCTTCTCATCAGTGAGCATCTGCTCCTTTAGTGTAGAGGCCAAGGCTTTGCTCATTGAAAGCAATTGTGCTTCATATTCTAATTTCCTGTTGTCCAGATCTGCTTGGCTTTGCTTGAGACTGATTAATACCTTGCATTGGTCTACTGTTTCAGCAATAAGGTCCTTGTTAAGGACTTCAAATCTCTTCTCTATGCTCACCTTCCACTTTATTAAGAGCTCTGGATACTTTTGCTCCTTGAAATACTTTTCTATTTCAGTTTTCAGTGGGTTGTAGACCTTATCAAAGTCCTTGTTCAGCTCTGATTGATTCACATCCTGTATTTTCTTGCTCATGATTTGGTTGTGCAAAGTCTTTTGTACCTCCAGTGCGTGTTTTCTCAGCTTCCATCTCCATTGGCCATAGCTTTCTTCCAGTTTGCTATACACCATTATTTCCAATGTGTTTCTGAAGCTGAAAACAAAGTTCTCCCCTAACAGGGCATTCCAAAGATCATGGATCCGTAACTTCAACTCTGACAATGTGGGAGCCTTGAAGTCTCGCTGCCACTGTGCAATGGAGAGCAGCTTGGTCTTCAGATCCTGGACGTTCTGGCTGTAGGAGGGGTTGGGAGGAGCCATCGGAGGATCACCCTCCAGAAGGTTTTTGAAGTAGAACACCTGAGATTCAACATCGAATTGTATTACGTCACTAAAACCAGTAGAATCACAATGTTCCTCTTTTGCAGCAATCTGCGTCATTTCATCCAATCTCTCCTGGAGACGCCTTCTTCCTTCCATATTTTTGTCATTTGCTGATGATTCTGCTACATTTTGGTGAACAAAAATGCAGCTTGGCTTGATTTTAACAGATTTCATTCTCAAGAAAGCCTGGACACATATTTGGAGGATGTCTTGCATTTCAGATGGATTTTCTCCCATGATGTTGATGAGAGTCATATCACCAATTCCAATAATAAGAGTTGCCAACTCATTGTCATGACATAATGTGGTTTTAGTGCTGAGCTCTGGAGACCGAAGCCCCTCGGTGTCCACTACCAGGACATAGTCGTACTGCAGCTGCTCTCTGACCTCTTCGTCCACTCTCACTAACTGCATGAACGCTCCTCGGGTGCATCTCCCTGCACTCACTGTGAACTGAAGCCCAAACATGGTGTTCAGCAGCGTGGACTTGCCAGAGCTTTGAACCCCAAGAACAGACAGGACAAACACTCTTTTATTGCCAGTTTTCTTTTTGAGTTTCTCCAGCACTGCCTCAATCCACACAAGGGGCACATGAGCAGTGTCTCCATCCATCAGCTCCAGAGGGTATCCTGAGATCAGCATTTCAGCTCCAATGGCAGGAAGATTGTCAATATGGTGTCTTCTATCCTTCAGCTTCTCTGGCACTGTTTGAACTGCCTCATACACCTGACCAATTTCTCTCATAAAATGCTGAAATCCAAATGTTGTAGAATTAAGATCCTCAGATATTTTGTTCAGATCTTCCTGCAGATGATTGAAATCATCCTTATTCTTTTGTTTTTTTCTAAGTTCTGTCCAAACTGAGTGGTATTTTTCCTGGAGATCTGTGAGAGTGTCTGTAAGGAGCTCATCTAAGTATATTCTCAGCCACTGCAGCATGTAAAGTTTAGCATCTTGTGAATGTTCTGGGGAAGCTAAACACTCCAGGAAAGATCGGATTAAATCATTGATGGGAGATGCTTTCTGTATTTGTTGATGGCGTATTGATAGTTTCTGAGCTCTGATGTCACTCAACTGCTGTTCGATGCTCCTCTTTGCTTTGCTTTCCAGACGATACTGCTCTTTATCCTTCCTGCACCAGCTGTGCCACAGTTCACCTTGTAAAGGCAAAAACTTTTCTTTGAGCCTAGATACTTTCTCCTCTTTCAACAGGCACAGTAAAGTTTGAGCCATTCCCTTGCCTTGTCTGCATGCTTCATTGTCTTCATCTACTCTAAATTGTTGGTCTCTCGCTGCTTCTAAGTATGTCTTCAGACTGGAAGTCTTTTCATTAGTGGAAACACAATGTTTAATAGCCGATATTATTTCATCTGTCAGCTCAGCTTCATTTCTGTTCTTGGCCCCCAATCTCACCTTTGTTGGATTTTTCCCTCGTGCAACTTTTTCTTTTCCAGCAAACAGGCAAATGAAGGGGACAGGAGACTTGGACAGAGTCTCAGATGTCTTCCTTGCTTCTTCATCCAGTGGGTTTTCTGAAAGCAGAGCTACATTAACAGTACTGACTTGCTGCAGAAATGTAAGCTGTTTCGGGTGTTTGCTGGCATCCCCATGAAGGTTCATAAAAGCCACACAATCATCAAAAACATCATCCTTGCCCCCAGGACAGTACCAAGCAATCTCCACAACCCCATCCATGAGCAGGCAGTGCTCGGTGCTGCCTCTGCAGTGACGGTGGAAGAAGACACTGTGCTTCTTCTTGCTGATGACATTGTTCAGGATCTGGGATTTTGAGGTTACTGAGGATCCCAGTCTTATGAAGGACACAATTGGCACTGGTGTATTGAACATCTCTTTGCTGTTGTACTTCACAGTGCTGCCCGTCTCAGATTGCTGATTATGCTGCCATGATTTCTTGATCTGTCTCAGTGCCCACAGAGGGAACTCAACTTCTCCAGTACAAGGGTTAGGTACCAGGAGGGGTAAGCCAAACTGACACGTAGAGAGCTTTGAAAAAAGGTACTGCTTCAGAAAATCATTAGCACAATGGAAAACAGCCATGTGTATATCCATGGGGTGAATGTGGGACTCCTGGAATCTGACATTTTCATTGCAGTCTTCATCAGTGTTGAAGAAGTCATCATCAGCACTGTCTTCATCATCAGGTAAAATCTGATCTTCCATACATTGTCCATCAGATTTAGTTATTTGAGCTTTAATAAACAGATTCCTGGCACTGTAGTCCAGCATCATAAGCTTGTAAAGATAGTGAAATCTCAGCTGTTCTTCTTTTGTTGGTGACTTGGCATTTTGTGACAGAATATCTATAACAAGAACATCTGTTTTTCTCAACTTTTTGGGATAAGAATTTCTCAACCCCAGTTTCTGAAGCAAATTCATAAAAGCATCACATTTTTCACTTTTCACAGGCAGGGTGACTTCACATTTACCATCCGGGTCTGTTCTTGTCATGTTTGAAAGACTGTCATCCTGCGTATATTGGGAAGGCTGTTGATCTTTTTGTCCATCTTCTGAGAATGCTATATCCTCACAGTGTAGCATTCTTTCAAGGTCATTAAACATTTGGTCTTGCTTGACATTTTGCTCACTGAGCTGGGAGGTCATGATAATGGAATTCAGTTCTTGCTCAAACCTTTCCCAGTCCTGATACTGAGCTTCAATTTCTATTGCTGTGGAAACAGCAGAAAGTGTCTCCTTCATTTCAGCTTTGAGATACTGGAGCCGTCTTCCTTTGTCCCTTGAAGAGACACTCTTGCCATCTTTGCATACGGTAACAGCTGTCAACACCAAGTAGGCCTGAGCTTGTGAGGCATCTTTTTTTCTCAAACAGTAATATTTGTCATAATGCTTTTGTAGTTCATTCTCTAAAAACTCTATCTCATCCCAACCCAGCAGATGATCAAATGTGTTGTCTTGTTTGCTGTATCCTACAACACCAAGGATGGAACATAATAGCAGGTCTGCCTCTTCCTCATTGTTATCTCTTAAAGTCCATCTCAGGGAGTTCAAGGAGAGTGTTACAGAACATGTAGCTTTTATCTTAGCATGGTGCACTGTTTCAGAAGTGTTAAGAGCATACACAGAATCTTGCAGTTGTTCTTTGGAATTCTTTAGGATTTTGTTCAGTTCAGAAATTTCAGAAACAGAAATAGCTTTGTGTAATTGCATCTCACTCTCATTCTGGTAAGCCCACTTCAGAATTTCAGCTCTGCTTGGGAATTTTTTCACAGAATATAAATGAGGATCCAGAAGAGAACGCATCAACATTCTTAGATATATTGTTTCTTCATATTCATGTTCTTTAACAATTTTCAGTAGGAAGTCTTGAATGACCTGATTGGAAAGACACATTTGAATCCATGTGTTATTTGAGCCCGTTTTGTCTTTCATCTTAATCTTAAACTGTAGTAATTCATTCAAGTGCTCCTCACTCTCAGACACAGTCCATTCCTTCACTGACTGAATCATCATCTCAGCCTCTCTTACTGCTGTGAGAACATTCTCTCCCCACAATTCTTCTACATTCTGGTTTGTGATCATTCTGTAAGCTTCCATGAGACTGCTGCTTAACTTTAAAACATCTTTGAAGTCTCCTCTGTGAGCATGCAGTATGATGTCCCAAACAGGAATTAGGGTGGTTCCTCTGTCTATCACATGCCAGGTTTTGTTGCTGGTGACAAGAGTGGATTTCCATTGCAGATGGTTATCTGTATCAGCTGGACCGCCAGTTCTGCTGACAGACAACTGCACTTTACTCATCAGTGTTTCACTGTACTTCCCAGTAAAGGATCCTTTCATCTGTGCTGTGGAGACATTTACCCCACCTGAACATGATACAGTAGGTCCACTGTATCCAGCACCAATGTAGACATTAAGAGCTTCAGACATCAGGCTCTTCATCTCTGTGAGCTTGGTGCTCCGGAAGCCCTCAGCAGAAGCTTTCCACAAGAACACCCCTCCAAAGTGCAGAGGACCCTGGTTGGCATGGGAGCCAAACCTCTCAAAAAACTTTGCAATTCTGTTTCCCAGAGAAATTCTTTCATTGTTGTTTAACAAGATTATTTCTACGTGTTTAAGATCCACCAAGGCAGCAGGTGACAACTTTAGTTTATCTTTATGAATGAAGCAAGAAGCCAGGGGTATGTAGTTATACTTTGTGTTGAAAATACAAGACTGTTCAGATGAAGTCTTGCCAGATTTCTGTGTTTCTGCAGATTTTGTTTGTTCAGTCGTGTTCTCGAGAGTCAAGCCCCAGAAACCAGCTTTTAATGAAGAGCTGAAACTGAAGCCAAGCTTTTCCAAGACCTTCTGAAACACTGTTTGAGATTCATGAGATGAAAATTCTTTCTGTTCATAAAAGCAACTCTGCTGAGGGCCACGAAGTGAGAAAGACTCAGGGACTTCAATGAGCTGCTCTCTTGTGCCCACCATGTCATTCAGTCTCCCGGTTTTGAAAACTCCTTCCAGAGCCAGACCTCCAGATGCATTCTTTAAAACGTCTTCATCAGATATGACCTCAGGCAGAGAAACTGAAAAGCTCTCTAAAACATTGAGCTGTCTGTTAATGTTGTCTATCAGATCCTGTAGTGGTCGACTAGTTGGCACCCAACTTTCCTTGGGGACTTCGAGTGCTGAGCGAATCTTGTCTTCCATTTCTTTCACTTCAGCATCCCTTCGCTCTTTGCCCTCCTTTTGCAGTTTCCGAAGCTCTGCAAGATCATTTCTCAACTGCTCTTCTTTCTCCTTCAAAGACTTCAGTTCTTTGTCCTGTCTTTTTTTTGATGCTTCCTGTTGTTGTTCCTCTGCTTTTCTGATACACTGCTCTTCTTCTACTAGTTTTCGTTTCCGATCTGGAACTCCAAGCAACTTCTGCAGGGCTCTTTTTTCCCATTCGTGTCGGACATGCTTCTCTAGTTCTTTATACTCCATACCACCTAAATACTGCAGCTGTTTTGAACTTGTGACATTTAGAACATTTTTAAAAATATCAGTCCAAAAAACCTGATCCAGACCAGCATCCTCAAGTTTAAGAGCGAGATCACTGCCAGTTGGGTCTTCAGAATTCTCTTTTCTTAGCTTTTTTACCTAATGGATTAAACCAACAAAAAATGAAGTCATATATTGGAGTAACACAGGAATTTTGTTTTTAAATAAAAAGGGAAGCACTGAAAAAAAGAGAAGGATAGGTCATGTTTTTTCTCTTTTAATAGTCAGTAGGTTAATAAGAAACCTGTAGTAGGTGTAAAATATGTATTTCAGGTCACCTTCACTGTCAGGTGATTTAAAAAATAGAAAAAACTAGGTATGTATGTATGTATGTATGTATGTATGTACACAGGCAAATGCCAGATGCGCTGGAAAATTTTTCCATTGGTGGGCCGGTCAAAGTTGAAAGAAAAGGATTTGCAACCAAGTATTGAAACTCGCAATTTAATTCATGATTATGATAGTTTGTCCAAATACTTTTGAGCCCCTAAAATTGGGGGGAACACATATACAAATGGGTGTAATTCCTACACCGTTCACCCAACGTGGATGTAACTACCCTCAAATTAAAGATGAAAGTCTACACTTAAAGCACATCTTGATTGTTTCATTTCAAATCCATTGTGGTGATGTATAGAGCCAAAATGATGACAATTATGTCACTTTCCAAATATTTATGGACCTAACTGTATGTTTGTGTGTGTGTGTATGTATGTGTGTGTTTCTTACCTAAACATAAACTGGGACATCACAATGCTCTTCATGAATATGATGCCCCTCCATTTGGCTCTTGCTAAATTATGTGTCTGGCGCTGTGTTATCTGAGAAGCTGTATTAAAGTGCTCGTGCAGGTTACATTAATATGAACATGATATTAAATATTTTACTCTGCTTTTGTAGCAGGTGAATCCTGTGTTTTGTTTCAGTGCTGTATTGGGGGGGGAGGGTATTTTGAAGAAGGCGGTGGGATCCAGTGTGGGGATTTTCCAGATATTGACTGTAAGGGCTATGGAGCACATACAGGATGTTTCTAAGGAGTGAGTGAGTGAGTGATCATTTTATTTACTGAAGTGTTCATACATAGACATAAGATAAAAATACAAACTGAAAATACTGGGGGAACATGCGCCCCCTCTTCCCCCAATAGCATGATGCCACTTCTTATATATGACTCTGGGGTTCTGGTCGTGACGGCTACTTAAACCCAGTTCTCTCACGCCACAATCCAGTGATCTTACCACATCACTAAAAGGCACAGGCCTCCTAGACACAGGCCTCAACATCACTACACTATTTTCTAGAACAGGGATGTTGGATTAATCTAACTTGTATTATGTCAAAGCGGCCCTGTGTGACATTATGTAGCAGAACCTGCCTCTCACAAAGGGGCCTGTCAACAGCTTTGACATGCATAGTGTGCATAATGAGACATCAGCTGTCTTACCTTGTGATGATCTGCATTATCTTGCTCTTCGTCTGACTTATTATCTCCATATGGTTTTGTACCCTTAGGGTCATCTTCCATGGTTCCTAGTAACACAAAATACAATTTACATATTACATTTATATAAAAAAATATATAACTTTGGTTAATTATCATTGTTGTCATCATTATCATTGTGACGGACTGAGAACTCCATTAATGAAATGTGGACTTGCCCTATAAAAGTGTTGTTACTTGTAGCTGGCTAACTGAGTTTGCAGGATAACTTTGAGGATAACTTGACAGAAGTCTGTTTTTGTTCCCTTCCTCGATGCAAGCTTGATGTCCCGTTGAGTAAGTTACAATAGCAACACATCCTTAATCTTTATGCTCCAGCACAGGCTAACACAGAGCTTTCCGGATCTGTGCATGGATGCCTATAACTTCTACCCAATGAAAGCATTTGACACACCCCTCTAAAAACACCCTTCCTTAGAGAACAAGGAGCAATTTTAATTTAATCAGCTTTTCGTAGGGACTGAGCAGGCTACTGAGAGATTGACAAGATAACTTGTTTTTATATTTGAGTGCTAAAATCAATAAAACATTGTTCTACTTTTATTAAAATCAAATAAAAACGATTATCGAAATGTGGTGTAGCTGAAACGGGTGAATATCATTTGGATAAGTTATGAAGGGATAAAAATTAAAGACCTATACTGTCTGTATTCTGCATTAAAACAAGGAGTAGCCTTTAGCTATGGTACTATATGATACTGTGACCTTCGTGTATGGAGGGTAATCAGTGCCAAAATTAAGACGAAGGTCATTATGAACACGAAGATGAACATGAAGATGATTATGAAGATGATTATGATGATGAAGATGATGATGAAGATCAAGATGCAGACTGTGCACTTTTACAATGTCGCCATATGTCGACACGACAGACGTGTTTCAATGGAAGTTAAATCTTAATAGATTCCATATTGTGTTTTGTTCGTTTTTATTTGGGAAAATGCACATCTACTCGCTCAGACGGTATCTGTAGATCAAGGGAGGTGTTAAATGAAGTCCCACATTTTACTCAATTGCATTTATTTTAGGCTTTATACAATGTATTGTGGAGCTATAGAACACATATACATATATACCTAGATATCACAGGACGTTGGCCTGACGTCGGATTGCCATGGTCGGACACCAGTATGGTCGGGGAGGTGGATCATGTCTGACTAAATGCCTACAGATGCGATATCAGTGCATCTTGTTTTACTAAATGGACCTGTACAGCTTTAAACAATCATAGTCTGAATAATGATCATTATAACTGTGTTGGACACTGTCAGCAATGTGCAGCTTCAGTATTGAGCCACTGGGAGGTAAGTTCACCTTTATTATTAAAATGTTGAAATGTACTGGAAAGTAGAGCATTTCATTGTCTGAAGTAACAGGTTGTATGTATGACTGTGGTTGTTTTCAAAATATCAGTTTTAAAATGTCAAATGATAGGCTTTTTATTTTCTGTTTCGCGCAATGGTTTAAAGTTCATTCAATGACAATATACAGCCAGTTGGTACAGTAATTATGTAGCGAATGTATTTACAAGTGAAAAACAGAAAGTGTTCATTTTCTTCGCACTGTATTTTTCTTCAATGAGCCGGTCTCATGCCACGAAACTAGTTTTTTATTATTATTATTATTATTATTATTATTATTATTATTATTATTATTATTATAAGAAGACCCTGAATTAGCCATGAATGTAACTTAATGGCTACAGGACAGAAGGGAACTTATAATTCATTCATATTTAAAAAGTTTAATTAAGATTACAGTTATACGAGTTAAAACAGCTTTATTTATTTATTGAATGCCTTGTAGTTTGTTTTTCTGTTTAGAATTGATCCAAGTCGTGTCCAGAGGATTCCTGTGGACCTCAGTCATTGAGAAACAAGATCAAACGTGTGCCGTTTATTCTTTTAAATGTTTCATCAACTATTTGTGAATAAAATTGGTGCTTGTTATTCCTAAATAATGCCTCGGCTGAGTGATTTCAATAGACGATCATACATGTCTTACTGTTGTGTTTTGATCTGTGGATCTGTAATTCTCCAAGTGGCTACTGCACATGTACTTATTTAATCATATTCAATGCGTTATTTCATTAGGCGTGGCTCTGTTGAACATGTATATTAATACGTCACCTTTTTAAATAACTGAGTGTATTGGATCATACCAATTTTAGAAATACTCTTAAGCTTCCCGCATCCGTGCGTCACAGGGAGAGAGAAATGAAGCTGCATTGACCCCGTGACTGTATCTGCTCTTCTGCAATGTATTGGTGCAAGATCAAGACCGAGCTCCGCAAACACTGCGGCCGCAGGACGAGCACAAGAGCCAGGCACACTCTGGGGGATTTGCACGTTGGAGGACGACGTTAGGACGACGTTAGGACGACGTTGGCCCGATGAGCAAAACGACGACGGACATTGAATGAACTTTAAACCATTCCGCGAAACAGAAAATAAAAAGCCTATCATTTGACATTTTAAAACTGATATTTTGAAAACAACCACAGTCATACATACAACCTGTTACTTCAGACAATGAAATGCTCTACTTTCCAGTACATTTCAACATTTTAATAATAAAGGTGAACTTACCTCCCAGTGGCTCAATACTGAAGCTGCACATTGCTGACAGTGTCCAACACAGTTATAATGATCATTATTCAGACTATGATTGTTTAAAGCTGTACAGGTCCATTTAGTAAAACAAGATGCACTGATATCGCATCTGTAGGCATTTAGTCAGACATGATCCACCTCCCCGACCATACTGGTGTCCGACCATGGCAATCCGACGTCAGGCCAACGTCCTGTGATATCTAGGTATATATGTATATGTGTTCTATAGCTCCACAATACATTGTATTTCGTTTATAATATATATCCGCGCGTACAATATAAATCCTCGTTTCAACAATAGAAAAACAGGTCAAATCACAGTGATCATCACAATGCCTGTTATGTCCATTAAGGCAGCTAAAATACCTGAGAAAGTGAAGAAAGTCCTTCTGCTGCTGTTGCTCTGCGGTGAGGAATGACAGGGCAGAAGGGTTTTACTTTCAGTTTCCATCTGACGTGGTGGCAGCCTCTTCCTCAGCCCTGTGAAGACCTCCAAGAAGTGCCCAAGCGACGTGGACAGCCCTGGATTCGCCGCCCCTCTAACCACTGCCCAATGATGGGGCCGCTGCAGTGAGGAGACCCGACTCTGAGATCACCAGAGAGAAATGGGCAGCCAAATTACCATTTAGAGATAGCATTCATTACTCTAAAGACATCTTCAAATATTTCAACATATCTCCTAATCATTCCAGATCATCGCTGAATCATTGAAATATATCTGCAAATCAAATAGAGATCTCATTTCAAAGTACATTTAGAGATCTCTAAATCATTTCCACATATCTTTGCACGACTTCCTTTATGTAGCACAAGATTATCACTTCCTGTTAATTTGTTAATTATTTTCTATGTTACTGAATGAGGAAACAGGAAGTGAAAATCTCATGTTCTTTCTCATTTCTGTACAAGACTGAAGACCATTCCCATAGTTCAACCTTAATGTATGTGCTAGTATATATATATAGGTTTACCTCGCTTTGCATATGAGATGAACAGCGTGCCAAACCATTTTTTTAAAATGAATACAAATAATAGAGATTTAATAGTCTTTTTTATTCACCAATTCATTGTTGCCACTGGAGCCTGGACTACCCTATTCATTGCAATCTGAAATGTCCTGCCTTTTCCTTTATTTGTATAGCTGTCAGATGTCCAGTATCTCAGGGGAGACTCCACTAATTTGACCCCTCCTACCCTAACATACTTTCCCTCACATTTCTCCAGTATTTCAATCTAATTATATTTATAGCAAAATATCTGTTGAGTGTGTCGGATTTGAGCACCCTGGGTGTGATATAAAACACAGGCAAGTACAAGGTAAAGTTCAAATATCAAATGTAAAGATAATTGATTTCTTAAGAAAAACAACTTCCTTCCTGTTTAGTTTGGAATATGTATGAAACGTGTTTCTTGTGAAGAGTCTCTAATAGTGCCCCAGCACCTCTGAAGAAATACACTTCACATTGCTAGAGTTTTTAAAGCCCACGGTGTTTCTCTGTTACTCTTTGTACTCTTTGATTTGTACTCCTACTTTGGATTTGTATCTGTCATTACAAGTAAATGGAGCGTGTCAAAAAGATTTGTATCTGTAAATACAAGTAAATAATGTTGTTACCGACACCCTCCATACTTTGTGGTCCTAGTCAGACACTGAGTCTGCATGTGAATTGATTTGAAAATATAGCTGATTGACTGAATTATTTCCCACGATACACTTCTGAATCCTGCTTGTTCTCTTTCAGTGCTTCATGATTGTGATTTATAAATATCTTTGTAAATACTTTGTATAAGATCGGAAGTAGACTCGTGGGCCAATAATTCTTCAGATCTTCCTTTTCTCCTTTCTTGTGAAGGAGAATGACAGTTGCATTTATAAATATATTATATCTGTCTGTCTATATATGTAGAATGTAGTATTTCTTAGTATGTGCAATTCTTCAGATTGTGTTCATATGGAGAGGTAACATAGAGTCCCTCAGTAACAATAATGCGAGTTATTGGTCTGTCTGGCCGTTTCCATCCCAATGCGTTGAGAAAATTAGTATGTATTGTGTGTGTGAATGTTGTGTATTAGTTAATATTTTGTGTGTCAATAAAATGCAAATTCATAGAATTGTGTATTTTAAATAATACATGTATTGCACTGTAAGACTGACTACGCTTATGGTGACGTTTGATGTCAGGTGTTTATTTTTTAAGATACTAGTCATTTAAATGAGGCTTAATCATCATAATGATATGCGTCTTTTTAATCATTTAAATAGCAAATGTACAATTTAACAATACCATAAGTAGACGGTAGATGTCGCTACTGTGTTACAAGTAAGTACAATATTGCATGTGGAAAAATAAACAGTAAAATACATATTTGAATTTTTATGTCAAACAAGTGACCTTCTTATTGAGAAGTAGTTGATGTGCAAATTTCCTGAGAATCCAAAAAACATGTTTTTCTTCATGTCATTATTTTTTATATATTCTTTAGTTACAAGAGAAATAGAGTTAAACATCTGTAAACATCTATGTATTATTTATTTATTTATTTACTTGGCCAGGGCGACTTATACAATCTGTCTGTGTATCTGTCAAATCTACTTTAAAATGTAGCTGTCATTCACCATATTGTATATGTTATTAAGGGATCCGATGGGAAATCACAATTAAGGTACATATACCATTGGGATGTATATTTGATTTGAAATTGTATTACAGATACCGGTGCAAAAACACACAGTCAATGTAAATGAGTTACAATACGGTGATGAGGAGAGAATATTGATAGTCCAGCGCAACATATGAGACCCATATCATTGAAGCCCTATGAGATGACATGCATGTTAATGTCCATGACGTGTCTCAGCGGCTCATTTCACACAGGTCTCTGATGCCCGAGTATCTCCTCCAGTCCCGCGACTTTCCCTTTAAATAAGCAGCGCTCGGCCCCCTGCCTACAGAGCGGGCTCGGGATTGGTGCAGGCAAACTAGATTGACAGGGGTGGTGCTCAATCAGCGCTCACCAAGCGCGCAAGGCCGTAGCAGTAGCCAATCAGGGCGAAGAAGGGGGCGGTCCTAACAGGCCGCGATTGTGCCGGGAGAGAAATAAACAGCGGCGGCGGTGCAGTGATGGAGACACGGACAGCCGCCTGTAGACACGCCGGGCTGGACATGAGAGCCGCAGCGTGTTATTCAGCCCACACGACCGCCCGGACGAGCGGCCTCTTCTCTAGCCATGACTGAGCGGAGCTACGCAGAAATATAGGTGATTTAAACTTGAAGTCGAGGCGCGCAATACTGTACTACATATCTAACACACATGATTTCACCCCTGTTGTTTTTAAAACTGGTTTAACTTTCCCTCCAGCCGTGTTTGCACGTTTATTCTACTACAGACCCGTAATCCGAGTAAGATATGCGCGTTGGCCCAACGTTGGGTAAAGGTTGGCCTGGTGCTCTCTGTCGGCCCGCCGGCGCAGGCCCGACTGAGGCCCGACTGAGGCCCGACTGAGGCCCAGCGCCACAGGCCTCTGCACACAGACTCGCCACTGATTTGTGTTCAGAGATTTACAACGACTTGTATTGATGTTCAGTTTGAATAGTTCATCATTGATTCTTTGGAGACTTCAGGTTTTAGTTTATTTATGTATTTAAACATTCATTTTACGCAAGAAGGTGTTGGTGTTTTCTTGTGTTA
Organism: Amia ocellicauda; assembly: GCF_036373705.1. Classification (NCBI taxonomy): domain Eukaryota; kingdom Metazoa; phylum Chordata; class Actinopteri; order Amiiformes; family Amiidae; genus Amia; species Amia ocellicauda. Next base: position 4,811,939 of record NC_089864.1, on the reverse strand, counting down.
TTATGGGCTATGAAGAGAAATCCAAAGGCACATTTTGAACTCGGGAGATGGAAAGCAATGCAATAAGTCACACACTTTCTAAATGTCAGGTGCTATTTTACGGTTGTTGTTAAGTCTGTACTATTGCGAGCTGATATTAATAATACTGGGCTGCATGAGGTGATGTGGGTACAGTGTTTCCTCTGGAAAATCTGAGGTCTGCATTTTGTAGCTGCAGGTCAGAGACATCCAAGAGTTGATGAAATGGGGGACTTTAGGAAAAGCAACTATAATTATGGCACTGCTACCTTCATTATTTGTTCATTGCAGACAAAATGGCATTTATTATTAATTTTGGAGACCCCTTATCCAAGGTGACTTACAGTTTGGCTAATAATACAGCCCCCCAGTACAGTGGACTGTTTTACACTGACAGGTAGCTGTCAACAGTAGAGGTGTGAGTAGATGTGAACAGGCAGGCTTGAGAGAAGGTGGCTGGCGGTGAGTGTGGTCCTGCTATAGGGATCAGATTACATTGCAGTACTGTGCCTGTCTCAGCCTCCCTGCACTGGCTGCCAGGCCGACATAGGACTGACTTCAGCAAACGGATGCTGATTTCTGGTGCTTGAGTTCTGCCTGAGCTCTGATCCTGACTTTTCCATGAGGTTCCCAAACACACGTTTACCAACTGGAAATACAACCAGTTGCAGCGTTATGGGACCCATGAAATGTTTGTGGTATCATTGGCACTGTGCCGTTCCTTATCAAAACCTCAGAGACCCACAGTTAAAACTCAACGTTTAAAATGGTTTACATTTGAAACGTCTGGTTTGGTTTCAGAAGCGCGGGCAGCGGGGCAGACATGTACGCCGTGGTGGAGTTCACAGACACGCGGGAGGTGGAGGTGATTCCCGCGGCGTGGCTGGTAGACGACTCGCACTGTTTCTGGCCGCCCTTCCGCTCGGCCGTCAGGGCGGTGCAGACGCTGATGCTGCCCGACTCCGCCTGGATGCTGTACGCGGTCAGGGTCCTTCACAAGACGGGTGAGGGAGTCGAGCCCCGGAAGAGCAACTCTGTCAGTGCAGAGCCCACGCTGTGAGGACAGTGTTCAAATGCCACAACATGGTGCTCAGACTCAGTCTCTTGTATTGATAGTTTCAGCTTAATGACAAAACGCCTGTAATAGATGGAATATTTTAATTGTGTGTGACAACAACACCCTTTCATTTTGGGGAACATTCTGTTCTGTCACTAGTTTAGTCAATGTTACTGTTATTTTTTCATTTCAGAGTGTGTTGAACAAATGTCTCCAGACCAGGCAACTGGTTTTGTTACAGTTTTCAACAGCTTTTCATCATTTCATATTTTGCTCTCAGATTCCTATGCCAGGGCCAAGTCACAACTGAATCACTACAGTTCCTCCCCCGATCGGGCAGTGACAGCGGAGAACCACACAGCCAAGGAAAAGGTGCGGAAGAGAAAAAGGAGGTAAGTTTGACTCTAAATGATCAGACTGCTGTTCTCAGACTGTCCAGCAGGGGTCTCCAACCCTAGTCCTAGTCCAGAGCATAAAGATTTACAATAACTATTTACACTAACTTGCATTTCCTCAAGCTGATGGGGAAATATAAGTGACTGTGAATGTGATGGTGTGGAGCAGTGGTTAGGCCTCTCGACGTGTAAGAGGAGGGTCATGGGTCCAAATCCCAGAAAAGCCTGAAAGAGAATTAAAAATTAAATCTCCCAGAGTATAAATAGCACCCATGGAAGTCCATTTTGGAGTGTGAGTCAAATTAATAATCCTGAAGAGCCACTGTGCTTCACAGCGAACAGACCTCCACGTCGGCCTCGGAGCTCGAGGAAGAGGAGCACTCTTCCTTGTGGGAGTACCCGGACACCCCCTCGCCCAGTCAGGGAAAGCCAGTCTTAGGGGGCCCCCTCCCCGCCGTGGGCCAGACTGTCTCCCCCCAGCAGTACAGCTCAGCCCTGCAGGCTGCTACACCGGCTGATGGGCTACTAACAGGTGATTGATTAATTTTCCAAAAACAAAGAGAGTAGTTGAGGGTGAATTCCACTCTCATGTGTTTCATATGTATCATGTAATATGTTCACACAGTAAAGAGAGAACAGCATTCAAGCTCCAGCCAGCAGACTGTCCTTGGGCTGTACACAGCCAGTGAACCCTTATGCACCCCGTCAGACACCTGGTTCTGAGTGGCAAATCGGCTGGACTCAGTAGATTGACAGTTTTATATTCTGCAGCAGCTGCTTGTCTTGTGCCGCACAGCACTGGCTATAATGGCATTTGGGTTTTGCTCTTCCTGTGCTCAGCCTTCGAGAGGAAGGTGCTGTGGAGTCTGGAGGAGATCCGGATGCAGGTGGCCCAGAACGGCAGGCTGCTGTCGGAGCTGCTGGCCCGGGGTGGCGACGGGGACGAGCTGCTGCTGGCCGAGAACCTGGGCTTTCCCCTGGGCAGCATGGAGGCCGTGGACCGGCTGGAGGACAGGCTGGTGGACGAGGCCTTCGGGAACGCATTGGTGAGGGCCGGGACACGGGAACGGGATCTGAGCCGTTGCCTGGGATCAGAAGTTATTGGTGATTTTTTTGTTTTTGTTTGTTTGTTTATGCTTTTCTTGTTTTTCTCCAGGTGTTCAGTCTCTCGGCGATCGGGGGCGCTGACGTGAAGAGCGCGGTGGGGAGAATGATGGGGGCGGTGCTGCAGAACTGCCTGGCCTCTCAGTTTAACTGGGTGGGGAAGGGAGGGCAGAAGAGAGCCTTCAAGGACCTGCGGCTGAGGAAGATCATGTTCAGTAAGGAGGCTGATCTCTGCTGCGGCTCCGATGGCGGTTGTTTGAAATGCACTCCTGCCGTCGGCATCGTAGTACATTTTCACTTTTTCAATTCCAAGTCCCCTTTTCAGACCCATTCCAGTTCTTTTTGCCATCGACACAATAGTCTGGAACTGGAATTGGATTGAATTGAAAAAGGAATTCCAAACGGAACTGGAATGGAAGAACTGGAACTGACCCCAATCCTGCCTGCAGTTCACACTTCACACACAATGACATCCAGCACAGGAGGAAAGACAGCTTTTACAATCAACCAGTCAGTACATTTGTATTTAGTTTATGGCCCTTCTCACCAAAGTGCCGCTGTTGGTCTGTGGCTTAAAGCCTGGACCTAGTGGCTACCGTCCCTACAGGCAATAAACACCAGTGAGTTTTAGCATGGTGGTAAGAGAGTCTTTATTTGGTAGGTGAAGTCCAGGTCTCGCTCAAGTCTATCAGTGGATAGGAATATGTATTTAAATTGCATCCACAGTTTGTATGAACGTGCACAAGATGGTGTACAAGACACGTTCTGACTGCAATTAAGACCAGGCCTAAACACACCACTTACAAGTAATGTAGTCAATTAAAGTGGTGAACTGTCTTATGTATTCAAGTACTTGTAGAAATGTTATTGGAATTTGGAAATTGAGTTTAATAATACTATAGACAGACACCATTCACTTCAGTGTGGTGCTGAGTTGAAAGGGAGACATTTACACCCTCAGTGGACAGGTGGAGGATCAAAGCAGTTGATTGAACAAACGTCAAACCGCTCTGCAAACAGCCAGTCTGGACGACTTGTGTAAGCTTTTCTAAAGAACATACTGTCATATAGAGAGTTACTCCCTGTAGTTGCTGGGCAACTACATGGCGTCATTTTATCGTGGACTTATTTGTATTTTGAACTCCATGTGACCTTGAAAGAGATACTTGTGTGTATTCTAAGACACTGGACTGGACCTGGCCTACCCAGAGCCATACACAAAACTGAAACTCACACATGGGTTACACAGCCTTGCTGCAACAGTAATACAAACAGATATTTGGTGCCTAGACAGGGCACTGTCCCACATCAGTCATCCAAAGAGAACCAAAGAAAAAACGTATGCCTACTGTTACAAACTACACTACTACAGGGGAGCTGTGACTCAAATGGTGCCTGAATGGAAGCAATGGGCTTTAGTTCTGGACGGTTCTACAGGCACTCTGGTCCAGTGTGCCACATGAAATTATCCACATGTAGTATGAGCAAAGTTAGTGAAATCCACAGTGTCTGAGCACAGAACTATTGGAACGGAACACATTTGTAGGTTTCAATAAAAGGTAACCAAAAACCCTGCATAACTAAGAGGTTTGATCCCACCGGGCCTCCCTCTGGCAGCACTGGGTTTTGTATTAGTTGTATTTACAGTGCTTTCTTATTTCTCGCTCGCAGGAGCCGTGCGAAGAAACGGTCCCACGAGAGAGACCTCGGAGGACGAGTTCACATCGGTCGCCATGAACTGGCTGCGATATGCCAAGGATCGGGGCGGGGGGCGGAGGAGGCGGGCAGAAGCGGCGGCAGCCAAAAATCAAGAGGAATCCGGCACAGACTATCAGCCCGAGCACAGCTCTTGATCACACAGAACCAGGTCGGGTCCAAATGCCTTGACAGAGACTTTTAAATGGAAAGGAATAGCCCTTGTACTGACAGCGTTCCTGTCACACATGGAGTGGATTTCTACACTTGAGTGTTCCTCTTTAATTGGAATTGTCCAGGTTATACAAATATATATTTACAAATACACTGTTTCATCACCAGTGTGGTTTCCAACAGGAATTCATTAATTCATTCGGGATGTCCAGATGGCTGTGATGTCATTGGGCCCCTGTATCTATGTAAGAACATAAAGTATACAATCCAGAGGAGGCCATTCGCCCCATTGTGCTCGTTTGGTGTCCATTAATAACTAAGTGATCCAAGGATCCTATCCAGTCTGTTTTTCAATGTCGCAAATTGTCTCTTCAGCCACATCGCTGGGGAGTTTGTTCAGATTGTGACGCCTCTCTGTTTGAAGAAGTGTCTCCTGTTTTCTGTCTTGAATGCCTTCAAGCTCAATTTCCATTTATGTCCCCGGATGCGTGTGTCCCGGCTGATCTGGAAAAGCTCCTCTGGTTTGATGCCTTTCATGATTTTGAAGACTTGAATCGAATCTCTGTTCCAAGGTGAAAAGGTTCAGGTCCCTCAGTCTCTCAGTAGGACATTCCCTTCAGACCTGGAATAAGTCTGGTTTCTCTCCTCTGAACTGCCTCTAGAGCAGCGATATCTTTCTTGAAGTCTGAAGCCCAGAGCTGTCCACAGTATCCAGATGAGCTCTAACTAGTGCATTGGACAGTCTTAGTGTGTTGGTGATCTGACAGCTCTTGCTATTTAAACACCAGTTGTGACTTGTAATAAGACTGTTTAAGACCTATGAAGAGACTCCTGAAAAAGCACATAGTGAGCCCTAAGAGCTGAGGTTCACCGGTTTGATCCAGCTCATGTCATAAGCCGATTGTGACTAGGAGCGCTCAGTGGTGGTGCACGATTGGCTCAGTACAGCCCGGATTAGGGAGGGTTAAATGGGCAGGGCTTGTCTCAGCATGTCAATAACGAACGTCTCCTGCCGGCTTCCTGGGCACCAGCAGTACCACTGGGAGGGATGAGCTTCACCTCCAATCGACACTGAACGCTTCATGGTGCAAAGAGACTGGTGGCTCAAGGACGGCCAGGTCACGCTTACTCACCCTCCCCACATGAAGTTGTGGAATTTGTAAGCCAAGATGCATTAGTATGGTCAGTAATTCCAAAAATTAGAGGGGGGAGAAAAACTCAAAATAATTGGTGATTCCAATAAAATAAAAATAAAAACATGAGAGAAGCTAGTTGAAAATCAGTTCTCAGAGGGGCCAGCATAAGATTGATTGTCTCAGCTGGTAACGATGACACTGAGAGGCAGGGCCCTGGTGATGTCACAGTATGGCACAAATGGCCACCTACATGAACTTGTAGCCAGTGTGACATCCAAGTGCTGATGTCATTATCAAACAAGTCGTGGGCCGGGTTCTGGCTCCAGTTTGGGAAATAAAACACAAGCACCTGACTGCTTTTATTTTAAACTCTTGCTGTTTTGTTTCTGTTTGTTTGTGTATGTCACCCCCCCACACCACCACCACCACCACACACACACAAACACTACCAAGATAGCCACCAGCATTTATAGTAAAACAAATAACCATTGTACTGGCCTACTGTGGAAACACGTGAGCACCATCCTCTACAATGTTGCTGTCCTCATGGGAACACGTGACTCAAAGTGTACTTGAGATTGAACACATTTTACAGGTATAATGCATCTTGTTACTATCCTAATAATGCAGGATGATCCTTATTAGAAATGTCTTTACATTAACACATAGCCCCACCATTCTTGACCCATAGTTTCTATCTCTCAAATAGCTTACACCTTGCCCCCCGCGGTTGCAGGGGCTCCATTGCCTTTGTTTGCATTTTTACAGTCTAGATTAAGGACATTGCATGCTTTATCATATCATGCATTGTTAATTATGGAGCTCACCTACATGAAATAGTCACTGAAAGTAGTTGATAATTTGTAGATTACTCCATTTACGGCGTTGGCAACCACTTTCAGGAGCGGGGTTTATTCTCACCCAAGATGGCGGACTGCGGCTGGCTTAACATCCGGGGCATTAGGCGAACCTCCATATTGGTCTAGACAACTTCATTGAGTGCAAGCGCCACCCCGCTCTGTCATCTTTTGTCCAGGTTTTGTTGGGTGCGCAGCAAGGGCGACTGCACAGCATCCAGCAGCTTTCATAATCCGTCAGCAGATGATGAAGTGCCGACATAAACAGAAATAGGAGAGGTCCCCTGATTGTGCACTGTTGTGTCTGTACAATGTGGAGAGTTATTCATAATTCAGCGGTTTAATCTGAACGTCTGAAGATACAGAGGTAGGTGTTGTTGTTGTTGTTGTTTTTAAATAAGTATTTCTGTGTTGCAATGGTGCTTCCTGCAGTTTTTCTGTCATTGCTTGTGTCGGGTGCAGATGCGGTAGAAATGCATTGCTATCGTGTGTGGCGTCTGAGATGAGAAAAGCAATGCAATGTCTCGGCTTGTTTACTACGACCTTGCCGTCACGTACAGAGTCTGTTTCTAGTTTAATAATTAAGTCTATTATCTTACTTCCAACGAACAGCTGCACGACTGATCAGCAGACCTGTTGATAATGTTTAAATGGCTCTTGTGCATGTCCACCTTTGGGAAAAACCCTTATTATTGATTGCACTTTCCTGACTTGGCTAATTGCATTGCACATCTGTATTGCTGGTGTAATTGATTTATTTGTTTCATTTGAAATTGTCCAAAGCTGACATGATCTCGAAATCAGGTTGTTTGAAAAGGAAAAGCTTTCTAGTTTAATCCAGCTTCTGTCTTCTGTCACTGCCGCTGTGCAATGTGTGAACATCTTCAGACATAAGAGGTGTTTTGCTAAACCAGTCAATAGTCCTGCATTTAGACGTGGTAGAAGTGTAGAAGTGATGCATTGTTTTCCATGGACACGGTAAACAAACTCATTGGTCTGACCTTTAGACATGCCAATACTGGTAGGTGAAACTGATTTCCGCTTGTCCTACAATACCCACATTTCATCTAAACTTGACAGACTGACAATCCCAAAAGGTGGATACAAAAACTTTATTATGCTTTTTTGTTGTTCTGTCCATGAACACAAATAATGTATTGTATTAGGAGCCAAATGTAATCACTATTCAGACACTCTTTCAACACAGTCTGTCTTTTGGCTAGTATTTACATGTGAAGTGAATTATGATGAATGTCCGTATTAGTCTTGGGGACTATTTCCATTGTATAATTAGTTCAGTTATTGAATACTCCTTAGTGTGGAGTTTTTGATTGGAAAGAAGATCGTCTATTTCTGCCACCACATGCCTAAGGTGTAAAGTTAGCTGCTAGACAATCTTCTCAATCATCCTGCTGTGTGGTGTTGAGAGAAGGGGGAAAACAACTCGTGGGTGTCTCTACAACACATACAGAATCACACTCTAGATTTGACACGCAAAACCTTAAAGAGGGGATTATTGCAGCAAGTGTAATAATAATTGCCAGCTGGTGTGCAATGCCCTGTGTTAAGCCCCTTTCTCACTAGCACACCACCCCTGGTTATGATTAACGACCTTTTAGCAGCCCAGGTTCTGCTTGCTCCTCAGGAGATGGGCCAGCAAGCCAGCACCGAGACGTCACTCCCTTCAGCCGCCGTATGTCCGGCCCACTTATTGGAGGGGGTATGAGAGTGAGAGAGGATAGAGGATGCTACTCCAGTCCTCCTGGGCCTAGATTTCTGTAGGCTTTAGATGTCTCTTTTTAAGATACATAAGAAAGTTTACAAACAAGAGGAGGCCATTAATAACTGAGTGATCCAAGGATAATAATGAGCTACTGATTGAATAGCTGGAATCAACACAAAGTTTGACTTATTATCCCAATTATTAGATAAATCAAGTCATTAAGATCAGGGGTGGACAGACAACCAGGGGCTTTGTGCCTCTCCAGGCCTGGTGATGTCCACACCTGGTCAAGAGAGATGTAATGCACCATTAATGGACAGATGAGTAAATGGGAACCAGCATGCTTTTAAGTGTGGCTGGGTTTTGTTTCTGTTTGCCACTTCACTGGTCTTTCCTTTGCTTTTTCCCCAGACAATGCTGCTGTGGATTCTGCTGGCTGCTCTGCTCCGCACAGGTAGGGTCCACTTGTGAGAGGAGGCGTGTAACTTGCATTCAACTCAAAATGGAAATGTGTAAATGATCTGTTGTGCTCGACTCTGTTGGTGATTCTAATCCAGTGCTGTTTCTCTTTCCCCCGGTTCTCCTGGCAGATCTAGCGTGGGGGGATTTCCGTAAGTTGGGACAATCCTGGTAGCTGGTCTTGAGGAAAACACACACAGTGGGGTTTGGTTGTGTCACGGGCTGTGTCTTGTGTTGTGTCTTGTCATGGTGGTGTGCCGTATTGCTGTATGGAATGGTGTATTGTGTGTTGTTCGGTGTGTCACGGTGGCGTGGTGTATTGTGTCATGGTGGTGTTGTTTCATGTAGTGTTGTGTGTTGTCATTGGAGGTTTATTTCCGTCCTGCTTTTCTCTCGCCAGGCATAAGGAACACCCGTGTGTGGTTGACCCCCGGGGAGAACCTGACCATCTCCCTCACGTCCCACGATCTGAGGAGAATGGTGTTCAAACCCTGGGCGTCCACTGGGTCCCCCAAGGTGGTGATGGAGGACCTGAAGCTGGTGGACCCCCGCTGGAAGATGAACTCCAGGAAGGACCAGCTGACTTTGCCGAATGTCACGTTACAGGACCAGGGCCTCTATGAGATGATGTTCCAGTACGTGAATGTCGCGATGACTACAATCCACCTGACAGTGATGGGTACGTGGGGGTGTGGGGTCAGTCCCGTGGCAGTGTCTTCAGAGCGAACACGGTTGCCTGCAGGATTATTTCTGACAAGGGGTTAAATTGGGCTGGGGCTCACAGGAGCTGCGTACCTGAGATTTGGCTGAAAATAACAACGTGTGGTTTGTTTACATCGCGTCATCGCATCCCTGCCTTCTGTAATCCAACGCGGATCTGCAGAACATGCACATGGAATTACCCAATGGATAGGACGCTACTGTGGCTGTCATCAGCCTTAGAGATCTGATATTTTTTACCCAATCACAGACTGCGACTCTACGAATATCTAGACAATCCAAAGGACCCTCTGAAAGCCCTGAAACTGTTATTCATTGAGTGATTGTTGGTTAAATTGTAATCCATTTCGAATTAAATATTTTCCCCGCAAAATAAATTGAGTAGAAGTCCAACCCTCCCCCAGTATTAACTGCATGTGTTATCCCCTGATATCCTACATCCCCTGATCATCTCCACAGCTTCATCAGTGCATGCCAGTTTCTGTAAGGACACCCTTGATGAATCGTGTTTAGGGCCTAATATCTGGAGCCTCGCTTCTGCTGAAACGGTGGGACGTCTCCTCTCTCTCTGTGTCTTCAGAATGCGTAACCAACATCTCTGTTTACTACGGAGAAGACTTTGAGTTTGCCCTCACCACCACTCCGTCCTCGGTGAGGGTGGAGTTCGAACCCTTGGCCCCTGGGCCCCAAGTGCCCAGGCTCCTGCTGAATTACAGTCACTTCCCCAACCCTCAGTACGACCGCAGGGCCACTGTCCATGAGCGCCAGCTGACGCTGCGCAAGATGAGCCCGGAGGACCAGGGCAAGTACACCATCTGGGACAGCATCGGCCATGTCCTGAAGACGGTCTGCCTGAAGGTGGTGGGTGAGTGGTGTACGATTGTAGTGCCTTTGTATCCCCCCCCACATCCCTCTTCAGCTCTGACTTTCGGTGTTCCTGTCTACCCCACCCACCACCGCGCAGCTCGCAAAGAACAGAAGGAAGTGTCTTACGGCGCCACAGTGGAGATCCCCTTCTACGCCAGGGACACGGAGGTGGAGCTGCGCTTCTCCCCGGAGTCAGAGCACCCTGCCCGGCTGCTGGTGGACGGCGGGGTGATCGTGGACGAGCAGTACGCGCAGCGCCTCCGCGTCGGCACCCACGAGTGCACCCTGGCAAACGTCACCCCCCGGGACCGGGGCACCTACGAAGTCCGAGACAAGAAGAAGGTCCTTGTCCTGCGCCTGGACCTGCAAGTCGGCTGTAAGCAGGCCTGTGTTATTGTGGGGGGGGGGGGGTTGCTTTATGAGATACCATCTGCAGGTTAAACACACTAGCGCTTCCAATCTTTTAGAATTAATTTACTTTTCTTCTGCAATTATAAACGGGTTAGTCCAGAATTATTACTGCAGAGAAGGGATGTGTTCAGTTCTGTGTTTGAGGTTGTTAACCGTCCGGATTGACTGAATTTTTGTGCTCTATATGGTTTGTTTAGTTTTTTAAATGCGATTAGTTTTTTTAATGAAATATTTGTAGTTTCATAACAACCGTAGTTGGTTTGGTGTTCATAATAACATTGGATTTGTTTCTTTCCCCAGCCTATGTGGTCCCCCCTTACTTTATCGCACTGAAGGCCTTCGGGTCGATGGCGGTGGTCGTGCTGTGTGTGTGCGCTGTGCCTTACTTCAGGAAGACCTGCCGGGAGCTGGACAGCAGCGGTGCCCCACAGCCTCGAGTGGTCGAGGTCCAGCCCGGCAGGACGGCATATGCGAATGTGAGTAGCAAAGGCTCATGGGTAGTGGGCGGTGGTCCTGGACGACTCCATTCCAGCTACTAAATGCTTTGCACTCTTGTAGTGGCTCTTTCTGAGTTCAGAGTTTGATGCCGTTTGCTTTTATTGCAGGCATATTCCAACGTTCCTCAAGACATCCACCCTCCTCCTCCGTACGAAGCCAAGCCCAAGGAATGGACAGCCCGCAAGCAGGAGAGGAAGGTACTTCTGCTCTTCTGCTAAATATATTTCATGTTAAATTGAAAATTATATTAAGGCACCTGGATTTTGTAAGTAAATTGTTGTACAAGTCTATTTAAGCAAGTAGTTCGATTTTGAACCATCTCTAAGATGTTTTTCCAGGTATTCGTTAATCCTTCTCAGGGCTGTTTTGATACAACTGTGGTGTTTGTCTGCAGGCCTACATTCCTGTCCACGAGGGCACCGCGGCCTCTGCTACAGAAACACATTTTGGCTACGGAGCTACTGAAGTGGCGTTGCCCAGCGAGGAAGGAAACAGGTTCGAGCTCATACAGGTAACGATGTCAGTCAGCTTTATATACACAAGCACGAGCCACATTGCCAAGCTGCGTCTCACTAAGGTGTGTGTCTCAGCCAGCTGTGACATGACTGACAGACCGTATTTGAAGAATTTGATCCTGAGTTGCAACTCTGCAGAGGAATGCAAACGGAATTTGGATATTCCCTCCGCCTCAGATAAAGTACTCTTCAAACTATAGTTTCTGTAAACAATACTGTAGTTGGTTAAAAAAAAAAAAAACTAATGCAACTACAGGAGACAGGTATACATTGAGGCTTATTAAAGATGTTACTTTGTAATCAGTGCTTTTTGTAGCAAGAAATTCCACAATAAAACTGGACTTTCTGGAGTGGATTAGCTCCTGTAGGATTCTTTGTCATAAATTTTTCCCAAATGAAAATAATCGGGACTGTTTTAATCCAGAAGAAAAGAAAGTGAAAAGGCCAAACAAGCAGCTCAGAAACACATTTGTCAACCAATCAAAAGTCAATGTTTGGTTCTTACCCTGGGCAAAACAAATATGAAGACGAACAGATAGGTGTAGAAATGGAGAGCGGCTGAGTAGCGGCTGAGTAGCGGCTGATTTCTCTCTGCTTGGGGCCTCTCTTTAGGGCTACACTCATATTGACGAGGGCGTCCCTGCTGCTCCGGCTCCAGAGCCACACAGTCACTACAGAGCCACTGAGCTGAGGCCGCCCAGCGAGGAAGGGGGAGGGCCGATGCAGGTAAAAATCTATAAATAAAGTGGCCTCCACCTTCATTCAGCTGAGGCACAGTAAGATCCTTCAGTCCCCAGGACGTCTCTCCCAGGAGGCGGCCCACACCCTCCCCAGGAAATCACATCCTCTCTTGCAGGGTTGAAACGGGCTGGCTGTGGCGGCCTCCCCGAGCAGCCTGCTCTTGGCAACCGCACGGCAGGTGGCTTCAGATGCCGCCGCTTTCTGATGCCTCAGTCGATTCCTCTGGTAGTAGTGATTGGGGGGGGACTTTGATTGCCAGGTCGTGTTTATAGGATTTGTTGCCCTCAACGTCTTGCGGTCCGGGGCCAGTAAGGCTGTGTGTGAGATGTTACTTTCAGGAGGCATCTCGCCACCCCTTCTACTGAAACAACTCCCATTCTCTCCCTTCCTCCCTCTTTCCATCTCCCCGTCTCCCTCCCTTTCTCTCGTGTGAAAAGCAATTACCTTTCTTCCCACTTTAATGTGTCCCTCCTCTCTCTTGCTCACTCCTAGTCCCAACCCCAGGCCTCAGCGGTGTCCGTGGGAGACACCGTGTTCCCCCTTCCTGTCCAGATGGACTGCCTGGCTGCCGGAGACCCCCGCGCCCCTGAGTTCCAGATCTCCGGTCTGCGCCTGGACAGCGGCCCGGACCCCTGTACCATCTACACCTCCGACAAACTCAACCTGGGCCCCTCCCACTCCTAACGAGGGCCCCCGAGACCCACTGGTTCAACGCCAGGAAAGAAGGGACGTGCTCTCTCCGTTGACCAGGAGGTCCCCGGTCCAGCCCTGTGTGTCTCTGCCTGATGGAGATACGGTGTCAAGAAACCTCCTGGTCCTCTGTGGTTCAGGTCGGACATGGGCCTACACTGAGGGCCTCGAGTGCAACATCATCAATTAGAGCTGTCTGTGCCACAGCTGCTGTTGATGCCACCGTTTTCCCCTCTGTCTCTGCGATTCTTACGGATCGTTCATACTTAAGGGCTAACACGCTGGACAAAAACTTTTTTTTTGGTAGGGTTAATCGGGCACTTGCGCTATAATTGTCAAAACGGGCAAAATGTAGAATGTGTTGTAGAGTAATTTTCAAAAACCTCATTCAGGTCACTTGATAAACTGCCTTCCGAGGGATTAACTGAGAATGTATTCCACGTCGACTTCCCGCACCTTCACAAATACATGTTTGGAGTCATTCAGGTGTATAAATTGGGCAATTTAAATATCACTTTGCAACTTTTTCGGGATTTCTTTTTCCATTAATGGCAGAAATGACTGAAGCAAAACCCTCTCCTTTTAAAACACGATTGTTTGGTCAGAGCCGGATCTGCGTTTTTTGAACAGTAAAACGTGCGCATCTGAAACATACACATTGCTTGGAAATGAACCAGTATGTGTGTATATATGTGTTTATATTATCTAAATATATAAAAATACATACACACATATATATGAAGCCTACTAGGTTTGTGGGGAACTTAAAAGAATATCCCCTTTCCTTACTTGCCTTAATTAATAGTTTAACCTTGTCAAAGTAATCTTTAACCCCCTGTTAATCCCCCTGTTCCTATCCTGTGGGAATAAAAGACGAGTGAACGTCGTTTCAGATTAATGAAGGAGCAGCTTTATTTAAATGGAAAGTTAAATTCGGAACAGGACTGCATTTAAAATGCTTTCCTCATCAGGGTCTCCTGTGCCCATTGCGATTCTGTCACTGCTAGTAAACCATTCTCCTTTAGTTTTCCTATGGACATTTACTATAATTCAAAAGCCTTAGACAAACATATCTCACCAAAGGTAATGGGGCAGTTCTCCGGGGCAGTTCTCCGTGGCAGTGGATTGTATAGCAGTTCTGTGCAGTGTAGATATTTTTTCTGGAGTGGCATCGTGACCAGCAAGTACATACTGTGAAATTTAGGACATTTTTGCCCTCAGCTGTGCTCCAATGGCCTGTGAGCCGTAATGGACACTCATGACTGCTCTTCATCTGCAGGAATGTGTTGGTTTACTGTTACTGTTTTATTTTGATAGAAGTTATCTTTTTGGGGGAGACCACATAGGTCTCTTGACTCGGTAGGGTTGGGACTGATGTCTGATTTATGCCTTTCAGTCTGTTATATTTTTCTTTTTCTTTTTTTTGATTATACCTCAACTATTGGGCAGCTGTTTTTCCGCTCACCCCATTGCTTCAGTCTTTGACCAGCATGGGACAGATGACGCTGATGTTCATGCATATTCTGAAACGCACACCGAGCCACAGTGCAAATGGCAGGTCTACAGTATGTTGGGGAGGACTGGTGCAGCTCTCAGCGAGGACACTGGAGCTCCCACGTGCCCCCCGGCCCACACAACCCTCATCACACTTGGCTGATTACAGTACTGGCTCCGAGGGAAATGCTGGTCATATTCGAATGTGATACCATCCATACTACAGGGCCCAGACTGGAGCCAGCGCTGTGTGGACTATAGAGCCCAGACTGGCGCTGGCATTGTTTGGACTATAGGGGCACAACCTGCATAAATAGTTTTGTCTTGCGAAAGGTGCATGCATTGTAAAGAGTCGAATTCTGTCAGACTTTGAATGCGGTTGTCATGGAATCGCATACAAGTTGCCTTTTTCAGGTTGGGGGCCGGGCCCTGCGGAGATCAGGGGCCTCTTGGACCCACTTCGTTCTGAAACCAGTGAAATAGATTTAAGGAATTATGAATTAATCAGCACACCAACGCCCCTACCAGCTGATTACAAAATATCCTCTCGTAATGAAGGACAGGGAAGGGATTATCTCCAACTGACATGTCTTCGGGTGCAGTTTATTTACAGACAAGCCTAATAGTTATAAGAGTTTTACACCAGTATAACTTCCAGATAATCCTCCAGATAATTTATGGTTACGTTGATAAAATTTGACGAATAAAGCCTTTATCTGGCTACTCAAAAAATTCTCCATAATCATTGATAAATACAATTTTTAAGTAAATAATGGTACTCTAGACTGGTATTTGTGTGTGCTGATTCCTACCCAAAACAAGCAGAAAACTTGTTAATTGTATTTACTTTTATATAATATTATTTTTTAACTTACAAAAAAGAAAATCCACATTAATAATAATAAAAACTGTCATCCCTTCAGACAACCAAGCAAAGCTTTCTAACCTCCCCTGTATGAACTTCTATATGAGGGAAGCTTCTGTGTTTTGTGTTTTGGGGATATTGTGTTTGTATGAATCAAGATGTAATGTAATGGCTGTCCTTCATTATTGAGTGAGAGTTTTGTAACTGGTCAGCTGATGATGACTGTACTGGTTTAATTTGAAAAAGAAAAAAGGATGACTGACACAAGTGTGCAACCCTCCAAGGTGTTCATTGGGAATTTCTGACCTGTCCCCAATTTATCTGCATTATACATAAAAAGTGCAAAGCTAGCATTTATGCATGGAGCCCAGCAATAGTGGATGTGTGGAAAATAACACTACTGCAATGCAAAATCACCCTTTAAACTTTATCCAATGTTATGCCTATTTCCAGTCTCAGTAAACGGTATATGTACTTCTGCGTAGATTAATGTTACTGTGTGTATTCCTGTGTGGGATAGGGAGCAGGGGTTGTACACATGTTAGTGTTATTAGCCAGTGGTGTGGCACAATGGATAAGATGGCATGCATTAATTAACCTCTCGTTCCTGAAAATAAACACTAAAGAAACGCTACAGATACCCCTAAAGACTTGTCAGAGAAGGAAAACCCATCGCAACCCTGCCTTTTTACTCTACGCACACGCAGATTTCAGGTCAAATGACTGATCTTGCACAGTCTGATGAATGTAAAGTTCAGACCTTCTCTGTAAATTTGTGTTTATTAAGACGGTACTTTATTTGGCGCATGTGTGAGCTTCAATGCTGATTGTAAAGTTTAAATCCACTGCGTTTGTTCCTCAAATCCACTACCTTTTCACGCGTTTGAATTCAACAGGAACAGAAAACCCAACAGACTCTAATATAGCCAGCATAGATAGATTCAATTGAACCCTTTTTCTGTATGGCTCCATCCAGTGATATGTCATTTTTATAAAAGCTTTAAATGGTTGACGTGTGTCAGTCCCCCGAGTGCGTGTCTTGTCCATGGTCACGGCACGCCATTGCTTTTTTTTTTTGTCCCCAGGAGACACATGTGAAATGGGGACTGGTAGTTAATGTTGCCTCTTGAACTTTGTATGCCTTTGCATGTGCATTACTTGCCAGTTCTGTTTATTTTCCTTGTAGTTTAACAGATATTTATCACTTCGGCTTCTGAAATGGGTCACGCCTGTTTCAAGTAAAAATGTGCACCGTGTTCACTTCTGTACAGAGACACTCCTTGTTAAAGGGCACCTGTCCTTCTTCATGGATTCTGCTCATGCCGATCTGTTTTACAGGTGTGCTCAATCAGTGGCTAAAAATCCTGTTCATCTGGACTGATTTGGTGAAAGAATGGGTTTGGTTACAGTGCATTATCCTTTAAAATGTAATCCCATCTGAGCATGGTGCATAAACCACGCACAGCATATATGGAATGTATTCAAACAGTAGAGGTAACAAATGTAGGGACGCATATAATTATAACTCAGATTTTAAATAGTTTTAGTTTAGTTTTTCTCCTCCTCACAATGGCTATGGCCCCAATAATAACAGAAACACTTCCATATCATAGTTATCTGCATAGCATTGACTATCCTTCACAGCCCTGTCAGTCACTTCTGAATGTCGCTGATGGTTGCCGGGGAACAGGGAATAATTTGTATGGGTGTTGTGACTGCTGTTCTCATTTTTTATTTTTATTTAATTATATTACATTTGTTGGCATTTGTAATTGTAGGGGTCATCCCACACAGCTGTGCATTATGAAACTTGACATTTGTTACATTAGTAATATCATTATTACCAGTATTATTTTTTTGATTTTGTTTTTGTTGTTGTGTTTCCTGTGACATCACACAAGGCCAGTATCCGATGTACAAAAGAAGAACACCAGTATTCCGGAGCTTTTGGGCACGGAACGGATTTGTACTATCAAACGGACACAGTGTAGGAGGCTGTCCTGGCCGAGACAGTACAGGGCTGCAGTCTTTTGTAATGGAGAGATTTGTTTGGGGGGGGTTACAGGTGGGGTGGGCGGGGTACATTAAAGGTATATATTCTGCAAAAATAGCCAATGTGTTCCTTTTTTGGTGTTTTGTATGCTGTGTTAAAATGTATGATCGTCTTTGGAGTTCAGAACCAGTGCAGCATGGCTGGTGTGTTTGTGCCTCATGGATTTTGCATGTCGGTAGTAGCACTGATAACACTCCAGTAACCTAAACAACCCTTTTGAACAGGCAGCGATAAAAAACAGATCTTGTAAAAAACAAGACTGCTACTCCAGGAGACACTGCATGTCTGTTCATTTGTACTAGGCTGTTAATACTGTTTTATTGGTGTAAGTATTTTACATTTCAATAATAAAAACAATCAAAACAAATTTTAATACTTATGATTAAAAAAAAAAAAAACAATTCTTAAAATCACTTAAAAAAATTTAAATCTTAGTGATTAACAAAACGTATGAACTCAAATAAACAAGTGCACAAAACAATAAAACAAACTAGTGATTAAAGCAAAAACTGCAAACCAACAAAAAAGGTCAAAAACATTGAAATTAACTGAAAATGCACCGGACAAATCAAAAAACAAATAAAATGATAAAAATAAAAAACAAACCAAAACAGTCCGATGCATTTAAAATCAAAATCCTAACGGCCAATGTATTTGACAAACGAAAAAAACGGAACAAAACTAACCAAAAAAACCAAACAACTAGTGCTTTGAAAACAACTAAATCTTTAAAAACAGTTAAAATTCTTTTTTTTTTTTTTAAGTCATTTTTAAAAACCTTATCTTTTCATAAAAAGGTTAAAAGATCTTGGACTCGGGCTCCAGCAGGGGGAGATGTTAATAGGCTGTTAATAAGAAACTGTTTTTTGGTTGAATGGAAAATACTGTGGTAAGCTATTTAAATGGTTTTTATTTTATTTTTTAATTAAAGCAAAGCACCCTTGGGCTCCACAGAAGAGGGTGGACACTGGGCCGTGCTGCTTTGCTTGCAGGCCTTTAGCAATAACCGTAATCGGACGTGCGTGTATATTTGCAGCCTGCAATAAAAACGGGCGAGTGCCTGTCCTTGTCCTTGTACACTAGCCACTGAATTGACATCCCACAATGCATTGTCTCTGCTTTTCAGCCTTTAAACTGCTATCAGCAGCACAGCATGGCCTGGCCCTGCCCCTTATGGACATCAGATTCCTGTACCTGTGGTCCCGCAGTCTGGCTGTAGTGTAGTGTAGTGGTCTGTTCTTTGTATAAAGTGCTGTGTATTGAATTGTTTCCAGGCTATTTTGTTGTACCCCTATATTATTCAGTCTTGACACTGTCACAGCTTTTTATTTTATTCATTCAGCACAAACCTGTCAGACAAAAAAAAACAAAGGAATCTTATCTAACACGTATACAAAGGGTTGCAGGATGTATAGAATGTAGATTTTCAGGTTTGCATTGATAAGCTGGAACCCTTCTCTCTGGTGTGGTTTGTGGTGTGGGTTTCCTTTTATCTCCCGCTTGGTTCCGGATGTACAGGAATTGTGGCATTGCCATTATACTTAATGCGTGTTCACTGTTGTGCATTATTTTTAATTTTTTAATGTACTAAACCTGAAGAGAAGTGCAACTCCCTACCTGCTTATTCTCTAGCCACATCTGTGAACAAATACATGGAAAAGAAAATACATATTTAAAAATCTTGAATTATGTTTCTGCATTTTTTTCCCAGATTATTGAATATGTATCATCTACTACTCTGCTTCTGGAGGAACGAGAGAAAGCACACACACACACACACCCTGATATGTACACTGTCACTCTTGGCACCACACACCCAGAATGCCTGCAGTCCATCCACCAGACTGAGGAGAGGGATTGATGCAGTGAAGGGAGCTGTAGCCCCCTGAATCTGCAGGCTCAGGAGTCACTCGTGTGTAGAAACCTGAGCTCTCACCAGCTGGCTCCATCCCCCCACCCTGGTGCCACTCGGCCATTAGTGCAATGCCCCCTGGGAACTCCTGTATCTGTGGACCCATGCCATTTTTATTTCTATTTTTTTTACTTTGATTTGGAATGCACAGTACTTATTTTTAAAGTCCTTTAACAAGCTCACAGTTTTAAATTGCATTCTCCTACTAACTGCCAGCCACTTCTCCACCACGCCAGCACCACTGTGCAAACGGTAGTGGAGGCAAAGAGCGAAGGCCTGATGCCGCTCTGACTGTGAACACTAGCAGGGTTTGCAGGAACGCCTGTACGGCACAGGAAGGCACTTTAGTTTCCTGCAACAAAGATGAGGACACACTGTGGTTTCAAAAATACTTTATTTAGTTTCTGGACTTTTTTTTATTTTTATAATAATTAAATGTAAATTAACCAGTATAGTAGCTTGCTATGTTTTAAACAATCTTCTTTTTAAAAAAAAACAATATTTGTGTTTTGGAATCTTTCTTTGTCTTGTTTCCTCCTGAAGAAGTGCAGAGTGGATTGTCAATTGGGACTGCTAAATCTGATGGTAGAGAAGAAGCAATAATGGGAGGTTGTGCGTTTAAAAGGGAACACGGTTGTTGGTGTCTGGGAGAGTGGGAGGCCATTATTTTACACCAGTGATCTCCGAAAATGTCAAATTCAGGAAGGATCAGACCTGGATTTATCTCCCAGTAGAGAATGTTCTCTCTCTTATTTTTTCCCTGTGGTTTTTACTTTGCTTTTTGCTTTATAGAAAATCTTGGACGCCAAGTGATTGCAAACCTCCCCCTGTACCATGTCTTAAGCAAACCAATAACAAGGTCTACAAATCTCAGTTCCAAAAGCGAATGACTCCCTTACCTGATCAGGATACACTACTCCGGATCAAACTGCCATTGAAACCATTGCAGACTATAGCTGACTGTCATTCGTGTTGGGTAAACCACTGCGCAGTGGCTCTGCAACCATGTTATGCACTTGAATCAAGTTTTTTGTCATGAGGTTCCTGCAGAAACAGGTGCCTTTCCACACTGCTCCTAACCTATTGTGTAACTACTTCAATACTACTGATATTAACCCACATAATACCATCACAATAATACACATCCAAACATAGATCAGGCAAAACGGACTCTCACATGCAGACAAAGTACCTTCAGATAAAGAATAGAAATGTTTATTAGCACTCATCATAAGCCGCTGTTTGCAACTTGTGTTCCAGTTCATGCTTGCAAACAACAGCCATCATTGCGACTCCACAGACGTCGGAAAAAGACGAACCATTCCGGTGATGGCCGAATGCCGTGACCGGGGCTTGTGGGAGGAGAGAAGCGACTGAGCATCAACGACGTGCAGCCCAGTGCGACCCCGGCGGCCCTGTAGGACTGAAACCACCGCGCACAGCGAGGGGGCTGGGTCGAGACTGGACATGTGGCGAGGTTGTGCATTAGCAAAGCAAAGGTAAAGATGTCTCATAGTTTCAAAGTGTATCGTTTGGCTTCGGTACAATCCCGGGCTGAAGTGAAAGCCGCAGCCGAGCACAGTGCTGCGGTACTTTTCCCGTCGTTGTTATATCCTTCACAGCTGTTTTTCCTGCATTGAGACATCTATGCACACTCATTATTATTATTATTCCTGTGGCAATGCTGTAAGAGGACACGGCGGCCCGTGTGAGGGGTTGTTTACAGGCTGATTTCCGGACACGTGTGGAGGAGGAGGCGGGGAAACACTTAGTTTTAATATCCGATGTGCACGCCGTTCACAGCGCTTTTCCACCGACAAGGAGCCGGTGCTGGAGCCGGAGCCGGTGCTCGGCCTGGATCAGCTGCTCTTTTTGGAACCGAACGCTGACGTCACTGATGTGAGCGTTCCAAGTAGAATCAAACTCATTAAAGCGTCACACAGAATAATAATTAGCACCGAGGACTGCGACTATAAACACTATTATACATCACAATCAAACTCACGGTGAAAAGCTAAACAAAAAACACGAGATCACATGTAGACAAACGCAAATACAGCTATACGAATATGCTAAGATAACTCAGCCTTTTATTTGTATTGATTTGTATTGATGCATTAAGGGATTTACACCGATTCGCTATTTCAAACACTTTTACTGTATTGAATAAAATACATGCATTCGTCACCGCGCACACAGTTCATTATGAATATGCTTTGTATGAGTGGATACATTTTCATTCATTGTGTGGCGTATTTTTACTTTTATTCTTGTTTAAAACACAATGACTATAGGCTAGTCTATTGATTATGAATGCGTTTGTTTTGGGGTATTGGCGGCGCAGTCGTGGCAGATCAATAACCTGTCGGATGATCTCAGGTGTTGATAATGGTTTGATGGGGAATTGTGCTTATTGATGAAGTCTGGGATGATGGTCCCAAATCACTGTTGCATTGTCCCTGTTGCCAATTATAATAATAATAATAATAATAATAATAATAATAATACTAATACTAATACTAATAATACTAATCATAATAATCCATTGTCAGCACTGCTGGCGTGTGAGCACAAAGCGCATGACTGTAACAGATCTTACTGTGTATTTGATCTCTTACTGTACAATATGTATGTTTTGTGTAATTCGCCCTGTGTTAAGAAAATGAATTTATTCATAAATTATTAATCAAGCGCAAACCAACCCGGGACACGTGACTCGTAAGGGCGCTGGATTCGGCGTCACACCGGAGCAGATAATGACCAGTTCATTAACTAACAACATTTGTGTTCGATCTGTATCCGCATCAACGCTATCAAAGAACTAACAGGCCAGAAACACATGCGTTTATTTATAAAAGTTATTATTTTACTTTAGGTACCGTTGAGCTTTTACTGTCTTACTAGTTCACCCAGCTATACAACCAGCAGCAGTTATTTTCATTTGGTAAAAGTTGCTTGAAAGTTGACTTGTTATGAACTTAATTTGTTTTTATTTGCAGATCTGTGAAAATGGTTTGGAGGCTCTTGATTATCCTTCTGTGTTCAGGTAATGTATCCCTGTGTTTGTGGTAGTGTTCAGTGTTATATGTGTTACTTAACCTGCTGTCAGGCTTGTACTGGTTGAGCCAGGTGGATCAACTCATTGTTTTTATTTTCTTCTCTTTCAGATACACTCCTGGCACAATCTCGTAAGTACAGAAACTCAGATTGAAGCCTGGGGTTTTGAAGTGGAGGTCACACACATACGTGAGGTTTTGGCCTGACAAGCAGGTTAGCTAAAACAAACAAAAAAAGAAATGTGGTTCCAGCTCCCGAGTTTCCAGGACACAGATCACACTTCTCAAATCTGTCCTAGCTGCCCTGAGACTAACTTCAGAACCAGTCTTTCTGAAGTCTTTCTGTGGTCTAACAACCAGTCTTTGTGCCACTACCCTGGTTGTCAGTATGAAACCTTGTATTGTTTAAATCAAGCCAGCCCTCCAGTTTACATACTCAGTTGGCACGTTCTTGTTTCCCGCTTTCAGAGTGTACGAGAGTTCAGACCCTGGAGTACGGAGACACGCTGGAGATCTCCCTGCCGCCGGACTCCTCTGCAGTGCAGCTGCACTTCTCTCCTGCCATCCCTGCGCAGCGCCGGCCTCGGTCCCAGCTCTTAATGAACTGCAGCCAGGTGACCGACCCCAAGTACCAGCCGCGGCTCTCTGCGCTGGAGACGGGTCTGGAGCTGCTCAGACTGACCACGGACGATCAGGGGGCGTACACGGTGTGGGACGAGGAGAAGGGGAAGCTCCTGGAGAAAATCTGCCTGACTGTGAAAGGTAAGGTTTGCAGGTCCGAGCTGTTGATCGGGAGAAATTCTTTCTCAATAGGCAGAGCAGGAAGACCTGGGGACCGATTCATTCACATAATATCAAATATGAATTCATCTGTAACTAAGAACTTGGGAGACGCCCAGTCGGGAAGACTTGTCTTAAAAAAACACTATCATATAGAAGATGAGGGTCTTTCTGATTAAAGCTATTACTGTGATGATTCTTTTTGTCTCTGCCAATCAAGGCCACCAGAGCTTCCTGGACCTGGCCCATGGAGACACTCTCCACATCCCGCTGTTCGCCAACGAATCGACCATCAGGCTCCTGTTTGGGTCCCGGCATGAGGTTGCCAGTAGGGTGTTGGTTGACCGGGGGGAGGTGACAGACGAGGCCTACAGGGGGCGCCTCTCCCTCCTCCCCAGGCTGTGCACCCTGCAGAGCGTTACCTCGGCTGACACGGGGGTGTACAAGGTGGTGGATTCCAACAGGAACATCATCGTCACAGTCACCCTGTATGTGCAGGGTAAGGAGGAGGTCTGTGCTGTAGCTGGGTTGTTTAAGCTGCAGTGTGTAGCCAGTGAGTCTGTGGATAAGACTTCACGTCCACTATGGCTTAATTACAAAGCATGCCCTGGTGATGTGGGACAGTTGTGGAGAGGTATTCTACAGCTGAAGCAGGGGTGTCAAACGCCAGTCCTGGGTGGCCCCCCGGGGTGTCTTTTGGTTGTTGTTCTGGGACAGCTCTTGGCTCCTTATTTGGTCTAATTGAATGATGAACTCCTTTCCAGAATACAGGACGTCTGGCTACTTCCCAGTCGCCACTGTCAGTATCCTGGGTGTCTTGTTCATCCTTGCCCTCCTGCTGTACTGTAAGAAGAGGATACAGAGAGTCCCGCAGAAGGCAGTGGCTATGGTCAGCTTTGCCAAGCAATCAGTCAAAGAGGTAAGTGTGTCTAATCGTGTGTGTTTGTATATACAGTGTCTACACCTCCTTGATCTTTTTCCACATTGTGTTGTGTCAGTGCCTCAGAGTTTCACATGTTTCAGTGAGGATTTTTTCCCACTTACCTACACACCATACTCCACACTGTTAAGGAGAAATGTTTTTATTGTGAAAATATATATTAAAAATACAAATTTGAAATATCATAATGGGATAATTCTCCACCCCTGGAGTTAATACTTGGTGCAAACACCTTTGGCAGCAACTACAGTGAGTTTGTTGGGATCGGCCTCTACTAGCTTCGCAGACCTACTAGCTTGGCAGTATTTGACCGATCTTTACACAACTGCTCAAGCTCTGTCACATTCCTTGGGCTGAAAGATGAACTTCTGTCCCAGTTTCAGTTTGATTGCAGAAGGCAGCAGGTTTTCCTCAAGGACTTCTCTATACTTTGCTCCATTAGTTTCCCTTTCTATCCTGACAAGTGTCCCTGCTGAGGAGAAACATCCAGATAACATGGTGCTGCCACCACTGTGCTTCACAGTAGGGATGGTGTTTTTTCTGTGATGTGCTGTGTTGGTTTGCGCCAGATATAATACTTCACATTTAAGCCAAAAAAAAAAATCATTTTCATTTCATCAGACCACAAAACCGTTTGCCATAAGGGTACAGAATGTCCACCACGCTGTCAGTGTTTCTATTTTATAGTGCTGCTGTTAACCTGGTAACGTGGCATGCATTGTACATTGCATTTTGAGAAAACATGGATAAGGCAGCTGCTATTTGACATATTATTATCATCTTCTTCCTAGATGGAGAACGACAGATACTCCACATTGGAAGATGACGATTCAGTGTCTCTCATCGAGGAACGTCAGGATGTCGGGAAGTCTCGGCAGAAGACGGGTGAAGACAGATTAGAGGTATTTGATTAAAAACAGACCATGCCTTGTGCAACAGGGTTTGGAGAGGATGAGCTCGTTATGGTGATGTCAACCCCCTGGGGGAGCTCAGTAGAGCGCTCAACCCCCCCCCCCAGCGGCAGGGACTGCTCTCTGGTGGAGCTGAGAGGTTGCAATTCGAGGAGGGGATCTGATCACACACGCTTCACTTGGCTTTCTTGGTTTCCTTAAAAAACAAAAACGTGTATTTTCATTTTAATAACCGGGCAGCCCTGGTCCTGAATACCCATAATCCTACCTGTTTTGCAGTTCTGTGCTATGCTGTGTGTTTAGAACAGCTGTCACATTAGCTGGGTCTTTCCACTGATTAGATCTGTACAACTGCTCTCTCTCTAAAAGTGTCCAAGTGGTTTTAGCGCCACAGGGAGCAGGATTACTTTGCACACACACAAACATAATGGGAATAATTCAGCCAATTAAGCTAATAGCATTTATTTTTACAATCAATTGAACAGTTAATGACACCCTTCAGCTTTAACACTTACTACATCTGTTGAGCATTTAACAGAACTGATTCGAGTAAGGGCTAGGCCTTCAGTGTTCCTGTTCTGCTTCTCTCCCGTCACCAGAGGCCCACAGTGTCTGATGAAAGCTGTGGTCATGCCATCCACAGCCAGACTGACGCCCAACCCGCTGCAGAGGCCAGTCCACAGGAGAGATCATAAGCTGAATAACGAGCAACAGAGTCTGGTAACTTTCCCACGAGGAAATGCATGTGCTGCTTTAAAGGCTTTCTTGGTCGTACCTTCTCTGAGCTTTCGGGGATCACTTCAAACTGCAAGGAACAGACTGCGCTATAGTCCTGACGGCAATAATCATAAGAGGCACGGCTCAGTATCTCTGGACTTGTGTACTATATAACTCCTACTTGTTTAGCCACAAAATATATAAAATCGGGGGAAAGATTTATTTCAGTGCAATCAGAGTTCTGACCTGACATAGTTTGCCTTCTGTGAACATTCCCTGCAAGCATTAATTCCCCTCATTGGAAGTAATGTGATGTGGAGGTTCATTAAGTGCAAAATGGCCTTGTGAGAGAGAAAATAAAACAACAGAGACAAACAACAATGCATTAATCCTTAATTTTTCAGGTCACAAATGTCTCTGGAAACATCACTCTGACAGAACCGGTGCGTGTCTTTGGGGGACAATCCCGATATTTGCTGTAACTTACATGAGTGAGAGAAATGTGTTCGTATTAATGTGCAGGAACTCAACGAATAATATGCATCGTCTGCAGTGGGCTATTTCACTCACCCTGTATGTTATAAACAAGTAGGGTATGATTACAGATGGAGAGTGTCGACAGGAAGACATGCGCTGTGGGGCTGCCCGGCTGTGCCCCTCTCCGGAGACCTCTACTGCACAGAGGAAAATAAAGTTAAAATTGTATTATAATGCATCTACCTACCATTATTCGATTTGATTTATCATTTGTAGGCTATAGGAGCTGTTAACCATTGTCTCAGGATGCCTACCATCTTTATCTGTCCGTGTGCATCTTAATGTGTGCGCGCTATTTCCTGTTTTGTTCTAACTTATTTATTTTTTAATGTTAAATATTTATTGAAGCCTGTAACTAAACAAAGTTTGTGTTTTGGAATTCTGTACTATGGAAGTGTCTCACAGGCTGGACACTGAACTGAACATGGTGAAGAAAATAAATAAAAGTGTACCGTTTGGTGCAAAGAACATTAAGAATAGTTTGATTTCTATCTCTCTCTTTTCCGATTTATAACAAATAGTCAATTACCTGCTTTTGTGGGACTTATCCCTACGATCTGGCAATAGCCGGAGATAACTGCGCACCTGCTCTACAAAATAAGTGTCTGATTGAACCGTTATCTCAAATTGAAAGCTTTACTGTTCAACAACAGGAGCTCAGTCTGAAGTAGGCCTACAGTTTTTAATGCAATCCACAAGTAATGTAATCCGTTGTTATCTCCTGTGCCTCGATGGGCGGCTCTTGATGCGCACCGCAAAAAGTCGGGATTCTCCCTGCTTTCTAATTGCCAGTGGGAACAATGTATAGAGCTCTTTTATTATTATTATTATTATTATTATTATTATTATTAGTAGTAGTAGTAGTAGTAATAGTAGTAGTATTGTTACAATCGTTGTTTAATTGTTAAAAATGACAATCAGCATTTTAAATTGTAATTTCAATGCGATACAGAATAAATGCGCTACAAATACATACATACCAGTATTTCCTTTTCTATCCTTTTCCCTGTGTATCTATATCTGTCTACAATGCATAAGCAAACAGATTCACAATATTAAAAAACGGTTTATTGTTGAACCCAGCCTAGTGCAATGTAGGCGGGCAGCCTCGCTGTATACAGTCAATCACAGCAGCAATCGTCAATTACGCCCCATTTATTAAACTGCAATCTCTCAGTGTGCGGCTGAAGGCGGCCTGGATTCCTCCCTGTCGTCCGTGTACTGAGCTACTCGTCTCCCCCGTTTTCTGCCATTAAGCTCCGCCGAGAGAGAGAGAGAGAGAGAGAGAGAGAGAGAGAGAGAGAGAGAGACTCCCCACTGAGGTGATATAACAGCACGGCTGTTGAACAGTACCCTTTACCTCCCGTTAACTTTCTCGCAGACCTGGGTTTCCTTTGCATCCCCCTCCCCTCCCATAAAAGCGAGGAACTGGGGATTATGCCGGAGAAGGACGAGACCCTTCCGAAGTTTGCCGAAACTCAATAAGCATATTGGATGTGATGTGCTCTCTAGGGTTGGGGCGAGGAAGGAAAATTGCCTGAGTGAGAAGAGAAAGCCCCCTCTCGGTTTGTTATTTTATTTTAATTTTGTTGTTCGTGTATAGATACGTTTTTATTAAGAGGAGGGATAAGGCGTTGGAGAAGACGCGGAGAAGGTAAATATACAGACAATATAATTTTCCTTAAAATAATTGTGAAATATCTGAAATATCGAGTCTCCGGATTGGGGACTGGGAAATAAGAGGTTAAATCTTGCAGTTTGCAGTTTTGCAGGCGCTGTTTGGAAACGCGGCTTTTGTGTAATACGACGATGCGTGAGCATTGGAATTGCATTGTATTGTATTTCATTTGTAAGAATCTGACATATGCCTGTCAAGACAAATAAAAAATTCTTTGTTCTTTTAGTTGGTTTATTTCAGTCCATTAACTGCTGTGAGTTGCAAAGCCCCGATTGCACTAAGCGTGTCATGATGATTTTGGGAGAATCCCTTTTTTAGTGCACTGGAATGCAGAGGACCCGAGTACTTTTATATATAGATATAGCAAACCTTAAATCGCACTGGTATATATGGGTACGCCCTAAAGCTTCATGTTTTTAATTGTTTTTCTCTCTCCCCGTTTTTGTCTGAGGTGAAAAGTGCTTATCTGTATGAATAGTGGGGTAGGGGAAGGAGAGAATCTAACAATTGACGCCCATGCGCACATATAAAGAAAAACTTAACGAATTCAGGTTACCTTATTTAATAAATAATAATCATTATTATTATTATAATCCCCACCCAAATTGTGGTGGTAGTTGTTTATTATTATTATTATTATTATTATTATTATTATTATTATTATTATTATTATTATGCATACTAGCCTTATAATTTACAAATAATTGACCCACATTCTTGAATCGATTTTGCCAGAATGAACATGTTAAAATGCAGCGTTGGTGCATTTGAATGGGGAAATGTATAGACTACATCCAGAAGCTGCTGTGCGCATTTGTCAAAAGGGATATTATTACTGAACCCAATTCTTATTGAAGTCCAGATTGTGTTACACAGCAACCCGGACTGAATTAAACGAGCTGGAGGCAAACGTTAACAACGTAGCATCCTAATGTCATTCTCCGTGGATTTCCAGAAGCTGGCGTTTTTGCCTACATGCATACACATATGTGCCTGTGAGTATGCTCCTCTCTGTATGCCCTGGCTTGGAAATAAATAAATAAATAAGGGTGGTGCCTATGAAATATTCATATATGTAGCAAAATAGCATCCTCGCAAGGCGCTCCCGGTGTTACACTGTTGCTAGTGCAGAATCGTCCTTTTTCCCAGCTACTTATTATCAGAGCAATGATCTTTCTGGTCAGTAGAAGAGGGTGGAAACCCTCAGCGTTGCTGCAACATTAAATTGTTACCTGGGAAGGGAGCTCGGGTGCCCTGATCTGTGCAGAAGTAACAGTGCCACCACACTGCCCTGCAAACGCCCAGTCCTTATTTCCAGTCTAGCAGCTATGGTGTGATGAAATAAAATGCAGGAACTGTGCAGGGCCAGGGCAGTTAATAATAATAATAATAATAATAATAATAATAATAATAATAATAATAATAAAAACATGCAAGCACAAAAATACAGTGACTATGGATTTACCTTAAAAGCCTTGACAGAAGTCTTGCCCTGTACAACTGAAAATTACACCTTTTGTTCCTATTGTAACGCTGTGTTTTCATTGGCACAACAGCACTTGAAACGGCGCCCAACTGTACCGATACCGGGACACCACGACACCGTGTTTATGAAGCATCTGGTTATATACATGCATGTGTGTTGATGTGTGGCTTACTCATGCATCTTGCAAAAATGTAATACATTGCGATTTGGGAATAACGATTGTCTTTGTAATCTTTGATAATCTTTGTTTTCGGTGTCATTTTCTTTTCACCCACAGCATTTATATTTATATCATTATGTATTTATATTATCATATTATATATCATATTTTTATTCTCGTTTTTCATATTAGTTATTTTTCTTTCTTTTCCTCCTTCCTTCTCTATATCCGTATTTCTGTTTGATGTACTGCGTCTCTTGAGTTTGAATTAAGGAGGTTGCTCTTGTATGCAGTTCTTAATCTGGGTCATATTTTATAGGTACATGGAAATTAATACCACCCTAGTTGTGTCTGAGTGTGGGACCTTCTGAAGCTGATATAAATGCTGACTTAATGTGGCTGCAGTCCCCTTCTCAAGCGCCAGGGGGAACAAACTCAGATCCTGCCATGTGAGAGAGCAGCCCATTTTCTGGCACAACATATATCTCAGTAGAGAGAGACATTCATAGCGTAGCAATTATATTTCCAGCCCAGAACTCATCTACAGTCTCCGATGGGGAGATTCTGTACCAGATTCTGTATTTTATTCATAGGAGGTGCTTGATCACATCACATGATAGAGGGATAGAGATCACATCTCTGCCCCATCACTGGACACCGACACCCCCCCCTACACACACATACACACATCCCTCACCCCCCGTGCCTATAGCATGCCTTGGATTCACATATATCTCTCTGCCACCCCAAACCTAAGGGCAGTGTCAACAACATTGAATTAAGTCAGTTGTCATTCAAAATTGTCTGGAAATGGGGGGACTGATGTGTGATTGAGTATTATCTCCCTACAGGGATCGGATGACAATGGCTTGGTTTGGCGTGTTCGCGTTGCTCCTGTGGGCAGGTGGGTTCTGTGCTCTCCTATTGATTTCGAAGTGTTGAGTTACGTTATTACCCTGTTTGGCGTCTTATGACTGGTGCCCTGGCCGAGTCTCCCCTGCCAGTAAATTCAGTTGCCATCTGCTCTTGTAATCTCCTGCCACTTGTTTTTAGACGGGTTTTTTGAAACCTTCACTAAACTTGCCTGCAGATTGAGCTTTGGTTCATCAGTGGTGTTCAAGAACAGCACCAGCAGAATGATCTTTAACAAAAATAGGCATAGCGTTGACCGTGAATAAGTTCCAGATCCAGAACAACAGGAAGTTAATTAGATTGTACTGTAAACCTGCCTTGTGGTATTCAAGCTACAATAATGGGTTAGCAAGATATACCTGTTGGCTTCCTTCAGGTTAGAGGAGACTTAAAAAACCCTGTTGTGTGTGAAAGACTCTGGGAGCTACAAATCCAGATGCAACCCCCCTTCTCAACTGTGTGTGCTTTCACTGAATCACTGAAACTCACTCACAGCCTCCTGCTAAACTGCAGGTGAGGAATGCTTAAGGGACCTTTCCTTACCTACGCATAATAAACTATTTTAAGCACGATGTGTTCTCCTGACATCTGTGCTGTATTGTGTAGGTTTGACCCCCCCCCCCTCCCCCATACACACACTTTATTGTTAATGCTTCCTTAAAAAAATAAAATAAATAGGATCACAATTCCTGCCAGTGTTTATTCATGCGCTCTCCATTTTGGGGCGACTTACCTCTTTGATTGCTCAACTTGACAGGGGACTTGTAGGCAGCTGTGGAAGAAGAAACTCAGCCTTCAATCAGGTTACAGCATTCGTTGCAGTGCTTTTATTTCACGCAGCACGGAGAGGAACAGTGAATCAAAAACAATACAATGTTGCTCTGACTCGATACAAAAAGACGCTGTTATACACAAAGAGTAAACAAAGATCTGATTTATAATTAAGTCATTTCTATTTTATCTTTAAAGCAAGCTAAGCTGAAGATATTTCTTTATAGATGACAGTTCCCAGGTCAATGTATAGATAAGGGAAAGAGACACTTAAATCACACAATCACACAGTTTGACATTGTCTCCCAGATGCACATCATTATTCAAACAGAGGTCAAGGAACCTCCTGGCCTGACCCTGACCTATCTTCCTTAAGAATACAAGCAGTAAAGCCTTGCAAGAGAGAAATTTAAACTTTCCTTCCTCACAGCTAACAGACATACATTTTTCACTCAAACACACACACACACACATGCACTCCAGTTCCAGTAAGCGGGCTGGATGTGTGGTCACTTGCGGGAAGTACACAGTTGGCAGGGCCTGGTGTCTTTCTTGCTCTATCCAGGCCAGTGCCCTGAGCAACTCCATGCATGCTTTCTCAGTAATGAACATCAGAACCAGGGCTCTGCTAGAGGATGTGGGTCATAACTTAGGCTTTAGTGCCAGCTGGCAGGAGCAGCAATAAGCCCCCCCCCACGTCTGTCTGCACAACCACCAGCCTCGTCATTTAATTAGAAAGAGCGGGACAGAGGTGATGTGGTGGGTGAAGACTGGGAGTCATTACGGCAGAAGAAAATCACTTCAGCTTAACGGACAGGGAAATTGCAAATTACGATCAATAAACGATGGGAAAAACAATCCAAGTGTGTCGAATCGGCCTGTTTAAGAACTAAATAAAAATAAAAATGGAAAGGTTAGATATGTCCATTGGACCACTTTATTAAATCAATTGAAGATGTGAAATTTGAATGCCAGCTCAAAAAGGCATTAAGACCTCTGTGTCCCAGGGGCAGGGGAGTTTACACTAAGTGGAAATTTAATATGAAATGCGTGAGTCTGTTTGCTGTCATTTTAATGAAGTTTGTTTTTCCTCTTGTCTTTTTCTCTTGTCCAGGTTCGTCCTCGGCACAGTTCGGTAAGAGACGGTTAACCTACTGCCAGGCTTCCCCACTGGCTTTGCTTTTTGTGTTGTGTTTGTGTACTTCCAAGTTAAAGGTGAAACCAATATTACAAGTTCAGTTACCATTAATGTGATGAGCACACAGCCATGCACAGAACATGGGCAGTTACACTTAGATTTTAATGTGGGAGGAACAATCTGCATTGTTATTCATGTGCAGGAGGAGATGAAATCTAAAGATCAACCAAAGGTCACTGCGTCAGTACAGAAACTTGCCAAATTATGCCTGATAACAGATGAGTCCTGATCGAAACGCAGCACCTGTCGGTCTTGTCTGCCAGCGCTCAAGCGCACCTGTGGGAGTATATATTTCTAGAATATGTTTGTATTCTTGTTAGTCACTTTTACAGTATACATTCACCATAATAATACAGGATATCTTTTTATTCATTGGATGGCTTATATTTTCCTAAATCCTGCAGCCTTGCAACTGATATTCGAGATGACTTGAGGTAGGACAGTGTCGAATGCTTATCCACATGCAGCTGACGATTTGAACGAAGCAATGCAGCAAGATGTGTATTCAATCTCCTCTAGCACAGGGGTGTCAGGCTCCAGTGGTGGGGAGCAGCTGTGTCTGCTGGTTTGTGTTCCAACAGGAGATCCCAATTACTTAATTAATGTCATTATTTACTCAGGTGACTATTACATATTTTTAGCCGATTCCTTACAATTTGTTGATGACTCGAACATTTCAGAGTCTGGAGAGAAGAGTTAAATTGATCCAGTTAATCATTTTATTAGAGCAATTAAGGTGCCAAGAGCAGGGCTGGAACAAAACCCAGCAGACACTGCGGCCCCCCAGGACTAAGTCTGACATCCCTGCTCTAGTAGATCGATAACGTAATGTGAACTGATTGTTATCATTTCGGTGTTTCAATGAATCAATAAGTAAATAATTTGCATTCAAGAGGTGGCCACGCTGCCTCCCTACCTGTGAGATGTTGGTGGGCAGCACGAGATGACTTCCACATATAGCCAGACTCTCTCACAGTGGGTCGATGGTGAATATTGATTCGCCACAGTGCACTTCGTGTTCTACCACCTCCCTTCAGCTGTTGGAAGCAAGCGATCTCCTTTGAAATCGCACACGGGACTCTAATATTAATTTCCATAGCTGCCTGGTGTGCGTCTGTGCATGGATGCGAGTCTCTCTGGCACCTGAAATTCCCTCAGTTGTGTCTGAATCTGTATCATTGGCAATCAAGCCTGTTTTGGCCCCACACTTAATTCAGCTACCCCTGATTAGAGCCCTACACTGTATATTGTGCTTGTTCTTAGGGATTCTGCTTTTTTTATAATTTGCTTTTATTGTATCTTTTCTTTGAATATACACTCACCTAAAGGATTATTAGGAACACCTGTTCAATTTCTCATTAATGCAATTATCTAACCAACCAATCACATGGCAGTTGCTTCAATGCATTTAGGGGTGTGGTCCTGGTCAAGACAATCTCCTGAACTCCAAACTCAATGTCTGAATGGGAAAGAAAGGTGATTTAAGCAATTTTGAGCGTGGCATGGTTGTTGGTGCCAGACGGGCCGGTCTGAGTATTTCACAATCTGCTCAGTTACTGGGATTTTCACGCACAACCATTTCTAGGGTTTACAAAGAATGGTGTGAAAAGGGAAAAACATCCAGTATGCGGCAGTCCTGTGGGCGAAAATGCCTTGTTGATGATAGAGGTCGGAGGAGAATGGGCCGACTGATTCAAGCTGATAGAAGAGCAACTTTGACTGAAATAACCACTCGTTACAACCGAGGTATGCAGCAAAGCATTTGTGAAGCCACAACACGTACAACCTTGAGGCGGATGGGCTACAACAGCAGAAGACCCCACCGGGTACCACTCATCTCCACTACAAATAGGAAAAAGAGGCTACAATTTGCACAAGCTCACCAAAATTGGACAGTTGAAGACTGGAAAAATGTTGCCTGGTCTGATGAGTCTCGATTTCTGTTGAGACATTCAGATGGTAGAGTCAGAATTTGGCGTAAACAGAATGAGAACATGGATCCATCATGCCTTGTTACCACTGTGCAGGCTGGTGGTGGTGGTGTAATGGTGTGGGGGATGTTTTCTTGGCACACTTTAGGCCCCTTAGTGCCAATTGGGCATCGTTTAAATGCCACGGCCTACCTGAGCATTGTTTCTGACCATGTCCATCCCTTTATGACCACCATGTACCCATCCTCTGATGGCTACTTCCAGCAGGATAATGCACCATGTCACAAAGGTCGAATCATTTCAAATTGGTTTCTTGAACATGACAATGAGTTCACTGTACTAAACTGGCCCCCACAGTCACCAGATCTCAACCCAATAGAGCATCTTTGGGATGTGGTGGAACGGGAGCTTCGTGCCCTGGATGTGCATCCCACAAATCTCCATCAACTGCAAGATGCTATCCTATCAATATGGGCCAACATTTCTAAATAATGCTTTCAGCACCTTGTTGAATCAATGCCACGTAGAATTAAGGCAGTTCTGAAGGCGAAAGGGGGTCAAACACAGTATTAGTATGGTGTTCCTAATAATCCTTTAGGTGAGTGTATACAGCTCTGGAAAAAATGAAGAGACCACTTAACATTGATTTCTGAACTTGGAGTGGTCTCTTAATTTTTTCCAGAGCTGTTTATTTTGTGACAGCTGTAAGTCACCCTTATTAATATGTAATAATAATCAAGAAGGAGAATCTCATGTAAGACATATTCAGCGTGATGTTCAAAAGGAACAAGATAGAAAGTTGGTCCTGATGTGACTTTTAAAGCCTGATCTATGTAAATGTATGTTTATATTGTTTTATTTTTAAAAATACATAAATTTGATATAACAAACCAACAGTCATTCAAATATCACCACATATGATATCCGCACTAATCTGCAAACACAGTGTCAGTGGATATGGGTTGGAATGTAACCCCCCCCCCCCACCACCACTTCCTGACCAGCTCCTTATTAGTCACACAGCGGACACTTTAATCCAATGGGGACCTGTAGATATTGGGGAAGATGAGGTAATGCTGTAAAACAACACCGCTGCAGTGTCTCTGACAGCAGCGCCTCGATCTCGTGCCCCTTCCGCAGAACAGTCGAGCGAGGGGCGACGCTTTCAGCTCTGGTCGACACACAGCGAGTGAGCGGCTGTCCCGGGCCTTGAACCAGGAACCAGTCTTAACCTTAGCCCACCGCCCTTTTTGTCAAATACATACACACGTTGCAGTCGAACGAGTATTCACATATTTAATTTGTTTTTCTGATATTTGGTGACAAAACATATTCAACAGCACTGCCTTGTCAGAGTTTGTCGGACTCTGACCATGTTCAGATGCGACTGTAAAAATGGCAGCTGATTTCACCTCTTCAGTCTGGAGTTTTTCTGGGCATGGACGCTGTCACCATATAGTCCCAACATGTAAAATAGGTTTATGGGTTATAGACTAAAATATATTTGGAACCACTCCCATGTTTTAAATACACGTAAAAGGGGGTTGATTTGATGAATGAGAAACATATATATATATATATATATATATATATATATATATGTTCTATGTTCCGTAAGGGCTAAAAGTACCACACTCCACTTGCTCCAGTCGTATTGTGCGGTGCAGTGTAGTGTGTTGTTAGATTGTGTACTCCAATGTAGTGAACTGTGGTGTGGTGTAAAATAATGCAGTGTAGTGCAATGTGATGTAATGCAATGTGGTGTAGTGTAGCTGTGCTGGTCCCTTTCTCTAGCTGCAAAACAAATTGTCGACTGTCAAGTTCAGTGGTTTATGAAGGTAAAACCTGCAGATGTTTATTCCCAACAATAACAGAAAAACAACAAGGAAGGACAAAAAACCTAAAAATAGCCCAGTAGGAAAGTGAAAGCTCTCAGATATACAGTTCCTTGTCTTCAATGGGTAAATAATTCATGTTTTTATTTGTTTTATTTATTCATACGTGAAGAGAGGCAAAGAGCAGAGGTTTCAATTAGTCTCGGGATGTTTGCCATTTATTGTGTATACTCACAGCGTGTTTCAAAGTGAAGGAAATGTTGTACTACTTAAAATATTTTGATGTAATATAAATGAAATGCAGGTCAGTCTTACTAATAAAGGTGGACTATATATTACAAATATGGTCTTTTTCACATTTTCAGTGTTCAGGCGTTCTCCTCACCTTGTCTGTCTGTCTTTATTTAAAAATAAATCAATAGGGAAAGATGAAACAAAGACCCTGTTCCATGGCCAGGACCTGTACATCCCCATGACAGAGATCGAGACCCAGGAGTCCTGGTTCCTGCCTAAGTCCCCCCTGATAGACAGGCGGCGTCTGATGAGTCCGGGCCGTGATCTGGATCCCCGCTGTCACCTGTTGTCCAACTTCCTGATTCTGGAGAAGGTCTCGGTGAAGGACCAGGGCCTGTACACAGTGGTGGAGCTGAACTCTACGGAGTACATCCACAACATCACACTGATCGTGAGAGGTGAGGGCCGTTGGGTCTGGGCAGAGAGGTGTCC
Source organism: Amia ocellicauda (assembly GCF_036373705.1). Lineage (NCBI taxonomy): Eukaryota > Metazoa > Chordata > Actinopteri > Amiiformes > Amiidae > Amia > Amia ocellicauda. The sequence continues at coordinate 4,774,917 of NC_089864.1, read as the reverse complement.
GGGTGTCTGAGTACAGAATAGGACCAGCATGTGTCCTTTGAAGAGTGAAGTAAAACTGTCTCGACCGAGAAAAGTCTTCACCCTGTAGTCCACCCAGCACCGCTCCAGTCTGGGCCCTATAGTCTACACAGCACTGCTATAGTCTGGGCCCTATAGTCCACACAGCGCTGCTCCAGTCTGGGTCCTATAGTCCACACAGCGCTGCTCCAGTCTTGGCCCTATAGTCCACACAGCGCTGCTCCAGTCTGGGTCCTATCCTATAGTCCACACAGTGCTGCTCCAGTCTGGGCCCTATAGTCCACACAGCGCTGCTCCAGTCTGGGCCCTATAGTCCACACAGCGCTGCTCCAGTCTGGGTCCTATAGTCCACACAGCGCTGCTCCAGTCTGGGCCCTATAGTCCACACAGCGCTGCTCCAGTCTGGGCCCTTCCTGTTTTTCTGTGCAAGCTCATCATGTGGCCAGAATGAGGCATTTAGAGATTTCTTTGTAACCAACTGTCTCCATTTGTGGGTTTTGGCAATCAGGCGAACCCTTTGGGAGTGCATCGACTGCTTGATTGACACAGAAAAAGAACAAAAGAGGAGTATGAAAAGTTCCTAAAAAAATTAATAAAATCTAACTCTATCACAGAAAAGTGTTGCAGATGCACTTTTTTGCAGCTTCAAAAATACAAGCGAGGCATTAAAGACAACAACAGGCCTTATGCCACCAGCTCCTTATTTTGACCCCTTTGGAGTATCACTCTCTGAAGAGCTAACCTTTCACTTCACATAGTGATTTGCTGAGGAGTGGTGTTGAGGGGGTTGGGGGGGGGTGCTGAGATTCAGAAATCCAAACCCCTTTTTGGGCCAGAGATGGAGATTGAAGTTTGTGTCGTCAGCAGATTGGCACACAGCGGCGCAACTTTGTAATCAGACAGTCCCAAAATCGATCAATTATTCAGCACACTGCGTAATGCTCCAGGATATTAAATTTTTCAGAAGTTAGAAGAGATGCTGAAAGAAACAGGCAGCCTGCTCCCCCCAAAACACAAACACACACCCTGTCACATACATGAGCTGGTCGCAAACCTTTCCACTTCAGTGCACCTAGTTTTACTGATTTTTTTAAATTAAATAGAATAAATCGATATATTCATCACAAGAGCCAGCATATAGGAAGGTGTTGTAAATTCAGAAGGAAATCTGTATTTTTTTCCATAGCTTTGAAATGGAACCCCAGAGATGACATTATACAAAACATTTATTAACGAAGGCTTTTTCAATGTCCTCAGATGCTCTAATGACGTGTTCATTTGTGTGCGTTCGGCAGCACATAACTCCAGCCTGCAAATTAAAATCCTCCACATTATTTTTCCTGCTGCTGGGGCTCTGGGGTGACATGATTCACCTGGCAAGAGGAGGGGAATTCTTGCCATGCACACGTTTGCAGGATTTCTCTCTCTCTTGCTCGCTCTTTTTCTCTCTTATGCCAGTTCAGTTGCTTCCCTCATCAATCAGACTCGCCTTTAAATCTTATTGCACTGTTCAACACAACTGTGTTACTGACTGACTAGAAAGTCAGCACCATCTAAAGCACCATCTGACCTGCAGCCCCTGCTTTTGTTGTTTGTTCTTGTCGTTGTTGCTGCTGCTGGACCAGACTGTGTAACAGAGCACATCCTGAAGTACGGAGACACCCTGAACATCCCACTGAGCCAGGAGTCCAGCGCAGTGCAGCTGGAGTTCACTCCAGAGGTGGTGCGGCCCCAGGCCCAACCCCAGCCCCAGCCCGAGACCCAGCCCGAGACCCAGACGGAGACCCAGCCCGAGGCCCAGCCCGAGGCACAGCCCCGGCTCCTGATAAACAACAGTGAGGTGATGGAACCCCAGTACCAGCAGAGGCTGGTGATGCAGGGGCATCGCTGGGCACTGCACAGGGTGACGCCGGCTGATGAAGGGGCCTACACGGTGTGGGACACAAAGGGCAATGCCGTGCAGAAGATGTGCCTGAATGTGAAAGGTGACCCACTGACCAATGACCACCTGCTTGTTTGTTTGTTGGGGGGGAAGGGTGAGGTCAGTGTTATACAGTACAGGGTGATGGGATATGGTACCAGTCAAAAGACTAGAGTTCACCGCAATGTATGACAGGACAATGACACGGACTACAATATAATGACAATACATTACACTGCACTGCAGTATACCACCTTTGCCTTACACTTCCCCATCTCTCCCTCTCTCCCATCCCCTCTCCCTCTCTCCTCTCTCCCATCGCTCCCCTTTTCCAACTTTCTCTCCCCCTCCCACAGAGCATATAATGTTCGTGGAGCTGGCGTACGGTGGCACCCTGAAGATCAACCTCATCCTGGACAAGGCGTCCGTGACGCTGTCCTTCCTCTCGGACAGGGACAAGACAGAGCGGGTGCTGCTGAAGGAGGGGGTGGTCAGCGACCCACAGTACAACACTCGCCTGCATGTGGACGGTAAGCTGTGCACCCTGGACAGCGTCACCACGGCCGACACCGGCTTCTACACAGTGAAGGACCTGACGGGAACGCTCATCTCCAACGTCCACCTTGAAGTGGAAGGTGAGTGAACAACTCATTAATTAATTGGTAAGGGGACTACTAATTAATCAGATTTGTGTGTGTGTGTCTGTGGGGGGGGGGGGTTGACGAGAGAGAGACAGGAAGGGGAGAGTAGGAGATAGAGAGGGGAGAGGGAGAGGAATAGTTAGTGGACAACTCACCTAGACCCAAAGGAAGTTAAAATGCAGCTTGGTGGCCCTTGAAAGCCTGTGCTGCTGGGGATTGGCCTGGTGCCTTCATAACCAAGGCCCATCAGGAATTGGATTGACATGTTTGACTGGGTTTACAGTCCGAAACCTCTAGTGGATCTGAAGAATACTTGAGGTTTCAGAGCGTAACCTCAGTCGTTAGGAGCGTTGAGATTCCTAATGAAGAGTGAGGTGTCAAAAGGGATCCCAATCACAAAATTAAAATAAAACAGACCACAGCCTGCAATCTATAAATCACAAGGCTTCAGATTTATTATAGATTGACTCCTAAAATATTCCATTCACGTTGTCTTAAAGGAGATCTTTTTGTGTTCATTTCTGAAATGTTTCAAGAGGGTATATCAACAACTACAACAATCCCGCAGTACGTAAGAGAAGAGAGCGCTGTCGGAAGCTACACATTTCATTCCAGGCAGCAGCTGGGATTTCCCTGTGAGATGGGCAGGCCCTCGGTAAGTGTCCACCCTGCACTGTTCCTGTCGTTGACGTCGGCCTCTTCCTTCCCTCAGCCTACAAGCTGCCGTCGCTGTACGTGGCGATCATCTCCTTGCTCCTGCTGGTGCTGTTCCTGCTGTGTGTGTGTCTGGTGTCCTGCATGAAAAAGATCAAGCAGCGGGCGGAGAAGGCCCGAGCCATCGCCAAGATCACCCAGCAGGCGGACAAGAGCGAGGGAGAGGCATTCAGACAGGTCCGTGAGTGTCTCTGCGGCTGGACGTTTTTAATCAAGGATTCGGAATCAGTCTGTATTATGGGGCCCACACTGGAGCCAGCGCTGTCTGGACAATTGGGCCTAGATTAGAGCCATCGCTGTGTGGACTATAGGGCCGAGACTGGAGCCGTTGCTGTGTGGACTATAGGGCCCAGATTGGGGTCAGCTTTGTCTTCAAACAATCAAGCTTTTACCAGTTTAGCCACCCAAAATCCCTACCCAGCTCTGTATGGCTCCTAGGGCACCTGTGAGATGCAAAGGATTGAGTACAGTTTCCACAGATTATCATCCCTCAACACTGAGCTTCATGCAGTTCTGGAATTTATATTATTATATTATTTTAATCATATTGTATTTATTTATGTATTATTACTCCCCCCGTCAGGTGGTCCACGAAGCGTACAACCGGTTCACGGAGGACGCCACTACGCAGTCCGTGTCGCAGTGGGATGACAAACCATCGTACACAGACGTGACTGAAGAGGAGGGGAAGGTATCTGAAAGCTTCTCTGGGCCCAATGGGGGCTGATCTTTTCCTTTGTGTGTGTCAGCTCCAAATGCATGGCTAAAGGTTATGCTTGGAGACAAGAAAGGTGAGTATGTACAGTTCTGAGTGAGCAGTTGTGCAGTGTTTGCAAAGGATGCAAACCAAACCAAGGATGTTGTAGGAGCAGGCATGCGCAACAATACTGTTCTTGTGTTGAGTGGGTTGCTTGGTACACTGACCTGGAAATCAAAGTCTGGCATTAAAAGTCCTGTCATACATAATCTATAAGGGAGAAGTAAGAGGAAGGTAAAGGATTTGAAAGATGTAAATACAGTATTGATGACAACGTCCTTATTTACGCATTTCACATTGAACAAATTGTTTTACCACGAGGGGGTTGTGTAGACTTTGGACCGAGGCTCAGCAGAAATCAACAACTTAACTCAGTTCAGCCAAATACAGTCTGCACAGCTTTCTCTGGCCTTGAAGCAGCGTTTTCATGCCATAATCTGAAAAGGGAGCACCGATGATTTTTTTACTGAGCTGTATGCGTCCAGCTAAAGGAATCGGAGAATTATGTCCTTCTGAATGAAGGGCGCGAATACTGTCCATCTGAACTCTATGGCCATGGTTTTCCCAAGCTGGTGAAAGGTTTACTTTCAAGTAAAGACCAATGCTTTTTAATTTTAATTTTATTTTTTGTTGTTGCAGGTTTTATTTTGTTAAAATTACAATTATTTACTGTCTTTTCGTGTACCTAGATAAGCAGTGGGTATGTTAAAGTTACTCTAATAAACATTCACACTGCACTGCCATTAGCAAATTCTTTATGAACATCAACATCAAGGCCCCATGCTCACAAATCTCTTCCACTTTGTTTCCCTTCCTCCTTGTTCCTTGTTGAATGTAATTTATCAAGCAATTGCTTTCACACCCCGAGGTCGCATACACACACACACACACACACACACACACACACACCCGAGGTCAGGTTAACACTCACACTCACTCACTCGCTCATTGCCATTCTCACTCTATTCCTGCAGGCCCCCGAGGTCTCCAAAGGAAGCCGTTACCACACGCTGCCCGACGAGAAGAACTTTCTGGAGAACACCGATCAGGCTGCGGCAGAGTTTGTCATCGCCGCCCTGCCCCTTGACAGTGACACGGACCACCCCATCGCCTCCACGTCGGAGAAACTCATCCTAGACTCCAAAGACTCTTAGGGTCTAGCGTTTTACTTCCCTTCTTTTTTTCCTTTCTATTTTTTTTTTTTAAATCTGCGTTAAAGCCAACAGTACAACTCACAATGCAGGCAGGATCCTATTCAGGATTTTTTCTAAAAAAAAAGCAAAAAAATCTCTCAACAAATACATCTTTGATACCTGTGTCTTAGATTTGGTAATACAAAAAGGGAGTTCATTACAGGGTACAGGACTTCATGGTCCCAGAGACAGGAAATTCAAAGGCTTTATACATTCATATCTATGACAGGGTGATAGAAACAAAATCCATTCAGCATATCATCCACATTTCAGATCAGGCTCCCTTTGCTATACTAGTATTCAAGTTTTGAGTAGTGCAGTGGTGACGTCACACAGCGATGTCTATCCAGTATTTATCCCGTCAAAATAAGTTTTTTAAATGAATACAGCCCTCGACATATTTTCAGTTTTCATCCCCTTTCAGACACGTTGCCAGCGTTTATGCTTGACAGATGCGCTGTACGCAATTCTACGCACAGCAGAAAAAAGTGGAAGGAAGGTTACTTGGTACACTGTCATTTTATTTTCTGTGACGTCCTACAGATAACTCTGCGCGGTCACTTTTAGGCTAGGGCAGCAGGCTGGTGGTTGACGGCTTTAACACTCTCGCGTCGCTGGTGATGAGAAGTCCCAAAATTGAGTCCCCTCCCAAATCGTAGGGGAAAACTTGTACCCAGCCAATGCAGCTCTCTGTGTGGCCCCGGGGTGTAAATATGTAAATACGTCAGAATGACAAACTGCATCGTCATTTTAACTGCGAACTTAAGATGAATACTACTAGTATGGAATAATTCATGTTTATTATTTATTTATTATTTTTACTGACATGCCAATTTCAATGAGGGTAAAAATATATTACTTCACATTTGGATCGTGATGGCTCTTTGTATTAGTTAAAGTATTTATTTATTTAGCTAAGAATACAAGAGACCATATGAAAAACGTCATCAGAGGGGTTACAGCTCCAGCATGTTCTGATTTTACTTCCTGCTCAGTTCTTATAAGATGATAAGATGAAGAACAGACGAGGTCTTTGCCAAAACCATCCCTTCAATGTCACACATTTTTAATAGTTCGCTTGATTGAAACCCCACCAATCTGCCTCCTGAGAAGGAAAACTACAGAGAACCGAGGGTTTGTTCACAAACCGCACCTGCCTGCCAGGAAGAGCATGAATCGTGTTTGATTTCATAACATTTTCAACAATTCGTTTGTCATCGTATGATCACATTTCAGATGTAACACTTGCCACTTCAGTTGAGCATTTCATATCATACCAAAACTAATACTTATAATACATTAGCAAAAAAAAAATGTAGCTGCAATGTTAGTTCTATGCAAGCATCCCCTCTGGGTCATTTTAACTTCTCATTTCTTCTGGAAGGTTCAGGTAACCAGCAGTTTCTAATCATCCCCTAATACATGCCCACAAAGTGCAGAGAAATTAGATCCTGGCTATACTTTTTGATGGGGGGGGAAGGACTCAAAGTAAAGATCCACAGTCTCTTGGATTTTATGGCCAATTATTTCCCCCTGATTCACCATGTCTCAATGTTTACCCCACACCATTCTGAAGATGTGTGTTCCCAGCAGGCCTTTGCTTGTAAGGTATTTGGACTGATGGTTATGGTGGTCCGACATCGTTCTACCCTTTGTCTGAATCAATGGCACTAGTCGGCGATTAATTTATATCAATCATTCACTGGACTCGCCTTGAAGGCCACACAACTTTTGTCAATGATGTGTTTTTAAGAGTTAGCTCCGCCTAAAGGAGAACTGTGGATCAAATTGAATTGAGGCGGGATTGGTGAAAGCTTTGACCGACACTCCATGGGTTTCTGCGCAGTGGCATTAGTCGAGGACCTCTGCTGTCTTATCTCATTTTAGTCAACTGGGATTGTTACTGTTTTGTCCAGGTTGAATGAACATGTTTCAAAAGAAGGGTGTCAATACCTTCCACTTCAATAGTGTATAAAAGCAGTGGCACCTCTTTTTTTAAGCATGATGGGAACGTGTTAATAGTCATGCGGGGCTCTTGGAAACTCTGCCCTTCATAATGACATTTAACCGCAAACAGACGTTCCCCCATACTGAGGTACAAGCGATACGTTTGTGATGAGGTTGCCAATTTATTTATTTTTTAGGAGAGGGGGGGTGTTTTGATGTTTTCTCTGCACTCCAAAACAAGCCACTGCCACAGTATTTGTAACAAAGACTTAAAGAGCAATACTTTGCAGTGTTTACACGTTTGACCTTTTAAAAATGCACACACACACATACAAGTTCACCTGCTCACTCACACAGACCCAATACTGGAGATCGGTTATTATAATTAACTCGATATGAACCACAGTGATAGGGTCACTCTGCAGGGCTCTGTGATTCTAGCGTGGTGAGACACCTGAGCAGGATCTCCGATTTGCCACAAAACATAAAGCACTGCATGTGTAATTAGAGAGAAGTCTGACTGAATTAATATTTTCACTGTATAGCCAACAGTTATGGCCATTAAATGAGTTATGAGATATGATGCTCCTTGATCAGTTGCATTTCACAATTTGATGTGAATTTCCCCCTTCATTTCTCCTTGCAAGGGGTTCCTTGACTGTAAAGTCAATACTCTTACTTTGATTAAACAAAAATGGCCGTATTTCATACCCAAGTTGGTCAATGCTTAAACTGTTGTTTGCAACCCATTTTGCACTGATTACTGTCCTGTTAGGGGGACTTTATAAGCGGCGCCCATCTCACAGTCGTGCCACAGCTATGGAGCCCCGGTGGCTGTTGTGACAACTTTATTAACTGTACATATTGCATGTCTATCCTATGCATTTGATTATGCATTTGTGAATGTTCCTTATATGCCGAAGAGACATATTTGTAGTATACTAGCAAATAACTTTACAAAGGGCATTATATAACCTCCTCCTGCCCCCACCGCCCACAAGCTCACCCCCTTGCTTCTGATCCCTGCACCCCCCTGGTCAGACTGGAAAGATACAATTCTCCCATTGTGCTGGTTTCACAGTGAAAGAGCTTTACACCTTTAGGGAGGAATGACAGCCAGTGCTGAGATTATCAACGGCTCCCGGGCGTTGAACCCTGTCACTTCCACCAAAGCGCTCCACCCCTTCCTACACCCCCCCCCCCTTCCCCAGAAAGCAAATAAATACATTTCTTAGAAAACCCCCCTTCGCATGCTTTGAACTTGAAACCCAACAGGTATTATTTGAAATGGCAAGAGAGCTGTTAATCACTGCTCAATCGCATGGTGCAGCTGGCGCACTGTTAGGCTCAGTGTCAGGCTGTGCAGTTTCTCCACCCTCAGTCGGTGACTTTGAGACAGTATTGTCCGACAATCTGAGTTGAGCCTTGCCTTGTTTCGCACACAGACTCTTGTTGGAAATGATCACTCGGTATCTGCTACTGGATACTGTTAGCACGAACCAGCCAGTGTCACATAGTAAATATTCCCCACCTTTGGAAACTTCCTGTCTTCGTGAAAGTTTGCCACAAATTTGCATGGAAATGTGGCAGATTCCCCAGTATTTTCCCAGGGTTGAACTTTCTGTTGCATGGAGTTTCCGTGGTGTGTATCATGGTCTAGTCAGCTATTATTTCCTGTTTCACTATGATTTCTAATAAACAAATAAACGTTTCTCTGTTAATGCGAATGTCACTTGTAGTAGATCCACATAAACAAGAAATACTAGCCTGCGAACAATCTACCACCTATCGATGGCGTAAAACCAATTACATTCACGTATGTGTCTTTACTTACATTGCTGTGAAAAGCTCTTCAAATAAAAGGGGCCCTGAAATCAAATCCACAAGCCCAAACCATTTAACAACACGGAGATAAAACACTCAGGAAGAGACGGTTCAAACTTAACTGGGGGGTGGATACTGACCATGTGCCAGGAAGTGTCAGGGGGGAACATTAATCACGTGACACCAGCACGAGTTGGACGACAGGGAGGTGGCATTGCAGCCTGTTGTCTGTCTGCGATGGTGCTAAAGCTCCCATTCAACTCTGGCACTTTGCACTCTGCAGAAAGTTTCCTTAGTTACATCTTCATATATATCACTGCTCCCTCGTCCCTGCTCTTAAAATGCTACACCAATAAGGAAGAGAATGTTATTTTGATAATGCTACATAGACATAATAGGTCAATTTAATATTTTATTATTATTACTATGTTGTTATTTATAATAATAATAATAATCATACATGATATGTACAGTCCATCCCTATGGAAAGGTGTTCATTGCAGAGAACAAAAAGCATGCTTATTTTCCTCTTGATCTTTAAAAATATGTTGCATTCAGTCAGTGTTTATGGACGCTACGTTCCTACAAGCGACACATGGTATTAGTTTGTTTGAAAACACAGACAAGATATGTCTTATAAAATGTAAAAAGACTGTAAATAAGCTTTGATGATCTGGGGGAAAAAGCGCCTGATTCCAGTGGAAAGTGTCTGAATTACGCTGGTGTGATCGTCAATGTCTGTATCGAAGTGAAGAAAAGCACACTGCAGTCCCAATGTTTCTGATAAAGGTAGTTTACAGTTTTCATGACAAGTAATAAGAACGTAAGGACTTCAGACAGACAAGGGGAGGCCTCACCCCCATCTAGCTGTTTCATGGGTCTCTTTCAATGACACAGCTGTGTTATTTGTTCCACAATCCCACAACCCACAGTGTAAAGCAGGACTTCACATTTTCAGTCTTAAAAGCACTCTTTGTTTGCACCAGTATCCTCTTGTCTGTGTGTCACTGTCCAAGTCATGAGAATTTCCAGCACATTCTTGTGAAAGGACATTGATTGTAGTGTGGGACCCTTCGTGAGATTTCAGAGAATTGCTAAGTGCCAAGTGTGCTTTCTCCATTCAGAGAATAGTGTTTGTTCGATCAAATATCACACAAGGTCCTGATAGCTGACTCTGCCTGAGTTGGGCTGGGTAGGTGTTAAGAAATTTTAGAAATCAGTCACTTTAAACTGAAATAGGCCCAGGTTTTCATAACTTTCTGCCAAAGTAGCAAAGTAAATTGTGCCTCCGAAAATATACGATCCCTTAACTCTGTGTTCTGATATTTTTAATATTTCAAAGGTTGTGGTTGTTAAAAGCTATTCACCTTCAGTGTCATTAACTGATCATTATAGGTGTTTGTGATGAGAATTTCATACCAAATCGTGGATCCAAAACCTGCTTCTAAAAGTCATGTGAATGGCAAGTGGTCCAAATTTGTTCCAAGGAGGGCACTGAAAATAGTTTCCCTGGGCTGTGAATATAAGTGTTGTTCACAACCTCCCTTGATCTGAAAATGAGAACAAACAGACCTGGGTTCTTCTGAATACGGACTTTGATACACTTTGCCAGGATAGCCTTAACAGTGATAGGCAAAATGATGAATGATTGAACATTGTAGTGCTTGGTTAGCCCACCGCAAAACGAGAGGAAAGTCAGTTACCAGCACCTTGCGACTCTGCAGACATGCAAGTCAAGGGAAACGAGGAGTGTATGATATGAGGAGCTTTTTTCACCGAGGAGGGCGTTTGATTAGTTCGAAGATCCAGTCTCTAAGACCAGGGTACGAGCTCGTGGGAATTCACCTTTTGTCTTTTGCACTGACTTCTGCATACTCTATACCATGTGCACCTGCCATCGTCTTTTAAATTTTTTCTGAATGAATTCAATAAAAAAATCATGATAAAATAAAATAAACTGGCGCATGTTTGATGTTTTCAGATCTTTGATGGTTTGTTCACATGGAGTGTAATAAAGGCCCCGACTGACACGGGCAGCAAGTCAGCATATCCGTCGGTCACAAGTGTCCCAGGGGACAAAATAGTGTTTGTAGGGAGTACAAATGTGTCGCAGCCTTATTATTTTTCAACTACACTGATACTAGATCAGGATTCGGTGGGAATATGAATAAAATAAACTTCAGACAATTGGAACAAACACATTTTAATATATATCAATCAATTGATTTTTATCTGGTATAGCACCCTTTGCAAGGTAGACACAGCACAATAAATAAATGAAACATGAAAAACACGAACTCCTCGATGATGACAGTCTGTTACAGGAGAGGATAGATCTCTGGGTGTGCATGACTAGTCCCCTCCAGACAGAATAAAAGATCAGACAAGCAGCAAAAAGGTCAGAAAGTGAAATGATATAGCAGGAAATTACTTTGAACATTTTAAAAAATATATATTATTAAAATAGTAACGTGTGTGAATCTGTGTCTTGTATTTTGCATCAAGATAACCTAATACAGGTGTGATAAAGAGGTCTCTCACCAGCCAGTTAGTCAACCCCAACACTCACACACAGCAAGAGGGACTGTGTGTCACTCTGTGTTGACTTGGGTCGGGCAGAATTGTTTTAACACTACTCAATAGTGTTACCATAATGGGTAGCAGCTGATCACCACGTATTTTGTTAATTTATTTAAATATTTATATACTTGATTATTTGTTCCTGAACATGCTTGCTTGTGTATTTGTTTTGTGTATAAGGCCTCTGTTATTTCTAGTGCTTCCATGGTTGTCCTTTATATTGTAAAGTACCTTGTACTGATTTTAATAATAATGACAATGATTATTATAATTAGTAATAGTAGCAGTAGTACTATGGGTTTTGCTTTCAGTCTTCAAACTACCTTCTCAAAGAGGAAAATCGCCATCTAGTGGTGCAGGGTGTGCTTTTCAGGGCTCAACACAGGTGTACAAGTACTGATGGCAGTGAAGAAGCAGAGAGAGGGGAATTAGTCGTTTACAATGCCATAATCTACTGGACTATATATTTTAATTACTGGACTGTCAGTACTGTCCTGGACTGTCTGTTCTGTCCGGCTGAACCATGTGGCAAGTGAAACTCTCTCTGTCTCTCTCTCAGAACACTGCTACCATAACATATAAATAATAATAATAATAATAATAATAATAATAATAATAATAATAATAGTAATAAATAGTAGCAGTTGTCTGGTTTCAAGAAAGGCTCCTTTGTTCGATTACAGGTTTTTAATTCACAGCACACGATACTCTTGGTTTACATTAGGCCTTGGCGCTGACCCTGTCCATCAGTGTCCTTTTCCCCGCTCTGGAGCCGTCTATAGCCAGGGGCACATGCACGGACACCAAAGCAATGAAAGAACCAAGGTCCAAATCGATTTAATCCACTTTGGATAATAATAATAATAATAATAATAATAATAATAATAATAATAATAATAATAATAATAGCTTTCGTCATCATTTTTTGGAAGACCAGCTGCCTTCAGGGAAAGATACACTGCAATGGATACAGAGGCAAGAAGAGACAGAACTAGAGACCAATGTCTTTTGTTGTTGTTGTTTGCCAAATTTCAAGATACCAGCCCTTCTCTCCTCTATTCATTGCTTTCATTCTTCACTTTACAGGGTTTTATTGCCATGGTTTGCCAATATATGAAATGTCTGCTGGACTGTATAATGACAAGAAATCAATATGAATGCAAATTTGTTTTTGCATTTTAAGATGAAGATTCATAACATCTGTTGTCTGTATTGGTCTACCTATCGGAGGCTTCAATTTATCTATGTTAAGGGGGGCACTTTCAGGAAGCAGCTCACCCTGAAAAACATCTCACTCTCTCTCTCTCTCCCCACACACTGGGTAAAAATAGAGTGGAGGCGTGCCTTCTGACGATGTCCCACAGACGCCTTGCTAAAACCACAAGATACAACAGAATGAGATCTTTTAAAGCACTGGAGATTTTTAGTTGTCATTAATAGTTTCATGCACACTTAAAATAATAATAATATTTAATCATATATCTTAATAAGCCATAAATAAGATACATGCGTGCTTTTGTTGTCATTCGATTTCTGACGTCAGTCGTATATTTGTGTAACACCTGTTTCAAATTAATTGTGTATTACACTATCATTCTTGCCCAAATATTATTAAATATCTGATGCATAAAAATCTGTATCCTGACAGTGGAGCGTAAGTGATTTCTTCTTATGCTAGAACCAAAGTCTCCTATATGACTGCAATTGGATTCTTTTTTGTCTTCAACTGTCCGCTATGAAACATAGTGATTGCCATGAAAAACAACGAAAGTCCCCCAATATGTATATGTCATTAAACTTGAAGCTGAAATTGAAAGCTCCCATCTGTTATGAATTTTGATCAGGTATGGACCAACCTGTTTACGCTGTTATGCTGGTCAGTGAATTCAGATAATCCATACAGCTGTTTAATCGGAATAATTTAGCATGGTTGGATATACAGGTCCTTTGTCATATGCTACCTTGTGGCAGATATTGCACACAAGCTGTATTAGGCCCAGGGTCCATATGTACAACATATTCCTAGTTTCCCATTCGTTTTTGCCCTTTCTTGAGTTTCAGTGTGTTGCACAAACCATTGAAGTCAACAAAATATGGCAATACAATATGATGGCAAAGGGAAAATACTGCTGCTGAGCTCAATACTCACATTACTCAATACTTAAGTTTTGTTTTTTGTGTTTGTCCTGCAACTGGTGCTAGTCACTCCTTTTGAGCTGCTATGGTGAAACTGTCCTCGCAGACCACAGTCAAGTCCAGTAACTGGAGGCCCCATCAGGGGAAGTGGTGAATAAGGAAGGAAGACCAAAAAAAGCATAATTATCTGAGTTCTTTCTGTTTATGAGAAATTAACAACCTGACCATGACTTAAATGATGTGTGGTCAGCACAGAGTTTCGGCTTGGGCTTATATATATGTGAACTGCACAGATCAGAGTCAGTGAAGAGGATCGTGACACACAGGCTGGTGCACATTGGAGATCAAGGAGTCCTTCTCTCCTCCCAGTCAGTATGCCTCTTTCATGGGTGATCTGTCTCATTCTGGTCCTTGTGGATTTGTTGGGGGGTGTCCGGGGGGAGGTTGGCAATTTCTCCCCCTGCCTACACTTCTTCTACAAGGGGAGTCCCCCCAAAGGTTTGGGGTCGGGGTCGGGGCCGGGGTGGTCGAAGATCTGCCAGCGCTACAAGAACCAGTACCGCTTTGCTAGTCTGTATCGCAGCCAGTGGCGGTCTCCTCTGTACTCGGCGTATATATTCACTCCCGGGGGCATGAAGAGGCCCCCAACCCAGTGGAAGTATGAACCACAGGTGAGTGGATGGAGATATTCACAGTGTGCTGCAGTTGAGGGGCTGATTGACCAGGTTAAGGCTGTTGTGACATGTAAATAGTGTATTTTCACCACTCTGTGATGCAATGTAATACCATAATGCCATACAGTGGAATGTGATACAATATCACAGTTATACAGTGCATTACAATGCAATGCAAAATTATACAATGTAACCGTGCTGTAGCTCTCCAGGAGACCCCTGCTCTCCAAGACCAAAATAATACAATCACAGTTGTCAACAAGGCATAAAACAATATCTTGTCATTAACACTAGTAAATAAGTAACTTATCCTGGAAAGAAAGATCATTTTGGGAAGCCTTGATGCACGGTACATTCCCTATCGTTCCCTATCGTATGGAATGTGTATTGCAAATGACAGCATGTGCTCCAGCAATGTCATGATCAGTTCCTTGTGCTGAAAGTCCTTCAGTCATGTTTCCCTTTTAACAGGAACAGACTTTTGCAATAAACCGAACTGGGATTTTCATTCAAACCTAAATTATCCGTGTAGCGGCCAGTGGCAAAAAAGTTCTGGATAACCCGAGGAACAGCACTTGTCACGGGTGGTACGCAACACTGACTCCCAAATATCTCCTACATCACCCCTGTTATTAATGGCGATCAATTAGACATTAACGTTTTGTCAGAATGGATGCATTATTATATAACAATATTTATGAAAACATGTCCTCTCTCCTGCCAGCTGGCCAGCTCCTCAGCCAGCCCAAACATGAAGCCATTCCCTCCAGAGGTGCTGGACCAGAACGTA
Organism: Amia ocellicauda; assembly: GCF_036373705.1. Classification (NCBI taxonomy): domain Eukaryota; kingdom Metazoa; phylum Chordata; class Actinopteri; order Amiiformes; family Amiidae; genus Amia; species Amia ocellicauda. The sequence goes on along the minus strand of NC_089864.1, from coordinate 4,759,722 downwards.
CTGGACAGCCAGGCGGTGCTGCCCGACTACACCAACTCCTCCTACACCAAGGGCCACCTGAGCCCCAACCTCCATCACCGCGACCTCCTGGACAAGAAGGCAACCTTCACCCTTACCAATGTGGTGCCCCAAAAGGCCGGCTCCAACGGGGGGCCCTGGGCGCAGCTGGAGGCCCTAGTGAGAGCCAGGCTGACGGATTACTGCACAGGGCCGGCCTTCGTTGTGACCGGGCAGCTGCCTTATGCCCAGCCAAGGTCCATCAACAACAGGGTGGCCGTGCCCGAGTATCTGTGGTCGGCCTACTGCTGCCCAACCTACAACCACAGCCTGCCCGGAGGTCTACAGGAGACCTTCCCCACGTTTGCCGCCATGGGCAGGAACGACCCCCTGAGCAGCCAGGAGATAGTTCCCGTAAACTCCAGCGCCAGGGCCACGGTGCGGGGGTACGACGTGAGGAGCATGCCCCTGAAGATCCTGGAGAAGTACCTGGAGCAGAGGCTGGGGGAGCCGGTGCATGTCTTCTCTGAGTGCTGCTCGGGGGCCGGCGACTGAGGGGCGAGGAGCAGAGCGACTGTGTTGTGACGGAGGATGCTGTGAAGGGGGGGTTACTTTGACCTGGTTGTCTGGCTTTATCTGTGTGTGTGTTTGTAAGTCTGGTCAGATCATTACATCAGCTGACTGGTGAGACAACTATTTAAAATGTTAATTTATCCAATAGATCTGAATCAATAGAATTACTTTGGTTTCAGATTGTAAAGCCCCAGTTACAACTAGCCTGGTTTCTCTGTGTATTTCATTAAATGTGTGCATTTTACCAGAATAATATACCTTAAAAATCTCCTGCTTGAGTTGGTTAGTGTACTCTATGATCTGTAAGCTTAAAAACTAGTTTTTTTGCTTTTAGAGTTTAAAAGTGCCATCATTATATAGTTTGTATATATAACAATGTTCTCTCTCCTGCCAGCTGGCCGGCTCCTTAGCCAGCCCAGACATGAGGCCATTCCCCTGGGGTTTGTTTGTATTGTCCTTGGGAAATATCATCATATTGTTATTAAAACACTTTAAATTGCTTACTGTACCTTGAGTGACATTTTACAAGAATCTTTCCTATATCAAAGATACTGCTAAATAAATGTATGCTAATGATTCTTTATACAACCTGCTTTGTTCATTTTTAAACCCAAACCCTCAGTGATCTAAAGCTTGTCTATGTGTACAGAAGACAAGAAAAACAAAAATACAGACAATATACCTTGTGATGACTGTCTCTGTCGGCTTAATATTGTCCTAGTCAGAGTACACCTAGAAAAGGCGAATTTCTGAATTTGCCATTTGTTTGTGCAGAGCTCAGTGTGTTTCTGTGACTGTGGGCATGAAGGTGTCTATGTGGATGTATGCTTCTGCTTATTTATGTGTGAGTTTCTGTGTGACTGTGTTTGCATGTATATCTGTGTGTTGTTTCACCCAAGTACACCAGTGTGTGTGTGTGTGTTTGCTGTGCATTTGCACTTCCTGTCTGGCCATTTAGGCATATCTGGAAAACACATCTCTCTCTCTCTCTCTCTCTCTCTCTCTCTCTCTCTCTCTCTCTCTCTCTCTCTCTCTCTCTCTCTCTCTCTCTCTCTCTCTCTCTCTCTCTCTCTCTCTCTCTCTCTCTCTCTCTCTCTCTCTCTCTCTCTCTCTCTCTCTCTCTCTCTCTCTCACACACACACACACACACACACACACACAGGAAGAGCAGCTCTGAGCCCCAGCCAGCTAACCCAGAGTCCTCAAACCCTGACTCTCACACAGATCTATAAATCACTTGAGCTCAGAAAACCAGTGACATTGAGCAGATACTACAAAGGACGTTAACTGTCATGTGGTAAACAGAATAATAAATAAGGCCAGGCAAGGATGTTTATATATATATATATATATATATATATATATATATATATATAAACAAGTTCCACAATACAAAAACATAAATAGATAAATGCATGAATGACAAGGTAGAAGGAAGACCCCAACAGTAAGCTCCCGCCCTGCACGGCGTCTTCCCGCCTGATCCACCCTCTCCCACCGACAGTGTCAGCGCTGCTCGGCAAACCAGGCAAGTCGCCCGAGGTGAAGGCGTCTCCCAAGTTACCTAATAATGATCACAAATGAAAGCCCGGAGCGCACAAGCACAAGAAACCCGTCTGACGCGAGGAGAGCGCCAGTGTCGTGCTGTGGCTCCAATGGGGCTGACGTGAGGGTCGCCCTTTCCCGAGGACGGGCTGGGAAGGTCTGCGGGAGATTGGGAAGCGAGATAAAGACAAGCCCGAGGAAATTGTTGCAGGAAAGGCGAGACTTTTTCTTGCTTCCTATCTGCTCGCAAAGGAGCGGCTGGAACCGGCGTCCACAGGAGCACACAGCCCGGCTGCCTGCGGTTTGGTGTTTTTCCCACCCGAGGAGAGAGGAATGGCTCCTGCCCGGGAGAACCTGCTCTTACTGGTGCTGCTGTGGAGACTCGCTCCACTCGCCGCCTATAAACGTAAGGTATTTTATCATCATCATCACCATCATCATCATCATCATCATAATAATAATAATGATAATAATAATAATAATAATGTATCTAAAACAAACTTGATACACTAATGTTCAGGGGTCCAGCCTCGGTCTAGGAAAGACCCCCATCTCATATGTCACAACTTAATAAAGGTTTATTGAGCTGCCACTGATAAACATAATTAACTACTTTTACTTTTTAGTTTTGTGGGATCTGATTGCTGAAGCTCGGTCTGAGGCCAAACGCTTTGACGATTAGTAATAGGAAAGCGTGGGACGGGTGAAGAGGTGTTGCGTTTGGTGGCTTCAAGCACAGTAGACTATGCCTGTGTGACGTCACAGGAGGCTGTTCTGAAACCACGCACTGTATCTCTCAAAAACAGGTTATTGTATTAATTGGGCACGAATTCCCTGATTGTAATAACATTTTGGAAGATAGCTTTATCCAAGACTACTATCAATAAGTTTTACATGAGCATACAGTATACAGTATATCATCGCTTTACAACATATAACTATCAGCATGAGTTTCAAAAGGGGCTGATAAGATGTTGCCTGCAGACATTTGTCAAGCCTGATTCGTGTAACAGAATCACTTCAGTCATATCTTTGTACAGGGTACAGGAAGGGATTAGATTGTTGCCTTTTATGTTATCACTTTGAAATGAGTGCTTTAAGTGACCTGAATATGCTATAGGAGATGAGTTTGCATCAGGTGTCTGGTTTTGCCCCATTTGAAACCCATGCTGTACATTAGTTCTAGGGATCAAAGGGTCAACAAGACAAAAATGCTAAAAAAACACAACCCCAAAATTACATTTAAAAGTGAGCATGTTTATTTAATTGCATGAATTAATAAATGTATGCAACTTCATAGTGACTCACCCTGTATGTAGGCTATATATATATATATATATATATATATGGTGTAAAGCCCTACCTGTGATTAAATTCCAGCGCCATGCCCAGTAATTGACTTTGCTGCCGTTCCGGGCTCATTGGGCGAAGACGCGGTTCTGCCCTGCGATCAGAACTCAGCAGGGCCGACTGTGACTGTGCACTGGTACCGGTACTCAGAGCGCTGGGTGGCCGACCTGTTAGTGGACTCGGAGGACCGGTCCAGGGCTGTGCCAGATGACCTGAGGGGCCGGGCCAGGCTCTCGCGCATTGACTCCTCGCTGGTGATCTCCGAGCCCAAGCTGCGTGACTCACGACACTACATGTGTCAGGTGTGGGCCAACGGGCAGTGTGTCACTCACCGCATCATCCAGTTCACCGGTAAGCAGGTTTTGAACACTGCTGCTGCTCAGAATGACTTGAATGTTATAGAGGGGCCCTCCCAGTCAGAGTACATACAGGACCCCTCCCAATTAGACATACACATCCCCGCCCAATCAGACACAGAGGACTGCTGGGGCCCTTTGAAAGTCTTCAGGTCTTTCATCACAGATATTTCCCATTTAGTGATGTGATCCCTAGATCTTAATCTCAGTGAACAGGGAAACAAAGAGGGGTCTGAAGCCAGGGAAGGGAGCCCCAAAATCTTGTGAACGCCCCCCCCCCAACACTCTGCACTTCAGAACAGCACTAACTAGGCCTACTTCCACCGCTACCACTATATTTTACTATTATTGATTTATTAGCAGATATCTTTATCCAGTGCCACTACCTTTAGTAATGTATTAATGTAAAGTAACTTCAGATGTAAACAATCCATTCACTGCTCTTCATTCTTGAGAGGATATTTCTCCTTAATATGGACCTGTATATGAGCTTCATATGAATAGGAATGGGTGAACGCTTCAGTGATTTAAGAATGCTATATAAGCAATGTGCCATCTTCTCTGTGCCCCTCTGACGCAGTCTGCCCCGAGGCCGTCTCCGTGCACGTCTCGGGCTGGGCGGGAGAGCGTGCGTCCCTGTCCTGCATTCACAGCCCCGGGCGGGACGTGCGCTGGTACAAGTACCCGGAGCAGGGCTGGCCGGGGATACTGTACAACACCGCCAAGCCCTCGGAGCTGGTGAACGAGACCCTGCGGGCCCAGGCCACGCTCAAGCAGGATCGCTCTCTGGTGTTCCCCACCCTGCGTGCTGCCGACTCTGGGGACTACCGCTGCGAGGTGTGGAACAGGAGGAAGTGCATCTCCAGCAAGAGGTTTCACCTGACAGTGACCGGTAAGGACGGTGTGTACGGATTCAATTAAAAGAAAAAAAGTTTCATAACAGAGGGGCCATGAACCACAACCCTGATCCTGGGGCCACACCAGCCATTGTTCCAGCTGGGCTCTCTGTTCCTTTGTTAAAACCTTAATGGAACGAATTACTTGCCTAAATGGATGTTTACAATAGATTACCTTAAAAAAAGGTTGAGAATCCAGGTGACTTATATATAATTTTATATTTATCTTTAAATCTGTAACCATTTCAAATTATTAATAAGCTCTGATTAGGCCAATTAGTTCAATTGAGTCAATGAGAGCACAGCTGGATCAAAACCGAGCAGGACAGTGGGGCCCCGAGGGTGAGGGCTGGGCCCCGCTGACCAAGAGGTTCGATGACCTGGTTAGATGACTGCACTCTACCCTTAGGACACAGTGTTGAAACGAGGTCTCGTTAGTGTGGAGGAGGGGCAGGCATTGTTATAAGCGAGTGTTGATACTGGTTATAAGCCGTTAGCCATAGTGTCTGCATTAATTTGGTTAAACACCCAATTAAGCAATTAAGCAACCCTCTTAGTCTATTAAACTAATATTACACAACAAAACACTTTTTGGAAGTGGGAGGCTTGTTTCAGCCGAGGTTTAATCCAAGACAAAATAAAAGCCAAGACTACAGTCAGTCACTTGCAGGCAACAGATGGGTGGATTTGATTGCTTTGATGTCATCATAAAATGAAAACTATGACAGGACAAATATGCTCATGAAGTTAATCTCAATTCGTTCAGCCCTGTTTTCTCTCCTCCCAGGTAAACGGGTAAGAGACGTTGCTGAACGGCACCGCAAAGATCCCGATCCTACAGAGGCCCTCTTGTGAATCACCACATCTTTTTACAGACCCGAGCAATGGATGCAGATCTAGAACCCTCGTCTGGATCCATCGCTCGGGTCTGTCTAAACTCTTACTGACCTCTGCGTCATGTCCCAGCAGCCACCAGTGTATTCTACAGTCTTGATCCAGGCTCAGCACGTATCCCTGCATTTCTAAACCGTCTTCTTTTTTTGCCTTTCTAATCCATATCGACTGTAAAACAGTGCTGTTGCGGAATAATAATTAAAAAAAAGTCTCATACAGTATCATCTATTTTCAATGATTTTATTAAAAAAAAAAACTTGTTGCCTTTGCAGAAATATTCCTTAAATAAATTGAGAATTTAGAAACCTGCAGTTGTATTCAATCTTTTCTGGGGCTCATGATCAAGTAACAGAAATACACACACACAGACACACAGTTCAATACAGTTAAGCAGTGGTTGTTGAACTTAGAAAAATATATAGCTTTCCTGGGTCTCCTTTTCATTATTATGTATTTTTTAATATTTTCACTCATATCACAGTTCTGCCAACTTTTGCAAGAACAAAGGTCAGGTCCTCTCCAAGAGCCAAGCTGCAGGGGGAGCGAGAAACCTTAATGCCCAGCTGCAGTAGAAAGTATTCACGCTTCTCAGTTGAAACCATGTTATTCACTGATGTGTTCAGCTGGAGAAATACCATCCGTTAAACTCCACCTACTCATGGACGACCTCTTTTCAAAGGAGATCAATAATCTATGCAGACCATTTTAACTGGAGCTTGTACACAACTAAATAGATCAGTGAATAACAGGTTTCAAATTAAGCTGCTTAGGTTTGCCAGTCTCCCTCTGCTCTCCTAGTGTTCTGGCTGGGGGCGCAGTCCAGCGGGGGCGCAGTCCGGCGGGGGCCCGGCCTCTCACTCGTTGGGGATGTCGATGACCAGCTCCGCCTCCTCTCCCTCCGCCCGCTCCTCCTCCCTGTCACTCTCTCCCTCGCTGCCCTCCTCGGGGGCATCGCCACTCAGCATCTGCCGGGGGACCCAGCTGAAGGGCCGGGGGGGCATGGCCGGGGCGGCGGCAGCCACGGGGAAGGAGGGGCCCGGGGAGGGAGCCGGTGGCGGGGGCACCACGACCTGGAGGGGACGAGGACAATAATTAAATCCTATCAAACAAACATGAGAGCATAAATCATAGCCAATCACAACGAAAATCAAAACACACATCACTGAAAATAAACGAGTGTGGCCACGACTGAAGCTGCCGAACAGCCGCTCAGACGTGTGGGTCTGCAGGGAGTACCGTACCTTGCCCGGCGTCTGCTTCCTGTGTTTGCTGCTTTTTGATCTTTTCTCCTTCTTGTTTGTGTCAGCAGAGGGCGCTAGATACTCAGGGGGGAAGGGCAGCTACAGCATTGGAGTTACCAGCCCAGCGACAACGAGTGGCAAATGGGAAAAACAAACGGAAACAAAGAAAGGGACACCAATAAAATCGATAAATGGTCAAATCAAAGAATGCACGGGCAACCATGAAGATGTATAAAGTGAAGAACACAAAAACGTCCAACTTAAAGTTAATCAAATGAATGGCACAGTAATACAAACTGGAATAAAAATAATAAGAATGTGGTCTGTTCGTGATGTGATGGTGCTGTAGAGGCTGCTGGGAAGTTTAAAAATGGTCCATATTAAAGGGGAAAGGAATAATGAATTCTCTAATTCATCAGATCTCTGCGAATTCACTGAGAAGTGGACGTGGATTACCCCCCACCCCCTGCTTAATACACACTTGAAAAGGGCAGTTGGGTCCAGAGGAAACGAAATGTGGCAAGAGTACAGAGTCTCTGTGTGACCCAGTGGGATGGGAGCGGCGGAGGGGGGAGGGGGCAGTCACTCACCGTGTTGAGGTAGGGGGCTCCTGCCGCGCTCTGCAGGGAAGGGAAGGTGGTCCTGGACAGCAGGGACAGGCTGCTGGAAGGAGAGGGGGCTCTGGGTAAGTGAGGGCTGGTCCTCCGCCTGGAGATCAACCAAAAACAAAAATCCAAATCAAGCCAATCCATCAATCCCATTCTGCGTCCCATCTGACTCGGACAAAGTGACCGATGGAGGCAAATCCCCCAATCTCTGTGTTACTCACTCACTTTTTCACCCCCACAGTCTCTGTGGCCCTCTGGTTCTCTGCGTCGCTGTTCTCAGAAGAGGCTGTGGCTTCTGAATCTGCAGCCGACAAGAAAACACACAAAGGGCAGCACTCTCAGAAGGGGGCACAAAGTGAGTTTTAAAGCTTGATTTTAATAATGGAATAATTTAATCCGCCCACCCCCCCAAAAAAAACCTAGATCAATTAAAAACAGGTGACGGATTGCTTAAGTTTCTGATTCGAAAAGAGAGAATTCAAGATAGGAATGAAAAGGAGTCGGACTTCACTGACCTGAAGAATCATCATCCACGTGCTCGTACTGCAGCAGTCTGTCCAGAAGGAAACTGCAAGAAAAAGACCCCAACGACAGTTCAACGAAACTCTCCACGTGCATCCAATGTGCAACCAGAGCCCAGACTACAGTTACAATTGTGTTTCTTCACACGGGCCTAACTAGCTCACAGTTGCTTTAAATGCAGACCCCGTACTTCCTATTGGAACATAAACAATTTATGGTTTGGTGTTAATCTTAATCTTGGTGTATCACTTTGTGTTGCATTGCTATCCCCCGCAGCACTGTGTAATTTGGGCAATATAGTCCAGTCCGCTGTCTCCCACCTGACCTGTGTTGATTGTGACAAGGATTCTGCTGGGGGGGTGAGTGTGTGACTAAGAGCTGTCAGGGAGATGGGTGGGTTACAAATAAAGAAAGTCGCTCACCTTTTATCACGAGACACTTTTAGCAACTTCCTCTGGGCCCTGCGTAGCTCCTCCTGAAAACACTCCTGTTCCTAAAGAGCAACCAAAACACAACAAAGCAAGTCAAACACTTGGACTCCTAATGCAGTAATGAGCACTGGTCCAGCATTTCTGTTATGTTTGAGAAAAAGGCGCTGGCTTGAATTCATGAACCAATAAAAGTGCAGCCGAATGCATGCTATATAACCTTAATACCACAAAGAGAAGAGAGAGTGTCTTATTAACAATTATATTGTCAATGATTATTGTTCAGTTGATCCCTAATATATAAGATTAAAGTGATACTCTTCTCAGAAATGATTTTGGGGTTTATTTTGTTCATGCATTCATTATTCAGTTGTTCGTAACATGAAAACAGTCGATACACATCTCATTAGTCAGGGAAAAACACCTTTAAGGCTGGGGGGGGGGGTAGGTTTACAAAAGCACACTTACATAAACTAAGAACTTTAATTTCCTCTTCAGGTTCTTGTATTTCTTCTTGTAGTCCACCTCGATTTCGGACTGTCCATTCATTTTCCTTGGAGAAATATATACAGATATAGGCCAATATATGAAAGAAACACCTTTAAACTTCTAGGCGTGTGAAAATTAGACATTGAACATTAACCGAGAAAATCTGATTCCATTCATGTAAGCTGGCCAAAAATAATGCTGGCAAAAATAGTATTGCGATGCTTTTTAAAATGTTAGACTAAAACGCGATGCTGTTTAAAAGCAACACTGCATTTCTAAATGATTATACAGATCAGGAAATCAATTGGAAATCCACACTCAAAAGATGAAAGAAATGTCAGTTTCGCAAACACTCGTAATACTAGTAACTCTTTATTCTATAAGTACTAAACATATCTGGATGTATTTATTGTTTTCAGTGTGAAACAATCAGTAGGTAAAACTGTAGGTGGATTGTAAAACGTGCGCTGGAAAACATTAGTAAATAAACTCACCTCGCAGCGCGCGATTCCGCTTCTGTTTACTTCCGCTATAGCACTTCCGGCGACGGAAATGTGCCACCGCTGAGGATTGTGGGTAGTGTAGTTTTAGGGATTGTGATTTGAAATATTTCCTATTAATTCTATTAATTTGTTATTCGACTGAAGAATTAATATTATGTAATAATATCTACTTTTTTAAGAAGTACTTTTTGCATATTACTGGATATGTATTATTTGTATGGTAGTATGTAGATTATTGTCAGTAATCGAAGTAGCAGCAGCAGTAGTAGCATTAGTATTATAATATTAGAAGCAGTATTTATCAGTAATAGTGGGTCAAATTAAGGGAAGTAGCTGTAGTATAATAGAAGACATGCACATTTTCATGACAGTAGTTTGTGAGTTGGTATACATAGATGTAAGTATTATTATTATTATTATTATTATTATTATTATTATTATTAATAATAATAATAATAATAATAATAATAATAATAATAATAATAATAATAATAATAATAATAATATCCACTAAGACTAATTAAGCTGCTTTTACGTGTCCCTCAGAAGTGGTGAATTTACAGTATGTAGTTTAGTTATAGTAGTGTAGTGTCTGTAGGCTATAGTTTGTTAATGTATCAGTCATTCAGTCATTAATGTGTAGTCATGATATAGCAGAGGGTAAGGGCATGTCATAGGGGACTACCAGGTGTGTACAGCAGACAGAGGCATGTTCCAAGGGACAAAAGTAATACACAGTTCCTTATGATGTTACCACTGCCACTGTGCGGGGTTCTTCTTTGCACTAGACACTGACCTCCACCTCACCAGAGTACAGTGAGCACAGTGGGTGAGAACAGGGCATAGTCTTACTGTGTTTATACCTCTGTGCACCACATGTCTTTGTCATAATACAACTGTGTACAGTTTCCTGTGTTTTCACTGTATTGTGTTGCCTACATTAATATAACATAGACTGTATAATAATGTACTGTACTATGCTGTACTGTACTACACTGTTATTGTGCAACTCCAATCGTACACAAACCAAGGTGTTGATTTCTCAGGTAAAGTGTTTGAATTTTAATGTGGCATTATTTGACATTACAGTGCACATTATATGAATACCGGTATTACTGAGTATAAAACAGAATTACCTTCACCCCTTTTGTATCATGAACTTTGCAAATGGATGAATAAAAACAGGCAGTTAAATATAATGACAAGGAGTATGTGTGTGCAAGGGATGCATATGTCATTGTCCCTAGTGAATTTAGGGGGGAGAGTGTTTGAGGAACACCATTGGGGGAAAATCATCAACAAAAAATATGTTACATAAATCCTGTAAAGTATATCAGATGAAGCTTTACCCTTTGGAGTCAGTCTGCTTTTGCTGATCCAGAGTGCTCAGTATGGAATAAACCAGCTCAACTGAAGTGCCCTGGCCTCTTGGTGATCTTTGCCAATTTTCACCTCTACATAAAAAACAGAAGTAGTGGTAATCATATGCTAGTAGTAAATATGAATATGAAGAAGTCAAATTGTTATATTCTAGTAATGCTTTTCTGTAACAAACAGTGTTGTGCAAAGTAGAGTTTTGTTTTTGTCGAGACACGTTTCAGAATTAATAGCTGAAACCCGCAGGCATGGCGTGCTGCCCAGTTTCAGCAGCAGGAATGCAGGGTCAGGGCTCAGGCATTGACATTGATGGCTGAATATTTTGAGTTTCAGACTGAAGCCAGTACATCCAATTTGAACTTGAGTATGAAGCATTATATCACTATTAAATGGTCTTCTTTATAGTCTTATAAACACACACATATATCCATTGATACCACAGACACATTTAAACCTTCAAAGTTTATTAAATATTCAATCATTCCATTAATTTTCAGCATTTTAAATGATTTATGCTTTACAGCTTTACACACAAAAACTGAGATATACCCACACATTCTCACTAAAAAGTGTTTTAGTCATCCTTCACACCAGCCCCATAATAACATCCCCTAATAAAGTCTTCTGAAAACTCTGCATGTGTTTCATTTGGCCAGCTACCTAGTGATGTGTCTGCACTTTATCTGTGAACCCAGAGCTCAGGCCCATGTCATCATAATAATAGGCATTCTTAAGTTCTGCTGTTAATCACATGTGTTTCAAGGTTAGAGATAGGGATGGGGTGACAGACAGGGTTTCAAGTTAGGGTTAATACATGTGATGCAACAGCAGAGCTCAGAGGAACTGCATCAGGCAGTTCTATGTTTTTTCTTGGGGATTCATTAAGAATTGGTGCCCATTGTTGTAATGTTTTACCAAAATAAGTGTAGCTAGGTATGAAAAACACTATTCATTCTCCTCATTTGCAGTGTTGTTGACTGCGACTCCACACATGCCCAGTCCCATGTCTGCTTTGGTCCACTGCTGAACTTTTCTTGCTCTGTGTCCAGCCCTTTGTTTGAAGGCCTTCTCTCTTGCACTGAAGTATTTTTTCTCTTACTCTAGTCTAACCCCCTTTCTCTTTCTATCTTTCAACTTGTTATTCCAACCGGGACAACTTTCCTGTCTTTTTTGGGTATCCTTTGCAAATCATGGGCTTTAGCACAAGGAGGAGAAATGTAGTTCCCCTTTAGAATCATACTTTGTAAAACAGAGATCCATAAGCTTCGGTGCAAATCATCCCGTGCTATAAAAGGGCATATCCCAGATAAGAAACACAATTCAACAGCAGCATAATGCCTCCCCTTCACTTCACATTGTTGAGCGCTGTCCCCCAGTGTAATTCATAGCAGCCAGCCCACACCCTCTATAAAATAAAGCATGACCAGTTGCACAATATACATATATACATCACACATAATTAAAACCACAAAGGTCGATGCAAGATCAATATTAACACAAACTACCCTATAGCCTTGTAGGTATCAAGATTGTGTGTTTTTAAGCTTAATTGCTACATCGACCTCTGGAACTCACTTTTCAGTGGTTAACAGCTTTAAGCATCTTTAGCTCTCTCCCATTCGGTGGCTTCTCGTCGACTATGTGGCATCACTTTCCAGATGCCGCTCACACCCCCTCCCTCTGAAACAACTCTCTCTCTCTCTGAACACACAGTCAGGGTTAAAATGAGGAGGCAGTGCCTGCTGAGAATAACACCCCAACTACTGACAGACCTCCGACACTGTGTCACTCCTGATAATTAAACCTTGAGCCCCGGGGGTACGATTATAGCAGTCAAAGCACAAATAAACTTAACACTTGCAAGGAAGTAGAGTGGTTCCTTTTTTTTATCAATTATCTTATGAAAGACTGCTAAGGGAACCTTCGAGCAGCCTTTACACAAGGGTGCACAGTTCAGTTCCTGGAGGCTGATAGTAAAGTTTCTTCTGGTTTATAGTCCACTCAGACATCTTAATTACCTGATTCGGCCCATTAATGGCTCAGGGGGATCTGTTTAGCAATTTATCCCAATCCTCAAGGCACTGTGCTATCTTAAGGTAGTGATGAATTAGGAAAGGGGGTTGTAGGCCTTTTCCACATAAATGCATTTCTGCAGAAACCAGGTTTACCCCTCATACTTGGACTATGTCTGTGTGCAGCAGAGAGGAATAGGTTTGCCTGTTGCTCAGTAGCTCACATGCGTTGCCAGTGTTTAGTAATTTGCGTTATTTCAGGGGTGAGCTGGAAAGCCAAATGGGTTGCTAATAAAGACTTGGAAACATGTCAATCTGATCATGGAAGCAATCAGCCATCTTTTGATCATTATTCATCACAGCATAGTAACACGCATTTCCTATTCGTTTAGACAGCGGCTGAGTCAGGGATCATGAGATAAAAAAACAACTGGATTGGGAAGGGGGCTGTCCAGGACCATGGCTGAGCAACCAACCTCGAGCCCTAATCTTGGGACTCCGTGCTTTCCAAGACAGAGCTACCCTCTTGTGCATCCCACTGAAAGCAACCCGCAACTCTACTGGCGACCCCTGAACCCACACTGGACGCACCATCGAATAACACATCAAACACTGTCCAACAGATTTTACCCAACACCTTCCCTGTGGTCGTCAAGACGGGGGTGCCCATGTCTGTCACAACAGAAGTCGTTCCCGAAACTGTGTCCACCACTCCCTGGAGCATAGCCGCCCCCACGTTGAAGGAGTCCAATGGCACCGATGCCAGGATGTCCAAGAAGGCGCACAGGATGGTGCCACCGGAAGACACCGTACCCTGCACCGATGCCACCGCTGCTCCCAAAGCCGGCGCTGCCACCCTATCGAGCACCGCCTCTGAAACGTCCCCAATCACTGCCGTGGTACCCCACCCTGCTGTTGCCAGGTTGTTCACCAGCTCGCCGCCAATCGTGGTGGAGAAGAAGCTGAAGGAGTCCCAGAATCTTCCCAGTAAGTCTCCTGCAATGCTGGAGGTGCCTGTCACTAGGCCCAGGGCCAGGCTGATGCTCTCTGAGGAGAGGGTGCCCAGCCCATTGGCGGACTCCATCACTGCTGCGTAGAGGCTGCCAAGCAAGGGGGAGGTGGCGGAGTAGGCCTGAGATGCACACACCTCCCCGGCCTTCAGGGTCAGTCTGGCCACTGATTTGGTACTTTGGACCAAATCACCCCCGAGACTGGAGACCAGGGATCCTGTCTGCTGTGGAAGAGAGGCCAAGATGCCCAGCTCTTCATATGCCACCTCCAGCAGGCTGCCGGTGCCCCGCTTCGGGATCTCATAAAGGGTGGACAGGACAGAGGAGAGGGCCGCTACGATCCTGCTCTCAGAATCCTCGTCAGCCTCCTCATCCCCTTCCTGTCTGCTTTCCTCCACAGCAGATCTGTAAGAAGACTGCCACCTCTCCACGCCTCCCCCAGCCCCTGCCCCTCCCTCGGACCCCTTCTCCGCTTCTCCACAGTTGTCCCTGAACAGCTCCCCCTCTCCGCCGATCAGACCCCGGAGTTGTTGCAGATCGAGGAACCGTGCCTGGCCATCTCCTTCCTTCACCAGGGCGAGAGCGAAGGAGGCTGAGGCGTTCTGTGGGATGTGGCAGCACAGAGCAGTCCAGACCAAGTCCACCAGACAGATCCTTTCCTGGACCCCGGGCGAGGTGGACCTAGCACCAGAGATGACGTATAGCGAACCCCCCTGGCTGGCGCATTCCTGGGAGGTGCGGTCCAGGACGAAATTGGACGCCGTCCCATCCCAGTCATCCGTAAAGCTCACCGGCACCGCGTTTGTCAGGGTCCGCGTCGCCTGTTTGGCCTCTCCGTTTTGAAGGCGCGGGGAACTGAGGTAGTGTGTCTTGTAGGCAGTGAAATCCCGTTTCAATGCCTGCCCCCCTCCCAGATGCCCCTGCTGCATGGCACCCCCGGGGTATGTGGCTGCGTCCGTTTCTGCAGGGAGCTGGGGGCTCTCTGGGTCTCCCAGTTCTGACTCATCCTCGTCGCTTGCGGGTAAAAACCCCTGCAGGATTCCACTGACGCCAGCTTCCAGCGATACATTTCCATCCTCTTGATCTCCTTCTTCTCTTTCGTTTGCAATCACTTCTTCTTCTTCTAATCCCTCTGGTTCATTTGCATCCACTTCTGCTGCACTGATCTAAAATAATGCGATGGGAGAAACAAAAGCAGGAGAAAATGGTAACAATTTCCATTAGGGCACACACACTACATTGTGCAACACTTTATAACCTGGAGCATATGAACAGCAGGGTTAATAAAATATTCTGACAGAACATCAACTGGCCTCTCTTAATGACTAAGGATACGTTATTAAGCCAAAGTCACACCCCTGACTGTGTGGACTATAGGGCTCAATCTGCAAAAGCAGCACCTGTGTATCTGCAGACAGCTGTTCAGCAATGGCACTTCTAGCTTCTTCCTCGGTCATCATATTGTCTGAGCCAGCCTCCCCAAGGTCAATCTGAATATCACAAAACAGGGACAAACAACACAAAACCTGATTAAGTGGAAAAGTAAAGAAAACGTTCCCCAACAGTCGACTCATGAACAATTCATTCTGGAATCATCTGGCTGCTGTTTACGATCACTACAGTAAACTAGCGCAATATTTACCCAGCTAACAATTTAGTGTTGTAGCCCTGTTGCCACAACTTCCTGCTGATGTAGAATTAGTTTTGGAGATCTGTCACTATAGTTGTGAGGATGTAAAATTAATGCTGTTGGGGCATAACTGTTTTTGTAACCAACGACGAGGTCATACAAAGATGTGAAGTGTTGTGTAACAACAATGGGACAACATAAATCTACAACATGGAAGTTTTTAAAACCATCTCCAATTGTTTTAAATAATGTAGGAAAACAGGAGTCATTAATTATATAACAATTGCTAAAGGTGGGGTATGCATTACAGATATGTTTCTATTCAAAACATATGTATATATCATAAAATAAAATAAACATATGAGAAAGATGTAAATAAAATAACCACCTTCAACAGGATGTACAAGCAGGGTCTTATGCTGTTTCAACATTATGTCTGACAGCCTCTTACTAACGTTTAATTTGAGGAACAAAGAGAGAGATAAGGACACAAAGGGCCAGAACAAATAAAAACTTTGACAAACTTTGTACCCTATCCCCTATCACACTGTGATTCATACGCAGTAGAAAGTGGCTTGTGACAATAAATTTAAATGCGACAGGATACAGATTTGTACTTTGCGATTTGCTAATATTTTATTTGTTCAAGCCCATAGTCAGAAAGTGAGAGAAACAGAGATAGAAATGGAAACGGAAAGAAACAGGGACCGAGGGGTGGAGGGTGGGGTCAGAGAAGAGGGGAGGAGAGAGCAGTGAGAGGGTAAGTGCCAGGGGAGTGATGTCAATCGCGCTTTGGCCTCCCCTCTCCAAACAAGGCAGTCCACATCTACACTATCTAGCCACTCCACATACTGGTGTTCCTCAATAGGCTTGGAAATAGCAAAAACAAATACAGACCCATTTAAGAGACAGACCCTTATGCTGCCCAGTACAGAAGAGGTGAGTACCATCAGCATTTCTTTGGCTATTCAATATCCTTTGCTGACTTAAAAATGAAAACCTTAAGGCTGACAGTTGTGTATGCTCCTTAGATAGTGACCAGGATGGTAGTCTCTGGCCTTGGTCTTGGAGAGCTGCTCTCAGGCCACTTTGTGTTGTAGCTCATCCCCCCAACAGGGCAGTTTTCTAAACACTGGGAAACAACTGTTAGCTAAAGATCGGTTTAATTAAATTAAAAGCTAGAGCAAACAGATCTCCAGCAGAGATTGATTTTTCTGTGATGTCATAGGGGGCCGGTGCAGTTTATTTTCATTGTTTACACTAGTGTAAACAATAGCTTGATGTACAAAATAAAAATAAAGTAAATAAACACATAAATCAACTTAGAAAGGAATAACAAACAAGCGTTCCACCCTAATATCCTGAGCACAAACTTTAGCTTTTCTTTCACAAACCCGGCAGGGCCACAGCTCTGCTGTCCTGTCACGGTTCGAATGACAGTGACAATGATCTTTTCATATTTTAATCTATACATGAAATTAAACTCATGTAAGCACTAAATATAGACAACATTACTACTACTAATAATGTATGAATACATTAAAATATGATTTAATAATAATTAAAAAAATGATGAATAAATAAAGCATATCAGTTAATTCTGAATCGTCATCATCATTTACCTGGGGTTCAATAAATACATCGTCCAGCCCCCCAGAGTCCGGCGCTCCCTGTCCCCGGACAGTGACCACATAGGCGGAATACACCGGCAGCCTGCAGCTCGCGTTGTACAGGGTTGCGAAGTAGTCCGTCCCCTCGTATGTCTGGCAGATGTGCACCAGTTGCCCCCCGTCAAATCCTGCGGGAGGGGTCTGCATATAAAAGAAACGGTTACAGGGGAGGAAATCGGCGTCCTGCACCACCCGGCCCCAGACCCCCGCGATCAGGGGCGCCACGCAAAGCAGGAGGACGGCTGCCATCTGTACTGCCAGCCCGCACTGCGCCACCCCGCACTGCGCCACCCGCACAGCCGGCGGCCGCTTATAGCTGAGCGCCTCGGCGAGTTGCGCCGCATTCCGGCACTGCTGTCAGGCGGATTTGCTCAGGGCTACTCTGGGCCTGGAGGTTGTGTAATGAAGCAGAAAAAAGATTAGAAAAACATAGAAATGACACACCCTTGTTTTCAGGTAATTAGTCCCATAGCTATGGTTGCCACAGAGAGCTGGGTGAAGGAGGTGGTTTGTTCAGTTTTCAGTTGGGAGCGTGCAGACACATGCCTGAAGATCAGTTTTCTCACACGAGAGCGTTTCTGTTTCTAGGAGGTTGGGCACTTGTGTGTATACTATCAATTTAAAAGAGGAAACTATAATTTGTAATAATAATATGATTGTTGCTATATACTTTCACCACAAAAAAGGACAGATATCAAAAAGATTTGGTTGTGCAGACCCCAAAAATGAGCAGAACAGTTGTAGTTATTATTAATGATAATGATTCATAATAATACATTTTGATAGACTTACACAATGTACATGAAAACAATGAAGTCAATTTACTACAATAACACCCTGGGGCCACGACAAGACATGAACCCAGTCTCCCCTGCCACAGTGCAGTGTAGTTTTTGCATAGGCTCTCTAGTGAAGCTTCAGGGTTGCTATGATATTACATTTGCAACAAGGCCTAGATAAGACATTGGCCACAGTGTGATTGTTAAAGCTTCAATAAATGACTTCATTTTTATTATTAAAGGGACAAGAATCTGACACATGATGTCAGAGCAACTCTTTGAAAGGAGTTCATTCAGTGACCCACAAATGAGCTTTTAGAGATGGCTTTTCAACCAGCTTCTTGTTGTGTGCCGACATCAGGTGCAGTGGCGTGAATGAAAAGGCGAGGGTGTAGCTTCAATGAAGAAGCAGGGAGAGAGAGCAGGGAGCAGCTCGCCAACAGCGCCCACAAACAAACACACACAGCGCCGCCATAGCACCCAGGGAGGCGTGAGTCAGTCAGTGGCCCCAGAGAACAGGGAAGTAAACTGCAGTGCCAAAACAAAACCATGTCTGTACACTTGAGCAAAGCAAAAAACAGGACATTCTTGTGGAGTGTGTTTCAGTAAAAAATAAATAAAGAAGACAATCAAATAAATACAATACAAAGTTTCAGCTAATCTCTTAACAACATGTCATACGTGACTCAAATGGTGGGGAAATATTTAGAGAAACATGATATGCCACCAAGTTTGAATGTGGAGGAGTGTAATTTGTGTATAGATTCAGAGAAGTGTCATAATAGGGCAGCAGAAGTGTAAAAAGCGCTGAAGTGCAAATGTGCTCATGAATTTGGAAATATTTGCATAAATATGCCAATAAGTATGCATATGATTATTATTATTAATAATAGTGACAGCAACAACAATAAAATTAGTACCACTGCTACTACTAACACTACTAATACAAATAATAATAATAATAATAATAATAATAATAATAATAATAATAATAATAATAATAAAGGCTACCCGGACCTTCATTTTAAACTCAGTCAAGTCTAAAGGCCGGGGCCAGAATGTATGTGTGAAAATTAGGTGCAAAAATTAACAGGGCAAAGTGACACTTTCCACCAAGTGTAGTGGGTGTAGGGAACATGTTGTCAGCTTGATGAAACTAGAACATATTAATTTTATTCATGGATGTATTTTCATGATAATGATTATGATATCATTATAGACTATATGACATCCTAACTTGAAACTATTCAGCACAATGCATGAACCAAGGATACAACATCAACATTGCTACTACTACTACTACTACTACTACTACTACTACTACTACTACTACTACTACTATTAATTATTTCCTAGCAGACACCCTTACCTAGGGGGACTTACAGTTTTCAATAGAAACATTTTGAAAGTATTACAAAGTGCAGTCAATACAATCAGTACAAAATACAATAGGCACACACCCAAGAACAAATGAGCTAACAAGTGCAGAGGATGCACACAGGTGTGCGCTAAAGTGTGGGCACCCCAGAAGGTACAGTAAAATGATTGAAGTGTCAGGAGCAGAGGGAGCATCAGAGGGAGCATAAGAGCAAGAGAGCCGAGCAGCTGCTGCATTACAGGCGCAGCAGGAAGGTGGTCAGGGACCGGCAGTGAGAAGCTCCTTCCGCAAATTAGGGATGAGGGCGGAGAGGCAGCCGGGGGACAGCGACTCTAATGACGGTCTGGAGGGAGTGGAAGAGGAGAGGCGAGGCTGTATAGCTGGGTGCACTGGTTGGCAGTACTACAACTAATAATGTCCAGATGTTAAACAAGTCATCGCAGGGCTGCTGTGGTCAGAGCACACCCAGGCTGCGCTCCTCCTCTCGGCGCATCTCCGCTGCGGACTCCGTGCGACGCCGGTGAGTTGTGTGCTGTATCCGGGCGCAGTGAACTCGCCCAAATGCACTTGACCACGAAAGCGTGGATACCATTGCTGAACGGGCTTGACTGTAATTTTAAAGGAAACTGCGGAGTGTCGAAACATTTGTAAATATGTCCCCTGTTGGCGTGTTAAGCCTGCGCGCTGCAGCCTGTGAAGTGCGCATGTCAAGCCCAGTGTGTTACCTGTGCGCAGGTGTTCATCCTGTCCGACTACAATGGAGTCGGTGTTACGCGAGAGAAACAGGGAAACTAAGCCGCTCGCAGTTTGTAACATGACGCAGGCCAAGCCGAACTGCGAAACGGTGGACCTCGTATAATCATATTTGCAAGGTTAAACTGTTAAAGTTGTTTGTGTGGCCGTGCATAGAGACTTGCATCAGTACATGAAATGCGCCTCACTGCCCCTGGACAGCAGTGTCCGTTCACACACTGGCGCTTGGACACCACGGCAAGTGAGCTTATTCATCTATCTTAACATACTGTGTCTGACACCTTCCACAGCACAGCTTAATACTCCATACGTCACATGTCTTACATACTTTTGCTGATGGAATCAGGCCAGCTAGTACATTTCGTTTTATTTTGCAATTCAGGGTACAAACAAACAAACTAAAAGTAGGTCAAAGATAAACTGCCACGAAGTGTTGTTGTTTTTTGTGTTAGTGAATTGAAAATCATTCTAATAGGGGTAGAATTCTAATTCTAAGGTTAGAGGTTAGTTTTATATTTTCTTTTCTTTAAAAAAGGTCAACTAAACACTGGGTTGAGGCATACATGCCATATTTATTTCATGTATATGATGTAGTTTTTGTTTAATTGTTTTAATACAGACAAGAAGATACTGTATCCAGCCATGGGTAATTCTCCAAGTATACCAGAAAGAAGGTGAGTAGCCAATTACAACTACTCTCTATGCACTAACATTTATTATTATTATTATTATTATTATTATTATTATTATTATTATTCATAATAATATCGAGACACATGTGTTCAGAGAGCAGTCTGATCTCCTGGGCTGCTCAGCGCTCTGGCTGTTTGCACTATTTTAAACTCTGCTTCCTTATGCTCCTGCGTACGTATGTACGTATTGTTTGGACTTGTATTGTGTCACTTGACTCCTTATGCCCCCCCTTTAGCACATGCCTGGGACTTAACTGTATTATGTCTGCCCTTGTTAGCTCATTGAACTAGGCGTTGTGCTTATTGTGTTTTGTACTGATTGTATTACTTCACTTTGGTAATGCTTTAAAAAGTTTCTTGTGTAAGTCACCCTGGATAAGGACCTCTGCAAAGCAATTCATTAAATCTATAACCCTCAAAAATATCAGGAAAATTAAATGACTTAAAAATAGTGGTCCCCAGAAAGTGGCTTGTTTACGCCTCCCTGTAAAGTGAAATTCCAGAATGAATATTTTCATGTTACCAAATTAAAATCTGAATTCCTGCCTCTTCTGTGTGGATGCGTCTCCCTTTTCGTTTGGCAGCACGTCCATTCAGTTTTTACTGCAGGAGGAGCAGGACAACTACCTCCGAGCCGAGCCGCAGTGCTCGATCTGCCTGGGGGTCTTCACGGACCCGGTGACCATCGAGTGCGGCCACCACTTCTGTCGTGCTTGTATCGTCACCTTCTGGGTGGATCGCGAGTTGACCTGCCCTCAGTGCCGATGGCTGTGCGACAGGGAGAAAACAGTCAGTAAACAAGATGTGAGTGAGATCTATCTGTCTATGGTTCTATAGTTTTTTTTTTACATTATCACCTTTGCTTTGGTGTGACATGCCCAATGGTTTATAACATTTACATGTATTAAATACCACCTTTAATCCTGTAAAGCAATCTGTCGCAACCTTGTGAGCGGCCTATATTGAACCAAATATGATTGATTTGAAACAATGTTATTCATCTACTAGTTTATTTTATTAAACGTTGCAATGTGGAGTACTGGGGCTCTGGACTCCTGAGTGGAGGTTTGTGGATTCAGTGCCATGTAGGGACTTAAGAAGAAGTTGTGGCAGGGGGCTGTAAACTTTCTTAACTTGGTTCAATGTTCATGACACCTTGAAAAAAGACTGAATTCATAAAACAAGTTTATTTTACTGAACTAGGTAAACGAATTGCCAAATACCATTTGCTTTCGACTATGCACAAAAAACAAGCTCTTAAAAAAATGCTGTCTCATTCTTCCTCATTTGAAAATCACACAGATTGTTTCCCTCTCTCTCAGATCCCTTTCGATTGCGACACTCCGGGTCAGCCGCTACAGCTGGTCGGATTTAACGACATCTCCGGTTCTATGCAGCTTCATGAGGATGTCTTGCAAACTTGTTTCCTGAGGCCCGATGTGAAGGACACCCCCGTCTGTGTGGTGTCGGTTATTGGCGAGCGACGAAAGGGCAAATCGTTTCTGCTCAACTACATTTTACGCAAGCTGTCCAAAATGGTAAGTCCCCTTGAAAGCAAATATTATATAAAGTGCAGGATTGCTTGATTCCAAAGCAACTTCTTATTGCACGGATATGAAAGTTGCCACACAGAGTTGTATGATGATGTACAGTCAAAGCTATTCCAGAGAAGTCGATGGGTCACATTGATTGGCTGTCATTTTGCATTTGTTGAAACCATCACATGCCTGCTGCAATGAAAACATGTGGCCGACCATTCTGTCTACTTGCAAAGCAAATTACTGCATATAACAAAATGACAGCTGGGAGTCAATCAAATTGCAAGTGGTCAGCTTGCATCTGTTGCAGTATTTACACAAAGAGTTAAAAGCATAATACTGAACTTTACCATATAATGAAATAAGGTGATTACAAAATGGCTACTGTTTATATTGATGCACGTGACAGAAGAATGTGTACAGATGTAAATTCAACCCCAAACAAAAACATAATGCTCAGTTTGAAATATCATAATGATATAATTACCAGAAATGTACACTAGGTGGCGGTAGAAGACAGGAATGAAAGTGAAAACAAATGCAACCTTCAACAACACAAACAGGAAAAGTCTTAGATGTGAACCACATAGAAAACCCACAGAGTTGCCTGCGACTTTTAGTTGCTGTTGCTGATATTATTACATAATAATTTGAGCTGATCTATTGATGACCCTGATTAGATTTCCTGCCTGAGCCTGTTGAATGTGCTTATAACTGCCAGTGTGAATCTAACAGGTAAATACAAGAAGTGAAACCGTGAAACAACAAGAAAACTGCTACACTGGCTAGCAAGCAACACATTTAACACAGATATTTCAACACACAAAATAAATGCTCTGAACTACATGCACTGACCCCCTGCAGGAACACGTCAACGGCTCTTGGATGGGCGAGGACGAGCCACTGGAGGGATTTGAATGGCGTCCGGGCGCTGACAGCACCACCAAGGGCATCTACATCTGGAGCAGGCCCCTGTTTGTGGAAAGACTGGAGGGAAATGTAAGTGAAAACAGGTTGTCAGTTGTACACGCACAACCGGACCCGCCCTGTTTGTCCTCCCTGCGCTCTGTGACTGCAGTGCTGTTCTGACCTGCTCGCCTCCCCCCAGATCGCGGTTTTCCTGGTGGACACGGAAGGCTCGGTGGACATCCTGCGGGATTCAGAAGTCAGTGTGAAGTTATCGGCGCTGAGCGTTTTTCTCAGCTCTCATCTGGTGAGTGTGGAGGTTGCAGCGCCGGCTACCTTCAGCACACAGTCAGTTCCAATATTATAACCCTGTGATTACTTATTTTTTGGTTTGTTTCCCCCTTGCAGATATTTAATGTTCATACTAACATTAAGAAAACAGACCTGGACTACCTTGAGGTACTGTATTGTACAAATTATAATGTATTTATTTGTAGTAATATTATTTTCTTCTATAATCATAGTGTTCTTGTTTGTTTCCCTATTTGTAGATGCTCTATCTTATGGCTGAAAATGGGAAAAATGCCTTTGATTTCAAACAATTCCAGGTGATCCCTCTGTTCTCGCTATCGCAAGCCTTCTCACTGAACTCATGCAGTTTGATGTAATGCAACAGGACTGTGGCTCAAAAACAGTTCCTGCTCTTGTGTACGAGACGAGCAACACTAATGCTCTGAATTCCATAATAATCAAACGTATGATGAACACAATTTAACTGATTGAAGTCAACAAAAATTAAGTACAACACACAGATTCTGGAACCTTTTTGAGGCTAAAACTGGGAGTGCCTCTCACATTTCTGTACATTTTTAACAATTTATTCCCATGTTTATCATAAAGGGGTTTGATTTTCTTGTGCGAGACTGGACTTACACAATGGACCTGGGACATGCTGAAGGTGCAAGACAGCTGGAGATAATAATCCAGGTAGGTGAAGCAGTATTATTTGAACTGATATTTCTTCTGCACTCAGCTAGGACAGATAGAGAGCAGAATGCACAATCTACAGCAGGGTCTCAGCCCTGGTCCTGCGGAGACACAGTCTAGTACACTCTGTTTTTGCCTTTTTGTATTTTAGCAACTGGAAACATCCAAAACGAACCCTAAAGCTCTGAGTATCCTGAAAGAGGAGAATCCCCAATGTTACTTAATGCCATTCCCTGGGAGGAGGATGCTCAAGAGTGAACAGGGGACTGTGCAAGGTAGCCTTTTATTCTTTGGTTTTTTATTTCTCTTGGAATCATTGGTTAGTTTTCTTGTTTT
Organism: Amia ocellicauda; assembly: GCF_036373705.1. NCBI lineage: Eukaryota > Metazoa > Chordata > Actinopteri > Amiiformes > Amiidae > Amia > Amia ocellicauda. Next base: position 4,735,252 of record NC_089864.1, on the reverse strand, counting down.
TTATACCGTCTCATGTTCCCTGTAGTCCTGGTTTGTAAATGGACTGCATTTGACAGCAGTTTCTGCCATACATTGGACTGAACCTTGTTTTTCCCTTTTAAGATATGGATGAAGAATTTCGGGACTGCCTGAGGGAGTATGTGGACCACATTGCTGAAAGCCTAGAGACATCCCAATCCTCAGTAACCGGGGGGACATTAGCAGAGAAATTCAAGGTCAGTGTGCTGCTGAAACTGGGGCGCTGGAGATGGAATTGGACACAGTTGCCTCATGAGATGTTGTGTCCTGGGGGAAAACCAATCAATATCTCTAACTACTTTGTTCTCTCGGCAGATTGTGGCCGACAGCATCCTTAATAGCAAGTACAGGATTTCCAATCAGCTGGAGGTACCCAATTTAACTGCATAACCTTTACTTCCTTAGAATGGTGGGAAATGATACAAGTCACCAGTTTAAATGGGGATACTATCTCTGTAAGTACTAGTACTAGTTGGTTTCGTTGGAATGGGTTCAATGCTGTACCACCCTACTGTACATTAGTCTACTATATTACAATGTACTTTACTATACTACATAAAAACCTCTTTCACACTGTTAAAGCTTTGTGATTGGGTGTCTACATAAAATATGTGTATATATTTTTTTTTTAACAGTTATTAGATGCCATAATCACCACACAGGCAGAACAGGAGTTTAAAACGTTCTTAGAAGAGCAAGTAAGTATTAAACATGCTAGCTCACATCGTTTTTTATATATATATATATATATATATATATATATATACACTCACCTAAAGGATTATTAGGAACACCATACTAATACTGTGTTTGACCCCCTTTCGCCTTCAGAACTGCCTTAATTCTACGTGGCATTGATTCAACAAGGTGCTGAAAGCATTCTTTAGAAATGTTGGCCCATATTGATAGGATAGCATCTTGCAGTTGATGGAGATTTGTGGGATGCACATCCAGGGCACGAAGCTCCCGTTCCACCACATCCCAAAGATGCTCTATTGGGTTGAGATCTGGTGACTGTGGGGGCCAGTTTAGTACAGTGAACTCATTGTCATGTTCAAGAAACCAATTTGAAATGATTCGACCTTGGTGACATGGTGCATTATCCTGCTGGAAGTAGCCATCAGAGGATGGGTACATGGTGGTCATAAAGGGATGGACATGGTCAGAAACAATGCTCAGGTAGGCCGTGGCATTTAAACGATGCCCAATTGGCACTAAGGGACCTAAAGTGTGCCAAGAAAACATCCCCCACACCATTACACCACCACCACCAGCCTGCACAGTGGTAACAAGGCATGATGGATCCATGTTCTCATTCTGTTTACGCCAAATTCTGACTCTACCATCTGAATGTCTCAACAGAAATCGAGACTCATCAGACCAGGCAACATTTCTCCAGTCTTCAACTGTCCAATTTTGGTGAGCTTGTGCAAATTGTAGCCTCTTTTTCCTATTTGTAGTGGAGATGAGTGGTACCCGGTGGGGTCTTCTGCTGTTGTAGCCCATCCGCCTCAAGGTTGTACGTGTTGTGGCTTCACAAATGCTTTGCTGCATACCTCGGTTGTAACGAGTGGTTATTTCAGTCAAAGTTGCTCTTCTATCAGCTTGAATCAGTCGGCCCATTCTCCTCTGACCTCTAGCATCAACAAGGCATTTTCGCCCACAGGACTGACGCATGCTGGATGTTTTTCCCTTTTCACACCATTCTTTGTAAACCCTAGAAATGATTGTGCGTGAAAATCCCAGTAACTGAGCAGATTGTGAAATACTCAGACCGGCCCGTCTGGCACCAACAACCATGCCACGCTCAAAATTGCTTAAATCACCTTTCTTTCCCATTCAGACATTCAGTTTGGAGTTCAGGAGATTGTCTTGACCAGGACCACACCCCTAAATGCATTGAAGCAACTGCCATGTGATTGGTTGGTTAGATAATTGCATTAATGAGAAATTGAACAGGTGTTCCTAATAATCCTTTAGGTGAGTGTATATATATGTGTGTGTATATGTCGCACTGGATAAGGGTGTCTGCTATTAAATAAATAAATACACAATTGTCATCATTTTGTCTCTGTATGCCACCACAATGAATTTGAAATGAAACAACAAGATGTGCTTTAAGTGTAGACTTTAATCTTTAATTTGAGGGTAGTTACATCCACATTGGGTGAACGGTGTAGGAATTACACCCATTTTTATATGTGTTCCCCCCAATTTTAGGGGCTCAAAAGTATTTGGACAAACTAACATAATCATGAATTAAATTGTGAGTTTCAATACTTGGTTGCAAATCCTTTGCTGACTGCCTGAAGTCTGGAACCCATAGACATCAGCAGATGCTGGGTTTCTTCCCTGGTGATGCTCTCCCAGACCTGCACTGCAGCTGACTTCAGTTCCTGCTTGTTCTTGGGGCGCTTAGCCTTCTGTTTTGCCTTCAGCAAGTGAAATGCTGCTCAGTTGGATTCAGTTCAGGTGATTGACTTGGCCATTGCAGGACATTCCACTTCTTCACCTTACATCTTGAAATCTTGATTGTTTCCTTTCAAATCCATTGTGGTGGCGTACAGAGCCAAAATGATGACAGTTGGGTCACTGGCCAAATATTTATGTACCTAACTGTACTTCAGTCCTCTATAGTACATTTCAAGATTTTGTCACAAATATATAGGTCTATAAATATGATATTCTGTGGTAAACTTACTACAGTATTATTCTGCAGTATAGTTTACTTGAGTATAAACGACCGGATTGTACTACAATAACAGAAAAACTATAAGTTTTGTCCGCAGATGCTTAGCAACTCAGTGTGACACATAGGTGCATTATCCCAGATTACCAGGCCTCTTTCTCAAGCATATTAAATGTTGCATGCGTCCCACTGGGTTCTTAAGGGTGCAGTGTACTCCAGCAGCTCTCGACACAAACACACCCACCCTCTTCTCTCTAGAACAAGGTCATGCTGGACCCCCCTAAGAAAATGAAAGCCCGGGTGGAAGTGAAGACGGCGGAGCTGTGCGAGCGCCTGCGGGAAGAGGTCAACAAGCAGGCACTGGAGGACTTCGAGACCTGGGTCCTCGGCCAGCAGGAGGAGTTCCTGAAGATCTACGACATCAAGTTCGGCATAGTGGTGGCCTGCATGGTGACGGTGCCGGTGCTGTCGCTGGCCGGGGGCGTGGCCGGGGGGGTGATTGCGGGGGGGGCGGTGGCGGCGGAGGCGGGGGTGATCGCGGCCGGGACGGCGATCGGCACCACAGCCGGGGTGGGGGTGGGGTCGGTGGCCACGGCAGTGGCTACTGCCATGTATAAGAGAATCAAGAGTTTCAAGGAGAGAGACCACAGTGGGGAATAGGCGTGGGGGCGACCTCTCGCACACCCCTCCCAGAGCAAATACATCTATCTGGGACATCTGAGCCCCGACCGTGTTTAGAGAGGGAAAAAGACATGACATTGGAATAGATGAACAAGAAGAGATTGGTGGTGCGTTTTGTTACCACCACTAATCAGTCGCTCAGTCTTCATTTGATATAGCGCCCTGCGTGTGACAGTTGTCTAAGAGTACCCTGCAGGACTCGCGTATACATGAAGTGCAAGCCAATGTATACGAGACGCACAGCAGGCAAACCATTAGAGAGGAGAGAGAGATGCAGGGGAATCGGGGTGCCACTGTGTCCGACCCTGTAAATTAATTTGACTTGCAAAACCCGGTCAGGAGTGATTCCTATGATGACCATGTCCAAGTGCGGCAGCGATGTAGGAGATTGCCATTGTTTTCTTGAAATGTGATGCATAGCCAACAAGCAAATTGTGTTTTGTGTGTGTGTGTGCAATGGGCAGGGGCGAAGCGATGAGGTTTTCCACATACCAGCATCCCCAGAATGACCTGTGAATCTGCAGAGCCACAGTCGCGTGAAGAGAATGCAGGTGTGTTAAACTCCTGCTGCCGTCAATCCACTGCCACTCGACCGCACACGTTCTGGACTGCTGTGCTGCCCAGAGGTGTACTGCACACATTGTACTGTATATTCTGTAGTTTCTTTACATTTTTTAAATTTGCAAAGTACAGCATTTTATTACACAGTGAATTCAAATTTCTATGAATGGAAAAAATGTTATATTTTGTTAAATGTATCTCTTGGATGAAGATGTCATTTAATAATTGTTTACAGTTGCAACTTTGTTTTGTATTACTGGATATGCCTTAATAGCCCAACCTAAGCAAAAGCACAATAAAAACTGCAAAACTGTTTCTAATGACTGCAAATAACGCTTTGGTAATTAGTTTACAAAACACATTTACAGAAAACATTTAATAAACAATGTAATTTGCAAAATGTTTAAATTATATTGGTATTGATCCTTTGTTACTGAGCAAGCCATTAATTATAAAAAAAATATCAATTCTGTTGACCAAATCAAAACAGATTCTCAGGAACTTAAATCAGAATAGAAAAATAAGTTTATTTATATCTTTTTAGTCGCATGAATTACATACAAAATTAAACAGGACATTTTTCTTCTCCACAAGTAGAGTGTAAGAAACACAGAGGGGAGTATTAATACCCGGGCACTGCACAAAGCACCGATTCATGCTCCAGTCTGGGCCCTCCAGGCCAGAGGCCGTGGGCTCCACTGTATTCTGCGTGAGGGTCCTCTGCTGTTGGTGCTGTGGGGCTGCCAGGGTGGAGAAGAAGCACAAGGCCTGACGGCATCCGTCTGTACCCATGTGTGACACTGTGCTCATTCCAAAATAGGTTTGAAAATAAAATAAAACTGATCTCAAATAAATAGGCCTCATAGGCCCCTGTCTTCCTCCTCCTCGCTTGACGTCTCCCCGCTGTCAATCACTGCTACACTCAGGGCCTGCAGATCCTCCAGGACCGAGCAGAGGGACTCTGGAGGGGAGACATGAATAAGAAAAATATGGTGATTCTTTAAAATCAGAACAAAATCCAATAGATGAAATTAACCTCTTGATTATAAAAGGGGAAGGAATGGATGAGGACTACAAACTGACCAAGTATGGTATTTTATGTCCAATTTTAAGTCAAATATGGTGCACTGGAAGGTCTGAATTGCACGGTTGTACAGATTTACTTTCCAGGGCTTATTTACAGCTTGATATTAATGATGGAGTTAATCATGGCGACTGACATTCACATATACTGACTTCATTACAGACTGATTTTTTACTTTCACTTTCTTTACTGGATGACATGCTGACCTAACTAGATAAAGAATCAATACAAGTTTGGAAAGTCAAATGTTTCACTGTTTGGTCACCTTTTGAAGAAGGCTTGGCACTAGGCCCCACAGCCTGGGACTTTCCTGCTGGCCTAGCTGGCTGGGGCTGCTCTGCCAGGGCTGAGGACGTCTGCAGAGCGGCTGACCTGGTTTTCTTATACTGACTCAACAGACCCTCCTGTCGTATTGTGGTCTGTAAAGGTTAAACGAAAACAAAACATGATTTTTCTTCATATTTTGCAGTTTGTTATCCCCAAGGACTAGACTTCAAGATCAATAAAAAAAACAAGGACCAGCAGTCACAGGCAAAATTAAAATCAGGTGCAGAAATACAGGAAACACCTGACCTGTACACAAAGAGTGGTGGTGGACTGGAACAAGCTTCACACACTGTCACACACGAGACACACTGACTAACTTGGGATTCTGTAAGAAACTGTTAAATGAGATTCTGAGCTCAGGTAGCTACTAAACCTGTCTTCCTGTCATCTGTAGCCTTTAGGAAGTTACTTTATCCAGATCAAAATGGATCGGGCCTTGGAGACTATACATTGATGACCTAATAGAGTGACCTAGAAATCCAGCTGGACTGGGAACTCTCCAGTGCCAGGGCTAGTAACCACATCTCCAGATTCCCTGGGACCACAGGCAGAATCTTGCTCACCATCAGGAGATTTTTGTCCCTCTCTGCCTCCCGTAGTTTCCTCTGCAGCTCCTCCGTCTCCTTCCGTCTGTGCTCCTCCTGTAGCCTCTGCAGCTCCTGCTCTCGCTCTCTCTCTCTCGCCGTCTGTCGGCTCGACTGTCTCAGAGCTACAACTGAGGAGAGACCAGGAGAATTGGGTCCCAATGCATTTGCACAACCATTCAATTATTTTCCTCCCTCTCTCTGTCCCCATCACTGAACTCGACTCACTGGTGCAACTGGGGCGAACAAAACAAGGCACACCCACGCTGTCAAAGCCTCGTGACCACCTCTGAACCAATCAGAAAGTCGTCTGGGACTGACCTGCTTTGGTGTGCTCTCTCCTCGCCGTGTTCAGCTGAGCCTCCATCGCTCTCAGCTGCTGTCTGTAACCGGACTCCAATTCGGACAGCTGCTCCTGCAGGGCTGAAACGACACAGTTACACAGTGAGAGACAAGGCCCGGTTCAGCAGCAAGTCAAACAGGTCTGACTCCAGTCTGGGTCCTATCCTATAGTCCACACAGCACCGCTCCAGTCTGGGTCCTATCCTATAGTCCACACAGCACTGCTCCAGTCTGGGCCCTATAGTCCACACAGCGCTGCTCCAGTCTGGGTCCTATCCTATAGTCCACACAGCACTGCTCCAGTCTGGGCCCTATAGTCCACACAGCGCTGCTCCAGTCTGGGCCCTATCCTATAGTCCACACAGCGCTGCTCCAGTCTGGGTCCTATAGTCCACACAGCGCCGCTCCAGTCTGGACCCTATAGTCCACACAGCGCTGCTCCAGTCTGGGCCCTATAGTCCACACAGCGCTGCTCCAGTCTGGGTCCTATAGTCCACACAGCACTGCTCCAGTCTGGGCCCTATCCTATAGCCCAGAAAGCACAGGACAGCGCACACCCCAGTATGAATTCCTCCGTTCCCCTCGCTCACCTCTCTGGCTCTGCTCATGCTGTTCACTCAGTTCACTCTGCAGTGCGCTGGCGGTGTCTCTGGCCTGCTGCAGCGCCCCCTGCAGGCCCTCGAGTCTGAGCTCAGCCTCTCTCTGGGCTTGCTCCGCCCTCTCTCTCTCATCCTCCGCCCTCCGCTCCGCCTGCTCCCTGCAACCCAGTTCCTCACTCAGCTGCCTGAGCTCACACTCGACTGGAGACGCCAAGGGCGAGAGAGAGAGAGAGAGAGAGAGAGAGAGAAAATCAATTCTGACAGAGTGGCCACCCAAAGTTTACTCTCCCCGTCTTCACTCATAGCATTCAACCGGAATCTCAACAGTTTGGTCTCCAGGGCTGAATCGGTGTTCAACAATCCCTGAAAAGGAGTGTAATTTAATAAACCACGATTAGGGACGTGAAGCAGGCCTTACAGTGCTGCCTGGCTTCCCTCAGAGCCCCCTCTATGAGCTGAGGAGTGCGTCGGAGCTCCGCGTTGAGCAGGTCCCGCTCCTCAGACACGAGCTTCAGCTCCGCCTGCAGCTCCTCATGGGTCAGCCTGGGCGAGACAGAGAGACAATCAGAGAGATGGGCAGAGAGACGGGTACAATCCAGATAGCACTAGGTCCACTCAAGAACAATCTGGGTATAGCACTCGTCTCATGGGTACAAACAGTGTCCCCCACCCGAGACCGAAGCCACGACCCTCCACTCAGGAGCCCAGATCCTTGAGCGCCACTCTAAACAGCATCACCCTTTCTCCTAAACTCTTCTTCTTCTCCCCCTCCTCCTCCTCCTCCTCTGCCTCTCCATCACGTTTGGTTCCCAGTATACCTGCCAGGCTCGGGCTGTGTCTGTCGGTGAGCCTCCTCTCTCTGCAGCTTCTGCAGAGCTTCCTTCCTCAAGATCAGCCCTGAAAAAGACAACAGGGAGAGAAAAACATCAAATCAACTCCTCAGAGAGTTGGGGAAGAAGACAAGAGCACTGGAGAAACAAAAAATTAAGAAGAAAAAGGAGGGACAAAAGCTAGGTTAACCCTTTGCACACCAACCTTGAACAGTGTCCAGTCTCTTGCAGGCAAAGCTGATTCTCTGCCCCAGATTGAGTAGACGAGACTCGGCCAAGACCAACGCCGTCTCTCTCTCCTTGAACTCCGCCCGGCACCTGCGGACAGAGACAGCATAAAATACTAAAGACCTTTTCAGGCCTGATACACAACAGCTCTTCCTCTCAGGAGCTCATCCTTTTCAACATCTTTCCTACATTCTCCCAGAGTGCACCGGTACCTCACAACAGCCTCAGCCAGCTGCCTCACTGCGCTCTCGGCCTCCTCTCTCCTTGCCTCCAGCCTCAGGGACTCGCCTCGCGCCCGGGACAGTTCTTGCTGCACTGCCTACGACAGCAAAAACATTTACGATCTGCCTGCGATCGCTCTCGCCACCAGGAACAAGAGGCGGAGGGAGGCTGTGCTAAACCTATAGAGCGACGTAATGAGCCCTGCTGGCGTGTGTCCCCTCACCGCACTCCCCACTCTCTCCATCTCCAGCTCGGCAGTCCTGTCCTCCAAGCTGTGCTGTAGCACACTGAGCTGCTGGCCCTGTCTCTTCAGACCCCCTTCCAGTGAGCAGATCTGGAGAGAGAGAGAAGATGTCCCTGAAATGCCAGCAAATAGAGTAGTGCAATGTTGTAGTTAATGTAATCATGTTTTTTCCAGGAGAACGCCACTCAGTAGCCCTTTAAAGATTGCGACTGTGCCTCACCTGATTGCGGAAGCGGCCCTCTTGGCCCCGCAGCTCTAGGTCTTGTGATCGGAGCTGCACCAGCAACATGAACACCTTCTCCCTCCAGCGGCGCAGCACTGCCCCCCCGTCACTGGGCCACTCCGACACGGGGCCCGACTGCATTTGACACAGAGGGACAGACACAGAGACTGTCAATCGTGGTACAAGAGTAGAAGACAAGGGGGGATGAAATGAGACAGAAAGTGGGGGGAGAGAAAGAGAGGGAGCGTAGGAGAGAACTGGACAGAGAGAGATAGGGATAGGGAAATAATGGCAGAGGAAAAACAGTCAATATTATTTATTGTATCAGACCCAAAAGACAATGGACCCGCAAGTACAGGAGAGAGATGTAATTAATGCAAAGCCAATATCAGGTCAGGTCAGCTCGGTATAATGTGATATAATGTGTAATGAAATGCAAGAATCAAATCAACGGCAACATCACTGTAAACATGACTGGAGAAGGGAGATACCTTGTCCCCCATCTCGGCCTCCTGGATGGTCAAGATGTCAGTCAGGGATCGGAGACGAACAGTTAGCAACTCCACCGTCACCTTCAGGGACTCCTTCTCCCGCTCCAGCTTCTGCACAGCAGTCATTCATTCATTAATTCATTAATTAATGTATTTGTTCCACAGACAGGCAGAGCAATCTCCATCGTTTAACCCACCGGAATCCTAACAGTGTCCTATAGGGCCGAATCGGCGTTTCAACCAACTCGAATATACATGACTAACAGATGTACGTACTACAGAGAAACAGAGTTCATTAAACTATACTTCTGAAGCTGAAGATGTAACTAATTAGAGAATATAACAGGGTTTCCACCCCAGCTGTGCACGTCCAGCCAGCTCGAGGGCAAGAGGGCACTGCGTGGGTACCTGCACAGTGTCTGTCAGTCTCTCTTGCTGCTCCTCGCTCTCGGGTGTCAGCTCCCCGATGTACTTCCTCAGACTCTGGACCGTGGCTGCCTGGCTCTCCTCAGACTCTCGGGCCTCCCTGTCACAACACAGCAACAGTGTCAGCAAGGCGGAGGCGGCTAGGGACTGGTGGCAAAGCTCGTCCAGAACAAGAGATATGGTTTCCACCCATACACCCCCCCTCCCCGGGATCCAGGTGTCCAGTACCGAGGCTGGGACCACTGGGATAGTAAGGACGTTGGCCCAGTCTGTTAAATATTTGGGATGGATACGTCACACTGGGTTTCAGAAGGGTTATCTACCTTAACAGACTGAAGTCAAGACAGTTGGATGATGTACAATAAACAGGTTAAGGTGAAATAGAGAGAGATCGACATTTTATATACTCCGCCCCTAGGTTACTGTTTAGATGGCCGTGCTTCCAGTGAACGAATGCATTGGCTTTTCACGGAGATACGTTACTCCTCAGTCCCACCTCAGCTGTGCGAGCAGCTCGTCCTTCGTCTGACTGGCCTCCTGGAGGTGCCTCCTGAGTTGGGTCACTTCCTCCCGTGCAGTGCCCAGCCCGGCCTCCAGGGCGGCGCTGCTCTGCCTCAGCGTTTTCAGCTCAGCGGCGTGAGCTTCTGACAGCGCCTGCAGCTGGGTGGGAAAAGTCATCGATCAGAAGTAGCATCAGATTCTCTAGTGATTTTTTTTTTCTTTAGATAGCAACTCTTCCTGTCCGTCTGTTCCCTCACCTCCGCCTGATGCCTCCTCTGCGCCTCCATTATCTGCTCCTTGAGCGTCGCCATCTCCAGACTGTGGGCGGCCTCTGTCTCCCGCCTCCCTCTTTCCACCTCCCCCCTCAGCCACTCCGCCTCGGCCCTGGCGCTCTCCAGCTCAGCCCGCAGCCTCTCCCCCTCCTGGCCCTCCCGCCTCTCCCTATCCCCCCGGCCCTGGGCGAGGGTCTCCAGCTGTCCCCTGGCTTTCTCTGCCTCTCTCGTCAGCCTCTCCCTCTCCGCCTTCCACCTCTCCTCCAGCTGTTGGGAGGGGAAAGAAAATATATATATATATATATATATCTAAAGGAGACGCCTATTTACACAAACAGTGATTTGTACTGTTTTGGTGATAAGTGATCTTTTCCTTTTTGGGCTGCTGTAAGGCACTCTGGGTACAGATGTTTGGTAAGAATTACACAATAAACTCATAAATCATTCCAAAAACAGAAGGGGTTAGTTCCTTAGCCACTGTAGCTGCCAAACAAGCCTGATGCGTCTACTGAGCAGATTTGGACCAGCTGGTTTTGGAGAAAGGAAGAGAGAGCAGAGACAGAGAGCTGAGAGACAGACAGAGTCTCTGTCTGACCTGTAGCAGCTGTCTCTCCTGCTCCAGCTGGCTTTGGCTCAGTTCGGCCCGGGCCTGGTCCCTCTCCCGGGTCAGCCTCTCTCCTGCGGCCTGCTGCTCTCTCCTGGCTTGGATCAGCTCGGCCCGGACCTCCTCCAGCTCACACCTCTGCCTGAACACACAAAACACACACACATACACACAGATAAGTGACAGAGAGAAACAGGCTCAGGACAAATAAAATATCACTTACATGGACTCCCAGAAGCAACTGTTCAACTGTTTCACAATATTATTCCTACCAGGCAAAGCTCCAGGACTCGATACAGCGATCAGAGCGATGCAAATCTGGAAGTTGTACCCCATCGCATTATGATTTATTGTTTGAAATCACTTTCAACTATTTATAAATCTAAACACGACAGGGTACAGATTTCTACGTTGCGATTTATGGGTAGGTCTTAATACAAGTAGGAGGATTGATCCGATGTTGTGAAAATATACACTTAATGACAGACTACTGAATTGGAGTCTTGCTTTGAAGGCCTGTTGTGGAAATCTTGTTGTGCATTGCACAGTGCAGCCGGCTGGTGTTCTAGCGGATCCTGTTCCTTTGTACCTGCAGAGGGCGCCGTCTCTCTCTCTGAGCTCCTCCGTCTGCCTGCGGGACGTCTCCTTCAGGATCTCCACCTGTCCTCTCAGCCTCTCCGCCTCAGCTCCCAGCCTCCGGGACTCCAGCCTCCACTCTGAGTCCACAAGCCTGCCTTCCCCTCCCACCGCCTCCCTTTCAGAAGATCTGCAAACACAAACCACAAGGCAGAACGTTACTTTGAAACAATATTTAGACAGGGTGTTGCCAAGATGGTCTTAATTAAAAACAGGTAACTTGGCAAGTCCATTCTGTTCGGAGAGACCAAGATATTTAAAACTTTATTTAAGCACCCTGCGTGGATTCATCAGCTAGAACACACAGTTGCACGTAGGAGTCGGCTTTTTCAATAGCGAGTGCACTGGTCTTTTAAAGAGGAGTACTGGGTCACTGTTTGGGCATTGAACTATATTAGCAATCCAGGAAGTAGAATCAATGCATGCTGTGCCATATTTATCTGTTAAGACTACCTGGTCCTGCCATTGTCCTCTTGCGATGGTCCCTCTGCTTTTCTCCATGCACTTTCCAAGATTCGCTGGTTTTCTCGTCTCAGCTCTGAAATTTCTTGCCTGGCTTGGGCGATGGCTGCCCAGGGCTCGGGGGGCAACTGGAGGGTGGGGGCAGAGGTTGGCAAAGGCAGAGGGGCCCCGACACCGCAAGCTGGGGGCTGTTGGATACCCCCCAAGGAGGAGGCGGAGGTGGTGTGGAAGAGCTGGGCGAAGTGAGATGGTGGCACCAAGTTACTCTGGGGTCCTGCTGCGAAAAAACACAAAAGCTGGTTAGGTCTAGAATAGTGCAGAAACACACATTTAACAGCTTGGCCTCCCAAGATAAGGATGATGTTTAGCAGATTTGCATGTTTTTGTTTTGAACTAAAACACAATTTACTACATATAATTAAATATTGTTGCCACCACCACCACTAAAAATAATTAAAAAATAATTCAGCTTTCTTTATGTTATGGATTTTGTTTTAATTGCATCAAGTTTTCTGGATGGTTTTGTGTGTAAGATAGTTAAACGTAGTCAAGAACTGTCAATGTTATTTTATTAGATTACATTTTATATTTTTAATGTTTAAATTGCAAATGTTTAAAATGCAATAAAAATAATACTGTATAGTTACTTGAGGAAGCTGCCACTGCGAAGTCAGCGGGAGGGTTTAACTTCTCAGTCGTATTCTGGCGTTTATCCATTTCAAGGTTAATGAAAAAGATACGTTTTTATTTTTACTGCAGGTATCTAACCGTTTCAGATCAGTTTATTAATTTATTTATTCCTGTCAACAGCGGCAATTAGCCATTTCTAAGCACCTCTTCATTGCTACAATTGCCACACTACTCTCCAACGCTTAGACACTTGCGTTTCCAAACCTCCAATCGCTTTATTGAAGTCAACAGAAGCGCCTAAGTAACCGGGAACAACACAGAACCGCCCCGATAATCGTTCCCCCCAGAGGCCCAGAAATTCGCACCGATTCCCCGGCACGATTGGTTCCGTCTCCCGGGCCGTGTTGCTGGTAGGGAGTTAATTTGTGTGACACATCTTCCAAAAAAGGGCAAAAGGGCGGGGCTTATTCAAATATTGGCGGGTATTATTGATTGACGTGCGCGGACCGCGGTGTTTTAACGGAGGGGGCGGGGCTTGTGGCGGCGGTTGCCGGGGACGCGGGCGGTTGCCGGGGCGGGGGCGGCGCGCGGCGCGGTGGGCAGATCTCGCGCTAGGAGCCGGCGCGCCAACTTTCAAAGCACTTCCTGCAGGGACGGCACGAACCAGGGAGAGGACGGTGCGGCCGTGCAACTCACAAAGCTTTTTCTTTCCCCCCCCACCTCATTGCACACTAACGGCGGATCGCTGGATAACTGCAGGTCGATGTGAGTGATCGGTGGGGGGGCTCGGCAGGTGGTCGCTTGGGAGGGTGAATTTAAGGACCACTGCAATCGATCAAGATCTCAAATCTATATGTAGGTCATATAGCTGGCAGAGCCGGAAACAGCTGCTTTGACACATATCAGCCCTTGACACATATCACACAGGACCTGCGGACACACTTTATGGCGTAAATACTGGACTCCAAGTGTTTTATTTGCTCCGTGTACATAGGATTGTTTTCTCTTTATTTGTGTATTTGCGTGTTTATCGATGGCAGTATTTGAAGCCACAGGACATGGGCGTAGTGTCTGAAACGCGTTCCTTGTCGCAACCAGCACCGCTTTTAGTAAGATTTTAAATAAGAATTAAAATAAAACCAACGACAGGCTACACAGTCTTTCCAAATTACACGATTTGTCGGTCGTTTTGTGATGCTTGAAAGGGGGAAACAAAGGCCAGCTGTCGATCAATCCCTGGTTTCCTCTGAGTGCGTCTTCCGAGGATAGAGGCAGGACTGACAGGTCGAGTCTCCTGGAGAAATGCCTTTAGTTTAAGCCGGACAGGTGAGAACCGTGTCTTCTTTCAAAACAGGAATTATAAGTGAATATACAAGTCGGTCTTGCTTATTTTTCCCGAACTAAGCAATTAAAAACACCATTGATTTGAGTGCATTTCGTAAACGGCTTTCAAGTTAATAACTGTTGTATTTTAGGCAGATTTCATAATTGCAACAGTGTCTCATCTGATTTGTGTTTGTTTGTTTACGCTCATGTATTTGAATAGGTACAAAACACCGTAATCCGACAGGTGTTTTGTCTAGGTGATCCTTAGGGTGCAATCTGACTTCTGATGTCACAGTTCATATTTAGTAGTCAGTGCATGTGCTGAAAGTGTCATAATAATTAATTAATAATTAAAACACGCACACACAGTAGTGGTGCAAAGGCTACAGAAAGATGTCAGAAGTTATGTTTTAAAGTGTAGCATCCCCACTTCCATTCTTGAAACCAATTCGCCCGGTCATCCCCACCGCCTGATCCTCCCCTCGGCGTGTCGGGGGTCCCCGCCCGGCATGTTATCGGAAGTACAGCCTTGCTTCCAGTTGCTGCGCATCGGACCGTCCTCGGGCTCCAGCTCGGACGCCGCCCGGGACCTGTACACCTTCAGGCCGGCCCTGCCCCGCTGCGTGTTCCGCCTGGGCCGGCGCGCCGAGCTGTGCGACGTGACGCTGCAGTCGGAGAGTCGGCCGGAGCTCATTTCGCGAATCCACGCCGAGCTGCAGGCGCAGAAGGAAGAGGAAGAGCAGGATGAAGGATGGAGGGTGTATATGGTGGACCACAGCAGCCATGGTGAGCGAGCAGTCCGCCGGGAGAGGGTGCAGCCCGACACTGTGGTCGCTCTCTTTACCTCACAGTCACTCACTCAAGTGCTACACAGTTATGTATCCTTGTGTGTAATCGCATGTGTGATATCTTAGTGCTTCTGTACAGTATAATTTGATGCAATCTACAGAGTAATTCCTTAATATTGATTTTGCTATCGATAAATAGACATTTTGTTGCATTTGTGTCCGCCACCTCTGTTTAAGGCAACTTTAACTGAAGTAGATGTTCTCTCTGAGGTGAAAAATAATTACCAGTAAGGAATTAAATTGGGCCAACTCAGCTGGTAGGCAAAACGGTTAACACAAGTTATTTAAGCACCAATCCACCAGGCTGGACTAGATCAATTTATTTATTTTGTTTGTTTTTCTTGCCATCCATTTTTCAGTAACTGCTTCATTTAGTGCAGGGGCATCATGAGCTTGAGCCTTGCCCAGCAGATAGAGGGTGCAAGGTAGGGTACCCTGGATAGGATGCCAGTCTACCACAGGGCAGCACTAACGCACACGCAATTACAGGGCAATTTAGAGTAGCTAGTCAATCTAAGCAGCCTGTCTTTGGGCTTGGGGGCAAAACCTGTGTGTCCGCAGTCAGAATAGGCAGATCCCCAAGGGCGATTGGGGCCCGAGGAGCTGCGAGGCAGGAGTGCTAACCACTGTGTCACCCTCCTTACTGTGTTTGGTTTGTTTTATTTATTTGTTTGTTTTCTCCACCCTTCTCAACAGGCACCTGGGTGAACGATTCCCGTCTGAAGCGTGGCGAGCGTACGGAGCTCAGCGACGGCGACACCCTGACGTTTGGCGAGGGAGACCAGGCCGCCCCGGGCTCGGACGCCAGCCCCGAGTTCTACTTCCTCTTCCAGAAGGTGCTCGTACGGCCTCAGGAGTTCGACGCCATCACGGTGCCCAAGGCCTCGTCCTTCACCACCCTGAGCGGGCAGCCCTCCATGTTGCCCAGCGCCGGGCGGGTCAAGACGCTGTGCCGCACCCCCGAGCTCTCTGCGCCGCTCCCCTCGAACAAGGCCACTGTCATTCTCAACTCCATCGGGAGTATCAGTAAGCTGCAGGCTCGCCCGCTGACTTTCCACCCGGAGAAACCACCGCTGACCCGGCCGCGCGCCCTCTCGGCCACCTTCACCCCGCCTCCCGCCTCCTCCTCCTCCTCTTCCTCCTCCTGCTACGCCGCGGGCCGCTCATCCAAGAGCAGACGCAAGTCAGCACACACTGTTCTGGCTGAGCTAGAGGATGAGGTCTCCGAGGAGGTGAGGCTAGAAACCAAAGTGCAAAACAACACATGCATACACAGTGCAGTAAAATACATACACACTGCATAGCATGGTATAAAATGCAATACAATCACAGAAACATGCTTTGAAAAACCTTTATCAGAACCAAAGGAGGGTGAATGTTCTTAATGTTTGGGCTGTGCTGTTTTAATTCTCTTAAACCCGAGACTAACCCAGCTGTGGGGCCTGTCTGGCTCCGCCCACAGGTCCGGCAGGCCAAGAGACGCCACTGCAAGTCAGAGTCGGACGCCCAGCCACCCCAGGCCGCCCCCTGTCACTCCCTGGTGTCCAGCTTTGTGCAACGCACCCCGAAAGGCCAGCGCAGGAGGCTGCCCAGCAGCGGGAACCTCTACAGCCCCCTGTTGATGTCCAGAGAGCACTGCGGTCGGCTGGGGCAGGACCAGAGCGACGGCAGCACCGCCCTGCTGCACAAACTGCACATGAGCTCTGCGGGGTGAGAGGACCGGCCTGGGGAGTCTGACCAGAGTAGCAGGATGAAGCCCATTTCATCTTATTCTCTCTCCCTTTCTGCTCTTATGATCTGTATTCATTATAATTGATGGTCTAGAATCTAGAATAGATGTAACTAATACAGTTGCAATGAAAATGGAAGTGATGACGATTATTGTGAATATTATAATGATGTGTTTTTGAGGCCGGATCCAGGTACCATGTTGGTGATCCTGTCTCAATGATTGGTCTCCTTCGTTCATCTTTCTCTTTTTCCTCTCTTCCAGGAAGCGCCGGGGGCGGCCCAGGAAGCACCCGCTGGTGTCGGGGCACCTGTACGTTGAGACCGAGGTGCGCCCGGCGGCCCTGGGGACCCCCCTTCGAGAGCTGGCCGAGCCCTGCGCCTCCCCGCGCTGCCGGCTGCCCCAGCAGGACACAGTGAAGTGGGTACAGTGTGACGACTGTGATGCCTGGTACCACGTGGACTGCGCCGGCTGGAGCGACGGCAGCGTGCAGGACGCGGCCGCCGAGTTCCACTGCGGCTGTCGCTGACGGGACCCCAATATCCCCCCTGAACTGGACTCGGGGTGAAGAGAGGGGCACCTTGGCCAGCGTGGTGTCTTTATTTCGAAGGGATTTTGTTTGAGCTTTGGGAGTCTTTGTTGCAGTGTGTCCAATAGAGTCTGGACTCTGTTACCTTTCTGATACATTTATATATCTGTATTTTTAATTTTTTAAGATTTCGGAAACTTATTGGTCTCAGAGGCAGGATTTTCCCAGTTTAAGCACTACTGCCTGCACCTATTTCGGGAAACCTGCTGGAGAATGTGCTCTGTCTCAGCGTGCTTTTTAAATAACGCTTTCTCAGGTCTCGGAGGCCATGTGTCTTGTCCCTGAAGGAAGGGTGGGCTGGTGCAACACAATGTTTTTTTTTAATCTGTGTGGATTGTTTTTAGTTTTTATACCTTACCAATCAATCGGTCTCACCCCTATAATCCCAGTTCTTAATGTGGGACGGATGCAGGCAGTCAACACAAACTCTTACTATCTCTCTCTCACACACACACACACACCTTCCCATTGTTTACCAATCAGTAATTATAAGTCCATTTGGGTTTGTTCTTTTACTATCGGCTCACAGGCCCACAGCGCTACGATGGAGCTCTCGCTGTGAAGGCTGCAGCACTCCCAGGTGCCCCAGTCAGACACAGGGGGGTGCTGTTCCCTTGAGTTACGTGCAAAGGAAAACCCTTGTTGACTGCAGCCCACGCAACCCCCAGCGGCCCTCAGACAGCTCCACTCTTGTGGGGAATCCCAGCCACAGGTGGCTATGACACAGTCCAGAATGGAGCCAATATGTCTGGACTATAGGGTTCAGATTGAAGCCAGCTTTGTCTGGACTATTTGGCTTGACCCATCTCCTATACCAATAACATTTGACCGACTCTCTGCCTTAATTTATGATGTTACTTTTTATATATATGAAAATGTGTTTTTTTCAATCCTTCTGAGTTTTTTGTGGCTATTTTTTTCAAGGGTGGATGGTGCTTTAAAATGAATGCGATTTAATCCTTCATTATGCCATAGACATTTCACCTCTCTCCCCCTGTTACTGAGGATCTCGCATCTACACAATGCACAGCAGAGTTACCCTCACCTGAGCACAGTGGCATCAGGGAGAAAGCCCATTGACTCCAAACCAGTGCTTTGCGATTATCTGTCTATAGATGGAGATCAGCAACACACACTTTTGTGAAAGGCTGCTTTGTGATTGATTTCAGAGGCTGGATAAATGGCTTCCAAGATAGTAAGTTGCGAAAGACAGGGAAAATAAGACCCTTCTGACTCATAGCAAGTGCGCTGAAAATCCCTGGGTCTCTCAAAAATATCTCATGGCATGAGGTCTGGCAACACTCTTGTGATCATTTAAATTCACTTGGTTAGTGGTTGTGTTTCCAGGGGCAGGAGGAAAGCAAAGAGGTTGCGTACCAGTTTTACTTCCCAGTTTTTGTTCCAGTAAGCTTGTTTTGTCAATCCTGCCCTCGGCACAGTACAGGTCTGCTCTTTCCTAGTAATGTACAATGTGTATTAATTGTCTTTATTGAAAATGGAGTAAAAAAATACATATGCTAGAAGGACTGGGAAATAAAACAACAGAATGGTTGTCGGTGACATATTTTAAGGTTGTTGAAGATTTCTGATCCCAAGCTAATTCTGCTGAAGGGTTTTTGAAAGTTGCAGCAGCTTTTTGAAGGAAGGAGTCTGCCAATAGCTGTATAGTAACCTGAAAATGCAACATGTATGTATGTATGTATGTATGTATATAGATATATGTGTGTGTGTGTATGTGTATATATATATATACATATACACACTGGCTATGAATGCAGTCAGTTGACCTAAGCGTATGAGACCAGCAAGTACAATGAGAAGACTTTGACCCACTAAATATGGGCCCAACACAAATGTCTAACATCCCTCATGAGATAAACAGAGACTTGTAACAGCAGGATCTCCAGCCCTGGTCCTTCTACAGTACTGTTAGAAGGACCTGGAGATTATCCAAAATGGACCCAAGCATCTAAAAGGCTCTTCAGTGGGGGCGCTGAGTGGAATATGTAAATGAAGTACCTTTACAAAGTCTGGGTGTCATCTGCCTGTCTCTGCCGAGTAAAAGCTATACCACAAAGGACTGGAGCAACAGTAGTAAATACTATATAATAACGTATCGGCTTGCCTGCTTGTATGTGTAGTGCAGGTGATTCAGAATATATCTATATCTGTCCTGGGGATATTGATCACTGAGTCAAATATACGCGTCACATTTATTTATACGGGTTAATCTCTTACCGATTCCATCATTTCCTCTCCCTGTCACTGGGGAGATTTTAAGCTAAGAGACATGTATATTTTTAAATATTTTTTGTCAATGAACCATGCATCTATGTGTCATGTTTGTATGTATGTATATATTTAATAATACTCTGGTTTTGTCCATCTGTCGCTTATCATTGCCGAACAATAAACGATGCAGGAAAAGTGGAAATCAAGGTGAATAGTATGTTGTTTTGTCAGGAAAGTATAATTAAGGAAGGTTTTATGACCAACGATAAAATGTGGAAGGAGTGGGGGCCTTGTGACTGTGTTTGGTGTAGATTTGCATCTCTGTCTTCTGTATCTTACGTTTTGGTCACAATACAGCCATCATAACAAAACAACAAACAAACTTCATGAATATATATATATATATAGTTTTATTTTATTTTTACTAGTCCCTAAACTGATACTAATCAAACTCATGAATGACTGGTCACAAGAAAAGGATCTTTGTTATGTTTATTTACAGCATCTCCCCTTTCCAAAACCCCTCGATTGCTGCACGAGAAGAGCAGAAATCAATCTAGGAAGAAAACACACAACAAAAAATAAAAAGAATAAAATTAGAAAAAAAAATTAAACAAAGACCTTAAATACAGATTTTCTATGGCCGTCATTCTACAAGGCACTTTATCGGTTTGCTTTCCTGGAATGTGTCAAGGGAGAATAAAATGGATCTCTACCTGGTTGATTCTATTGTCCATCAATGTCATCTACTATTAAAAGATCTCGTTTGAGGAAGACAGAAGCACAGAGGAGGGGATCGATGGGCCCCCAGGACCGGGTTTAGGAAGTACTGGGTTAGGGACCTCAGGTGGCCTATGGCAGTGTTTCCCAGTCCTGCTCTTGAGGGGCTCACTGTTTTTTCTGATTGGTGCCCCAGTCGAGTTCTGGGACAGTGAAGGCAATCAGTCCCCCTTTCAATGAGCATGGAGCTCGGGAAAACAAACTAATTGCATGTATCTATTATTATTTGGGAGTATTTCTGAAACCAACGACTGGGCAAGAGGAAAATAAAAATAAAAAATTCAAACAAACATCATACCTTGCCAGTTAAATTAGGGCATTGATAAGTTCCTTGATACCAGGGAACTCTGACCTATTAACCAGACAGACAGACAGACAGACAGACAGACAGAAAGATAGAGAGGCAGGCAATCTAGCAACACTGCCTTACAGGACATTCAGGGTGAGACGAGGGGAATGGGGGGGGGGTTAAAAACAAAAGTGCCCCTGTACAACTGAAGACAAAGGCCAAAGGCACAAAGAGGTGCTTTCCTTTCCCCATTCCTTTCTCTGCCTATTCCCTATTCCTCCCCCACCCCCCCCCAGACTCGCTGATTTCTTCTCCTTTGCTCATTGTTCTCCAGAGAGAGATCAGCTGGAGGGCATGGGGTGCCCCATGGCCGGGGGAGGGGGCATTGGCTGGGAGTAGGCCTCTGGGTCGTGGAACTGGGGCATGTATAGGGTGGCAAACGCAGAGTTGTTGTAGCCGTGGGAGCCCATGGGGTTGTGGTAGGGCACGGCGGACGGGCTGAAGGACTGGGCGCCCTCGTACTCCTCGATGCCCGGGAAGGTGCTGCGTTTGCCCTTCTGCCTCCGGTTGCAGAACCACACGCGCACCACCTGAGGGGGGAGGGAGGGAAGAGTGTGTTGTCAGTTTGGCACGAGATACAGTTAAAAGGGTGTACTCCACAGAGTCATGTTCCTCATGATTCATCCCAAGGACTGACCCCTCAGCTGCCCCTGTCTAACCTGTGCACTAGGAATTGTATCATTTATATTACTGTACTTGTTTTAAAGCACACACACATTACAAACGAGTTTTCTCATTTCCGATGTAATGAATAAAGGGACGAGAGAAACACATCGGCTGGGGATTACGCAGTGTATATGTAACAGGGGACTTTTAAAACTACTGTACACATGTATTGGTAGGGTGGTATTAGGCTATACTATAACAGGGTTTAATACATGGACAAAAATAAAGAAACGCCTAATGCTACATACAGTACATGTTTATATATACTTCCAAATATTTTTTCCCAATAATTTTCACACCATAGGTGTTTCCTTTACAATGTTATAAAATATTTTGTCCATTGGTGTTGGTAATACATGCTTAGGTTTCATAAAAATCGTGTCAATCTTTTCCCGTCCTCAAAGAAACACAGAAGAACAGAGATTTTCACAGCTGGTGTCCTGAGGAGGTGTAATTATCTGTGAAGACCAAGGCCTGCCATACGTACGTCCTTCTCCAAGTTGAGGTCGTCTGCGATCTGGGCAATTTCCTGGGCAGAAGGTTTGGGACACTTGCTGAAGTAGGTCTCCAGGCTCCCCTTCACGTTGTTCTCGATGCTGGTTCTCTTCCTCTTGCGGGCCTGGATGGCAGCTTGTTCCAGGTTACAGAGCTGGTGACACAGATACACGAACAGCAGTGGATTAGTCTCGATCACAAGTTCGGCCCTGTACAGGTTGGCATAAGCACCTGGTCTAGTGTTTGATGTTAGTTTGCAGGGAACATGAAGCGATAGTTTAGTGTGGATACTGTAGACCACCGCTGTACAGGCAGATGGAGTGACAGCCACAGTTTAGCATCATCCTACAGCAGACATAACTGACCTCTTGCAGGTTCTGGTTGGTGTCCACCTCTCTCAGCCAGCGGTCCAGCAGTGGCTTCAGCTTGCACATGTTCTTGAAGCTCAGCTGCAGGGCTTCAAACCGGCAGATGGTCGTCTGACTGAACATCTTCCCTGAAATGCACAGACCTGCTCAGACACAACCCTTTAACAAACCACAGCCATATTGCTGTCACCTCCACCCTAAAGCAGCACTTACATATAGCAGTGGCCCAGGGATTTAAACTCAGAGATCTTTGGAAGGCCATCTCTACAATCCACCTTCACTAATCTTTAATATTAAAAAAACGATATGGTCATAACTTAGGGCTAGACCAAATCAAAACATGACCCCCCCCCACCGGATGGCATATTATTAAGTTGTACCCTATCACATTTTGATTTACAAATAGTAGGGAATGTACCACAATTGGGTAGAGATTTGCACTTTGCAATTCAGTCTCATTCACTATAACTTTTTATAATGTTTGTTGTTTTTAACACAAATTGCATGAATGTGGTTCTGCAGGTAATATAAGGAGCAACATTGCCAAAGCATTGCAAAATCTGAGAACGAATTTAAATAATAAGAATAAGTACATGTATATATAGAAAATACATTTTAAAAAGTAATCATAAATGTATTAATATCTAACTATGAGTTGGGTAAAATTAACTCAAAGACAACACAACTGGATACGTTAAACCCAGAACCAACTCAGAGGTCAGTGTCATCTGCAGCTGTATAAAATATGGACTGTTATATGTTTAAAAATACATAATTTAAAAATATTATGGCATTATTATTATAATTATTATTATAATTAAAATGAATAAAGTACTGTTGAGTGTTACCGTATAGGACGCCCAAAGCGAGGCCCACATCTGCCTGCGTGAAGCCCAGCGTGATGCGCTTGTGCTTCAGCTCCTTGGCGAACTGCTCCAGGTCCTCGGCGCTCAGCGACTCCTGGGCACAGACACAGGATTATTATTATTATTATTATTATTATTATTATTATTATTATTATTAATATCATTACGGTAGGTTTATAACCCACACCAGACGAGATTATGAGGCAGGTTCAGGTCGGTAAGTATTTTGGAGACCCAGGACACGTTAGGGAAAACCACAACCCAAGACACCCGTCCTTCTCTCTGCAGTGAGCTTTCAAGTCTTATTGATAAAGGTATACAGCAATAAAAAAAAACATTTACTTCAGAACATTTCTATTTTCTCTCCTTCAGTTTCTTCGCCCTAAATAATTGCAATTTTAAATGCAGTGTCATCTGTAACAGACCTGGAGGATTTATGAATCATTGCAAACAAACTTTATCCACATACCTCGGTTTAACAGAAAGAAACGCACATTTATTTACTGTTTTATCCAAAGACAAAATTGATCCAATGCAAACATTTGAATATTAACCTTTTCTGAGCTACATTGTCCTAAGAGTGACCTTAATACTAATAATAATGAGTATACTAGTAATAATAATAATGATGTGTGTAATTATGTATTTATTTAATGACACAAAGTCATTTAAATGTAGAAAAATAGTGCTGTCCCACATATTTCCAATCATGAAAACATATGAAGCAACTGCAGGGTTTGTATTTCCGCTCAGTCAAAATCATTTTTCACAATCTTGCCTCACAATGAAGTTCTCAGTTCTCGCCACTTAAATCAAGCCGAACCCTCCTCTGTTTCCACCAGGAATCTCTGTTTTAAACATAGGCTCAGGCCTGTTATTGCACTTAAATCCCTAGTATTAAACCTACATGAAGTTCCCCTTCATTATTGACAAGTATTCACATATCCATATATACAGCTCTGGAAAAAATTAAGTTCAAGTTCAGAAATCAATGTTAAGTGGTACATTTTTTACAGAGTTGTATATAACACAAAGCTTGACTGAAATAAATGTTTTAAGCTCGGTGCAGATGTGTCTTTCCACTCTGATGTCTACATCCACAAGCTTTGTTCATTTATCACATCTATCAGAGATATTGAAGCCATCTTGTCTTTTCAAATGGTACTGAGCTTGATCTCTCCCCACTGGATCACGGCCTAAGATATGGACTTGGCTTCTCTTTGGAGATGCACAACTGGAGCAAATACTTTCACACTAGCAAACCACTTTGGCTTCAGTTTAACTGTTCATTGATTCCCAAAAAACAACATAAAACTTTCCCTTACCTCGTCTCCGCTGTCGCTCGACGCTCCTCGCCCTTCCTCGCTCCCCGGACTCTCGTTGCTGGTGGGGGGGCTCACACTGCTGCTATCCAGGGGGCTGAGGGGGGTCTCCAGGCCAGGTTGTGCCCCGAGAACCAGCTCCCCAGCACCCCCTCCAGTCCTGGAGGAAACGGGGCTGTTACAGGGGAGGAGGCCTGCAGTCCCTGAGCTGACCTGAGGTAAGAGGCAAGAATTCCAGGGCTGGTACACCAAGCTTTCCTTCTCCGCCTTGACCGGCTCCCCTGTTTTCGGGGGCTCGTAGACCATGGCGCCTCCTCCGTGGGACCAGGCCTCGGCCCCAGGGAAGGGGTACCAAGCCCGGGTCAGGCCATGAGCGCCCCTTGAGGTGGGGTCCTCAGGCATGAGTTGGGGAAAATCCCCGGCTTTGTAGGCCCCAAACGCGTCGTTGTAGTAATGCGGGACGGCATCTTGGCCGAGGTGGAGGCCGTCTGCGGGAAATTGGAAGGATCTTCCGAGCTCTTGGGCAGACAGGCGCCCTGTCATTGTAAATTGTTGGGGATGGGTAGGTATTCTCAAGGCAGTCAGCAGTCTCTGTCTTTCTGTGTCTATCTCTCTCTCAGAATGTGTGCCTCCCTTGATCATGCACTCCCACAAAAACAAGTGACACTTCTCCTTCCTACCAAACTCAGGCCGAGAAACTGGTCCCGCCCTTCAGGTGACTTCCACTCGGTCCTCCCTCAACCCGTATCAGTGAGGCTCTTCCCCACAAATCTCTTATCCCACTTCAAAGCCAAGATCAATGGACGCTGCCTCAAACAGTCTAGCTGCCCCCCCACTCCCACCCCCCACCCCCTTTTACACACACCCCCTGCTAGCTGGCCAAATCCATGGGCATGCTAATGACACCCCCACCCCCCTCTACCACCCCCTGGGGGAAGATGCAGAGTCAATTGGTAGACTGGGAGTCCTCCTGTTGCTCTGGTTTCCACTGGTCCAATTGAATGGTGCTCCTGCCTTGGCCTGAAGTTCAAAAGTAGAAGGCCTGCTGCTTTAAACAGGGTCACTCTCATTCATTTCCAGTGTAATCCCTTTACTGAAAAACAAAAACCCAGGGAGAAGCCTTTCTTTTACCAGACCCTGTTCATATGGACGGTACCCTGCTCACAGATGTGTAACCCAGTTTCTGTGGGTTGGCCAGTGTCTGGATGGGGGAAATACAGTATAGTGCTATTGTGCTTTCTCCCTATTTTTGTCCTTGGATCACATTAGCAAGGAGTGTAAAGCTAACACTGTTTTGTGTGTGTGTGAAAATGATGGGATAAATGGGTGAATATATAGAAAGGAAATATTAATAATAAAGAATGGTATGAAATAGATATATTACTTTGGGATTGAAGTTTGGGATTTCACTGTATACCCAGCTAGTGATGTAGGAGAGCTAAGTGTTGCTAATCTCTTCTTATCATTCGGTTTCACTGCGTTTTCTGCCGAAAACAAACACACCCTTTTCAAAGCGGTTCAGACATTGTCTGACCAGCGACTGCGAGCGTCACACCTAGCAATCATACAGGTCAGACCTTGGAAGCTGCATGTCGTCTTTTTTTAGTGGGGGAGGGAGGAGCTGCAAAACGTCTGTCTGGATTAAATCTTTAGTCAAACACAATTCTCCAAATCAAAGGCTGATTTTGAGTCAGAATCACATTTTTAAAAAGGGATAAAATCAGAAGTTTGACTAATTTTTAAAGCCTGGCCTACATGTTTAAAGGTGTAAAAAGTGAATGTGTTACATTTTGTTTAAACCCTTTGAAAAGAGTTTATTAAATCACCCGAATGAGGATTTAAAACTACATACTTACCTAAACATAGTATGAGTACAGCTCTGGAAAAAATTGATACCACTCCAAGTTCAGAAATCAGTGTTAAGTGGTCTCAATGTTTTACAGAGCTGTATTTGGATATTGTTTTTTTGTTTGTTTGGTAACAACTCGGATGATATTCTCCTTATTACTCATTTAATTTAATTGTGCTTTATTAAAAAAAAAAAAAAAGGCTTTTGTGTTATTGTTATATCAAATTATAGGAAAAGGAGGAAAATTGCAAGTTGTGATGTCATTCCTAAATCCTAATTCAGGGCACTTAATAAACTCCTTAATGGGAATTAATTCATTTCACCCTTTAAAAACAACAATTACATAAATCAATCAGGCATTAAAAGTCACGTTTCTGCCAATGGTGCTATCCTGTCCCTTTTGCAAATCACGCCGTATCATGCACCATTGTTGTCATGCAAAAGAAGAATGAAAAAGCTGATCCTTCCTTTTTCTGACCCTAATTAGGGGCTGGATACATAACGCCTTTAGGATCATGCTAACTGTTTACCTTTGAGCCAAATTGAAATGATGTGTATATATATATATATATATATATATAAAATCATCTTCATTATGTATGTGTTTATACAGCACAAAAATGTAATTCAGCCTTCCCAAAAAAAACAAAAGAAACATCCACAGTGAACTCTTTTCAACGTTTTTCTTTGTATTAAGAAAAGACATCTTTAGACAGAAGTTTCTGTAGCCCCAAAAATTCATGGTGACTTGTCTTCTATTCTGTAACCTTCTGTAGATAACATCCCAAAACTTGCTAACCCCCAACCATCACTCAATAGCCCTTACTAGCCCCCCCAACCAATATCTTCCCTCAATTGCTCTCCTGCAGTGCAGCT
Source organism: Amia ocellicauda (assembly GCF_036373705.1). NCBI lineage: Eukaryota > Metazoa > Chordata > Actinopteri > Amiiformes > Amiidae > Amia > Amia ocellicauda. Next base: position 4,708,303 of record NC_089864.1, on the reverse strand, counting down.
TCCTGAAGGGCCATTTTCTGACCGGTCCAAAACAATGGGCCGACACCTCCTCCAGTCTTGCCCCCCCCGGCCCATTCGCAGATCATTAGGCCTTTGTTTTCCACTGGAAGCCAATTTCAGTCATTCCAGTTTGGGGAGCTCCACTCCCAGTCCTGTGCTGAGAGCCCATCTTCGTCTTCCCCTGATCATGGTCGGGCACAGAAAGGACCAGTCGTAGTGGAAAGTATCCCCACCCCTTTGGTTTATAAATCATACAATCATAATATTTAGTGTAATATATTATCCATTCATTATTAACATCTACTGAGGGTTTTGTCGATGCAGCCGGTCCAGTCTGTAGAAAACTGTAAGGATTCCTGTTTATTGAAATGAGCTGAAGCAGGTGGGTGGGTGGGTGGGGGGGACTATTATTTTCTAAAGTATTGACACCATCTCTGAACTCGTTGCAATCGACTAGATTAATTTATTTACTTATTTTTTCCAGGGTTTCCAGAGGCTGAATCATTTTTCAGTTAGTTTGGAATTGATTACTGATACATTAGCTTATTTTAATCAACCATCTATATTCGACTTAACGAATCACCAAAATAAATGAATGTCTTGCATGATAATTGTATGAAGGGAACAAGTCTTGTTATAGTGCAGGCTGACATCCACCTTCTTTTGCTTTTTCTTCATGATATATAACTTGGAATTGTATAGGAGGTCCCAGTCAATCCCAATTAATCAATCACAGGAGCGCTGACAACCATAAACAACAAAAATAATAATAATCATAATAACTATTCACACTTTTTTTTTTTAGTTCACTTACATTATCTGTTATCTGTTATCTGGGAATCTGGAAAGCTCAGGGCTTGAGCTCTTGAGAATATATTATATATTTAGCTACTTACCCACAGACAAACAACATTACACTTTTTTAAGAAATAGACACACAAATAATTAAATAATGGTTAAAACTACTTATGGATTCCTGCCAATTATATTTTTTTGTGAGGAATAAGCCTGGGAACGAATTAGCACAGTGGCAATTCATTGTTTTTTATTTTGTGTTTGTGGAGGGTGCAGACTATCTTAATACATTTTGCCTACAATACAAATGGCATGCTGTGGATGAGCAGAGAAACAGCCACATAATCCACAATATTAGAACATGAGTGTTAATGTTTGTTGTAATTCGGTTGAAGAAGTGGAGACTAGAGTAAGCCCTGGTCTCAGGGCTCTTCTATGGAAAAGGCTGAAGGAACTGAATCTCTTTAGTCTGAAGCAGAACTAATTCCAAAGAGAGTGGATTTGATTCAGATGGTCACAATATTTAAAGGGTTGCACTCAAGGTCTAGATTTTAAATAAAAAAAACACCTGGATTGTTTTTTTTTTTTTTTGTAGGGGCTTCAGAGATTAAGCAAAAATGAAATCATGTTTACACCCAACCCCCTCCTCTTCTGATGCCGGTTTCCGATTGAAGTCAATCCAGTTGGTTTGGAAATATACTTCACTGGAAAGCTACATTGAGGGGAGACCAATTTGCCTGTGAATGGCACTGTTACAAAGGTGCTGGAAGAGCCATTGAGAGAAATCCCTTGTCTGCCTGAACTTTGAAGCTTTCTAATCTCGTGCCTCTAAATAGGTCTCGTTCAAACAAGAAAAAAATACACTGCATCTTCTGTTAAAACCCCCTACAGTGAAACCCATAGGCCTGGACTGGTGTATTCAAGTTGTATATGGAGAAGAAATACAGGGACACCTGCAGTGAATGTGTAAATACATTGCAATATCTAAAAAAAGGTGAATTATGTATAAGAGAGTTGTCACAATCTGGAACAAACTCCCCAGCGATGTGGTTGAAGCAGAAAATGTGGGAACATTTAAAAATAGGCTGGATAGGATCCTTGGATCACTTAGTTATTAATTGACACCAAACGAGCATAATGGGTTAAATGGCCTCCTCTCATTTGTAAACTTTCTTATGTTGTTATCATCTTAATATCCTTTGACGTGAACTTATTTGGCAGTGATCTTTTGAGAAATCGTAGGGCACTGATTTAGCATAGAGGAAACTGTACAGATTCCAGCTGACTGCATTGAGGTGAGACTGGGGAGGGTGTGTCTGTGTGTGTGATGGCGTGGTGCTCTATTCCCAATGAGGGGCAGTGGCTGTATAAGCTGTGTCAATTAGGCAACACTGTCAGACCCGCTCGCTCATAGTTATCACTGCCAACCGGCTACCAATTAAAGAGCACCTCCTGACTCCGAGTTTGCCTCAGGCTGGAGCAGGGCCTGAAGGCAATCATGCACAATTCACATCTCTGGAGACATCTGTAGAGGTTCAGAAGAGTACGCAGGGAGAGTGCTTCACATAGAAACCCCTGCACAGCTCCACAACATTGTCCTGGACTTGAACGAAATTGATATATACTGTGTGTGCGTGTGTGTTTATATATTTATGAATCAGGCCAATGCAGGTTGTAAATTGCACATTGTACTCTGCATTCTGTAGCTCCACTGCCTGGAGCTGGGGGACAATGGGATCCTGATGGGGCCCCCAGGGCTGTGCAGACAGCAGTGCAGTCAGAGCACATTGTTACAGGAGAGGTGAGAAAAAGCTTTCTGTAAAGGCTGTGGGGATGGGGGGTTAACAGCTCTCAGACAATGAAGCTGAAGAGCGGACTGTGCATCTCGACACAATCTTTACTGGTGGAAGACGCCCGTAAAACCTTAAAGATTTTGGGATCTCTCAAGGACCAAAGATTAGGACCAATGGATTAATACAATCGTTTTCTAGGCTCTATATCGTATCCACCTTTTTTATTAATAATAGTTATGGTTGTTATTATTGCTCTGATTGCTGAATCCAGAAAATATGACCGCAACTTTAATGGTTCACAGGTAGAGGCCAATGATAATGTAATTGTGTCCTATTTAGGGCAATTTCTTTCATTCGGTAAACTGGGAGCTTCCACAGCACAGGGGTTGAATACTTATGCAAGCAACACATTTCAGTTTTTTTATTTTTCATAAATATTTCCCAACAGTAAACAATGTCACCTTACAATAATTGATTCTGAGTTTCAGTGTTTTACAATAAAATATTAAACAATGAAAATTCGATGTATTATTTGTAATTCAATAATATGAGAGAATTGGTCAGGGGTCTGAATACTTTTGCAAGGCACTATATATATAGATAGAGAGATGGATAGTGAGAGAACGAGAGAGAGAGTTTTAATAGTTTATTTATACGTTTAGGGAATTCCAGGATTATGTACAAAGAATGTCTACAGCGTTCTCTATGCTGAATCACTTTTCCAGATTCTGAGAATGGTTTAATGAACACACAATCATACATACACACACACATACACACATGCTTACATAGATACTTACCTGATAAACCCTGAGGTGGAAACAACAGGGAATTTTAGAGTGGGTGTTCTTTCCTGACCACAGCTGCTGTGTGAAAACAATGTTTTACATATCAGACTGGCCAGCTGCAGAGGAATGGTTTGCAAGCCCACATTTGGCTGCACACCTCAACACAACCTCAAGGAAGAAGTATGAATCGTGTGGAAAGCTTTTGTGGAAGGCACCGAGAGCCTGCACCCACACAGAAGCTGAATGCACGCGATCGTGTTTTGCTCGACAGATAGCGCATACAGCAAAGAAGAAGGAAAGACAGAATACATCCACTACAGTCTCTGGCTGTGGAATTTAATCTGAACTCTTGTAAAAACGGATGGGAAGACACCTGTTGAACACTCTAGCGGCCAGAGAGAGCCTCAGTGACACTCGGCACAGATAGGAACACAGGTCCCTGATATTGGACACAGTGGGATCCGGGATGGCCTCCTTAATGGCTCAGCTCTTGATAGTCGCAGCAGCAGCGATTCTCAGCAACATGCTGGTGCTGTTTTGCCTGGCACTGCCGGGGACAGAAACTATAACTCCGGCCGTGGCCTCGGTGGCCGTCTCCAACACACTGCTTTCGCTCTTCTCGGCCCTGTACTTCTGGTGCGCTGTCTTTAACCTCTCGCCACTCTCTTATGCCATGCAGTACCTGGCCACCTTGAATATGTACACTACCAGCTGTTTCAGCACTCTGCTCTGCCTCTTCTACTCTGCTAAAATCGTACCTGCCAAGTCTCGCCTCTGCCTCAGTCTCAAGCACGACTTTGCCCGCACGGTGACCCGCTGCCAACTGGGCGGCTTCCTCCTATGCCTCAGCCTCTCCTGCACCTTCTTCCTGCTGTGTTTGGGGCCTGCGGCTTCCAACTCCACAGCAAGGACTGCAGCAGTGAACTCAAGATCAGTGGTAGAAATGAAATGAAATGAAATGTGTGCCAGGAATTAAACAAATCTGCTGAAACAAACCAGTTACGCATGACATTAGGTATGCTTACAGGTGTATGTGATGCATTAGTATCACAGTTATTAATATTAAAATATATTGATCGCTTCTATATTTTCTTCGACAGTAATCTTAACCCTTTGCAGCCAAAGCTTTCTAATATAATTTAAAAATACATGATGACAAGATGTGTCAATTTTGCAGCTTGGTTCAATGAGGAATCGAATGAATAGGTTTCCCTTTTCAAATGCCTGTCTTCGGTTCTGCTGTTATAGTGCTGTTATACAATTCACCTGCAAGCGAAGCACATTTAGTAGGACATCTACATTTAAATCACAAAAAATTGTATGCATTAGTTATCAATGAGATGTATAATCTGAAATGAGTATTACACACACATACAGTGTACACCGATCAGCCATAACATTATGCCCACTGACAGGTGAAGTGAATAACACTGATAATCTCGTTATCATGGCACCTGTCAGTGGGTGGGATATATTAGGCAGCAAGTGAACATTTTGACCTCAAATGTGTTAGAAGCAGGAAAAATGGGCAAACGTAAGGATCTGAGCGACTTTGACAAGGGCCAAACTGTGATGGCTAGACGACTGGGTCAGAGCATCTCCAGAACTGCAGCTCTTGTGGGGTGTTCCCGGTCTGCAGTGGTCAGTACCTATCAAAAGTGGTCCAAGGAAGGAAAAGCGGTGAACCGGCGACAGGGTCATGGGCAGCCAAGGCTCATTGATGCACGTGGGGAGCGAAGGCTGGCCCGTGTGGTCCGATCCAACAGACGAGCTACTGTAGCTCAAATTGCTGAAAAAGTTCATGCTGGTTCTTATAGAAAGGTGTCAGAACACACAGTGCATCGCAGTTTGTTGCGTATGGGGCTGCGTAGCCGCAGACCAGTCAGGGTGCCCATGCTGACCCCTGTCCACTGCCGAAAGCACCTACAATGGGCACGTGAGCATCAGAACTGGACCACGGAGCAATGGAAGAAGGTGGCCTGGTGTCATGAATCACGTTTTCTTTTACATCACATGAATGGCCGGGTGAGTGTGCGTCTCTTACCTGGAGAACACATGGCACCAGGATGCACTATGGGAAGAAGGCGAGTCGGCGGAGGCAGTGTGATGCTTTGGGCAATGTTCTGCTGGGAAACCTTGGGTCCTGCCATTCATGTGGATGTTACTTTGACACGTACCACCTACCTAAGCATTGTTGTAGACCATGTTCACCCTTTCATGGAAATGGTATTCCCTGATGGCATGGCCTCTTTCACCAGGATAATACGCCCTGCCACAAAGCAAAAATGGTTCAGGAATGGTTTGAGGACACAACAACAAGTTCAAAGTGTTGACTTGGCCTCCAAATTCCCCAGATCTCAATCCAATCGAGCATCTGTGGGATGTGCTGGACAAACAAGTCCAATCCATGGAGGCCCCACCTCGCAACTTACAGGATTTAAAGGATCTGCTGCTAACGTCTTGGTGCCAGATACCACAGCACACCTTCAGAGGTCTAGTGGAGTCCATGCCTCGACGGGTCAGGGCTGTTTTGGCAGCAAAAGGGGGACCTACACAATATTAGGCAGGTGGTTATAATGTTATGGCTGATCGGTGTATATACTCAGCAAGAAATGAAACGTCCTCTCAATTTCCACTTGCTTTGATTTTCAGCAAAATTAACGTGTAAATATTTGTATGAACATAAAAAGATTCAACAGCCAAGACATAAACTGAACAAGTTTCACAGACATGTGACTAACAGAAATGGAATAATGTTTCCCTGAACAAAGGTGGGGGGGGGGCAAAAAAGTAACAGTCAGTATCTGCTGTGGCCACCAGCTGCATTAAGTCCTGCAGTGCAGAATTAGTGTCCTAATTTTTTATAACTGTGACCTTAATTTCCTACTGTCTGTAAGCTGTTAGTGTCTTAACGACCGTTCCACAGGTGCATGTTCATTAATTGTTTATAATTCATTGAGCAAGCATGGAAAGCATTGTTTAAACCCTTTACAATAAAGATCTGTAAAGTTATTTGGATTTTTACAATTTGTTCTTTAAAATACAGTGTCCTGAATAAGGGACGTTTCTTTTTTGCTGAGTATATATTATAGTACATCAAAAGTGTCGTTGTCTTCAGCGCTCTTTGCTGCAGTTTGATGTGTCCCATGAAATCCAAGGTCTGCTGCTCAGGATTTTTTCTCAGAGTTACTCAGAATAACGTGCAATCTTTTCTCTGGACTTTGTGTGTTGTCATCCACTTTTTTTTTTGTCTGATCTTTGCATTTTCATTTTCCTTTTAACTTGGTTGGGCTGATTGATGGTGATTGATACTCATTGAAAGAATCCTATGATTGCTTCTATAGTTATAGAACTATGATATGATACAGGTTTGTGATTTGAAGACTCATGGGTAGGGCAAAGTTTTGAATTGGTCAAGGTAAAATGTTCCACTCTTTCTCAATGTGTTATATTATTATTATTATTATTATTATTATTATTATTATTATTATTATTATTATTATTATTATATATTTTTTTTAATTCTCCTGGTATGCATTCATCTCCCATGTAAAGCAGGGGCTTCTGTACCTCCGACAGGTAACTTGATACTGCATGCAAAACCAGGTCTTGGATAAACATCTAATGCACCTGTGAGCACAAGTGTAATCTAATACTTACCACTGATGTTTCCACTCCAGAAGATGTTATGTTTTTTCCAGTGTTAATAATGGTATGAAGAGACTTTATTATTTTAACATTTTATTAAAACATGTATTAACAATGGTGATGCCTAAAATCTGTGTCTAATGATCATATTCAATGAAAACCAGAAGATCCTTGATTCTAAAGATCTACAGTAGAGAACAATAGGTTCTCCATAATTTTTCCTGGAGATTTACAAGACATAACTGTATAGCATAGTATAGTATAAGGTCATCTGGTTTTCATTCCAACTCAGCTCTCAATTAAAGGATTTCAGTGGGGTGTCAAGATTAACTTCACATTCAGCCACTGCTTTGAGAGACATTTGTTAAGTCTCTCCCTAAATCACTCATTTCTACAGTCTGGGAAACATTGTTAGTGCCTGATCAACTAAGCAAGTCCAGTCCAGTTTAGTCCAGTCAATTCTCTGTGCTCAATGCAGGGAACTCTAGTCCTTTGGGGGGGGCTGAAGGAAGTTCAGGGGTCTATTGCAGATAATCTTGAAATGACTATCTTCAAAAACACTACCTGAATTGGGGGCTCCCTTGTAGGACAATTAAAGGGAAAGTAGATCCCCCTATACATCCCTGTACCACCCTCCAGTGGCTAACAATATTAAGGCGATGATCGATCTGCAGCTGCACTGCTTGAGTTTGCATATCTTGTAAGGGCGTCTCTCCAGCAGCAGTGAGGAATCCTCTGTCCCTGAGTGGGCGGACACAGTCGTGTCAAGAGGAGGGAGGCAGACAGAGCTGAAAGGCTGAAACTCTACGTAGAGGAGTTTGGCAAACAGACAGAGTTTACCGGAGGAGGAGAGCCTCAGTTTAAAGAGTATTGGAGTTGTAGGAACTACAATTTATTATCATGAATAAATTAATGATAATATATCTACAAAAATAAATACAGTTGTAGAGAAAGACAAGAGATTGAGTCAATTGAGAAGCACTGGTGACTTTGTTGTCAGCTTTCTAAACTGAGGACGAGTGAGAGAAACAAAGGATCCAGAGCAAGGAAAAAGAAAGCTGACATGAATAGCTCAGCTTCGGTAATGGGGGTGAAATATGTGAGCAGCGCTTTCACGGGCATTTGTGCCACCATTGGCTGCGGTGCCAGCATCATTGTTTTGCTGTGTGTGCTCCGGACCCGGTATGTTGAGCTCAAGGAGAAGAGAACCAGCGACGCCAACCTAATCATTGGCACCGTGGCCATATCCAACATGCTGATGTGCCTGAACACGGCGGTGTGGGCTCTAGATAATAGTGTCAACAATTTTTGCAAATACCCTGTCATTGCCACCATGGTCTTGTTTAACGAAGTTCTGACTGTGTGCACCAGCATCTGGTATAACGCCTTGCTCTGCCTCTATTACTGCCTCAAGATCCTCCCTGCAAAGACAGGCTGCTTCAGGGCCATCAAATCCCATCTCTCCCACTCGGTGCGCTGGGCGTTGTTGATCATCTTCTTCCTCTGCTTCGGCATGTCTTGGAACTCGCTTCTGAAGGGCCACTGCCAGCCCCAAAACCTCACCAACTCCACAGAGCTCCTGGCGACATATGAAAGTACAGTCAAACAGGAGAATCTTATCTTTACAGTTGTGGGCTCCTTCCTGTTCTTGGTGCTGCCCTTCACAGTCATGACGACCTCCTGCGTGGCCATCCTCCGCCACCTGCGGGCCCACATCCGCCGCATGAAGAGCGGCTGCAGTGAGTTCTCCTCGTTGCCACGTCTGGACAGCGAGCGGAGGGTGATGCGCTTGATGTCCTGCCAGGTGCTGCTGTACAGCGTCTCCCTCATCCTGTACACCTGGATGAGCTATTCCAACAGTGACGTGACACAGTTTCAATTCTACTCCACCATCCCCCTGACCCTGTTCTGCTTGACTACGTCCGTCAACTTTCTGCTCCGCAATCCCAACCTGCGTCAGAGTGCCACCTACCTGGGCCGCCGGGCTCTCTGTCAGGATGCCCCCAATCAACTGGACGAAGACCCCGAATGATGCCTCCTGGATATAGTATAGTATAGCATAGTATAGTATAAGCTCATCTGGTTTTCATTCCACCTCAGCCCTCAATTAAAGGTTTTCAGTGAGGAGTCCAGATTAACTTCACATTCAGCCACTGCTTTGAGAGACATTGTTAAGTCTCTCCCTAAATCACTAATTTCTACAGACTGGGAAACACGTTAGTGCCTGATCAACTAAGCAAGTCCAGTCCAGTTTAGTCCAGTCAATTCTCTGTGCTCAATGCAGGGAAATCTGGTCCTTGGGGGGGGGCTAAAGGAAGTTTAGGGGTCTGTTGCAGATAATCCTAAAATTATTGTATCTTTCAAAATACTACCTGAATTGGGGCTCCATTGTAGGACAATTAAAGGGAAAGTAGATCCCCCTGCACATCCCTGTACCACCCTCCAGTGGCTAAAATTATGAAGGAGACATATCATTTTTCAAAGTTATGATCGATCTGCAGCTGCACTGCTTGAGTTTGCATATCGTGTCAGGGCTTCTCTCCAGCAGCGGTGAGGAATGGTCTGTCCCTGAGCGGGCGGACACAGTTCTGTCAAGAGGAGAGAGGCAGACAGAGCTGAAAGGCTGAAACTACATAGAGGAGTTTGGAAACAGACAGAGCTCACCGGAGGAGGAGAGCCTCAGTTTAAAGAGTATTGGAGTTGTATGAACTAAGGGGTAAAGTTAATAAATGAATGACAAGATATCTATGAAAATAAATACATATGTAGAGAAGGACAAGAGGTCGAGTCAATTGAGAAGCACTGGTGACTTTGTTGTCTGCTTTCTAAACTGAGGACGAGAAAGAGAAACAAAGGATCCAGGGCAAGGAAAAGAAGAGAAAGCTGACATGAATAGGTCAGATTCTGGATTGGGGGGCAAATACGTGAGCAGCGCTTTAACAGGCATTTGCGCCTTCCTCGGCTGCAGTGCCAGCATCGTGGTCTTGCTGTGTGTGCTCCGGACCCGGCAGGTTGAGCTCAAGGAGAAGAGAACCAGCGACGCCAACCTAATCATCGGCACCGTGGCCATATCCAACATGCTGCTGTGCCTGAACACGGCGGTGTGGGTTCTAGATAGTGGTATCAAACATTTTTTGCAAATACCCTGGCATCGCCTTCATGGTCTTGTTTAACCAAGATCTGACCGTGTGCACCAGCATCTGGTACAATGCCTTGCTCTGCCTCTATTACTGCCTCAAGATCCTCCCTGCAAAGACAGGCTGCTTCAGGGTTATCAAGTCCCATCTCTCCTGCTTGGTGTGCTGGGCGTTGTTGATCATCTTCTTCCTCTGCTTCGGCATGTCTTGGAACTCGCTTTTGAAGGGCCACTGCCGGCCCCAAAACCTCACCAACGCCACAGAGCTGCTGTTGACGTATGACTGTACAGTCAAACAGGAGAATCTTATCTTTACAGTTGTGGGCTCCTTCCTGTTCTTGGCGCTGCCCCTCACAGTCATGACGGCCTCCTGCGTGGCCATCCTCCGCCACCTGCGGGCCCACATCCGCCGCATGAAGAGCGGCTGCAGTGAGTTCTCCTCGTCGCCACGTCTGGACAGCGAGCGGAGGGTGATGCGCTTGATGTCCTGCCAGGTGCTGCTGTACAGTGTCTCCCTCATCCTGTACATCATGTTGAGCTATTCCAGCAATGTTTTGCCACAGTTTCAGCTCTACGCCAACATCCCCCTGACCCTGTTCTGCTTGACCACGTCCGTCAACTTTCTGCTCCGCAATCCCAACCTGCGTCAGGGTGCCACCTACCTGGGCCGCCGGGCTCTCTGTCAGGATGCCCCCAATCAACTGGACGAAGACCCCGAATGATGCCTCCTGGATATAGTATAGTATAGCATAGTATAGTATAAGCTCATCTGGTTTTCATTCCACCTCAGCCCTCAATTAAAGGTTTTCAGTGAGGAGTCCAGATTAACTTCACATTCAGCCACTGCTTTGAGAGACATTTGTTAAGTCTCTCCCTAAATCACTAATTTCTACAGACTGGGAAACACGTTAGTGCCTGATCAACTAAGCAAGTCCAGTCCAGTTTAGTCCAGTCAATTCTTTGTGCTCAATGCAGGGAAATCTGGTCCTTGGTGGGGGGGCTAACGGAAGTTATGGGGTCTGTTGCAGATAATCCTAAAATTATTGTATCTTCCAAAACACTACCTGAATTGGGGGCTCCATTGTAGGACAATTAAAGGGAAAGTAGATCCCCCTGCACATCCCTGTACCACCCTCCAGTGGCTAAAATTATGAAGGAGACATATCATTTTTCAAAGTTATGATCGATCTGCAGCTGCACTGCTTGAGTTTGCATATCGTGTCAGGGCTTCTCTCCAGCAGCGGTGAGGAATGGTCTGTCCCTGAGCGGGCGGACACAGTTCTGTCAAGAGGAGAGAGGCAGACAGAGCTGAAAGGCTGAAACTACATAGAGGAGTTTGGAAACAGACAGAGCTCACCGGAGGAGGAGAGCCTCAGTTTAAAGAGTATTGGAGTTGTATGAACTAAGGGGTAAAGTTAATAAATGAATGACAAGATATCTATGAAAATAAATACATATGTAGAGAAGGACAAGAGGTCGAGTCAATTGAGAAGCACTGGTGACTTTGTTGTCTGCTTTCTAAACTGAGGACGAGAGAGAGAAACAAAGGATCCAGGGCAAGGAAAAGAAGAGAAAGCTGACATGAATAGGTCAGATTCTGGATTGGGGGGCAAATACGTGAGCAGCGCTTTAACAGGCATTTGCGCCTTCCTCGGCTGCAGTGCCAGCATCGTGGTCTTGCTGTGTGTGCTCCGGACCCGGCAGGTTGAGCTCAAGGAGAAGAGAACCAGCGACGCCAACCTAATCATCGGCATTGTGGCCATATCCAACATGCTGCTGTGCCTGAACACGGCGGTGTGGGTTCTAGATAGTGGTATCAACAATTTTTGCCAATACCCTGGCATCGCCTTCATGGTCTTGTTTAACCAATTTCTGACCGTGTGCACCAGCATCTGGTACAACGCCTTGCTCTGCCTCTATTACTGCCTCAAGATCCTCCCTGCAAAGACAGGCTGCTTCAGGGCCATCAAATCCCATCTCTCCCACTTGGTGCGCTGGGCGTTGTTGATCATCTTCTTCCTCTGCTTCGGCATGTCTTGGAACTCGCTTCTGAAGGGCCACTGCCGGCCCCAAAACCTCACCAACTCCACAGAGCTCCTGGCGACATATGAAAGTACAGTCAAACAGGAGGATCTTATCTTTACGGTTGTGTGTGTTTTAATCGGCTTGGTGCTGCCCTTCACAGTCATGATGGCCTCCTGCGTGGCCATCCTCCGCCACCTGCGGGCCCACATCCGCCGCATGAAGAGCGGCTGTAGCGAGTTCTCCTCATCGCCACGTCTGGACAGCGAGCGGAGGGTGATGCGCTTGATGTCCTGCCAGGTGCTGCTGTACAGCGTCTCCCTCATCCTGTACACCTGGATGATCTATTCCGGCGACACTGTGTCACAGTGTTGGTTCTACTCCACCATGCCCCTGACCCTGTTCTGCTTGACCATGTCCGTCAACTTTCTGCTCCTCAATCCCAACCTGCGCCAGAGTGCCACCTACCTGGGCCGCCGGGCTCTCTGTCAGGATGCCCCCAATCAACTGGGCGAAGACCCCGAATGATGCCTCCTGGATATAGTATAGTATAGCATAGTATATAGCTGTGTGAACGGGGAGTGCTGCTGAAGGCTGCTTGCTTCAGCCCTGTCTGTAGTTGGTATTGTACCGCTGTCTCTCTTTGGATCTCGTACATGTTTCAAAAAATAACACTGTAGTCCAAAAAGTTTAAATAAAATATAAATGAATGCTCCATTCTTATATTTACCTATATGCTTTCTTGTCACTGACTTGATAAGGGAACTTTTAAAAACATCACCTTGGAGGAAGAGTTTAATAACTGAGATAAACGCTTACAGCACCAAAATGATCCATCACTACATTTAAAGCATTTCTTTAATCCTATTTCCTATTGTTTTAGTTAATAATTACTAATTTACAGTGGCAATATACTATTATTATAATTAGTTGTCCCAGGTTGAAGCTGGGTTATTTGTTTATCATTATTATTATTATTATTATTATTAATAATAGTTTGAACAGTGTGTACATGTACACTTTGTAACACTGACTGGTAGGTTAACCTTTCAATATTTTGTTCTAGTTAATTGTGAATATATCTATCATGTAATATATATATATATATATATATATATATATATATATATATATATATATATATACTTTCTTGAAGTACATATATAGTATATATATATATATATATATATATATATATATATATATTCTTGTTATTTATGAGATTAGTATAGTACTGTAAACTGATTTTAACTATATTCATTTGTTTTTTTAATATATCAAAATGGAACCTATTGTGTGTTCAGTGTGTTTTCTATGTCCGCTTCTAAGCTTTAATAAATGTATTATGTTCCTTTGTAACGTACAGTAATAATAATAATAAATAATATAATTTGTAAAGTGTTTTGATGTACATTTTCTTTTTCAGACAATTCAGCTCCTTTTAGAATAAATCCGTGGGTAATTAATAAGAGATGTGATTTATGTATATATTTGTGTCCTTTTCTTTATTTCTGTATGATGTGTCCAAGAAAAGTGCAAAGCTAGCACTGCTTAAAGACTGCCAAGACGTTTTGTTTCTACTCAGAATAATTGTACTTCAGTTCATTTTTACTTTAAAGTTTCAATCATGTGTTTTTGATTCACAGTTGTCCTACGTGCAGTGTGAGTGAAGAGAGCGGGAAGATTATTCAGCCAGGCAAACTACCAATAAGAATTGTGTATTCATTTATTTATTTATTTGGAAAGAGGGAATTGAAATCTTTGTACAGGAAGTCATTCAACCTGCGAAATCGAAACTTATCAACATGGCTTCTGCTGCCGGGCTTGTGGACGGTCTGTCCTGCGGGCTGTGCCACGAAATTTACCGCGACCCCCTGGAGCTGCCCTGCGGACACTTCTACTGCCGGTGAGCGCGGAGCCACGGCCGGCCGGCGGCACCAATTCAGCCAAAAGGGAGCACATTTCTGCAGCCTACCTGGGGACTTGAGTCACAGGAAAGTGAAAAACTGACAGTCATTGAAATGCACGCATCAGAAAGCTACATAATAATAATAATAATAATAATAATAATAATAATAATAACTAAATGGCGCAGGACTCGGTGACTCATCACCACGAGGAGTATTAGTACTTCAATGACTCATCAACTTTTTTACAAACTCTAAACACAACGCCTTCACGTAAACTCAAAAGATCCTGTCACTCATAAGGGGTTATTTGTTCTTCTCCTCCTCCTCCCGTTTCAGATCCTGTGTAGATGATTTACAGCAGCAACAGGAGACCCCAAGCTGCCCGCAGTGCCGAGCGGAGTTCTCCCCTGCAGCCGTCAGGTCCAACCCCGTGTTGAACGCCCTGCTGGCACACTGGAGGGCCGTCCCCCGCCCGCCGTCCCCGCCGGATCGCCCCCTCTGCCCGGCTCACGGGCGGGCGCTGGACCGCTACTGCCTGGGCGACGCGGAGCTGCTGTGCGTGGACTGCCGCGACTCCCGGCCGCACCTGTACCATGAGGTGCTCAACGCCAGGGACGCCGTGCAGGAGTTCAAGGTGGGACAGAGTTCAGATAAAACATCCAGTGGTTTATAGCGCCTTTCGCAAACAAGAGCCACAGAGCTTCACACATTAGAGAACAGAAACCACCACTACAACGAAAAGTGTCAAGTTATTTTGTCTGCATGTGAAATGACTGGATACGCAGTGGCGCCCCCAGGATTTGGCCACCAAAACCAAAAGCCATAACTGAATTTCAGGAATTGTATTATGCTGTTGTAGTATATAGGATTGTGAGTTACGGAATCGCGTAGTGATATACTTTGGTTTATTTTGTTACAGTTATTGTTGCTAATTATTTGATGTGCATGAGCTAATACCGGTGCAGTTCACATTTTGAGTTCCACAACAATCCTGTTTTAATGTGTTATGTATTTTTATATATGTGTTAGGCGATCAATAGTTCTTCAAATAGGCTAGTTGTCCTTTTCCTTAAAAAGACAAATATACAGGTTTAATTTGAAGGAGTACATTGATTGTAAGGAACAAAACATTTACTGGGAACAAGCCTACTCAAGTTTGAAAACACCATACAGAGGCCTCCAATTATTTTCAATACAGCTTTATTCGGCTGTTGCTGCGTCTTATGTCCAAAAATGAAAAACAAAACAAAAAAGCATAATCATGGACAACAATATACATTTTACTATAGCCTATGGTCGGAGTGGGTCAAAAGCGGCTGGCTGCCTGGCTATGCATTTATCATTATAATCTTTCACATTAACTATTATGAAAAATATACGTTATTGATTTAAATGAATAGTACCTAATGTAAAATATCAGATAGAAGCATATGCATGTGCGATTCGCTAGGGGGGGCAGTGGGGGGGCATTGATTGTATCAGGGTGGCAGTGCCCCCCCCTGGCCACCCCTTGGCGGCGCCACAGGTTATGAATTATTTTTAAGGTAGTATGCTGGTTTATATCAGTCATAGTTTGCAGTTGAAATGTAGGCTAGGAATTGTTTGCATCAGGAATAAAATGTCAAATTAAGTGGGTTAGTAGCTGTAGTATAATAGCAAATATGTTCATAATCACGATAGTATTTAGATATATAGTTAGTATATGTAAGTATAATCATGATGTCTCATACAATGGAAATAGTTCCAAGAGTAAGGGGTTTTTACATCATGAAGTGTCTATAATATGCAAATACGAGCACAAAAAGGAAAATACAAAATGTTTTTAATAGTGTCATAAAGGAACAAGAATTGTTGAATTGTTGTACGTGACCATGGATCAAATATGAATCTGTAACATTTTTGTACCCTACAAGATTGTAGTGTGGTGTATCATAGTAAACACCTAGTAAACTATAGTTTATCATGGTACAATTTAATGGTTAAAAATGATAAGGCGTAGTAGTGTAGCTTGGTAAAATCAACATGATAAAAATGCAGTAAATGAAAGGTAAGAATACTGTAGAATTGTGGTAAAATAATTGTAAAATAATTATAAAAGGTGATTTAAATCCACTTAATTCATTCATTTTAAATTGCAAGTTGTTGGTTCATAGCTAGTTAGAAAGCAGAGTTGAAAGCTTTCAATCGCATAGCTGTCTATCCCTTTTATGTCTCTATGTCACTTTCATCTCTCCCTTTCTTATATCCCAATCATGTATATCATGTCACTATCATTATTTTAAAATGATCACATTTGCGATAATTAATTTTGTATCATTGAAGTGTGATGTCAAGACTGTGGATCCTATGGCATCTTAAGTAGGGGTAGAGAATTCGAAGAACACAACATGACACGTTACTGTGTTAATAGGCTCCCACAGCACACTGCGCAACACAACACTTTATAGCTCTATTACCACAGTATTCCACACTACACTTTACTGTGTTTACCACAGTGCAGCACACTACATTGTATTGGGTATTTGACCATTATTTTAGTGGTTATAGTTAGTGTTTAAATTAACGTAATAATACTAAAGATCTTGCAAGAGAGCAAGACAGCATGTTATCTCACAATCAGACTAATTAAAACCATCTAATCTTTCACTCCAGTTCAGTAATATAATTCATTCTGTTCTCTTCCCCTCAGGAGAAATTTGAAAACTCTGCCGCGAAGCTCAAAGGACGAATGGAACGACTGAGCTCCCAGAAAGATGGCTACACGGCCCTGCTACAGGGAATAGAGGTGAGAGGGTGGGACACTGAGTTAGCGTGACGGTTCATATTGCAGATTATTCGAGATTCATTTGCCACACATTTGCTACTGTTTTTCTGCGTCTCTAATAATTTCCTCAAGCTATGAAAGGAATTGAATAGGATCTATTCCAAACAGAGCATAGAAAAAATCTCGATTAAATGTGTATCAAACCTACTGTAGGACACTGGACTTTGGTACCCTGATAAGCTGCCACCACCTTTATATGACAGGTGAGGTCTGGCTTAAGAGATCCCCACAGATTCGGAAAGGTAAAAGCACAAACATACACCAAAAAAACAATTCAAACCATTTATTAAAAACCAATGTATCAATGACATCAAGAGAAGAAACAATTGACAGGTTTTGCTACAAGTCTGGTGTAATTTGTTTAAAACTATCGTCAGTTTCCATTAAACTTGTACCTACACAATTAATAATCCTTTATACAACAACATCAGTTAAAAACAACTCATAACTCCTTTATTGCACACAGTCAACCCAGACTGATAGTAGAGAGAGAGAGAATGTGAGAGTGAATGTGAATGTGAATGTGAGAGTGTGAGACCCAACTTCAGACTCTAGCAATGTGGACAGTGGACAGTACTTCACGCTCCTCGGGTAGAGAGCATCCTTCGCAGTGTGGCGACTGGAGTCTCGGGTTTCATTCAGGACCAAACGCGGAGCGCAGAGGAGCGGATCCGGGAGAGCTTCGGGAAGCTGCGCTCGTTCATGGAGGAAGAGGAGCGGGCTGCGCTGCAGAGGCTGTGGGAGCAGGAGGGGGTGGCCCGGGTGGCGGTCATGGAGGCGGTGCAAGCGGCAGACGAGGGGCTGCAGCTGCTGGCAGGCAGTCTGGATGCTCTGCAGCTCCAGCTTAAGGAGGAGGACAACGTGGCTTTTTTGAAGGTAAAATACTGTCCACACTGCGGCCCTTGACAGGTGAGGCAGTGCAGGAGTGACATCTAACGCGCTTTTGTTTGTACTTTCCAGAACATAGAAGACACTCGCCAAAAGTAAGTTTTATTTTATTTCTTATTTGTTTAAGTTTATTCTTTATTTCACCAAGGGGTATAATGTAGATGTTTGCTTTTTTAATGTATTTATATGTTTCTAAAGTGAAAATACCATTTAAATAAATACATATATACATACACACACAACCTGTAAGTTGCATTATGGTTCTTACTCCTGCTTTTGATGCTCTTGTAAATTAGGCTCCCTCCCCAATGCTTTGTGGCCTATTGACCTAACCAGGTGCAATGTGTGCCTGCTTGCCTCCCAGGGCCGATGTGATCCTGGGAGCCATTCCGGAGCCCAGCGTGACCTCAGAGCAGCTGCTGTGGGCGGGGCCTCTGCAGTTCTGGGTCTGGAAGAAGATGCGCAGTGTCCTGGATCTTGGTAGGGGGTGCTGTTAGGGGACGCCACATGGAGTTGTGGCTAGGGCTTATCAGAGGGTCAGGGCTAAGCTCCAGATTTCTGCTTGCTTTCTCGGTTTTACATATTACATTTTAACTGTTAATAGTCCCTTGCCTCTCTCTCTCTCTCTCTCTCTCTCTCTCTCTCTCTCTCTCTCTCTCTCTCTATCTCTCTCTCTTTTGCCATGCAGCGCCCATCAGCTTCAAGCTCAACAAGGAGACGGCCTGTCCCTTCCTGAAGCTGGACAGCAACACCCGGGTACACTGTGGGGACAAGAGGCGGGATGTCCCGGACCTGCCCCAGAGGTTCGACCCGGCGGCCTGCGTGCTGGGCGAGCCTGGTTTCTCGGAGGGGGTCCACTACTGGGAGGTGGAGGTGGGGGAGAAGAAGGAGTGGGGCCTGGGGGTGGCCAGGGACTCGGTGAAGCGCAAAGGCGAGATGCGGCTCTGCCCTGCCCAGGGGTTCTGGGTGCTGGTGCGGCAGGAGGACCAATATGGTGCCTACACCTCCCCGCCCACCCCGCTGTCTGTCTCCCCGCGGCCCACGAGGATTGGGATCTGCCTGGACTACGCTGCGGGGAAGCTGTCCTTCTTCAACCCCGACCGTCCCGCTCACATCTACAGCTTCCAGGCCTCCTTCGCTGGGCCGCTGCACCCCTTCTTCTTTGTGGGCGTCTCGATCAGCAAAGACATCCCGCTGAGCATCGTCCCGGCTCAGGTGTAAGTGGGCTGTCTGTGCGGCTGCTTGCTCAGGAACAAGTGTGCTGGATGAGGCTCTGGTCTCTCCAGCACCTGCTGGCAAAATAGAACAGAATCAGATTAACTAGTGTGTCGTGTGTCCCCCCCCACTAGAAAGGCATACGACTGCGTGGAAATGCTGCTGCTGGAGTTGGGCTGTCGGGGGGTTTCACATTGCGGGGCCACATCTTCTGTGTCTCTGGTGTTGATGTTGGAAATGTGACAGCATTATCAGTACTACTATGTAGAAGAGGCGTAGTTTAAACTTAGAAAGATCACAGATGGTTATCATTTTAAAGACAAGTGTAACATAAGGAAACAGTAAATTAAACGCAGAAGAATTTTATACATACTGTATAACAATTATATAATATCAACAACTTGGACTGAGACTCTCTGGATATACTTTGTGTGCATGTGACAGTACGTTCTGCAAAATATATTATTGAATGCGGATGGTATGGTGCATGTTTCTTTCATCGACAGTTTGTAGGTGAGTGTAAGTAGGAGCAGTCGGGTGAGGAGTAGTATGCATAAGTGATAGTATGTGTTGTAGAACAATCAGTCTTCAATCGGGTTAGAACGTTTGTTGCAATGCCTTTATTACACGTGACGTGGAGAACAGCAGTGAATCAAGAAGAATCCAAAGTTGTTCTGCCTTTATTTTAATAGTCAGAGCTTTTATACACAAAAATCAAAGAGCTGGTTATAATCAGAAAGTCATTACTATGTTATCTTAAAAGTTAGCTAAGCAGAATATATATCATTAGAGGACAGAGTTCATAGGTCAACACATGGTTCTAGGAAACAGGCACTTAAGTCATACCGTTTGACATTGTCTCCAAGGTTCTCATTGTAAATAACAAACAGAAATCAAGCTACCTTCTGGCCTGACCTAACTTGACCTTAGCTTTCTTAAGTATACAAGAGAGAAAAACAGGTATGAGAGAAATAATTTCTAACTTTCCTTCCACATATGTGACAGAAAGTAGCTCAGTAGTGGTTGTATACAAGCAAGTGTGTAAAAAGACATACATGTGTGTCAGGAGGGGCGGTGATAATACTGCAGTATATGTAACAGTACTACACTATACTACTACACTGTATTATACAACAACTATGACATATGAATATAGCAGTCATTATTACTGCCTAGTTTGTGACCCTATGAAGCCAATTGATTTCACGCTATCATACTCTACTGTACCATAATATACTCTACCAAGGTGATCATTTTCCAGGGAATGTGTGTATCTATGTTTGCGTAATTATCATTTGGTCTGTGTGTGCACGCTGCCTTGCGCCCTGTGTCTGATGGGTTGAGCTCTGGCTCACTGTGACCCAGTACTGGATAAAGCATGAATGAAAGTGCACGCATGGATGGACTCCAGTGGAAGGGTTGACACTACTCTCCTCTAGTGGTGAGCGTTTGACAGATTGAGGCCACATGGCCGTGGTGTGCCCAGTGAAGTCAGCCCCCCTGTCTCAGACGACAAGGTTTGGTCTGCTTCCCCCTCGTGGTTGTATGGTGCATAGATGCACGTCAGAGCTCCAGTTGCTGGAGAAAGTGGCTTTTACATCTTTTACAATGGAACTAAACTACTCACATATTATGGATCATGCAACCATTCACCTCATTAATGTCTCTCTGTACCCCTCTCTCTCTCAGTCAAGAATAAAGAACAAACTTTCATTTTTTCTTTTAACGGATGTAAGCCCATGAAATACTGGCTTTATACAAAATAAATGAATGCCATTAATGCAGTAGAGAGGAAAATATCCTCTATCACTAAACAGCAGCTCCTGTAAGCAGAATGTCGTCTTCAACAATAAGTCCTAAACTGCTTAACTGCATGGTATTGCATTGTCCTCGCCACCAGGGGCCAATTGCCAAAAATAAAGATATTGTGAAACAAACATTCATAATACGTCTACAAATACTTATTAGTAATGAAGGCGGATGTTGTAAAACCTGCTTAGACGAATTCGAATCAGGCAGAGCGACGGACACCTCCTATCGGCAGAGCGCTCGGCCGGTCTTTGGAAGACGGGGTCCTGAGAGGAAATCTCCTGTACATGTGGGTATTTCCTACGAGTTTCATCAGACGACTGTGTGTTCAATACCGGGAGTGGAAACTGCTGTAATTCTTCCTTGTGCCAAATCTGTCGCTTCCCGTCGCATTAGGTGAGTCTAGGCCATGGTTACAGTCAATGGCGAATACAGGTTAATGTCTGAGTAAATGCGACTGAAGTCTGTTTTTATTAATTGTTGTGAAAGTTGACACTTGGAGGAACTCTCAAATTAACGCAAATAATAATACAGCACCACTCCGGTGGGTTAGGCATTTCGTAATTATTGTTATTAATGTATTACTGACTACAGGGTGATCGGCAATGCATATCTGGTTAAACAGTTTCGTTGCAGCGATTGTTTTGGGAGGTACCTGGTGGCACAACAATGCAGCTGATTGACAAGTGCACAACCCGTGTGTCCGCCCTGCCTGTATGCACAGTGCGCCTGTTATGTTGTTTAGGGGAAATTCAACTGCGACACAAAGATAAGCGAAACTAACAGCAGCAGAAGAGAAAATGCGATGTTAGAGAGCATTGCATCAGTGACAGTAAATTAGAGCTTGAATCAATACATCTCCATCTGTGTAGTATAATGATATGTATCTGATCATATACTTTCTTCTTTCACCGTGCAGTTACTATACACGTCTGTGGTTTTTATAGTTTAAATTGAAACAATCCCAAGTGATATGTATTGACTGCTGCTCTTCCATCTCTCCTATGGTACCTGTGTCAGTGTGGAGAGTTTATTCTGAATACTATGCATTCAAATCAAAAGCACAAGAGGAGGTGATGCAAGAGGAAGGGCTTCTTTCAAATACATTTTGATTAGTGATCAGGATGCAGATCAGGCTTAGTGTTGGTCTAGGACGTAGACCAACACTAAGCCTGATTTGCACCCTAATAATGAAAATGTGAAAGGGTCGTGCCTTAACCTCACCATAAACTAAACTTAGACTCTAGGTTTAGTTTATGGTGAGGTTAAGGCTTATGACCCTTTCACACTTTCATCCTCTACCTACCCAGCTTTGCACACAGTTAGAGGATTTGACAACATTCTTTCATACAACAGTTTCGATAAGCGGGTCAGATCTGCGGTCACTGCAGGGAGTCCACAGTGCTAGGGGCCTTTCCGCTCGCTCTACCCGGGTCAGTGCTGGCTGGCTGGCTGACCCAGCCCCTGATGCAGGTCGCTCTTCAGCTGGGTCGACGCACGTTCTGTTGGTGGATGTGCTTTCACACCAGGGCCGGAGGCGATTCCAGTTTTCCCACTCCAATTCCAGTTATGTTTTTAATTCCTTTTTCAATTCAGTTCCAATTCTGGTAGAGCCAATTGGTCAGGGGCAGAAAGAATTGGAATTGGAATTTGGAATGGTTCTGAAAAAGGGAATTAGATTTTGACCCAGACCCCTTGTCACCCTGGGTGGATAAAAAGGGGTTCATCAGTGGGTTGGTGCGTTAGTACGTGGGATGGCTCAGTAAAGCAAATTTCCCACACAGATGAGTGTCTCTGCCAGTGGGGAGTAGCTCAGATATTGCTTTGGGTGGGCTACAAATAACTCTAGATTTTCCCTTGTTTTGTGTGTAATTTTCACTTTTTGTAAAGGTCTTTAGAATAATGTTTTTTCCCTTTCTAAATCAAGATTACAATATGTATGCATTGAAAAGCATTATTATTCCTGATTCTATTACTTCTAGTACTTTTATTGGTATTAAAATTCTATTATTATCATTTGCATTATCATCACTGCTACTACTACTGTATCTATTGAAGCATTAAGTATCGTTTCTCCTGTAACAGCATGGCGACCCTGTACGTCTCCCCGCACTCGGACGATTTCCGCAGTCAGCTGGTTCTGATTGCTGCCCAGTTCTCTGCCCCCAAGCCGGCGCTGGGGAAGGGGGTTCCGTCGGGCCAGGGGCTACCCTGCCTGGTGCTGAGCGATGGTCTGGTGCTGTCGGGGGCGTTGGCGGTGGCGTGGTACCTGTGTCCCGAGAGACTGACTGGGATGGAGCTGAAGGAGGCTTCCCTGATCCGCCAGTGGCTGAGCTTCGCGGAGAACGAAGTGACGCCTGTGGCCTGCGGTGCTGCCTTCCCCCTGCTGGGGGTGCTGAACACTAACAATCAGGTAGGTGGGGGCGAGCCACACTGATGGAATGGGTGCCGGTGAAAGAGAACTGCACTCGACCGACTGCACTCAGCACTGTCTCTTCCATGCATCTCTTTGCACAGACTGCCGACCGGGCCCGCTCCGAGCTGCGCAAGGTCCTGGGCTTTCTGGACGCCCATCTGAAGCTGCGCACCTTCCTGGTTGGGGAGAGGGTGACCCTGGCGGACGTCGCGGTGGCCAGCACTCTTCTGCTGCCCTTCAAATACGTGAGTCCTTTTGCACCTCTGCTCCTGTGATTCCCCTCCACAACACCTTTAAGTCCAGTCCAGTCCCGCCATTGCTAAATGTATCATCTCAAGTATTTTTCTTTACCAGCCTGTTCAATGCAGCCATTGTCACTGTGTCACAGGTGCTGGAGCCGGGGCTGCGGAAGTCCCTGATGAACGTGACGCGCTGGTTTGAGACCTGTGTCAACCAGCCACAGTTCAGACAAGTCCTGGGCAAGGTGGCGCTATGCGAGAAAGCGGTGCCGGTCCAGCCCAAACCCAGCTCTGCTCCGGCGGCACCCACTTCCAGCGGTAGGCGACTGGGAAAGAGTGCCTGTAGTCAGAAAGGGGAAAAAAAAGAAAAAAAGATATTCAAATGAATACTTTCATGCGATCAATGTTACTTGTGTAATGTGGTTGAAATATACATATATGTTTTTAAACCAAGAAATTTGCTTTGGTACATTAATTTGTACTGGGTATAATCTCTTGTCTGGTTAACCAACCAGAATAATTGTGTAGTTGTTTGTTGATCTTCAGAATACCTGTCCTTGTAAATCCTGTGATGGGATTTGTCCTTGTGCTGGGGCAGAAGAGATTGTTGTCATTGTGATTGAGATTCATTGTGATCTGACTGTCGCTCCAGATCTGCCATCTAGCGTTGTGCCCCTGTGCCCCTGTGCCTCTGTGTTGCAGGTCACGTGCAGCCGAGTGCCGCCGCCCCCCCCAAGACCGAGGCCCAGCTGAAGAAAGAAGCCAAGAAGAAAGAGAAGCTGGAGAAGTTCCAGCAGAAGAAGGATATGGAGCAGAAGAAGCAGCAGCAGCAGGCTCAGACAGAGGTATTCTGCACTGGCACTTTAAATCGGCCTGTCACCACTCATATAGCACCCCCGGCACGAAACATCTGTCTCTGGGAGCGGCCTCTCTCCCTCCCTCTTGCGCTCATCGTCCCGACTGCTTTCTCTTCCAGAAAAAGAACAAGCCAGAGAAGAAGGAGAAGAAGGACCTGGGTGTCATAACCTATGACATCCCCACCCCGCCGGGGGAAAAGAAAGGTAGGGGAGAGGTTTTGCAGGGATTTCATGAACTCCCAGTGTGAGCCATCGAACATGAATAATAACAATAATGTAATAATCTATGCTAATCAATAGAAATATGAACAGCTTGCCTTGGACTTGCATAAGAATATTTGAATCTATGCTAATTAATAACATTATGCCTCAGACTTGAATGGGATGAGTCCCTGCTGGCTCTGGTCTCAGGGTGACCGAGCCCTGGCCTGATGGTAGGCCCTGATGCCTGTGTGTTCTCTGCAGATGTGAAGTGCCCCATGCCCGACTCCTATAGCCCCCAGTACGTGGAAGCGGCCTGGTACCCCTGGTGGGAGAAGCAGTCCTTCTTCAAGCCGGAGTATGGGGTGAGTGGGTCGGGTCCGGGGACGCCGTGCAAACGCCCTGGTAGACGCACAGCTGGTGGTAGATTCACTGTAGTGTGGCAGTGGTCTCCAGTCCACTGTGTTTAGTGATGTGTGTCCAGTTCTGATTGTTGTTCATAGTTTAGTGTCAGGTTTGTCTGTCTATGCTTTTCTGTAGAGTTTATTTACAGTGCAGCAAATGCCCACTTAACTATCTGAATTTGTGTTGTGGCTTAACTGGACAGAGCAGAAGATTCAGAGAGGCAGAGAGAACCTGTTAGATTGAAGGGCCTCCAGAATCATGATCAAGGCTAAGTCGTTGTGCGTTTCCATGTTGGCTCTCTTTCAGCGCAAGGATCTGTCCCAGCCTAACCCGAAAGGCGTGTTCATGATGTGTATCCCTCCGCCCAATGTGACCGGATCCCTGCACCTCGGCCACGCCCTCACCAACTCCATTCAGGACTCACTGACGCGCTGGTGAGGACGTCTCTCTGCAGCTGGCAGTGTGTCTCCGCAGAGGGAATCTGGTGTGATCTGTAACACTGACGCACACGTCCCCTCCATCTCTCGGTCTCTCAGGCACAGGATGCGTGGAGAGACGACGTTGTGGAACCCTGGCTGTGACCACGCGGGCATCGCCACCCAGGTGGTGGTGGAGAAGAAGCTGTGGAAGGAGCAGGGCAAGAACCGACACGACCTGGGAAGAGACGCCTTCATCGCCGAGGTCTGGAAGTGGAAGAACGAGTGAGTCTGGGGAGGAGTAAAAAGAGGGAGGGGATGGTGGAATGAGGAAGTGATTGGAGAGATGGTACAAGCTGAGGGAGAATAGAGAGAGTGGACTGGACAAGGGAGGCAGGTGGAGATGTAGTGGGTGAGGGTGGAAGGAAAGGAAAAGAAGGGATGGGGATAGCTCTGCTCAGGAGCTCAGACTGGCTGACCTGCGCTGTCCTGTTTCTCAGGAAGGGAGACCGCATCTACCACCAGCTGAGGAAACTGGGCTCGTCTCTGGACTGGGAGAGGGCCTGCTTCACCATGGACCCAGTGAGTCAGGGCTGGGGCCGCCGCCGGAGATCTCGGGAGTCACAAAACTCCTTGTCAGTTCAGTGTGTTCAAAACTCGCCCCTCTCCCCTTCTCCCTCTCTCCCTCCCTCTGTAGAAACTGTCCTACGCAGTGCAGGAAGCCTTTGTACGGATGCATGAGGAGGGGGTGATCTACAGGAGCAAGCGCCTGGTCAACTGGTCCTGTACGCTGAACTCCGCCATCTCGGACATCGAGGTCAGTGTAATAGAAAGGGACGGTGTCTGTAATTCCCCTGCGTTTTCAAGGCTAAAGGAATCCTAGATAGATCTGGTTCCTCAACAACTCTTGTATTCTGTTTTCCTCACTTCTCCTGAACATGAACAAGAGAGAGGAGAGAGAGAGAAATTCTCATATCACTTAGTTATCCTCATGAACCAGGTCAAGTGAGAGATTCAGTAACAGGTGGGAATCTAGTCTCTAATAGAGGCTTGTTGGTGCTTACGTTTCATGGGGACTGGGAACTGGGATATGTTTTTATTTTCTGTAGAGGCATCTACTGATAGCGGGTTTTGGCTTCCCCAGGTGGATAAGAAGGAGCTGACGGGCCGGACACTGCTGCCTGTCCCGGGATACAAAGAGAAGGTGGAGTTCGGAGTCCTGGTGTCCTTCGCCTACAAGATTGAAGGATCTGGTGAGTGTAGGGGGGGGAGTCGACCGCATTTCTGTATCAATTTCCAAACTGCTGAAGTCCAACTCCAGTTAAGGGTGTTTTGATTTTCATTTCAAACTTGGGGACCCCTAACTCTCCAGGACCAAGGCTGCAGACCTCTATGTTGCTGGACTGTTCTATAGAGTACTGTACCGCACCGTGTACGTTTGAGGTCCGATGCTGTTCTTTTTCCCACCCCCTGGCTGTGAGTCTGACTCTGTGCTCTGTGTTTCAGACGAGGAGGTGGTTGTGGCCACCACTCGTATAGAGACCATGCTGGGAGACACTGCGGTGGCCGTTCACCCTGAGGACCCCCGATACCAGGTCAGTACCCTCTGAGGAGAGGGAGGAAGGGGTAGACATCTTTCTCCATCTCGATCAGACCTTTAAAAAAATATATCGATCCAGCATCTATCATTTTGTCTCTCCCAAGATAGTGTGAACTGATAGAGGTGGGAGCTTGCATTCAGCTGCAGATCTTAAACTGTCTTGCGAAACAAAGGCCTCTAGACACAAAGATCAGCTTCTCAGGAACTGCCAATGCATTATTTTTTCTTTTCTTTTTGATCATTTCTTCTGCTTCCACACCCAACAGCATCTGAAAGGCAAAACTGTGCATCACCCATTCTGCGACCGCAAGATGCCCATTGTGTTTGATGACTTTGTGGACATGAGCTTTGGAACAGGTGAAAAGGGAGAACGTTGGGGCAGAGACACTTTCACACACTTTCACTCACACTCATACACTGATGCGTACACACTCTCACACTCTGACACGCGCGCACTCTCGCACACCTACACACACCGCTACACCATTCGTACCCCATCCCACACTTACCCCTCTGCTGCATCCCTCTCCCCCGGCCAGGTGCTGTGAAGATCACCCCAGCCCACGACCACAACGACTACGAGGTGGGACTGCGGCACGACCTGGGCTTCATCAACATCCTGGACGACAACGGCTTACTCATCAATGTCCCGCCTCCCTTCCTGGTACAGCACAGCACGCCACACCCCTCAACTGCTGCAGGGCTGGGCGGTTAAAAAGAGACGCATTGCATTAAAACCATCTCGGTCATATAGCCTTGAGTGGCCTATAGGAGAGACGCTGCCATATTGTTTATCTCGCTCTCTCTCTCTCTCAGGGCATGAAGCGCTTTGACGCCAGGAAGTCGGTCCTGCAGGCTCTGAAAGACCGAGGCCTGTTTAAGGAGACCAAGGACAACCCCATGGTGGTTCCTGTGTGCAGGTGAGCCTGTCCCCCCTCCTCTCCCCAGTCTCTCCATACATGCCCCGCATCTCCCTCTAAACCCCAGATCAATGGCAAGGAAACATGTCTGCCTCTATCATTCAGTAACCCCTCTCTCCAGTCCCGGTTCAAGACTCTGCTATAAGGGGTGTGGTGTCTCCGCAGCCGCTCCAAGGACGTGGTGGAGCCGCTGATGAAGCCGCAGTGGTACGTGGACTGCTCCGAGATGGGCCGGCAGGCTGCGCAGGCCGTGAGGTCCGGGGAGCTGAAGATCATCCCGGAGACCCACCTGAAGACCTGGTTCAACTGGATGGACAACATCAGGTAAGCGGTCAACTTCCCTGGGGGCAGAAGAGGTCCCGAGACATCAGGTCTTCTGTTGGTCCTTTTTAATGCTACTTTAATAAAGTTTTCCTTGATCACATCTAATTTTGATGATTATTGTTATAGGGAGATTTCTGACAGTAGGATATGGTTTGGCCCATCTTGCTAGTTTGGTAAATGCATTCATATATTCATCAATAATTTAATAGATGATTACCAATAGGCTATTAAAAATGTGCGAAGAACAAAAACTGATTGTCTAAAATAATATTCCTTTAAATATTACTGATGTGATTTTGTTCATTTACTTCTGTTGCACAGGGACTGGTGTATTTCTCGACAGCTGTGGTGGGGTCACCGTATCCCAGCATACTTTGTGACTGTGAATGACCCCTCTGTTCCTGCTGGGGAGGTGATTATTATTATTATTTTTTTTTTTATTATTATTATTTTTTTTTTATTCCTGTGCTTGGAGGTACATTTCTCCAGTAAAAACCTCACTGTGTTAAAGGAAAAAGAAAAGCCCAGGTGTCTAGATTTGGATTAAAATTTTTCTGTATACTACACTTGCAGTGTCATATTTCTGATGCTCATTTAAACACTTTATTGAAGCCCTTAATTCCTTGTAATCTCATCTCTGATCAGGACACTGATGGGAAGTACTGGGTGAGTGGGCGCACAGAAGAGGAGGCCAGAGAGAAGGCAGCCAGCCTGTTTGGAGTCTCTGCGGACAAGATTTCCCTGAGACAGGGTGAGCTGGCCATTCCCACACAGCCCTATCCTATAGTCCACACAGCACTGCTCCAGTCTGGGTCCTATCCTATAGTCCACACAGCGCTGCTCCAGTCTGTGCCCTATAGTCCACACAGCGCCACTCCAGTCTGGGTCCTATCCTATAGTCCACACAGTGCCGCTCCAGTCTGGGCCCTATAGTCCACACAGCACTGCTCCAGTCTGGGCCCTATAGTCCACACAGTGCTGCTCCAGTCTGGGTCCTATAGTCCACACAGCGCTGCTCCAGTCTGGGCCCTATAGTCCACACAGTGCTGCTCCAGTCTGGGTCCTATAGTCCACACAGCGCTGCTCCAGTCTGGGCCCTATCCTATAGTCCACACAGCGCCACTCCAGTCTGGGCCCTATAATTCACACAGCGCTGCTCCAGTCTGGGCCCTATAGTCCACACAGCGCTGATTTTGCTCAAGATGAAAAGTTGTAATTTAACTTCAGGGTAATACTGGAATACTAAAATACCAGAAAGCATGTCCTGTTGCCTTGCAGATTATTTTGCAGTGCTAGTAAAAACTGCCGAAAATCTATGGTATGCGTCTGTAGTTTAAAAATCGTATAATACATGTGCATATTTTTCTACAGTAGAGCCAATACGAGCACTATTGTAAAGACCTCTGAATTAATATCCAGTGTCTGTCATCTCTCTGCTGCAGATGAGGACGTGCTGGACACCTGGTTCTCCTCCGGAATCTTTCCCTTCTCGATTTTCGGTTGGCCCAATGAGGTAAACGTGAAAAGAGTGTTTCGGGGCTGTAACTGGCACATGTCATGGTCAGATCTGTCTAGCTTTAAGGCATAGAGGTTCCCAAGGCAGAATCGTGGGTGTGATTTTATGAGAAGTTGTCGTGATACAGTATCGGTTGAAAGTTGTCACATGATGAACAATGTGTCCGCTGTTGGTTGAATGTCTCTCTTACCACTCTGTTCTCCATCACTCTTTTGTTTCCTCTCTGTCACCTTCCCTTTTTGCAAACACTCTCTGCATGCATGTATTCCTCTCTCTCTCTCTCTCTCTCCAGTAAGCCAGGTTTTATAAATTCACAGGCTATTTTGAGTTCCGCAATCTCATTTGTTTGTCATTTTGTGCCTCTCCCTCTCCCTCTCTCCCCTCTGCGCCCCAGACTCAGGACCTGCAGGTTTTCTACCCTGGCACCCTGCTGGAGACGGGCCATGACATCCTGTTCTTCTGGGTGGCCCGGATGGTGATGATGGGGCTCAAACTGACTGGGAAGCTGCCCTTTAAAGAGGTGGGAACCTGGGAGTTACACACAGCAGCTTTAGAAACATTTTGACCCCTGGGAATTATCATTATTCACATCACCAGTGCCTTGCAGTGTTGCCATCTACACACAGAAAAAAAGCTCCCAATGAGAGTACAGCTAATATGTGTAAAAATAAGAAATGTATCCGTATCTTCAGTGAAATAGGTTAAAAATGGTGTTCAGTGTAAGAATGCATCAAATCGAATACATTCCTTATTGATGTCATTGTATTTCATTTATTTATTCAGGTCTACCTCCACGCTGTTGTGAGAGACGCCCACGGGCGCAAGATGAGCAAATCTCTGGGCAACGTCATCGACCCCCTGGACGTTGTGACCGGCATCACCTTGGAGGTACAGACTTTCTCCTTGTTCCATCGGTCGAAAGTGAGACAAGCTAATTTCCCATAGGGGGACACCAGTGTATTGGAGGTGCAAATGTGTCCGTCGCTCCGATTGTGCCCTTGAAGTTATTGGTATGGGCGGAGATGTCATTTTTGTCTCTACCAGTCTGTCTGTTCTCTTCTCTCTCTCTCTCTAGGGTCTACACGCCCAGCTGGTGGAGAGCAACTTGGATCCTCTTGAGGTTGAACGAGCGAAGCAGGGCCAGGTACGGCCTCCTCCACAATACTGCTGATCTTTTCCCTGTGGGGATAAATGAACGAATGTGTTTTATTTAAACTTAGATTATTTTGAATTAATTTGCTATCACAGTCTCTCTGTTTGCTGCACACAATATCGGCCTTATCATAACTGGAAGGGTTCATAGACCCTTTCAAATACTACAAAATACAGATATCCTTATTAGATATGGAATGAAAAGCATCTATTTGAGCAGCACTAAAGACAGCTGCTTCGCTCTTCCACGGGGTGATCTATTCGTATTTTCAGACGTGTTTTCAACCCCTCCAACCCCCCTCCCCATTGTCTCGGTTGTGTCCCCCACCCGTGGTCCATGCTGAGCTGTGACCTTGTCTCCCTGGCAGAAATCCGACTACCCCAGCGGGATCCCGGAGTGCGGGACGGACGCTCTGCGCTTTGCCCTCTGCGCCTACACCAGCCAGGGTAAAGCACTGTGCCACTACCACCCCCCGTCCTCTTCTCCGAACCTGAAACCCAGCTGCACAACATGAACGAGACCGCGTGCGTGATGCACATCAGTGAATGCCCACTGACTTGCAGCTGCCCCTTCGTTTTTATTTATAGGGCCAATAACAGGCTTCTCACAGATTGAAGAAGCAGAAGAAGGCAGCCACAAAAACACATTATAAATCGTACTGTAACAAGATAGGCCAGCATAAGCTTGTGAAATCCGTGTCTGCAGGAGGCCACGCAAAGCAGGCTTCTAACCGCTGTGTCTGTGTGTCTGTAACAGGCAGGGACATTAACCTGGATGTCAACCGCATCCTGGGCTACAGGTACTTCTGTAACAAGCTGTGGAACGCCACTAAGTTCGCCATTCGGGGCCTGGGAGACGACTTCAAACCCAAAGAGCGAGCGCAGGTAAGCCTGAGATGCAGTCCAGTTCAGTTTGCAGTTCGAATTGCATGCTGGAATTGTGAGTGCGGCTTCCTCACGTCCCACAGTGGGGTCTTGATTGTTTAAAGGTCTACTGTGCTGTTTCTTATGGGAAGGTCCATCAAAAAAAATCTCTGTTCCTCAGCTGAGTGGTCAGGAGAGCCTGGTCGATCGCTGGATCCTGTCTCGGCTGTGTCACGCCGTGGAGCTCTGTGACTCCGGGTTCAAGAGCTATGACTTCCCTGCCGTCACCACCGCCATCTACAACTTCTGGCTGTACGAGCTCTGTGACGTCTACCTGGTATTTATACATATTTCTTACTTGGGTGGGATTAAAAAAACGAAACATGAATTGAAAGTATGATTAACATAGTAAGGATTCTCTAAAACGCTCTCCCTCTCCCTCTCCCTCTCCCTCTCTCAGGAGTGTCTGAAGCCGGTGTTCGCGGGTAGCGACACAGTGGCGATGGCCGTTTCCAGAGAGACGCTCTACACCTGTCTGGACGTGGGGCTTCGGCTCCTCAGCCCCATCATGCCATTCGTCAGCGAGGAGCTCTTCCAGCGGCTGCCACGCCGATCGGCCCAGGCCCCGCTGAGCATCTGCGTCACGCCATACCCAGAGGCCACCGAGGTAAACTGCCGGGGTCCGGGAGAGGGACTGAGTTCTGTGGTTTTGATGGATTCATTCATGTTTAAGGTGAAAATGTAATCTCTGTACGTCTGTCCGTCTGTCTATCAGTTCTGCTGGAGAAGTGAGGAAGCGGACGGACAGATGGAGTTTGTGATGACCATCGTGAGGACGATCCGATCCTTGAGGGCCGACTACAACCTCACCAAGACCAAGGCAGACTGTGAGTAGACCAGGGCCAGGTCCAGTATTGTGGGGGGGCTGATAAATGGACAGGGCCAGGAGTCGGTGTTGCCTGGTACTGCCGATCACAGTTAGGCAGTAGTCCAGTCTAGTTGGCACATTTTTTAGTGGATCCATCTTGAAAGGATTTCCCAAATATCTTGCCTGTCTTGTTTTGGGCACTCCCCCTCAGACTAGCTTGAAAAGATGATGATGATGATGATGATGATGATGATGTTCTCCTCACCCATCTCAGGCTACCTACAGTGTTTGGACCAGAACACAGCCACCATGGTGCAGCTCTACTGCCCCCAAATCCAGACCCTGTCCTCCTCCGGGGCCGTGGTGGCCCTGACGACGCAGCCGGTGCCCGAGGGCTGCGCGGTGGCCATCGCCTCCGACAAGTGTACCGTCAACCTGGTGCTCAAGGTACCGCCTGCCTCTCCTTCCTCCCCCAGAGCATACCAGACTCCAGAGGCCTGACCCTTTCTCTCTCTCTCTGTGGTTGACAGGGCCTGATCGACGCAGAGAAGGAGATTGCCAAGCTCAGCACCAAACGTGGGGAGCTGCAGAAACAGATTGAGAAGCTGCAGGAGAGGATGGGCAAGTCGGACTACAGGGAGAAGGTGCCGCAGAAAGTGCAGGAGGGAGACGCAGAGAAGGTCAGTGAGCCGCCCAGGACAGCAGGCGCGGTCCAGCACCGACTAAGAATCGCTACCTCTCATCGCCAGGCATCTGCATTGCCACTCAGATCCCTGCTGAGTATTAGTCACCCCCCCGCCCCCCAAAAAAGGATGATAATGGATCAATATCAACTACCCACTCTATTTCTGTATTAGTTTTGAGAGCATGTTGGGTTTCATGGCTACACTGCACTCCTCTAATTTGGTCACCAGCATAAATAAAGGAATACGACATTATCCTATTAATGATAAGCCAATCTAACAAATAAATCTCTGCCAGACAGAAACATTTGAATGACATGACATTTGAATGTCAGTAATGTGAAAAAACAAAGAAACAGCCAGCATCAGTGTTGAAAGCATGCACAAATTCAGAAAAGGCACAGTTTCTACATTTCTGAATTGTCATTTTGTTTATTAAAATAACGCACTTGATTTTTCTATTTTTGGTAGGTAATGTACTTCATAGATACAATAAATATTTGTTGTGCTTATTTGAAAGATCAGTTTAAAATGGCTTCTTCTGATTAGTTTGTCACTAATCCTCTTGTCATTGTTTTTCTCCAGCTGAAGCAGAGCCAGACAGAGCTGCAGAAAGTCCACGAAGCCATAGAGAACTTTAAGAAAATGCTGTAACCAATCAGCATCGAGGCCTCGTCCGTCTGTCCAATGGGCTGATGAGGAAGAACATTCTTTGGGACAGACCCCTCCGAGTTCGACTTGAACACTTCCTGTTTGCGGAAAGTCACAGCTGGGGAACCGAGTGTTGCATGGGTCTGATGATGTCTGTTTAGTCACTGTCCTTAACACTGGGAAACCCAAATAAATAGTATTTTATGCAACTTCTGTGATATTTGTATTTCTTGTGTACGGTATCTGTGAGTTTCCAAAGAGGCAAATGAGAAAAGCTTTTTAAAACCTGCTGTGGGCCTCATGGTGTGTGTTGCAGTGGTTTTAGCGGGAGCATTTATGATTGCCTGCCTGGGGGGGGATCTTGGTTGCCCTGACTGTTTTTGACCAGCACGGGGGGGTGATGTGTGTAGCTGTGGCAGGGCCTCGGCGATGGGAGCAGCCACCGTCTGGATGTGTCACATGTACTGTGAATTCCAGCGACTATTACGTGAGGGAGACGTCCTTTAAAAACAAAACCTATTCTTCCGGGGGTTGTACTGTATGATTAAGAAATGATAAAGCATTACGAAGGGTCCAGTCTTGCAGTGTACAGTAAGAGATGTTTCAGGGGGAGCTGCCTGTGACGTTCTGAGACAATCAATTACATATCAGTGGTGCAAAGCTGGGGGGACACAAGCCATAATTGAATTAATCGTTTTTCCCCTTCAGTCAAAAAAGAAGATTAAAGGAAGTCAACAGCTGATGTCAAGTGTGGATTAAAAGCAAAAACATTTATTTGTGTGCCACTTCAAGCGAGAATGGTGTTCAGCAATAGTTCAATAGTTCAATTCAGTTCAGTTCAATAGTACATGCAGCAGGTCAACAGACCAGGGGAAAACATTGGTTTGACACATGGAAGTTAGCTTTAAATAGTCTAAACAATTAGTCTTGAAATAAACGGCCACTGTTGCAATATCACATAGTTCTATAAACTTATGTAGTTATTACCTGGAGGGTAAGCTGTGGACTCCCACAGATTTATGTTCTCCTATACACTATCCATTCAGTGTTGGTTTACTTTATTTGAGTTCATTTAAAATGTTAAAGGTCTATTTTTTTATTTTTTTTGCTGTATTTTTGTTGTATGTTTATCACTCTGTAAAGCGCTCTGTGGCTACCCTGTGAAGGGCGCTATACAAATATAAATTGATTGAATTGATATAGGCTTCAGAAAGATTGAAAATACATTAGGTAAATTCAGTGTTGTTCATTTAAAAGATCCCTGGGTTGGACTGGCCTAGGCTGTGCACCGGTTTGTCCCTGTTTTGCCCACACCATTGATCCAGTAGTTTGGAGAAATTTAAAACAGCTTACATTACATCAGATGAAGGAAAGAAAAATGTTATACGATATCAAATAAGCGTCACACGGGTGTATTTTTAGGTTGATAGAATCCTATATTACAGGAGATGTTAGATACAGACCAATTTGCATCTACGCAGGAACCTCGCTCAACGTGACCACTGACATTTTAGGTTTCGCGTTTCATGCCTTTGACCGGATACACTCGGAGCCACCCGATGCTGTGCTTTCGTTCCCTCCCCGCTTGCCGTACTTAGTCACCCAGGAAGAATGGCCGGCGCGATGGTGCAGCTATGGTGGCGTTGTGTATTCGGGCCCAAATTGAGCAGGATTCACCGGAGCGCCGAGCCAAGCCGAGCGGGTCCAGTGAGGGTGAGACTATGACCTGGTTCACCGCCGGTTTTTGGGTCAGGTGCACGGGTGACAGGCTCTTTGTATCGGTCTGTTTACGTGTTGTCGCTGCTTTAGAGTAACACCCACAAGCTGCCTCCACTACACAATCTTAGTGATGCTGTGTTTTAAACGACGTTGCAGGGATATCATCGATTTAGATTGACGTGGGAGCTGGGGAGCATATGTGCTTTGCTTGGCTGGTAAATCTCTATTTTATGTACTTCGTGCAGTGGTTCAGGTGAGAGAGACCTTTACCTGAAGAAGCACCTCAGTAGTAAATAAACAGACGTGTAATGACGCGCTGGGTTTGTTTTCCACATGCTTGTCAGTTACTGTATCACTGGGACGTCATCCAGCACTGCGGGAATATAGAGATCATGTCAGTGGAGAAACAGCAGAGGGTCAGGTCTATAATCTGAGTTGCACAAGGAAGCTCATACCCGGCACTGGAGACTGTATTTCCGGATTGTTCACAGTGCATGATCAGACAGGACTGCCCGTCTCACTGCAGTGTCGTTTCATTGGCACAGGCAGACATTGGAGGTGTAATTATTATTAATGCTGTTGTGGTGGTGGTTGCATTTTCCTAAAGATGTTGATTTTAAGGTGATCCCAAAAATCATTTATTAAAAGGCAACTTTGTTATTACACTGAAAACTGAGCTACCTAAAGGAGCATGTCAGATTCCTCCAGTCTCTGGTGCTGCCGACCCTTCAGGATGATTGAGGCCCTTTCCTATGATAACAGATAGGCTTTCATCTCCCTCTTCCCTCTGAAAACCTGGCCCTGCATCTGTTATTAGAGAGCCTCCTCTCGCTCTCTGAAAGGGGCGTGCTGGCAAGTGTTAAGCCTGTTTCCCATCACAGCAATGGGAGATGCAGCTCTCTTCAGCTCGGTCTAATAACAGTGATAAGGGTAATCTGACCTGCCCCCTTGCAATCACTAGGTCACCTTCCCAACAGCTAATGATCGCTCTGCAAACCTGGCACTGCATTGTCCTTCTTCGGTTACCGCTGCCCGCGTCCCAGTCAGAAGCTGCCGTCATTGGGTCTGTTTTGGGTTAAACTCGCGTTCTCCGATTGCTTGTGTAGGTGGGGAGTGGGCGGACTGGCAGGGGCAAATGTGGCTCTCTGTTCCTGTGGCTGCTCAGGTGCCTGCAGGTTCAGGGGGCCACAGCTGTTCCATCTATAGCAAATCCTCCAAATCGGTGCGGTGGATGGACTGTGGGCATAGAGGGCTCTCAGTGTGACAAATGTACAGATAGGAAGACATGTTTTGTGTGTCTTTGTCCTGAGGAGGCCTACATCCAGCAGTGGATCAACAAAGGCTAATGATGGTGATACACATACTACTGTCTTTATTTTGCTGTGCCTCGGGAGCTTCTCTGACTTCCGTTCCATAGCAGACTCTGAACCCTGGCAGCCTGGTCCCTTGACCCCGGTTGCTAGGTTCCCTCTCCTCGCTGACGGTCTTGTTCTCTCTACTTTGGTTTCCTAGCAACAGGGATGGACCTATCAGGCCAAGGCCCTTGAGAAGCACACAGACAGCATCCTCGGCTGGGTACGTATCCGTCTCTGTGAGATTAAGACTATCATATAGTCCATTCTGACTTCGGATCCGGTCTGGTGGCTTTTAGTTTTTTCCCTGACTTTTTTTGTAAATTAATGTTAACACCGTGGTCTTAATTCCTGGTTACTATTGATTGTAAGCATTCAGGAACTTCACTGCACCCTACTGTAACTCCCAAATATTGCTTGAGTTGTCATATCAGTAGTGTCTCCCTGCAGATGGCTCTGGGTCGGTGTTTTATTAAGTGTTTTTGTATTATTATTTTTTTCTTTGTTTTACAGGCATCTGCTCTGTGGTCTCTCTCTTACTACACGTCTCCCCTGCTTGTGTTCTACCTCTACAGGAAAGGTAGGTAGATGCTGAATCGGGTGCTTTATGATTTATATTGAATTTGTTTTTCCTCTTGTATTATGATTGTGGGATCTGAAATAAACAAACTATTCGACATTAAATTAAATTTAAATCTGTTGGCTGAAAGTGGCTTCAGAAAATATATGCAGTTTAAACATATATACATGTGTGCAAGCATGTGTCTGTTTTGTATATGCAGCTGCAGCGAAACTCGAATTGTCACTGTGAATTAAGAACCACAGTTAAACACTAACGTGTATTTCCTATTTAGGGCTCTATCTCTTCCTCTTTTATCTATCTCTACATATGTGTGTGTATGCATTTGCCGAAAATGAGGCTGTATAAAAGGACAAAACCATTCAAGATCTTAATACTTACTAGGAAATAGGCTGGTTAGTGTTCATGTGAATTGAAATGGATATTTATGTTTGAAATGCTGCTCTGTAGTTCCTGAACTTTGGGTGTCTTTATAAACCAGTCCTGCTTGCCTTTCAGGGTACATCTGCAGCTCCAAGCTGGTGCCGGTGGGGCAGTATGTCGGCACTCTTCTGATCGTCCTTGTGGGAGTTGCGTGTCTGAGGGGTAAGTGGTCCTGTGAAAGAGGAGGCCACCTACTGGGGAAGGGTGCAGAATGCCACTCGGTACAAAGACGCAAAAAGCTCCCCAATTATGTAGCGCAAGGGAACTGATACAGAGACTGATTGATACACTGACTGCCCCACTGACTGTCTGATTTCAATAAATCTTCATTATATATAATATTTACAAACAACATAAACAAATATCATGCTAAGTTGGTGGCCTGAATTAGTCAGAACCCCAGGGTTGGCAACCAGATGCAAGTGCACTGGGCCCCAAGCCTGATACAGGTGATACTGAACCTGAACCCTGAACCCCACTGGCCGTGCCTCCTGCTTTCCCTGCCTGCTGGCTGTACCAGGGCAGGGTTCGAGAGCACTGGCGTAACACGATAAATGAAGTCTCATTGTGGTTGTGAGATCGATTTAGCTTTTTCATAAGGAATCCCTGTGTTTAGGAATCGGACGATGGACCAATCCAGAGTACATCCAGTTCATCACAATCCTGGAAGAGACCAAGAGAAACAACCGGTCTGAGAACAAGGTACATGGCTTGAATTGGGGATTTGCTGACTGCAGGATTTACTGGGCCAATCGGGCTTCTGTGTGGCGTCCTTTGTAAACTATGCAGCAGCAGCCAATTGCCTACAGGTGGAGGAGTCGGCTCCGCCCCCTTTATGGTGCGACTGTTCATCAGTCCCCTGGAGTCAGTGGCTCCGATCTAGAATGGAAACCAGAAGAGCAGTGATTTTTGCGGTCTCTCAAGAATTGGACACAGTGATTGGTGTATTGCGCTGTACCGCTCTCCACCGTACCGATTGGTTATTGTGAGAGCGAACGCTGTGCGGCAGTTTGTTTTGTGGTACCAGAGGAATGGGCTGAAGCTGATTGGCTGGTGATGGACATTCCTGCTGGACGGCTGAGTGCAACTATGTAACTTTGTTTTAATATATAAACTCCTTTCTCTTTCCCTCAGAAAAAGTTGGCCTGCTTTAACTTCGATTTCCGCAGTTGGCCGGTGGACTTCAACTGGAGTGACGTGAGCAGCAGGTCAGCTCATACAGGGCGGCCGGGGCCTGTTTTATTTGTTGGTGGGGTTGGTGGAAGACCTGTCTTTGTGAGTCTCGGCGGTGTTGTAGTGGAGAGCACTGGTCTGCGGGAGGGTCTCACCTGCTTGTGTCCCGGCTCCACTCTCCCAGGAAGGAGCTGACCAAGGGAGGCGTCTCCCTGCTGAAGTCGGAGCCCAAACACAGAGGCGCTGCAGACAGCCTCCTGAGCTCAGTGCGCAAACTGCCCTGCCAGCTCGTCAGGTAAGAGGGCTGGGGTGGGACAGGGAGGACTGGGGTAATTGGTGTGACTGAATATATTAGGGTGATTAGGGATACTGGGTTGGTGTAGAGCTCTAGAAAATCCATCTTTGAACACTATACACACTTACGCTATACACAATACACACTGTGTACTATACAAACTACACACTGCACAACGTAAACACACTATACATACTACACCCTGGCTTCTAGTGTGGGCTCCCTGTGTGAAAGCGGGGCGCTATATTCATCAGGCAGTGTGTGTCTGTCCTCAGTTACCTGATCGCCCACTCCTTCGGGCGCCGCATGCTGTACCCGGGCTCCGTGTGTCTCCTGCAGAAGGCCATGAGGCCCATGCTGCAGCAGGGCCAAGCCCGGCTCGTCGAAGAGGTACGTCCCAGGACCCCAGGTGCCCGAATAAACAAAAAATCTGATGTTAAACGGGTCACCAACCGTGTTTTTTGCAATAAAATGACCGGAAACGTTCCCTCTGTCATCGTTCAGTGTCCATCGCCTCCTAGTGGGGCCACAATGTCTTGTAACTTTAACTGATCGCATGTCCCCTGTGCCTCAATCACACTGCTGTACCATCTGCTGAGACCATATTACTGCCACAGCCCCATAAGTTCTCATTCCCCCCTTTTTCTTTCATCACACTGCGCTCCAGTTCGATGGAGAGCGGGCCAAGCTGGTGGCCTGCGATGGGAACGAGATTGACACCATGTTTGTGGACCGAAGGATGGGAGCTGGGGAGCAGGGGCACACGCTGGTGGGTGCTTCATTCGAAGGGAGGTATGGGGTCCATTAGGGGCCCCTCAGTGGAGCTGGGTGTGGTTACTGGGGTGGTTTCTCACTGGGTTGTTTGTGCTCCTGCAGGTGATCTGCTGCGAAGGCAACGCGGGCTTCTATGAGGTCGGCTGCATGAACACACCACTGGAAGGTACCGGCCTGCCCGTTTTATTTCTGTCCGTTGTTCGTTCTTTTTTGGTCTTCCTCTTTTTCTTTGCATTTTTTTCTTTATTTTAATACATTAGCTTAATGGATTGATGGTTTGATTTGTCTTTCCTTTTGCTTTGTTTTTGTGTCTTTCTCCTCCTTTTTTTGGGGGGGGGTTCTTTCATCTTCCTTCTTCAACATTCAAAACTGGCAAACGAGCCCCCGAGCTGCTGTGAGTGTTCTGCACCGTACATCTGCTTTCTTTACTCCACACAGGGGGCTACTCCGTGCTGGGCTGGAATCACCCTGGCTTTGGCGGCAGCACGGTAAGCTCTGAGGACATTTAGTACTTACCCCCGTTTTTTTTTTTCTTTTTCCATATTCAATTCCTGTCATTTCCCCCCAATATTAATCTTGCATGGCATTTTTTCACCACGCTGTTTCCAGGGAGTGCCGTTCCCCCAGAACGAAGCCAACGCCATGGACGTGGTGGTCCAGTACGCCATCCACAGGCTGGGCTTCAAGCTGGACGACATCATCATCTACGCCTGGTCTATCGGTGGCTTCACAGGTAGGCCTGCGCTCTTGAGGAGACTTGTGGGCCGGTGTGCTCTACAGCGGTGGTGTCCCACTCCGTAAATAAACTGTGTTCATTTGTCTGTCTCTCCAATCCACAGCCACTTGGGCCGCCATGTCCTACCCAGACATCCGCGCTCTGGTCCTGGACGCCTCCTTCGATGACCTCCTGCCCCTCGCCCTCAAAGTCATGCCCGAGAGCTGGAGTAAGAACTGCTCCCCTGGCTGGGCGCCCCCTGTCCATCACCAATAGGCCTCCCACAAGCAGCATCTGTTTAGACTCCCATAGCACGGGGTTGGACAGGTCCGCTCCTCCAGGGGCTGATGGGATTGATGATTGTCGTTCCAACTGTGGTCTTAAAGACTGAACTGAAGTTGTTTTTAGGATAAGAGGTCAAATTGCCTGTTTTTTTGTTGATCTTTTCCTCCTCGGGGTCGTAATTACAAGGTGCCTCTAACACGTGCCAGGAATCCAACCCCTTATTTATTATTTTAATTAATCTAGTTTGTTTGAGTATGAAATTATGAAGAATTCAAATTGTTCAAAACTTAAAATGTTATATCTACAGATTAAAGAAACACTACAGTTGCAGGCCTAACCCATTTTTAAGTCTGGTGGTCTGGCTTGAAGTGAATGGATTCCTTTCTGTTCATTCCCATTTCGTCGCACCTAACGCTGCGCCGTGCAGCCAGGTCACAGTGAGCGAGTGACGTCCCTGTGTACGCAACACAGACGTATTCTTGGTGTGGTCCTTCATATGGAGTCAAGGGAGTTGATTCACCAAAATAAATGAGCAAATGAAGTCTAATTTGCTTGAAAATGTTCCTGAATTTGAATGGGTTTAGAAATAACCTGCCTCTTCCTTCTCCTCTCTAGGGTCCTTGGTCACCCGGACAGTGAGGCAGTATATGAACCTGAACAACGCAGATCAGCTGTGCAAGTAAGAGTTGTCCGTGTGTATCTGATTGGATTCATACACAGCAGCCAAATGACACAGCGAGCTGCCAGGCTGCACGGCCTCTTCCCTTTATCAAATTCTGAAAGGGGAGCTAACGCAGCCCCTAAAGTGATTGTTCATGGTCCTCCCTATGGCGGTGCGGGTTGCAGTTGGGTCTTCTCTCGCTTCAGTCCTCCCTCCTTATGTTCTGCAGGTACCAGGG
Organism: Amia ocellicauda; assembly: GCF_036373705.1. Classification (NCBI taxonomy): domain Eukaryota; kingdom Metazoa; phylum Chordata; class Actinopteri; order Amiiformes; family Amiidae; genus Amia; species Amia ocellicauda. The sequence continues at coordinate 4,666,148 of NC_089864.1, read as the reverse complement.
TCCGGTCCTGTTGATCCGCAGAACGAAGGACGAGATCATCACCACCTCGTGAGTCTGGGCCTCGCTTGTCAGGTGTCCCAGTCGGTTCACACTGGCTCACTGGGACGCGGGATCTGCCTTTACATACGTTTTTTCTCTCAGTTGATAGCTTACACTGTGCTATTGACTCACCATAAGTGTAGACTCTGATTGGGCGTTTTGTTTAGTTTTATGCTTATTTTTTCCTGAAGCTGTACTTATTTTATCAGCTGCATTTTGTAATTTGGCCCTGGAGACAGCTGTACTAATTTCATGTGACTGACCTGAGTTCGTAGGGAGGGGCGTGTACACGTTTGACTGCCACTTGACTGATTTCTGTGCAGGCGGTGGTTTGTAGTTGTCGCATCCCCGGGGCTGAGCTTTCTACAGCACTGACCCAGCCAGCTCTAAAAATTATTGATATTTCTCAGTTTCACCACTGAAGATAAGAGAACACTTTTAAAACTCCAGCTGTTTTAAAAATAAAATGAAACTGAAATGCCTTTCTTTCTCTCAACAGAGGCCCTGAGGACATCATGTCAAACCGGGGCAATGACTTGCTGTTGAGGCTCCTGCAGTTCAGGTGAGGATTTATTTTCTCCCGCTTTGAAGTGAAGATGTTTTCTGTGCAGCCGCCACACCTGCTGGTCGACTCGGCCGCTATCAGGACCGGCTGAGCCACCGCCACACTGTCATTTATTGTCCTGCTGAATTGAGTTCAAGCTGAGCTCCCGGTTACTTAATTGGGCCTTGAATTGGCTCCTCATTTGCATAATCAGAGCAATAGGAAGCCATGTAGTTAGTTCTTGATAAGGGCATCAGCCAAGTGAATGTAATAATGATGACAATAATATTAAGAAGAGTTCTGAATGGCAGTCCTGTTGTGAAGCGTCTACAGGACTTGAACCTGTGTTGCTTGGCACAGACTTCCACCTTCCCTGCCTTCCTGAATGCGTCAGTTGAGTGCGTCTCCTTTACAGATACCCCAAGGTGATGACCGAGGACGGGATACGTGCGGTGAGAGAGTGGCTGGGGGCCGGCACCAACATCGAAGAAGGTAAGAGCAAAGAGAGGAAAATAAAAAACACTCCTCGGGTTTGAAGTAACAAAAGATGGATGGCCTTCATCCCAACCCAGCCTGACACTGAAGTCCGCTCACTCGCTACATGAGCGTCCTGCTGCAGCTGTTCATTGTTGTCGCTCTGTGATTGGCTGCAGCCTCGGTGTACAGCCGCTATGAGGTGGACGATGACTGGTGCACCTCGGTCCTCCAGTCCTACCAGACAGACCTCGCCACAGAGTTTCCCTGGAGCGTCGGTGAGTCGGAGAACCGCCAAACTCTCGCAACAAGATGTGAACAATAAAAATAGTCCAGCACAGTGCTGCCCAAACACAGTCCTCGAGGGCCCCTATCCAACAGGTTTCATAGGTCACCTTTAAATATCAATCTCTTACACCTGGAACCATTTTAAAGTGACCAATTAAGCAGATGATTTGTGAAATTACGTTATGTAGAGGTTTGACATAAAGAAAATGAACTACACTTTTCAGCTCTCAATGACCCGAATTCCCTTAATTGAAGAAGTTAATTGTTTAACTGGTCTAGCACATTTTTTTCCTCTTTTCTTTTCATTCCTTTTTTCTTTCCGTCTTTTTCCTGTTAATTACTTGGCAGATAACCAAATCTATAAACTCTACAACATCTTGCAAAACTAACCACAGTCCTTTCTTCTCTACCGAGTTGTGACTGCTACATGCTCTTTTCTGTGTTAATTAGTAACTTGTTGTAGAGAAATGTATTGGACTGAAAATAATGTTCCGGTCACTTGAAAGAGTGCAGTATTAACTTAAATACATCAATGGATTGAACCGGGGAATTTTTTGGTTGGGGTCTAGGTGAGGACATGACTTCGGAAGGACGGAGACAGCTGGCTCTGTTCCTGGTGAGTGACTTTGACCCTTGACCTGGGCTTGGATGCCTTTGGCCCGCGTGGTCAGCTAGAACGGTTGCTTTAACATGATGTAGTTCTGAGTACAACCAGCAATTTTGAATTGAATTCATGAAATGTTGCAGTTTCTCAAATGATGACGTAGCGAGGCTTTGTGGGGTACTGCAACTGTCAATGCAATATTAACGACCTGTTTTGAAAGATAAGATAAAAGTTGAAAGGCTTACCCACCCCCCCTTAACCTGTTTGTAATTTCTGGGAATTATTTTATATTTATATATTTTCAGGCCCGGAAGTACATGAGGAACTTCGACACCACGCACTGCACTCCGCTGCCCTACGCAGAGTTCCACTCGCCATGGAGATTATAGCGCGACGGATGGACCGGGGTTGGGGGGGGGAGAAGGTGGCAATACAGAACTTGAAGCATCCTGGGTGTTTTCTGTCGTCTGCTCAGCTGCTCCCCTAGTCTGTAACGTATATCTATATATGTATAAAACAAAACCTTTTTTTTTTTTTTTTTTTTTTCTGTAACTGCTTTCGAGAGGGTGAGTGACTGTCGCCTCCTGAAAAACTACACACAACAACAATAACCAAAGCACTGGGTTCTGTTGGATGGGCTGACAGGGTGTACATTGTGGCTTTGCATGGAGCCCAGTGTTTAACATCCGTCTCCAGTGTGCCCGGCTTTGCATAAGGGCTCCCACAGGTCATGAGCAAGAATTAGATTAAATACTTTTATTTATGTATATACACACACACATGTATTAATTGATGTTGTGATCACTGGGTAATTAATCTCAGGGATTTTGACTCCTGGTCAGCTGCAACTTTGATGTCATCATAAGATCCAGGAATGGTAATTCTGAGATTCTGGTAATCATGTCCTAAATACTTAATTTATACTTTTAATTGTTCATAGACTCAATTTGCAATGAGCCACCGTACTTTGCCTAGATGACCAATGATCTCCATCGTAATTTCTGCCTACCTTGTTCAGCCTGTCTTTGCAGTTCACCCAGCCGCCCCATCTCGTTTATTTTGTCTATTTTTTTCTCACTCTGCACTGTTTTGGCTACAACGTGCGTCGGTGTCGGCAAGGTTTATTGGAAAAGCCAAAATTCGTTGACCTTGTCTGTCTGTGGTCACATGGAATGCTTGGAAAGGTGTCTGTTTGTTCTTTTTCTCACCAGAGTTATCTTGATGGAATAATTGTCAAGGAAAAAAAAAACTTGAATCCATCTTTCTGGTTATCCATGAAGTGCATTCTCTGTTGACTCCTAATATTTGGAATACACATGGAAACAAAAGTGACTTTCTAGTGGGCCAAATAACTAAATTAAGATGCGTTCTTGTTTTGTTTGTGTTTTTGGGAAAACCTGACCCAGAAGTGTATAATTGTATCACGAGAATGGATCAATTTTTAAAGTTGCATATTAATCCCAGTATGTTGGCTGAATATTTTAATGCCCTTTTTTGAACTCTTGAGATTGAGTACTGTATTTTATTCAATTTATTAAAGTAAACCCATTACATATAGATTTTTTTTTTCTCCTCCATTTTATCATTGCAAATGAACTCCAGTCTGAGCTGGCAGTCAAAGTTTTGTTTCAATAAATAAATTGTCACAAATTATATGTCAATACTAGCACTGAGCAATGGAAGCAAACAGAACGGGACCAATCCACCATATTAAAAGCTGTTAATGAATGAAACATTCACAAATAAATCCAAGTTCTAATTAGATGGATTTAATTAAGATTTTTGTCATTGCATTTTACAGTGCCAGGGGGTGTGTGGTGGCCTTGTTCAGAAGCCCCCCAAGATCTCTTAGCAGTTAGTTATGAGTTGAATTTTCAGCCATACTCACCACAGTACTATTATTAATTCATTCTACTGCATTAGTTGAGCATCACGAATAGAACTGCAGTCCATACCTGTCTTTAATGGAAATATGGATAAGGCCTATATATCTGTCCAACCTGCACTCTCCTCCTTGGCAAAAATAACTATTTGTTTAAAACAGAAAGTGGGCGGTTTGGGTTTAATGCAACTCTCAAGCATGCGCAACAGTGAACTCTATCGGTTTGATCCGAGAACACCCTGGGTGTTGTCCTTTTGAACAGTTGTATCCTTCTGGAAAATAATAAAGTACATGCGAAGGGTAAACGCGCTGCTGCTTTTGTTTTCTGTGCTCGTTTGTGTACAGAAACCAAGTTTTACAATGGCTTTACAATGCATCCAACGCTATTATAGTCACAGTTGACGCCTGTATGGAAAAATGTTCCTCTTTTCATTAGTTATGTTTTAAAATAATCAGATCAACATACCTATCCCTAACGTTTTTAAATGTAGGATACAAATATGACCAGTTAAGCAATAATTGCATAAAGAATGACAGTTGTACAAATAAGCTTGCTTGGTTGAACCATTCTTCACAGAGCCACTCTTACTCCACCGGCTCGACCTTGAGCACAGTCCACACCTCCAGTCCAGGAGGCAATGGCATGGATTTAATCAGAGGCTGTGTCATTATTATTTATTTATTGGCAGACACCCTCATCCAGGTATATTCATGTTAGTCATTCTACATGAATTGATCACGCAGCTCAAGAGCACAGAGAAATTCTCCCAGCACATTCCCAATTTAAATGAACGAGGTTTCAATCAACTTTTATAGACTTAATTTATGTTATACAATATCTAAAATATATAGGAAATAAACAATTTTCCTTACACACCCCATCCTAAAAACAATAAAACAAATGTTTGATATATCAATAATTTAGGTAATAATGACACATATACGCGTTAATACTTTGTGCCTATGTACAGGTTTGATTGAATTTAAAGGAGTTTATTTTAATTGTCAATGAATCCACCCATCAAATGTATCTAGCCTCTAAATTATACTATGGACCTGATCTTGCAACACTGCTTCCTGTGAACTAAAATGTGACACTTTTTAACAAGTGTGTGGGGAAAAAATAAATAAATAATAATAATAAAAATAAGTTGTCACTATAAAGCTACAGAAAGTTAATACAATTGTAACTCACTTACTGCTGCAATTTTAGTTTTAATGTATATTAGCGCTTGTTACTTACACAGCTCATGAAACCCAAGCAACGCAAGTCACCAGTGTTTTGTACAGCGAGCACAGCAGGCGCGGAGTCCCACGGAGGCGTGAGTGCTCGCCTCTGCGCAGCCGCACTGCTATTCTCCAGACCCCCGGCGCGTCACGGCTCATTGTTCCGGCTGATGCCCTTCATCTGCCGCTAGAAACTGCCCATTGCAATAGTCTAGTCAAATGTACTGTTTAGCCAACTCATTGTATTGAATATATACGGGTGTGTAGGCTATAATGAAATATTTAAATTAATGTCTTTATATACCTCGTACTTGTTCTGCTTTAATATATTTAATAGATTGAGTTTTCTTAATACTTATTTGGAAGATGAGTGCAGTTTACCTTGAACTGCTCTCACCAATTTACTTGGAAATTGGCAAGCCCGTATTTTGTAATTAATGAAATTTAACAATCACATCGGTGAATACACACGCACATGCACACACAAACATATGTTATATGAATAAGTGTATGCAAATAACACGCTTCTTCTCGCCTACATTACATTTTTAGTCATAAAACGTGAGTGTGAAATGTATGTAATTTAGTCAAAACCAAAAATAAAATCTCAAACAAATAGACAAAATAAATGTCCCTCCATTATCAAATAATTCAAATCGGCCGTTGAAATTGAACTACAGCCAATAGAAATTGACGATGGAGAAGCACCAATGAGCGGCTTTGTCTGCAGCTCAGGCTGATTTGCATACGGCTCGTATAAATAGCGGCCTGACGGCGCTGGGCGTCATTCTCCTCCTGAGCGCGCAGTGAAGTCATGCCTGAACCCAAGATCATCGCGAAGAAGGGCTCCAAGAAAGCCGTGACCAAGACGGCGGCGAAGGGCGGCAAGAAGCGCCGCAAGTCCAGGAAGGAGAGCTACGCCATCTACGTGTACAAGGTGCTGAAGCAGGTGCACCCGGACACCGGCATCTCCTCCAAGGCCATGGGCATCATGAACTCCTTCGTCAACGACATCTTCGAGCGCATCGCCGGCGAGTCCTGCCGCCTGGCGCACTACAACAAGCGCTCCACCATCACCTCCCGGGAGATCCAGACCGCCGTGCGGCTGCTGCTGCCCGGAGAGCTGGCCAAGCACGCCGTGTCTGAGGGCACCAAGGCCGTCACCAAGTACACCAGCTCCAAGTAACTGCGGCCGCAGCGGCGCCACAAAGGCTCTTTTAAGAGCCGCCACCCTGTCGGCAAAAGAGACGCCATGTTGGTTTAGCCGTCCGCCGCGTTTGTGTCCGTGATGGTTTACATGGTGCGGGCAGTTGTGGGAGGACTTACGAAAAAGCGCTGGGTAGGCTGGTTGGATGTACATTTTACAATGTCTTCATGCAAAAGGGAATCCATGTCTTTCTAATATCTGACTGCAAAATAAATGTGATGCTTCATTGAGGAATTCAAGAACGTGTTAGTTTTCTCAATGAACCCCAATGTTCTCTGCTTATGGATATGGATATGGATGTGTATATATATACAGCTCTGGAAAAAGTTGAGACCACTCCCAGTTCAGAAATCTATATTAAATGGTTATTTTTTCAGAGCTGTGTATATAGATTTTACACTTCTATATGGATTTTTCTAATTGATGGTTTGAAAATGTTCTGCACGCTGTTTGTCTTCGGGCGAGCCCTCTCACTTCCACAACAGAAGTAAGTAGTTCGCCAACGATTCGTTCTTTCTGAGCGACTCATTCTGAGTGCTATGAAACTGAAGACCGTGTGCGCCATGTTGTTTCCAAATTCCCTCTTGTTTAGTGCACAACAAAGACATATGTAAGAGCCAAAATGGCGTCGGTCACATAATCCAGACCGAGTATAGACTACTGTCAGAAAATGAGATTAGACGTTTATGCAATATTTACTGTACATAATGTGTGTGTGTATTACTGTCAGTTTTCATTGGGTACGTCTGCCAAACAAAACAAAAATATATAATAAATCGCTGAGGTCTGTTTTTGTAATGTTTTATACACATAAAAGTCAAGTAATCTTGAGGTAAATCAACACAATTACCTATAATAACTATTATTAATATTAATAATAACTGAGATACACCTATGCGTAAGACATGTATGTAATATTATTATTTCTTAGCAGACGCCCTTGTACAATATATTACATTTAATTAGATTAATCGTGTTTGGTAAATAATGTAAATGCTTCAAATTTGTTATCTCCGGGATTTTAAACATATTTGTCACAACTGTATTTAACTTAATCCAGTCAAATACAGACTTTTCCAGGCTTCTGTGGTGTGCAGTGAACGACTCGTTCTTGCCGGTTGAAGTCTATGTAACCCGTCCTGATCCGGCTGCATTAGTGCGAGTCACTGAATCAGGGAATGAAATGAACGAAATTAATCAATTAATTCCAGTGACTCGAACTGCCATCACTAATTCTGATTGGTCTTAGTAGCAGTGAAGCACTTGAGACGAGTATCAGATGTGCAATAATAAAAGGTTAAGGCCTTTACCATTAAATGTGTAAAATAAACCAAAGCAATGCACTGCCGTTATTAGAGTCGTTAAATGTTATAAATGAAGGCCATTAAACATCCTGAAACCCCTCAAATAAGACCTTTGCTGTTCTCGGACTGCGTGGCGGCTCTTAAAAGAGCCTTTGTGCGCCTGCGCTGCGGCGGCTGTCTAGGCGCGCTCTCCGCGGATGCGGCGGGCCAGCTGGATGTCCTTGGGCATGATGGTCACCCTCTTGGCGTGGATGGCGCACAGGTTGGTGTCCTCGAACAGGCCGACCAGGTAGGCCTCGCTGGCCTCCTGCAGAGCCATGACGGCCGAGCTCTGGAAGCGCAGGTCGGTCTTGAAGTCCTGGGCGATCTCCCGCACCAGGCGCTGGAAGGGCAGCTTGCGGATCAGCAGCTCGGTGGATTTCTGGTAGCGGCGGATCTCCCGCAGAGCCACGGTGCCGGGCCTGTAGCGGTGCGGCTTCTTCACGCCGCCGGTGGCCGGGGCGCTCTTACGGGCAGCCTTGGTGGCCAGCTGCTTCCTGGGCGCCTTTCCTCCGGTGGACTTGCGGGCGGTCTGCTTGGTTCTGGCCATTGTAGACGCGACTCGGCCGGGCGGAGGGAGAGGCGAGAGCCGCCCGAGCGCTTTATACACCGCGGCGCCGCGCTCGCTATTGGAGCAGAGCTCCTGCGCGCTGATTGGACAGCTGCTCTGCGCCTGCGCACGACCGGCGGGTTGAACTTGGCGCCGTGGCTTCTCTGCCGTCTCTGCCCGCTGGACATCAATCAATCCATTTTTATTAGTATAGCGCCCTTCGCAGGGTGGCCACAGAGCGCTTTACAGACTGGCAAACATACAACAAACGTACAGCAAAATAAAACGCATAGATACAATAAAGTAAAATAAATATAGACCTGCAAATATTTTACACGGTCTACAATAAAGTGAGTGAAACATTAAGTAAATAAACCATTTTGGCACGGAGAAGAGAAAAACATCTGTGCATAAAGCTGATGTGGGAAGCGTGTGTGTCAGTCAGCAGCCCGTCATGTATTAAAATACTATAGAACAAAGCTGTTTATTATTATTATTTTGTATTTATTAGCAGACCGCCTCGCTTAAATCCTTAGAGCACCTATATGAGTGCCAATGTCAGCACTGAAACTGATCAGGGCTGTTATAGATTGTCCCTCCTTTACATTGATGGAAACATTGTAACTCAAACACAATGGTGCCGCGCAGGCGCCGAGGCCTGCATTAAGAGACGCCCGTTCCTATTGGGTGGCAGCGTCCCGGGCGCTCATTGGACGGCTGTCGAGCCGCGACAACAATGACTTGAGCTGCTGTCCTGCGCTCCATCCTCACATTAGCACGCAGTTCCTGTGTAACATAATCCTGAAGCAATGTAACTTCAAAATGTTATAAAATACTCGGGGGAGAAATGTATAAACTGTAATAGAAAAATTATAAATAGGTAAAGCTGAAAATAATCGTGTCTGCGTAAGGATACAAAAGAAATACATGAGTACATCAGTCGGCCTACAATCCGGCTCTTATATCAGAAGTGCACTGTGCGACACAACCCGCTCTGCGGCACGAAGGCACCGCACCGCACAGCACAGCACAGATCATTGCAATTTGGAGAAAGTGTGGGCGGCTCTGAAAAGAGCCTTTGGGTTGTTTTAAAGCGGGGCGTCAGACTGGAGAAGAAAGCCTCTACTTCTTGGCGGCCTTCTCGGTCTTCTTGGGCAGCAGCACGGCCTGGATGTTGGGCAGCACGCCGCCCTGGGCGATGGTCACGCCGCCCAGCAGCTTGTTCAGCTCCTCGTCGTTGCGGACGGCGAGCTGCAGGTGCCGGGGGATGATGCGGGTCTTCTTGTTGTCCCGGGCGGCGTTGCCCGCCAGCTCCAGGATCTCGGCGGTCAGGTACTCCAGCACAGCGGCCAGGTAGACCGGGGCTCCGGCACCGACCCGCTGGGCATAGTTTCCCTTCCGCAGCAGCCTGTGCACACGGCCGACTGGGAACTGCAGCCCGGCCCTGGAGGAGCGGGTCTTGGCCTTCGCTCTGGCTTTGCCGCTGGTCTTTCCTCTGCCGCTCATAGTTGCTGTTCAGTACAGGGACGTCTGTGAAAACCTCGCTGCGCACTGCGCTGTATTTATAGCATTTTCCCGCGGCTTCGGTGGCGGAATTGCAGCCAATCACAGCCCAGGATCCGCAGCCTGCGGAGAGTAATTTGAATATTCGAGGGAGGGACTTGAGTTGCAGTGCTGCTGCTCAGCGTCTGCGTCGTGCCGTCCGCTCTTACTGCTAGTCTTTAATCACCCATTTATTGCTTTGAATTGTAGTGTCCAATTTAAAAGTGATATTAAACGTGAACACAATATTCCCTTGATTAATTATTTTTAAATCAACATTAAGTGAATTCACTGTAAGTCCTTCAACAATTATTATTATTGTTATTGTCAAACCAGTTTAAAATCCCTTTGTTGAATTTGGTATACAGTGCCAAAGTCTCAATGGAGGCGATGCAAACTGACCAGACGACTGGAATACATCTACAGCGAGACCAGTGTGGGGTCTGACTCCCTGGATAACACATTATTAGACAGTCAATACAATCACACTATTTCAATTCTGTGTGCGACATAACGAACAAAATGGCCCAGTGGAAGGCCAGCCTTTCTCCAAAGGGATCGCATCAATCAAAAAACCCGTTTTAATTCAATCATCTGGGATCTTTGGCTATTTTTCGAGGTTATATATTTGTTACAAAGGAAAACTGAACAGATTTACCCAATGCAAAAATATAGTTTACTGAGCAGAGATTTTAGAGTAAATTAACAAAGAATTAGAATACATGCAGTTGCCAATATTTCACTTATGCAAAGTCTATATATTGTATCGATGGCATTATTGAAACACATGTTCAAATATTAATATCAAGGGGCGTTTATTTCACAATCACAATTCAAGTGCAAAACCAGTGCACTCATTTGGCTACATTATGATTTGATTTTCAAACGTGATTTCTAGTTCCAATGTTTAAAACACGTACATTTTGGATCGGCAGCATATTTATTTATTACTGTTAAAATCGTTTAGTGACGAGTTTTAAAAAAATGAATTATTTATTACTTGTCGGTGATGCTGGGGCGGACCTGAAGTGTGTTTGTTACGGCTCACATAAAGGGGATTAAACTGCGGTGTGAAAGCAGCTGTGATGCTAAAATCCGGCAGCGGGTTCGGGTGGATGTGTCCAAGAGCGCAGGCCGGTCCGGTCCGGTCCACAGTGGCGTTCAGATGATTTAATCTGAGAAAGATGGGAAGAAATGCGACTCGCTCAGGACAGTTCAGCTCTTACGAGGCTGGCAATTCTCTTCCTAATTAAAAACCTCCGCAAAACTGACAGGTATTCCTGCATGCACGGTGAAGCGTGGACGCACTTCGTGGTATAAGTTGCTTTGGGGGCGTCTGAGGGGCAGTTTTCATGCTAAACGTGGGGTCTTTATCCAGGAGAGAAAACACAAACGGAGAGCGTTTGTCTCGGCGCCTGCGACGCTGGTTGAGTCTACACGGTTCTCACTCTGCCTATAAGAGCCGCTGACTGCCAGCTTCGCCTCCATCTGATATTGTTATCACCCCGCAGGACCAGACATGGCAGAAACCGCTCCAGCCCCCGCCGCCGCGCCGGCCAAGGCACCCAGGAAGAAGGCCGCCCCGAAGCCCAAGAAGACCGGACCCAGCGTGGCCGACCTCATCGTGAAGGCCGTGAGCGCCTCCAAGGAGAGGAGCGGCGTGTCCCTGGCCGCGCTGAAGAAGTCCCTCAACGCGGACGGCTACGATGTGGAGAAGAACAAGGCCCGCGTCAAGGTGGCGGTCAGGAGCCTGGTGAGCAAGGGGACCCTGCTGCAGACCAAGGGCACCGGCGCCTCCGGCTCCTTCAAGCTGAACAAGAATCAGACCGAGGAGAAGAAGCCCGTCAAGAAGGTCGCCGCTAAACCCAAGAAGCCGGCGGCCAAGAAACCCGTCGCGGCCAAGAAGCCCAAGACGGCGGTGAAGAAGACTGTGGCTGCCAAGAAGTCCCCCAAGAAGGTGAAGAAGCCCGCGGCGGCGCCCAAGAAGGCCAAGAGCCCCAAGAAGGTGAAGAAGCCCGCGGCGGCGCCCAAGAAGACCAAGAGCCCCAAGAAGGTGAAGGCAGCCAAGCCCAAGGTGGCCAAACCCAAAGCCAAGAGGGCGGCTGCGAAGAAGTGAATTATGCGACTCGCGTCCACTCGAACCCAACGGCTCTTTTAAGAGCCACCCACATCCTCTTAAAAGTGCAAGTTTCGTTTATTGACAGGTGTAAAGTAATACGATATATACTGGAGGCTTATTAATCCCGATTTAAATTGCAGTTTTAAGCGCCGCACAAAGATGCATGAAAGCACGTTTTGTATGTTGTATGTAGATACACGTCACGTCTGACAATAACTCCGCACAGCGGCTGATCGCGGCCCCTCGACAGATGTGTCGCTGTTATTGACGACAATCATACACTTGATTTCCCCTTATTTCATAAAACCCAAATAGGACGACACATCGGTATGGGCCATTTGTTTCAGCCCATATATGTATAATTGCAGTACATTTGAGTATAGTTGCTTTTAGCTTTTGAGAATTATGTGAAAAGGGAAATAACATGTTTCAGTTCAAATGAGTGTGACCACCTCGTAATCTCACAATCATACAAACACACATAAATAAGTCTCATAACACATCATGTTGTATAAACATTAACTCAGTATTGCTAGGCATTTGACCGGACATATTGCTTCAGTGATGTTGTGCTTCTTTACCCCAAGTCTGGTTTTGATCAAATGTATTTAAACACATTTAAAAAAAGCCGCATATGCACAAAGCCCGCCTGTCGTGCGCAGGCGCAGAGCAGCTGTCCAATCAGCGCGCAGGAGCTCTGCTCCAATAGCGAGCGCGGCGCCGCGGTGTATAAAGCGCTCGGGCGGCTCTCGCCTCTCCCTCCGCCCGGCCGAGTCGCGTCTACAATGGCCAGAACCAAGCAGACCGCCCGCAAGTCCACCGGAGGAAAGGCGCCCAGGAAGCAGCTGGCCACCAAGGCTGCCCGTAAGAGCGCCCCGGCCACCGGCGGCGTGAAGAAGCCGCACCGCTACAGGCCCGGCACCGTGGCTCTGCGGGAGATCCGCCGCTACCAGAAATCCACCGAGCTGCTGATCCGCAAGCTGCCCTTCCAGCGCCTGGTGCGGGAGATCGCCCAGGACTTCAAGACCGACCTGCGCTTCCAGAGCTCGGCCGTCATGGCTCTGCAGGAGGCCAGCGAGGCCTACCTGGTCGGCCTGTTCGAGGACACCAACCTGTGCGCCATCCACGCCAAGAGGGTGACCATCATGCCCAAGGACATCCAGCTGGCCCGCCGCATCCGCGGAGAGCGCGCCTAGACAGCCGCCGCAGCGCAGGCGCACAAAGGCTCTTTTAAGAGCCGCCACGCTGTCTGTAAAATGCCAAACCTTCATTTGACCGTGTTCCACTGTGAGCCATTTATTTTTCTCTTTCGCTCAGCTATTTAAGTTGATAAAACTGCATATTTGGTCGTTTTAATTTGCCACAGGACATCGATAGGACTATTATATGAGCGGGTCGCTGTAGTCCTAAAACTACAGAAAATGATCTCTTGCCCAAAGCCAGTGCATTGCAGTTTGTTATTTATATCTAGATTGCATTTCCCCCGATTTTTAATTGTGCCTCTTTGTACCCTTTAAATACGCTGGGTAATATTGATCAACAACCCGTTCACTAAATAACGCTAAAATACTCAAGGTCAGTGTTTCTCAAACCTGTTATTAAATTTGACTCTTCAAGTTGGTTCCTTGATATTTTCCTTAAACATGTTTATACTTAAAACCCCTACTGTTAAAATAATTAAAATGCTCTAATTAGGAATTTGTTGAATTAAGGGTTCAATTAAGTAACAGCTTGGTTGGAACAAAAACCAGCAGGTCGGTGGAACTCAAGGACAGGTTTGAGAAACACTGCTCTAGACCATTAACGTCAATTAAGCCCTCAATAATACGATGTGTGTACAATGTCCACCACGTTTATATTTACAAACAATATATATACATTTCTGAGTAACGTTTCAAATATTTAAAACCCATTTTATATGTACAAAAACACTTATTGTGTGCGTCTGGACTGTATAAATTCGTAAAACAAATGTGAAGATAATGACCTACAAACGACATTAAAGACGTCAGACATAAAGTGGCCACTAGATGGAGACAGACCACGGTATCACAGTTAGCAGGGCTCCGACTGGACGGTTCTGGTCTGAGAGAATTACAAACGCATTGTCTGAAGCCACTGTCAAATATAAAATAACATGCCATATGGTTCAAGTCTTTAATTTACCATTCGCAGCTAGTTAAAGTTTTTGTTTAGTTTACAAACGGAACTAAATGTATACGTAAACTCTCTCTCTCTCTCTATATATATATATATATATATATATATATATATATACACACACACACACATACACACACACACCAATCAGCCATAACATTATGACCACCTGCCTAATATTGTGTAGGTCCCCCTTTTGCTGCCAAAACAGCCCTGACCCGTCGAGGTATGGACTTCACTAGACCTCTGAAGGTGTGCTGTGCTATCTGGCACCAAGACGTCAGCAGCAGATCCTTTAAGTCCTGTAAGTTGCGAGGTGGGGCTCCATGGATCAGACTTGTTTGTCCAGCACATCCCAGAGATGCTCGATTGGATTGCGATCTGGGGAATTTGGAGGCCAAGTCAACACCTTGAACTCGTGATTCATCAGACCAGGCCACCTTCCTCCATTGCTCAGTGGTCCAGTTCTGATGCTCACGTGCCCATTGTAGGCACTTTCAGCAGTGGACAGGGGTCAGCATGGGCACCCTGACTGGTCTGCGGCTACGCAGCCCCATACGCAACAAACTGCGATGCGCTGTGTGTTCTGACACCTTTCTATCAGAACCAGCATTCACTTTTTCAGCAATTTGAGCTGCAGTAGCTCGTCTGTTGGATCGGACCACACAGGCCAGCCTTCGCTCCCCACGTGCATCAGTGAGTCTTGGCCGCCCATGACCCTGTCGCCGGTTCACCGCTTTTCCTTCCTTGGACACTTTTGATAGGTACTGACCACTGCAGACTGGGAACACCCCACAAGAGCTGCAGTTCTGGAGATGCTCTGACCCAGTCGTCTAGCCATCACAATGTGGCCCTTGTCAAAGTTGCTCAGATCCTTACACTTGCCCATTTTTCCTGCTTCTAACACATCAACTTTAAAGGACAAAATGTTCACTTGCTGCCTAATATATCCCACCCACTGACAGGTACCATGATAACGAGATTATCAGTGTTATTCACTTCACCTGTCAGTGGTCATAATGTTATGGCTGATCGGTGTATAGGCTACACAATTAACATTACTCATATTATTCCGTTCGTTTCATTCAAAAAGTATTACATTAATTCAATATTTTTTATAATTTTATATTACTATTAGAATTAGAGCAATAACTTACAACAACAACTACTAAATTAGTATTGTAAATACATTAATAAACCCTCCCTCCTCCATTTTGATTGTCTGCAGTTCAGTTTACGAGCACAATAAACTCTACAACTACAAATCCCACAATGCACCCCGGTCGAACCAGCCCCGTGTTCCAATCCCAAGGAGCAGGTTTGTTGTTGACATCGCGGAAGTGACTTTTCTACAGTATGTGAGTTTATGCTTTGTTGTTGTGTCAAACTAAAGTTTCAGTCTTTTAAAATATGCATATGTCCGATACACGACTTTCACTCTGAGCCATTCAACCTTTCAAGACATAGTTTGTTAATTACACGATGGCACGAATCATGCTGTACTTTGATCGACAGAAAAAAAAAACTAGGGCGTAATTATACAGTTTGTGATGTATTACAGTGAAATATACGAATACAATTACACAAAAACCCAGATATATCAATTTCAAAACATGTTATGAAGAAGATCTATTTAAAAGTAGATTATAGATATATAAGTCAAAGTCCATTTTAAAACAATAGATTGCAAAGCTGCGTGTATCCGGATATATACGCACAATGATAATACAAGCACTTACTGTAACTTTACAGCAGAGAGAAGCGGGATCATCAATTTAATGGAAAAGTAAGTAAGAACGTTCAAGTAATCCGAATTATTCAATTTTCATTTGTTTATGTTCTTTGTTGATCATGATTATTATTATTATGATTATTATTATTATTATTATTATTATTATTACGAATGGCAAGAACTGAATATAGTCCTTGTGTAGGTTTTTACCAGTAACATGCATTATTTTCTCAAAGTCATGAGTTTGTATTATTGACTAATAACAATCATTACCATTTTAATAGTTTAGTGCTGTGTTTTTATTCTCTTTTTAGCATGGCGTCAAATGGGCCGTCCTCACCCTCCCCAGTGTCCAGCCACAGCCCACCTGACCTCGGCTCCTCCAATCAGCAGGACAGCGGCAAGCCAGAGGGGGATGAGGCAGGAAACGAGGAGGGGAACCGGGAGAGGATTCAAAATGACCATGCAGGTGAACTGGTGTCAGAGACATGGCATCTGTGCAGGCAGATCTGGGGAGGAATACGTGAGGAATAAGGTGCTCTGTGTTGTTATTTGGGACTCTTTTGGCATTTTAAATATGCATTGTATGTAGCTCATGTAAATACAGAGTTTCCTAACTATAAACTGTGATTGTGGCAGTTGAATTGGTTTAAACAGAATCTGCTGCAGAAGTGAGATGTTGAAATGTAAGCTGGAACTGACCACAGACATACACGTATAGGCAGACAGGCTGGTGTACAGACACGCACACAGTAGTCATTCTAATTGATGTCCCCCCCTTGGTACAGGAAGTGATGTCAGTGGGCAGAACGTGGCCCCAGTGGATGCGCCGAACTTTTGTCGTTTTTTCCTGAAGGGCCGCTGTCACTTTGGGAAGCGATGTCGGAACTTGCACAGGTCAGACTGAGGGACACACTCGTGCACCGATAACTGATCTCTTGTGTCTCTGATGGTCCTCTCAGCCTCTCTCTCTCTTTCTCTCTGCACAGCATACCAACGCCCCCACCCGGAGCAGAGCCAGTGCCAGCAGAGACTGAGAGAGAGGAACAAGGCGCCGATAAGTCACAGAAGGGAGAGAGGAAGAAAGGAAGAGGTGGAGGGCGAGGGCGAGGGGCAGTGCGGGCAGGGCGGGCAGGGGAGTGTGAGAGGGAGAAAGAGGAGAGGGGGGCAGGGGGAGAGGATGAAAAGAAGCCCCCCATGAGGACGGCGGACGACGTGATCGCACGGATCCGCTGGGACCCCTCTCTGGACGCCTCCTTGTTCTCCGTGGGCTTCCTGGACCGCTTCCTGGGGCTGCTGGAGCGGCCCTTCAGCCAGTTCTCCTGGGACGCCGAGCTGTGCAGCGTGGACTGCAGCCAGGAGCTGGCTGTGCCCAGACATCGCATCCAGTACTTCAACTGCGGGGGGCGGCGCGTCTGGGACCGGGCGGCCAGACTGGACCGGGTGTTCGGCTCCACGGGAGACCCTCTCGACCCCCTCTGTGCAGAGCAGGGGGAGGAAGGTGAGAGGAGGGCTTGAGTGGGGAGTGAGTGGGTGTGAGATAGAAATGTGACACTCTTTGTACTGTTCATTAGGGATCAGATTTTGAGGGGAGTGTGCATCTGTCTGCTTCCCCCCCCCTTTGTTTAGCTGTGTGTCGGAGTCTCTGTGAGAGTGACAGAATGAGTTTTGGTCTAACTTTCTGATTGTTCATCTTTCTATCTCTCCTGGTTGATGTGGTCACTCCAAATTTCGCATTTGCTCCACAGGAAGTGGTGTCGCCCAAGAAACTGGAACTAACCAGCCAGAAATGGGATGCGAAGCACAGCAAACAGGAAGCGATCTACCAGCAACAGGAAGTTCCCTGCAAGAAAAAGGAAATGAAGAGCAGCCAATTGGGGAAAGCGATCTCAACCTAGGAAGTGCCCAAGGGGACGCAGGAAACTGTCAGCAGGAAGATGGGAAGACGGCTGATCTGCAGATCTCCGCAGAACGGTTGTCTCTGTCCTCCACAGCAACGGACGCCCAGGAAAGTGAAACAACCAACGATGAAGAGAAGAGAGTAGAGAAGGAGGAGGAGAAGGGGATGAAACATGACTGGGATATTTCAGAGGCGGGGTCCTGTACTTAAGCCCCACAACGGGACGCTGCTCCTCTTGCTTTTTAACGTTGGGCAGCTGTGCCGCTCATTTGCTCGTGCCTTGGCCAGTGCGAGCGAGAGGCAGTGGGAGGGTGTGTGAGACGTGGCCATGGTGAGGGGAAACCTTTCTCAAGGGTTGGGCTGAAGTAGAGTTGACTGCCCCCCCCCGCGGTGCAAAATGTCCTCACAGGTACAGAGGGTCACTATGAGATGCAATGTATAGGGGAGGGGGGATGAATGGATTCAGAGAGAGGGAGGGATGACTGAAAGGGGGAGGAAGAGAGAGAAGGGCAGGGAGGGTGTGGGAGAAATTAAAAGTGCATATGAAAGAAATTGCTTCATGAAGGTCCGGTGGGGAATGGGGAACTGGTTGACGATTGGTACGACCAGTGTAAAATAGGAGTGTAAAATCACTTGTTCATCCTCCAACTATAATCTGAGCTCTGTCTGTATATTTAAAGCCTTAAAGAAGGTATACATTAACCTTGAATACGTCAATTATGTATTTCAGTTATATTACTTGGAGGGAAGACGACCACTAGACCAAGGCCTTAAGCCGTGGACCCCCTTGTATTTCCCCTGGAACGGTCTGTCATGCTGGAGGAATCTGTGTTTTTATTGCCTTTCTGCCAAACATTTTTCATTATTATCCTGTTCTGTTTTAGCATTATTATTATTATTATTATTATTAGATTTCTACTATTACTAATGTTTGTATCTATATTTGAATGTTTGTGTTTCCTTTCATGGTTGACATGTTTCTTGATAATTTGTTCAGAAGGGCTCTATACTAAATAAAAAATATAATGGAATTAAAATTAAATGAATCCTGCAGCACTAAGACTTGATTTACACCGGAGTCTTTTGTCTAGAGTTCTTTGATAATTTATATAAAGTTTCACTTTTATCTTCATCAATAATACATAAAAAACATAAACACTGAGTATTTTCTTTGAAACAATATTACTTTCCATTTGTAAGAACGGTTATCGATAGAGGATTTTTCTTATTGTACCTGTTAAAAAACAAACAACATTTTTAATAAGGTTTACATTGTATTGAGTATTATTCATATTATTATATCACTATTATATTGATTTAATTTCCGATTAAAAGACTGAAAGTCTAGCCAACACATTATATTATGCAGCTGTGTAAGCTGCATCACTTTGTTATGATAATGTAGCCTTTCATGAAATAAATGTTTATATATTTTTATATATAATACCTCATGTATATGCATATAAAGTTTAGGATTGGTGTGAATAAAATCATTTTAATATATTATTTGATAGTGTTGCATTACATTTGTATTTATACGTCTATGCACTTTTATGCACTTATATAGCGCTTTATATATATATATATATATATATATATATATATAGTAATAAAAAACATTATATAGATACAGGACAAAAGAAATTTCCCTCCAGCTTCTAATTATTCAAATCGACCGTTAAAATTGAACTACAGCCAATAGAAATTGACGATGGAGAAGCACCAATGAGCGGCTTTGTCTGCAGCTCAGGCTGATTTGCATACGGCTCGTATAAATAGCGGCCTGACGGCGCTGGGCGTCATTCTCCTCCTGAGCGCGCAGTGAAGTCATGCCTGAACCCAAGATCATCGCGAAGAAGGGCTCCAAGAAAGCCGTGACCAAGACGGCGGCGAAGGGCGGCAAGAAGCGCCGCAAGTCCAGGAAGGAGAGCTACGCCATCTACGTGTACAAGGTGCTGAAGCAGGTGCACCCGGACACCGGCATCTCCTCCAAGGCCATGGGCATCATGAACTCCTTCGTCAACGACATCTTCGAGCGCATCGCCGGCGAGTCCTGCCGCCTGGCGCACTACAACAAGCGCTCCACCATCACCTCCCGGGAGATCCAGACCGCCGTGCGGCTGCTGCTGCCCGGAGAGCTGGCCAAGCACGCCGTGTCTGAGGGCACCAAGGCCGTCACCAAGTACACCAGCTCCAAGTAACTGCGGCCGCAGCGGCGCCACAAAGGCTCTTTTAAGAGCCGCCACCCTGTCGGCAAAAGAGACGCCATGTTGGTTTAGCCGTCCGCCGCGTTTGTGTCCGTGATGGTTTACATAGTGCGGGCAGTTGTGGGAGGACTTACGAAAAAGCGCTGGGTAGGCTGGTTGGATGGAGGCTGTATAGTGTCTTTTCTTTACTCGGATTGTTCACTTTACTTCTGTTTGGATAAATTACTGAATCGACAGCTTGCCTGTATTTCAATATGTATTTAAGAAATGATGAATGTGCTGTATGATCGTAAATACCTGAATTACAGAACATATGTAAAACATTGCATTTAAGCATCTATCTCACCGGTTTAATTATAGGGTCACATTTATTTAAGTTTTTAATGTAGACGTTAGGCGTTAATTGGCGGGAAAGAGTCAACTCGACAACTCGGGTTTAGTAGAAATAACTAATCGGTTCAATCTGTAAAAGTGCGAGATCATAATATACGCGGCGCCGCGCTCGCTATTGGAGCAGAGCTCCTGCGCGCTGATTGGACAGCTGCTCTGCGCCTGCGCACGACCGGCGGGTTGAACTTGGCGCCGTGGCTTCTCTGCCGTCTCTGCCCGCTGGACATCAATCAATCCATTTTTATTAGTATAGCGCCCTTCGCAGGGTGGCCACAGAGCGCTTTACAGACTGGCAAACATACAACAAACGTACAGCAAAATAAAACGCATAGATACAATAAAGTAAAATAAATATAGACCTGCAAATATTTTACACGGTCTACAATAAAGTGAGTGAAACATTAAGTAAATAAACCATTTTGGCACGGAGAAGAGAAAAACATCTGTGCATAAAGCTGATGTGGGAAGCGTGTGTGTCAGTCAGCAGCCCGTCATGTATTAAAATACTATAGAACAAAGCTGTTTAAGTCTTTACAGCATTTATTTGACTTTCAATTTAAACTGCAATTATCTAAATAAGATGATCAGAGCCCGTTCCTCGTACATTGTTTAACCAATTCAGATTAATCACCCCGATAATCATTTAAATCAGGCTCTCCTATGGTCATTTACTCATCTGGTTTTTAAACTTGCTTTGAGGAATGCAAAAAGCCAGACTTCTGTCAAGTTATCTTGAAAGTTATTAACTCAGTTAGCCACCTACGAGGTCCAGGACTTATGGATTGCTCCTATCACCTTAAAATTATTAAAACATTATACTTGCCAAAACGAATTCAATTCCTGAAGGTGCTATGTTAAAGATATACAAATTGCAAAATGACTAGATACAGGAAATGTCAAAAAGACAGAAACGAGAATTTAGCCAAATTCTGTGATTTGATTTACTGTAACAGGGTTGTTTATTTTACATTGACGTGACTGCACGTGAGTAGCAGAAAACCAATAAATAAAACATCGGTGTGTGTTGCAAAATGAGCAGTGAAATACCATGGATCAGTCATTTACAGACGGTCTCAGCTGCTTGATCTGGTCGTGCACAGCAGAGGTCCTGTAGCGCTTATGCGTATTTTGTTTTTCTGTGCTTGATTACTTAATTAGGATACTTATTCTACCAAATTGGACATAAATAACATTATCTAAATGCATTTTGTACGGTTCATGGTTTCAAAGTTTTGATTCAGGATACACTGCCCGTCCAACCATTCAATACAAGAGCCTGAAGCCCTGTGTTTCATCTCTCATTGTGAATTACTTTTTACATTCAAATCTCATACCAAGCCTTCAATACAAATTAAACCACATGTAAACACAGCACCTCATATTACACTTTCAGTTACAGCCACAGGTTAGGCTTTTGTGTATATTATGATCTCGCACTTTTACAGATTGAACCGATTAGTTATTTCTACTAAACCCGAGTTGACTCTTTCCCGCCAATTAACGCCTAACGTCTACATTAAAAACTTAAATGTGACCCTATAATTAAACCGGTGAGATAGATGCTTAAATGCAATGTTTTACATATGTTCTGTAATTCAGGTATTTACGATCATACAGCACATTCATCATTTCTTAAATACATATTGAAATACAGGCAAGCTGTCGATTCAGTAATTTATCCAAACAGAAGTAAAGTGAACAATCCGAGTAAAGAAAAGACACTATACAGCCTCCATCCAACCAGCCTACCCAGCGCTTTTTCGTAAGTCCTCCCACAACTGCCCGCACCATGTAAACCATCACGGACACAAACGCGGCGGACGGCTAAACCAACATGGCGTCTCTTTTGCCGACAGGGTGGCGGCTCTTAAAAGAGCCTTTGTGGCGCCGCTGCGGCCGCAGTTACTTGGAGCTGGTGTACTTGGTGACGGCCTTGGTGCCCTCAGACACGGCGTGCTTGGCCAGCTCTCCGGGCAGCAGCAGCCGCACGGCGGTCTGGATCTCCCGGGAGGTGATGGTGGAGCGCTTGTTGTAGTGCGCCAGGCGGCAGGACTCGCCGGCGATGCGCTCGAAGATGTCGTTGACGAAGGAGTTCATGATGCCCATGGCCTTGGAGGAGATGCCGGTGTCCGGGTGCACCTGCTTCAGCACCTTGTACACGTAGATGGCGTAGCTCTCCTTCCTGGACTTGCGGCGCTTCTTGCCGCCCTTCGCCGCCGTCTTGGTCACGGCTTTCTTGGAGCCCTTCTTCGCGATGATCTTGGGTTCAGGCATGACTTCACTGCGCGCTCAGGAGGAGAATGACGCCCAGCGCCGTCAGGCCGCTATTTATACGAGCCGTATGCAAATCAGCCTGAGCTGCAGACAAAGCCGCTCATTGGTGCTTCTCCATCGTCAATTTCTATTGGCTGTAGTTCCGTTTAATCGTACATGTGTAGCTCTCCTTCTCGGTCTTGTTATTTAAGAAACTGGCTTTTGATAACGGAATGCTAATAATGATATCTCAGTTTGAACATTCATTTGGTTTTGTTCACATATCAATAAGTTATATTTGGCTAAATTTAAAAATAAAGTAAGTAATGTAAGTAAATAAATAAACAGATAAATGCTATCGAAAACAATCTGTTAGTATAGTAATTGTAAATATGCGTGACACGACAGGAAAATAAGATCAAATGGATTCATTTCTATCAGCTGTATTTAAATATAAATTTGGTGGAAGAAATCAGTTCGATATTAACTGCATTTTTAGCATATAAACAAATGTGAATTGTTATACATTTGAAATGGGAACGTGGCAGATTCCACACCCGGCTATGCTAAATGATTTAACACAATGTGCATAGAAATGCATAGAATTACGACCGCCTTCACTGTGGAAATATGGAACTTAAATTGAAGTGAAGTCACATAAACAAATAATTGAAAGGGTCTTTAACCCTTTTTGATCACAGGGAAAATTGCACAAATTTCCGTTTGTTGGAAATATTGGAATATTTCAACAATAAATCATATTTTCCATATTTTCCAGACTGGCTAAAATAATCATACCAAGTATTAGAACTTTCATTTTAGGAAGCTACCTAGCATATAACTGCTTATGTGAGGCCACACATGATAAAATAATAAAGATGATCAAAAACGCATTTAGTTGAAAAACAAAGTATTACAATATGTGTGGTCAACCTTTTTGACAATTTGAACTTGTAGGTAAAGGGGTTTTAACATTTGTAGAAAACGTCCTATGTAAATACAACAGAAATTGAAAGAGATATAACAATTATAACAGAGGTAGTAAAAATCATAAAATATAGCAAAAATAACTCTACAACATATAAAAGTATTCAGACATATCTGACATAGCTGGCACAATTGAAAGTAATTGTAATGCTTATTTGGAGTGCCATTTACCAAAACAGTTCCTCTCTAGGACCAGTGGGGCACTGCACAGGTCCTGCATCTGCAAAGTATTTGTGAATGTTTGTCCTTCTGTTTGGAAAAGGGACAATACTTCCTTCCTTGTGTTGCCTTTTCACTTTCATCAAAATCTGGCACAGCATCTGGGAAGTGCTGAACCTCATAACTTCAATTCAGTTATGCTATCTGTATATTGAATTGTTCACCTGCCAGTTAATGAAGAAGTGTTTTCCTAAAAATCCTTTTGGGAATGCCCAAGAAATCTGAATGGCTGTCATTCATGGGGTCTATTTATTATCTGCACTCCTGGAGTGCAATGGGGCAGAAATCTCGGTTGTGTCAGAGATGCCTCTCTCTATCTGTGCGCCTGCCCCCCTGCTGTGCAGCCATGGCCCCCGGGCAGCGCTCAGTGCGCAGGTCAGCCTCAGAAACCGGCTGGACCTGGTTTGTGCCCCCGGTTCTCCGGCTCTGAGTTCTCCGTCTCTTCACAGAAGCAGCTGCGCTTCCCATTCTTCCCTGCAATAATATATGAAGTTATTTTCTCTTTTTCATTATATAACTAAATGTAAATAATATGCCCACAATATATTTCACCAATTTGATACGTAAGCTTGGTAATAATAAAGCTAATATATGGCACACAATAATAATAATAAAATAATAATTTACTTTAGTACATACATGCTAAATAGTACTAGTTATTAAACTAATAATAAGAACTTATCATTATCATTATTATTGTGGTCGGATTTGCGGCTCTGCGCAGTCCTCCGCATATAGCACCTCAAAGCCTGGACAGGGCAGAATGTGTGTAGTCTGTGGTCCTCATCCGATTTGTGTGGAGGGAGATGGAAAGACTCCAATAGGTTGGTTTATATGAAACGCAGACACGACCTTGTGCAGGAAGGCTGGGTTCGTCCTGAGAGTGACTCTGACTCTCTTCCCGAGAAGATCAGACAGGCTTTATCCACAGACAAGGCGTGAATTTCACTCATTCTCCTTGCCGATGTTATCACTACAAGAAAAGCTACCTTGAGTGAGAGGAAGCGGAGCTCCGTTTGGGGAAGGACTCAAAGGGGGCACCGCTCAGTCCATTCAGCAGGCTGAAATTGTGACCTTTATTGGTGTTCTCAAACGTTTTGCCCCTTTCAGAAACTGGATCACCAGGACATGCATTCCTGCGGAGACATCGTCAATTTTTTCTTGACATGCCGATATGGCAGCAAGATAAACTTTCAGCATAGATGCGGATTTTCCGTCTTCAAGCAGCTGTTGCAGGAAGCAGAGGATTGTCGATATGGCACACGACACGGGATCCACATTCCTCTCTATACACCAGTTCTGAAAAACTGACCACTTGTAAGTATATTGGGCCTTGGTGGAGGGAGCCCTGGCCAATTGCAGCGTGTCCACAACATTCACAGGCAGCCCTAGAGACATCAGACGTTGCCTTTCAACTGCAGCTGTGCTGGGTTGGGGTGCCACAACTGTCCCTCTGCTTGAGTCAGTAAGTCCCGTCGAAGCGGAAGCTGCCACGGGTCCGTGCTGATCATTTGTGCCAACATTGCAAACCACAATTGTCTCGGCCACCAAGGGATGATTAGGAGAACTTGAGCTCTGTCCTGGCGAATCCTCTCCAGTGTCAGTGGAAGAAGTGGCAGTGGGGGGAATGCATACAGCAGTTCCTGCAGCCATGGGCGAGCAAAAGCGTCCACACCCAGTGAGCCGCCTCCCGTCTCCAAGGAGAACCACAGACAGTGAGTCATTGCCTGTGTAGCAAAAAGGTCGACCCGAGCTCGTCCCAGCCTCTCCCAGATCTGTTCTACCACCTGAGGATTCAGTCTCCACTCTGAGTTGTCCGGACCTCCTCTGAAGAGGATGTCTGAATCTGTATTGGACACACCCAGCAGGTGTATTGCCCGTATGGAGCGGAGATTGTCTTGCGCCCACAGGAGAAGTCTGCACACCACACGATGTAGTCTGGGGGAGCGTAAACCCCACTGGTGGTTGATGTAGGCCATCACTGACATGTTGACCAGGACATGTTTGTCTGTCAGACCATGGCAAAACAAGCATATTTTGATAGTCCAGTCTTATTCCCAAGAAAATCGCCCTCTGTGCGGGCTAGAGAGATCTTTTCTCTATGTGAACTGTGAGACCCAGTGTAGTCACATGACATATGACCTCTGCTCTATGTTCCTCCACCTGAAGCCTGGAGTTTGTGCACACCAGCCAGTCGTCCAGGTAATTCAGGATCCTTATCCCCATTTGTCCTGAGGGGGGCCAAGGCTGCGTCCATGCACTTTGAAAAGGTGCGGGGAGCCAGAGAGAGGCCGAACGGCAGCACATTGAACTCGTACACCTGGCCCTGGAAGGCGAAGTGCAGGTATTTCCTGTGTGCTGGGAGGATGGGGACATGGAAGTAGACGTCCCTGAGGTCTATTGAGGTCTAGATCGAAAATGGGCATGAAGCCTCCGTCCTTCTTTGGCACCAGGAAGTACCCCGAGTAGAAGCCTGCAAAAGAGTTTTTGTCGGCGACTAGTCATATCGCTCGTTTCTCCCACATCACAGCGACGTCCTGAGAGAGAGCTTGAGCCCCTTCGGGACATCGGACAGTAGTGGGCAGCACCCCTCTGAATGGGAGGGCGTATCCGTGGGTCATCGTCGTTCGCACCCAGGAGTCCTGCGTGCAGGCTTGCCATAGGTCGAGTCAGGTCAGTCTGTTGGGGGGTGGGGTTGGTCCCTTCAGGGACGCCTCTTTTGCCCCTAGGCTTCCAGATGGAGAGTCTGTTCTTTCCCCTCACCGGCGGCTGGCCCATGTGGCGCTGGTCAGGCTGCGAGCCACTGGGCTGTTGCAGTCTAGTTTGAGCTCTCCCCTGCCTCGGCCATGGTCTGTTGGGCTGCTGATGTCCCCATAGATGGTGTTGTCGCGGCCGTCTCGTCTGCTGGAGGTCAGCATATTTTGTTGCTTACTCTTTAGCCTTCACTGACCGCTCAATTGAGAAGTTCACTGACTCTCCAAAAGTCTGGCCCGGGGTGATGGGAACATCAAGGCGGACAGACTTCTCTTTGTCCTGGAGCTTTGCGTGCATCAGCCACAGATGTCGTCTGGCTGCCACCATTGCTGCGAGAGACCTCCGCATAGCCTTCGCTTCCTCTCACAGCAAATCCGTCATGTAGGCGTTGACGAGCTCCAATTCCTCCACATCCACCATTGATTGGCGCTTTCTCAGGCGTCCTGTCAGGTGTCCCATGTACAGGATGAGGATAGCCTGTGCATTATTGGCTTGGACCGCTGAAGTTTCCGCAGCATATGCCTTTTTCAGCATCGTGTCCGTCGACCTGCACTGTTTATTAGGGCAGAGCGGCTCCTTGCCCAAAACAGCACCCACTTGCACCAGCCTGGACACAGAGTCCCTTTTGTTCCACCCCCGCCGTTGAGTACATGGCCTCCGCCTGTCTGGAAGTAACAGGAGCCGACGCTGGTTGGTTCCATGTGGACTGTACGATGTCCAAATAGTCGTCAAGCAAGGGGAGAGTCTCCGTGGGCCTCGTGGTCTTCTCCCTGACTAATCATTTCTTGGGAACCTGTTCTTGGGTGCATCATGGGACATCCACCGCCATAGCTGCCCACCTCATCAGAGCCTTGAACTCCATGCTCGGCCCCTGAAACTGCTCCGACACTGAGCTCGCTCTCTCAGTCTCCTCCGCAAAGGAAAGCGCATCCAAGAAATATCGGAATGAGAAACTACATGAGATAACGCCTCTTCTGGTGGCGGTGGTAGTGGTGGTGGAGGTTGGGGAAGATGGGGGGCTTCCTCTCCAGTCGGAAGACGGGCCACCACCGTGTTCAGTATTTGTTGTTGAGAGTCCAGCCTGTCCGCCAGCACCCCAACTGTTTTAATAGAGAAGCAATCCCTTCAGTCTCTTGTCTCCTGCAGCGCAGAGGGGTTCACGAAGAGGAGTGTCTTGCCCTCAGGGATCTGCATCTAGGAGAGCATGCTCTCCTCCCAGGGGAGCATCTGCGAGGAGGTGGAGGTGGAGATGGGGAAGCCGACATCACTCTTGTTGAAGAGGCATGAGATGAGGACGAGCATCTCCGCCCTGGAGAAGCGCTCACTATGGTCCCTCGTGGACCATATTGTTTCATGTTATTTCACGTTAATTTTATAAAGGGTCTTAATTACTAATAATAACAATTTCAATTCAAAAAGAGAAAATCATTTAAGTATTAACATCTTAGAGATGTAAAATATGGATATGGATATGTGTTGTTTTAATCTTTGTTTTCATCATGTTAACAATCTAGTAATTAAAATAATTTAAGGTATTGATGTGTGTACCTATTTTCACTTGACTGAGATAGTTTAGTGCCTCTATGTGTTTCACACTAGGACTGCTTCAAGACTATTAGTGATTAGAACAAATGTACTAACAAGTAGAGAACATTACAGCTATACAAAATCCTGATTTTAAGTGAATATGTTCCTTTCACATGAAGGAATCAAGAGCATCTCTAACCTGTAGACACCCAATGAAGTTTAGAGCCACAATGATTTAGTGCATTTGGAAAAGCTTTGAGAAGCAGCCAGAGCAGCAGTTTGCAGCTCAAGAGTGAGAGGACAGTGTAGCAGCCTTGGTCTGAAATCTCCTACAGGAAGCCAGACAGTCAGAGGGACAAGGCTGCCCGGACATATTACTCTTCACAGAGACAAAAATAATTGCTTTTAAAGTTTCAGTTCCTTCACTTCAACTATCACACTCCTACTTCAAAAGCCTTCTGTGCTAACATTACTATTCATTGTTTTTACACAAAACCATAGTGTTTTTTAAAAAGATTTCAACTTCTTTACGTTGTTTTAAAACGAAAAATTGTGAAAAATGAAAGAATGTTTTGTTTGAATAGGGTGAAATATTGTACACCCCAAAAGACAATACAGACTAAGATTACAACAGAGCATAGTAAGTGTAGTAAAATAATAAAGTACAAAATACTCCTTCCATTTAGACAGTGAGATACACATATATATTTAAAGGTAATCCATATATACACAATTTAGATAAATAGTCCATGTTTAAGAATTAGATTGTATAAATGATCATGACTGAACATTTCTAACCAGATCTAATACATAGGAAAGAAGAAAAATGCTCACGCAATTTAACTACAGAGTAGTTTAATTTCATCAGTCTTTGTGTTCCGTATTCAGTTTACTTATTTTAATAGCCATAATGAGTTGTTTCCATACAGTTCCCTTTAAGAGATGTTAACTTAATTTAAAAAGTGGATTATCCTACAGATGTTTAATGCATAATATGCTGTATATAACTGTATATAAAAATAATTGTATTATGCATTATTTGACATGATATAACTAATTTTCAGAAAAGCATCTTTAGGGTAAATAAGTCAAATGAATTAAAATGGTTGCGTTTTATATACTGTACTATGTCTTACATAAATTGTTTGTTTGTAATTTTGTTTTGTGCTGAATAAATTACTTAATAAAACAGACATCTGCTACATGTTATAATAATAATATAATAATAATTTATATTAAGGTTTCTCTGTTTACATTAAACAACTACCACATATTGTCCTTTGTTAAATTAATGTTATGTTTAGCTTTAATAAGCCAACGTGTTGAGTAAAACTAACATTACAGTGTTCATGAAATAACACATTATTTGTGCTAATATTCCCACACAAAACCAACACATCTTCTGAGTAAAATTAACCCATAAATGTGTTCATTAAATAACATTATTTGTGCTACTATTCCTACACACAGCTTGTGTTAACTTTAACACAACATGTGTTGTCTTTAATCACACTCAGTAATGTGTTAAAAAACAACACGTGTTGTTTTTAACACATTTGTTCTAAGAGTGTAATTGGTTTGTTTCAAGCTTCAAACAGTCCTTTGGGAATTGTCTGTACTCAAAAGCATGTATTAATCTATCAACTGCAATACTGCACAAGGAAAACTAAGGGGGGGGAGCAATTCAATAGGCTAATCCGGTGGGAATGTACAACAGCAGAATTTGTTTAAACTACCGAAATATGTTCACTGAGTAAGTGTTGCTTCCTGATTGCAGCGTAACCACAGCAAAGTGACGGACTGGCACTAGATCAAAGTGACTGCAATGATGCGGACTATTGTCACTGCGCTGTCTGGCGTGCGCGGAGTCCAAGAAAGCGCCATTCGATTTCCGAAACCCACGCTTTACTGAAGATTAAAGAAAAATCCCACATTTCATTATATACAGTTTATCTTGCTTGATGAAATATTACATTTCTGGAAAAAATTTAGTTTTTCTATTAAACTAAATTATTTTGAAACGGTCCAACGTGATAATTCATATTGATGTTAGGTGACCTTTTTAATAGGGGTTTCAGCAATTCAGATATGGAATTCAGAGAGGTATCAGGACTGAACAACCGTGTCATACTGAATACAGAATGACTATATGGTTTACATACGTGATCTGTGCATCTTGGCAGAGTCGCTGATTTGCAATATTATTAAATGTCTCCCGAAGGAATCACACGAAAAAAACAACAACACCTAAATCACCTTCGTAGGAAAAAACGCCTCAGTTGAGATGACTGAAATATTTTACAACGGATCTCGCTTGGGGCTAAACATATGAAAAGTAACACATTTAAAACTCAACGGGAGGTCAGAAGTCTGTGGACCAGACACAGGAGCCGCCTACCTCTTCAACAACAACATCTGCGTGCAGTTTCAGCACAAGAGCTTTAAGAGAGACCTGTGTAATGAGTAATGGGCGCTTTAGTGTCAGAAAGAAGCACAGTGCACACTCAGATCTGGTGCGAACAAAAATATGTATCGCAACCAACAACCAAACTGCACACAACAAAACGAAACAAGAGACATAAACAAATAAACAAGCACATAAGGATACGCTTGTAAACACTGATTTACTGCAACAATAAAATGAATCTCAATAAGTGCATATACCTCAGTGTCTGTCTATCTGTCATACGCTAGTCTTATATATGACATGTTCGTAGCCTATAGGCTATATGTCATATATTTCTTACCCTTATTAAAATATATTTAATAACGGTCATGTTCAGGTATACTATTCTTTTAACTTTTAACTTTCACTTTCATTTCATTGATGTGATGAAGTGTTGACTGTTTTGATATCAACGTCAGACACATTGGCGTCCCTCTGCGCTGTGAGGACAGTGACGCGCGTCCTGCCAGCGGATATATTACTATAGAGCCCGGGGTGGAAAGAGCGCCAGCCCTGCTGCGGACACCCGGAGGTAGGCAACACTCTCCTCTTCTCCTCACGCATTTCCATATTATCTGAATTGTTTTTTTCCTAAAAATGTAGCCTACTGCTAGCCTAGGCTATCCTCCATGAAGTTCATATAGCCTACTAAGTAGCCTATTCACTGGTACACTGTCAAATGTAATTTAATTTGTAAAATAATAATAATAATAATAATAATAATAAGAAGAAGAAGAAGAAGAAGAAGAAGAAGAAGAAGAAGAATTATTAATTATTTTACAAAATTAAATTACAATTATTATCGTTAATCGATTAAACAGAAGTGTAAATATAATAATAATAATAATAATAATAATAGTAATTATTATTATTATTTTACGAAATAAAATTATGTATTGATTTATTTTCTTTGTATTTGTAGGAGATATGGGATGAAATATGAAATGTTTTGATTGAGAGAGAGAGAGAGAGAGAGAGAGAGAGAGAGAGAGAGACTGCTGGCACTACAGCTATTTTGTTTATCCAAATTAAGGAGGAGAAAAAAAAACTGAAAAAGATTTCTGTACTTTGAGATTAAGATTACGTTTAAGCACTTTGAGATGAAGGGCGCTTTATTAAACAAGGAATTATATCATATATACTGCCGCCGCCCAAGTACTGGCTGGGATGTGTGCTGGCGGCGGGTCGAGGTCTTTTTATTTCCTGCGCTGCACGTTTCGGATGGAGCACTTCTATTGAGTGTATTTATTGAGTACATTAAAGAAACGTGAAGTAATTTGTACGCTGAATATTGCTATTGGTTATGAAGGAATATCAATAAAAATACATAAATGTTGAAATGAATAAATACATGCACAAATAAATGTTGAAATAAATTAATAAATATATACATAAATGTTGAAATATATACTGAAATGTATACATTTATTTTTTCATTTATTTATTTAACTATTTAATTATTCATTTCAACATTTATTTATTTATTAATGTTGAAATGATACATACATGTTGAAATAAATAAATTAATAATGTAATTTATAAACGCTTTAATGTCAGTACATTTGTATTTTTTATCATTTATTTAAACATTTATCTGTGCATTTATTTATTATTTTCAACATGTGTTTATTTTGGCATAGTCCTCCATAATTTGTTATTATTTCTGTGATTAATTTTAAATGTGTAATGGTTGATTTATAACAACATTTCCACGACGTTATTTGTTTAACTGGAAAAATTAGCCGATATTTTACTTTATTTGTAAAAATGAATGTTTGCTAAGAAATCTTTATTAAACCTTCATGTCTGCATGCGAGTCATCTTGGATAAAGAAACCTTATCAAATAATACATAAAACATTATTATTATTATTATTATTATTATTATTATTATTATTATTATTATTATTACTACTACTACTACTACTACTACTACTACTACTACTACTACTAATAATAATAATAATAATAATAATAATAATATTTTATTTTTGTTTTGTAGTTTTGGAACGGGGTCTGTTATTTCTATTTCCAATTATTATGATTGTGATTATGATTCTCATTAAAAAAATATACATTGAAGATTATTATTATAATGTACAAGTTCTCTTCAGCTAAGCTAGTCTCTTATAAGATGGACATAGAGCAGTAAACAAATTGTACATTTTTTTTTTTTTGCAGGAAATAATCAGGGAAGGTGGTGAATCCAGAGGTAAAAAGAAAACAAAAGTTTAAGAATATGGATGTCTGGGCTTTGGAATAGTTCACTGGCAACTGGTGTAGCAGGGTTGCATTTACAAAACTTGTCTGTTAACAAGACAATTTGTTAACCTGACTAGCTAAAAACTTGTCTGAGTCTTAGCTGTGAAGCAAGTTCTTGGAAAGCTGTGGAGAATATGTGCTAAAAGATGCAGCAGGAAACTAATCATACAGAGTTAAAGAAACCAACACCAAAAACGCCTTTAGTGCTTGAACTGGAGGCAAGGCTCTCGGGAGGCAAAACACACCAGATCATAAGAACATATGAAGGGTTACAGAGCACTACCAATAGAAAGACCATGGAGAGGGAGAGAGAGTGTGATGGGAAAACTGGCAAGGAGACCCATGGCTGTCCTGGCCGTTCAAAAGTAG
This sequence comes from Amia ocellicauda, assembly GCF_036373705.1. NCBI lineage: Eukaryota > Metazoa > Chordata > Actinopteri > Amiiformes > Amiidae > Amia > Amia ocellicauda. The sequence goes on along the minus strand of NC_089864.1, from coordinate 4,633,124 downwards.
CACAAGAAATCATGCAAAAACCACTGGCGTTTTATCATGCTCTGTCTGATAAGGTTTCCGACAAAGAGGTGTTGAGAACTGCATCAGGGGGGTTGGCTCTACAGGGAATCTACTACACAGGGCATCTGGTGGACATGCTGGAGAGCAGGGAGCAGCTCATTGAGGTACCTGAGTCTTTCTCACTGGGGGATCCAGAGCAAAACTCCACCTTCAGGCAAAAGGAGTTTCTGTCCTGCTCTTCCCAGACTGCCTTCCAGGCTCTCGTGGAGAAGGTGGGTTTCAGCTTGAGCTGCCCCTCCGATGGGGGTGCAGAAGCTGGGGAACAGGTGGACACCACTGAAGATCACAGCTCTTCAGAACTCAGGGAAATGTTGAAGTCAGTATCTGCACAGACCAGCGTGTGGGTGACGAAGTACCATTACGTACCGCAGGCCACCAGCTCCATTGAAAAGCTGCAACTCAGGCTGTCCCACAGTGCTTTACAAGAGCTTCAGGTGACTGAGAGTCTTTTGTCCAACAGGAGGGATACCCCTGCCATCTTGACCAACAGAGTGAAAGTTTTTTTTGAGAGGTTTGGTTCGCATGTTAACCAGGGTCCTCTGCACTTTGGAGGGGTGTTCTGGTGGAAAGCTTCTGCTGAGGGCTTCCAGAGCACAAAGCTCACAGAGATGAGGAGTCTGATTACTGAAGCCTTGGACACCTATATTGGTGCTGACATTGAAAAAGCCTTGATGCAGCTGAACCGACAACTTACTAAAATTGACAACAACTCTCTCATTAAAGTGAAGATCTCTGCCAGTCACACTGGAGGTCCAGCCAACATGGAGAGTCACCTGCACTGGAAGTCCCTTCTTGTTTCCAGTCGCAGAACTTGGAGTCTCACTGACAGAGGATCATCTCTGATACCTGTGTGGGACATAGTTCTGTCTAATCACAGGAGGGACTTTAAAGATGCTGTCAAATTGAAGAGCACTCTCAAACACACCTATGAAATCCTCACAGAGCAATGTACAGAAGAGAAGAGACAGAAATGTGAATCTCTTAAAGAACCTCCTGAGCAGTCCTTGTCCCCTAATGTACAGGTAGACCAACCAAAATATCAGTCCATGTCTGTCACAGAACCTGAGCCTCCAGCTAAAGGGAAGAGGCCATCCCAGTCAAAAAACACTGGCAAGGGCATAGGAAATGAATGGATAAGAATACGGGACAAAACAGCAGGAGCAACTCAGCATATGAGGACAGAAGAGAAGAGGCAGGAAGAAACAGCAGGAGAGCTTCGGGAGAGGATTCTGGTGGCAACATTCTGTGAGCGGGACCAGTCCAGCTGTGTGGCACACCTAACCTCACTGCTGGATATAAAGAGAAGACTGTACAGGGACACTGGGAATCACCACATATGGTTTAACACATACTTTTTGGACTGCAGCCTTCAAAGCTGCCTTGTGAAAACCATGGAAGAATGCATGTACTGTTCAGAGGAGGAGTCCAATGAAATCAAAAAGCTGATACGCAAACTTCTGGAGCCTGATCCATTTGCTGCAGTTGACTTTCCCAAAATGCTCTGTGTGATCAGGTGGGCCTATGCCTCGGAGAGAAACATGCGGGGGAATGTCTTTGCTCAAGATGTTCCTGAGCTGATCACAATTCTGAGAAAGGAAAAGGAACGCATAAAATCATCTGCTTCTGAGACTGAGCAGGAGACACAGATTGAAGCCACTGCTCTGATCACACTGTCAATCAATCATCTTCGTCAGATGCTGAGAATGAAACAACAGTATGAGGCTGAGATTCTTATGCTCTCAGTTGTGAGTGCTACCGGATACAGAATCAAAGGAAACATGTTCAGTCATCTATTAAGCTGGAAAGATATTGATTTCATGGAGAAACAGATGCTTCAATCCTATGAGAGATACTGCAATTTGAACCAACAAAGTGTGTCCAAAGCACAAGCCTACACTTTAGTGCAGACCTTGACAACAGCCAAAGACAGTGGCCCTGTTTCCTCTGAAGACAAACAGAAACGTTTAGATTTATTTAAAATGTGCACAGGAGACAGCATTTCAAGTGAAATCTCTGCAATACTGGGATGCTGTCAAAAGATATCGATAGACTGGGAAACTGCTGAGAAAGAATTAAAATCAGTGTATGAGAAGTGTGAACCTGTTAAGGAACACTTTGAGAAGTCCGTGTCTCATATTAATCTAGAAAATGTACAAGAACACCAGTTTGCCTCTGTTCCAGACACTAATTCTATGGTTGAAGTAGAGAACAACATTTCAAGTGAAATTACTGCAATACTGGAAAGCTGTAAAAAGTCATCGACAGACTGGGGAACTGTGGAAGAAGAATTAAAATCAGTGTATCAGAAGTGTGAACCTGTTAAGGAATGCCTTGAGTCATCCTTGTCCCATAATAATCTAGAAAATGAGCAAAAACACCAGTTTGTCCCTGTTCCAGCAACTGACTCTTTGGGTGAAGGGGAAAAACTCACCAAGCCAATTAAAACTGGTGAAGGTACTGGAACCAAAGTGAGGAAAACGGTGGAAAGAAAGATTAACAGGACCCACTCCGCTTTCAAGAATCTGCTTGTCAGACTGGGTCTCCTAAAATATTATCCCCAAAAATTGAGAAAAACAGACATTCTTGTAATTGATAAGCTGTCGTTGCAGATGAATCATCCCATCACAGAGGAAGAGCTTCCCTTTCATTACCTGTACAAACTTATGATGCTGGACTACAGGGCGAGGACCGTAGTTTGGAAAGAAGACAGGAAAACAACACATGTAGAAGAGCAGGGCCCCTCAGCTGGGGCTGGTGATGTAGACAGTGAAGATGAAGACTTTTTCAGTAATGAGACCAGACAGACCTGTGAGGAGACTGAAGACCAGCTGACACACATTCACCCCATGGATATCCACATGGCTGTGTTCCACTGCGCAGATGACTTTCTGAGGCAGTACCTCCTTCTTAAATATACAACCTGTCAGTATGCCTTGCCTCTGTTAATACCCCAACCATGCAGTGATACAATTGAATTTCCTCTCTGGGCTCTTAGGCAGGTGAAGAAGACCTGGGGCTGTAAAGATCTCTCGGAGAAGGACGGCTTCATCAAATGCAAGAACAGCCATGTGTTCAACACCAGTGTGCCAACAGTGTCCTTCTTAAGGCTGGGAAACTGTTCAGCCTCCAAATCCCAGATCCTGAATAGTGTCATTAGCAAGCAGAAGCACAACATCTTCTTCCACCGTCACTGCAGAGGCAGCACTGCACACTGCCTGCTCATGGACGGTGTTGTGGAGATTGCCTGGTATTGTCCTGGAGGCAAGGAGGATGACATCTTTGATAATTGCTTGTCCTTCACCAATCTTCATGGTGATGCTAGCCAACTCCCAGCACAGGTTGAGTTTCTGCAGGAGGTCAGTGCTGTCAGTGTGGTTCTGATTTCAGGGTCTCTAAATGAAGCTGCCAGGAAGACCTCAGAGGCTCTATTGAAGTCACCTGCTCCAGTGATCTTCCTCTTTGATGACAACAGCATAGTCAGCCGTGGGAAAAACCCAAACAAGGTGAAACTGGCAGTCAGAAACAAGAATGAAGCTGAATTGGTTGATAGAATAATTTCCAACATCAAGTGCTTTGTCACAGAACAGTCTAACACTTCCAGTCTCAGTGAATTCCTATCTACGGCACGGAGACTTAGGTTTGACATAGATGAAAACAATGAAAAATGCATGGAAGGCAATGCGATAGCCAGTGCTGTACTCCGTTGGATAAAGGAGGAGAATCTGACAGCCGTGAAGGAAAGACTTTTGCCTTTGCAGGGCAAGCTTTGGTATGACTGGTGCACCAAAAACAAGGAGCAGTACAGACTGAAGGGCAATGCGAGCAAGAGCATTGAGCAGCAGCTGTGTGAAATTAAAAAAGAGAAAAAGGTGATCCGGAGTGAACAGTTGAAGAAAGCTTTCCCTCTTAACGGTCTCATGAGATCTTTCCTGGAGTGTTTGGGCTCCTCATCGCTTTCCAGGGACACTAAAATGTTCATGCTACAGTGGCTAAGGACTTATCTGGATGATTTGACCACAGAAACCCTGTTGAAACTGGAGGAAAAATATCACACACAATGGACCGGGATGAGAAAGAACAAAAACACCATAAAGAGAGGTGTTGAATTCAGACTGCAGAAAGAGTTAGATCTAATATCTGAGGAGCTCAATGCAGCCACTTTAGGGATTCAACATTTTTTTAGGGAAATGGGGCAGATCTATGAAGCGCAGCTGGACAATCGAGAGAGAATACCAAAGACCCAAGACTATGTTCACTGTCTTCCGGACATAGGAGCTGAAATGCTGATCTCAGGATACCCTCTGGAGCTTATGGATGGAGATGCTGCCCATGTGCCCCTGGAGTGGATCGGAGCTGTGCTGGACAAACTCATTGAAAAAAATGGCAATAAAAGAGTGTTTGTCCTTTCTGTTCTTGGCATCCAAAGCTCTGGCAAGTCCACGCTGCTGAACACCATGTTTGGGCTTCAGTTCACAGTGAGTGCAGGGAGATGCACCCGGGGAGCGTTCATGCAGTTAGTGAGAGTGGATGAAGAGGTCAGAGAGCAGTTGCAGTACGACTATGTCCTCATAGTGGACACCGAGGGGCTTCGGTCTCCAGAGCTCAGTAACAAATCTCTCCTGAGTCACGACAATGAGCTGGCCACCTTCATCATCGGGATAGGGGACATGACTTTGATCAACATCATGGGAGAGAATCCCTCTGAGATGCAGGACATCCTTCAGATCTGCGTCCAGGCTTTCATGAGAATGAAGAGAGTGAAGCTGAACCCCAGCTGCATTTTTGTGCACCAGAATGTAGCAGAAACGTCTGCTGGGGAGAAGAACATGGAAGGCAGGAGGCGACTGCAGGAGAGACTGGACGAAATGACTCAGATCGCCGCGAAAGAGGAGCACTGTGATGTGGCTGCCTTCAGTGACATAATCCATTTTGATGTCGAATCTCAGGTGTTCTACTTCAAGAATCTTCTAGAGGGAGACCCTCCAATGGCTCCTCCGAACCCCTCCTACAGCCAGAACGTCCAGGAACTAAAGACCAAGATGCTCTCCATTGCAAAGTGGCGTCCAAACTGTAGGTTTTCTACACTGACTGAGTTTAAGTCCAGAACAGAGGACTTGTGGAACTCACTGTTGGGCGAAAACTTTGTGTTTAGCTTCAAGAACACCTTGGAGATGGTGGTGTACAGCAATTTAGAAAAGGCTTATGGAACATGGACTTGGCAGTTGAGAAAATGTGCCATAGAAGTTCAAAACAGACTGCGCAACCAAATCATGAATAATATAATACAGGACATCCGTGCGTTAAACCACATGCAAGCATTTGATGAGACGTACCGCAAAATTACCACTGAAATAGAGAAGTATTTCAGTGAGGAGAAGCACTCCGGATTACTGATCCAATGGAGGGCCAATACAGAGAAGAGGCTGGAAATGGTGAAACATGACCTCACTATGGAAACTCATGACATGTGTGTGGAGCTCATCAGATTCAAGAAAAGTCAGTTTGAGTTGGACCAGAAGAAATCCAAATATGAGGCTCAGCTGCTCACTAGGAGTAAAGCTCTGGCAACTGAACTAAAAGGGAAGGCATCTAATAAAATGGACATTAAAAAGGCTTTCCAGAAACTGTGGGTAGAATGGAGTGATGAAATTTCTGCTTTGCATGTGCCAAAGAATGAGGAAGATATAGAAGCTGTAGTGGACACCATCCTCCTTGATTGTTTCAAAAAGCACGTGGATCTAATCGCTAAAGTGATGAAAAAAAGCGAAAGATTCTTGTTTAATGAAAAGACACACATTTCGAAACAATCAAAAATGGTTTTATTAACGCAAAGATTCACTTACAAAGATCGAGTGTCTGTAGATGAGCTAACAGAGGACATCACACAAACCGTGAACACTTATATCGAGCGAAAGAAAGAGGAAAAGCTTGACTTCAGTCAGAGTTACATCTACGGAATGTTGGATGAGATCAAGGAGCACATTGATGAGTTTGGACAATCTGTGAAGCACTTCAGGATCACAGATGACTACAGAGTGGAACTTTCCATCTACCTCTGTAGATCATCTATGGAGAAGTTCAAGGACATGCGTAAGGCATTCAGGAAAGCGAATGATCCCCTGGCCTACCTATTTAGCAAAAGATCTGAGTATGTCAAGATGTTTGAAAGTTTCTGTCAAGGAATTACATCCACCACATTCTTTGCAGACTTTCTGTGCACTAAGCTGAAACCAGCCATCCAGCAGGCAGTGTATGATAAGGCCAGCATCAGGATCACAGAGGAGATGAGGTCAAACTACCCAGCTTTCAGTGGCAACAGATCCAACCTGGAGAATCACATCCTGAGACACCTTGCTGAGGTGGGCAACTTTAACTCCTACATGGAATACATTAACCATCCAAAGCGTTACTTTGTAAGATTTATTAGGCAGCACGTGGCAAAGTACTGCAAATGTGGAGATAGTCTTGTGAGGTTACTGAAGGAAAGCCTTGAGTCTTTAATTAAGACCGTCTGCTCCACCAGCAATGAAGTAACTGCCGTGGTACAAGTGAATCAAGGCAATGCCTCGATGTGGCTGAATAAATTTTGTGCAGACATCGGGGGACACATAGTTCTGTCAAGAGACGACCTAAGAAGCATTGAGGCCGAAGACATCAGCGACCTGCATTTCTTCAAAAACACAATGCAGGAGAACCTGGCAGTTATGGCACATGAACTGAAAGAAGGTTTCAAAGACAAAACAACAGATCGGTCACAATTCCGCAAGAAACCGGATGACATCCTGACTCAGCAGCTCAGTGGGTGCTGGGAGCAATGCCCCTTCTGCAAAGCCATCTGCACCAACACCATCCCCGGCCATGACACTGATCACAGCATCCAGTTCCATCGCCCCATGGCTCTTGCTAGATGGTATTATCACAATACTGAGCATATTTGTATCGAGTTCTGCACCACATCAGTCAGTAGTGACCGGTCATTCTATCCTCACCATGGTGATGTTAGAACTGTTCCTTGGAAAAAGTACAAAGAAGCCGGTCCACCCTACAGCACATGGAGCATCACTCCAGACCACTCTGAGAAGCTGTACTGGAAATGGATCATCTGCACATGGCAGGAGGAGATGGAGAAGAAAACTGGAAAGAAGTTTACAGGCCCGGGGGAAATCCCAGAGAGCTGGAAAACCATCACAAAGCAAGCCGTGCTGCAGGAGCTGCAATAGTCACCTATATCTCACCAGGGATGAGAAGTTCTTGTTCAATGGCTCCCTTCCTGGAAGTGAAATAGAATGAAAGAGAGGAAGATAACAGTGTGGAAAGTACACTACAATGCCTCCGGCATTTTCAAATTATTTCATAATGATTTATACACACACACACACACACACACACACACACACATACACATGTCCATAGAAAATAGAAAACCTGTATTTGGAAAATTATATATATATATACATATATAGCGGTCTTAGCCCACTGCATGTTTTTCACTTTTATTTTGATTACCTTAATTATATTCACATGATCACTTTACACCTTTTTATGTGTTCTCCCTGTCTAGTAACTGTGCATTGCAAAGTGGAGGAATTGGATAATTAAAATTTAGACTGTTTAAAAGCTCCCTGTCACCAGTGAAGGGGTGACCACTTCCAGAGCAGTGCAGGTGTTTCTTATATCCTCACCGCCTCCTCTCGCCTGCACTGCCCACTTTATCTTTGTGTTCATTTTAACGATTTAAATGATTTGTGTTTGAATTGTTTTTCCTAACAATAAACAAAATTTAAATGTCATCATGTCTGGCTGCTCTCTCCCACAATTCCACAACCTTAATTCTCTCCCCATCAACCATATGATACAATGGTGTCAACCGAACACCATATAAAAAGTGTATTGAACCACTTTCACTCCTAATGATACAATCTGACAAATTCACATCATCAAAGGGTGTAATAATGCTAAATTGAAGTGTATGAAGCAAACTCAGAAGAAACATATATATTTAAGATATTGTGGTATTGTGATATATGTGGTTTCAACTTTCATGCATAAAAGGGTTAACTGGTATGATGAATGAATGCATGACTATCAAAACCCATGGAATCAGGCTCCTTGATGGAGCCAAGGCCTTTAACAGCTATTTAGAATTGTATTGAAATTAATATATTTTGCCCCATCTTGTGGTCAAATACAAAAAATTAAATAAAATAATGAAAAATTAAAAGTAGATTATAATTGTTATCCATTCATCATACCAGTTATATTTCCTGAGTTTTTTGTATGGCTATGATCAATAATTAATTGATTTATAGTAAAAAATATAAAAAATCCCATTGCCTCCAATGGTGGAACCCTCAAATTTCCATTTCTCATGCAGTGGAATGTTCCATAGCCAATCAGCAGTGAGGACTTACAGCCCTTTAATCGGATGCCTTTCCTTTTCATTACTGGTCAAATGCACCACGTCTTCCTGTAAGTGAGGAAGATTCTCTGCGCATTGCCATTTTTCACCGTCATTTGTCATTGTAGTCCTAAATCAGCATATTATTAGATTGCCCTGTTCTAATCAAATCTTGGGCCAGGCTGTGTTGCTTGTCGGTCTTGATTGGATTTGCAGTCTCAACAATCACTGTTTTGGTCATCTGGGTAAGGAAATGGGCTGGTAAATAATAAAAATAACAATTATATATGGGGAGGGGAGGTTATTTGCCAAGGAAAATATAGTAGTGTTCTGTAGAGTGATAGTGTTTACTGATTCAATTTTTTTTTTTTTACAAAGTTACTGGAGAGCAGAAGATGAGAATTGGTGGGTGAGTTGGGGGGCGGGGGGGTTTGGTGCAGGCAAAAGTCTTAAATATGTAGTATATATATAGTAATATAAAAAATATGAACCTAAAACTATCAATTTCTTACAAAAAAAAATATTTGAATAGATTAATTGCTAGACATTTCAAAGAAAAGCTGTTAAAATATGTCTACTGTTTGATGAAATGCACATTGTATAAAGACATTAGCATGTGCTAGTTGATACTATCTACGATACTGTGTAGGATTTGGTATATAACATTGAAATAATATTAAATGATCTGTGAAGACTATATTACTGGAAAGCATCATAGAAAAGAATCACAACAAATTACTTTAGATATTAGATTGTTTGTTAAGTAAATTGTCTGCAAATTGCAGTTTTCAAAGGGAGACACTCCATCAGTCTCCCCAGACCTCGCCAGGGCCCTTCCAGACAGCCTGGCTGTGGAGGCTGATGTCAGACTGGGGCTCGGGGTCTGCGGACAAGACACACAACAGTACAGTGAGCCAGGCACAGCAGGCCTAGAGTTGTGTCACCACTGCACCACTGATTACAGGTGGATTACAAAAACCTCACAACACATAGTACATACAATCATAAGCTGTATGTTGGCAATACAGTTTAGTACAGTGTTCCACAATGCAGTGCAGTTTAATGTAGTCTGGCATAGATTCTACAAGTCTCTGAACTCTACTGGAGGGATGGAACACCATTCATCCAAAAGATATTCCCTCATTTGCTGTTTTGAGGCCTCGCCCTGGATCTCCAACCTTGTCATTGAGCAGAAGAAGTTGGGTGGCCTGAGAGTCTGCGTTGACCTCTGCGAGGTGAATAAGTCTGTAATAGCAGACAAATACCCTCTCCCCACCACTGAGGAGCTCACCACCAACTTCTACGATCTTCTCCAAGCTTGACCTTCAGCAGGATTATTTGCAAGTATCCCTCCACCCCAAAAGCAGGGACCTCACTACATTCATCTCACACACTGGCATGTTCAGGTACACGCGCATGCCGTTTGGTCTCAGTTCTGCACCAAGTTGCTTTAAAAAAATAATGCCATCTATCTTTGCTGAAATTCCTGGGATGGCTGTCTACCTAGATGACATTGCTCTGACACATTTCAACGGGAGGATGGCTCCCGCTGGCATGGTATTCACCTTCGGAGGGTGCCTGCACCTTAACCGCAACCACCGGCCAACCCCAGTGACCACACTTCTGCTGGGAGTGCCCCAGCCCCTGTCACTACTGGGCCTCCGACGCCAGCAGCCCTACCCCCCATGTTGTCTGCGGCACAAGCTCACCCAGCAGCTTCATCTCTATCCGGGCCTTCTTTGCAGGAAGGACTGAGTCCGCCTGTTCGGGCACGGTCCTGCCCTGGACATCTGCGGGATTTTGTTACCTCCTATCATGCCTGACCTTTTCACGGGGGGGGGCAATGTTATGTCAGTGCGACACTGCCATTTGCAGTTTGCATTATTTGGTTGATAGGTTACCTTGGCATTCGAGAGTTAAGTGGGGTTTTACAGCAAGTGGAGAGTGCATTTTGTTTTGTTAAATAAAGCCTGGCGTGTTTCTCACTGTTTGAACATAACACACTCCTGCACCCCCCTTGCAAGGCGTGGCCCACTGTTCAGCTTGCTTGTTTTTCTTCAGTTTTATTTTTATGCTTTTGTCCACCAGATGGGTGCATTCTTGGTCTTTTTTCCACCATTGTAACTTTGTTAATTATAAATTGTTTTTTCATACTACACCCAACGCATGCCAAAACCAGATTGATGGCAGGTTTCTAGAGCATAATTTATCTTTGATTCCATGATCAAACATAACATCCAATCTGAAAACTGATCACTGTGATCAATTATAGAAAAAAATTGAAAATATATTCAATTTATTAATTATTCATTTTTTAGTTTAGTCAAATACAACTCAATAAAACACCATAGCACATATTTGGTAACATTGTATAATAAATGCACATAAATCATGTGATATATTCATTTAGACTACAGACACATACTGAAGACGCATCAACAGGGTAACTAAAAAATAATGAAATACAAGAAGCTGGCAGTCTGTGACACAGGAAGCATAAAGTGTTAGTTTATTATTTATTTCTTGGCAGACGCCCTTATGCAGGGTGACTTACAGGGTAAAAGAGCAAACCAAAAGTACAAAAATACAGTACAAAATTACATATCAGGCACAATACAATTACAGTTTCATTGTATAGTTTATACCTTTATAAAACTGTTCCCGATTGTGTTTTCATTTATATGTAGTAAGTACCATACTGAAAAACACTATATTGAATACACATTACTATAATGTACTAGTTAGTGGCAGCATGGTACAGTAGTACAGTAACAAGTAAGATATTATGACTACAGTGAAGAATATGACAAGGTAGAACATAAACATAAAAATGGTTACAGAGTAATAGAATGCAACAAACACACATTCAGAAACTAAGCCTAGACCAAACCAAATTTGACGTATACATGTATCACAAGTGCAAACCACTCAATTTAAGCCTCAGCTCACTAATATTTATTTAGACTATAGACACAGACTGAACACACATTGACAGGGAGACTAAGAAAGAATGAAGCAAAACAAGCGAGCAGTCTGTGGTTAACTACAACCTCAATATGAAGTGTTTGTTTATCCCTTATAAAACTGTGTGCATTGTCACATCCATATAGTTGCCGATTGTAGTATGTAGTAAGAAGTGTCTCCTGACAATAACTTAAAGCACGCTAGGTTTGTACAGGTTTGCAGTTTGCAGCACACTGTCAGGGCAAAGCTTAGACTCGGCTCGGTGTGTTTTGGCTTAACTCCCAGTGCACTCTGTGCTGAGACCCTCCTTCTGCAGCAGGGCTTCAGAGCGCACCACTAAACTCCCGGGACACAACACCCAGGAGCAACACAGGCACATACAGACTGGTGAGTGTGTTCTTGTTGTTAGTAGGAAATGTAGTAGTATTAGTAGGAGGGAGAGGAGGAGGAGAAGGAGAAGTGTTCCCCAGACAATTGGATTGTATATTATAATGTACTTTATTGTAGTAGTAGTAGTAGTAGTAATAGTAGTAGTAGCATATGATGTTGTTGTAGTAATAAACACCAAAGAATGTAGGAAAGGAAAAGCTAAATCACTATTTATTAATTATATTAGTTAGTTAGTGAGTTTACTATTAATTCTCATTCATCCTTCAAAATTTGGTGTGAAAGTGTTTTGTTCTTGATGAGTGAATTTAAGCTTAGAATCTTGTACAAACACCAACATATTGTAAATGTATTTACTGTGATGTCATATTTAGTGCCAACATATTACAGTTTCTCACTGTGGTGTGATATTTAGTAGCTAAGAAACATTCTACCAATCAGTTTCACAAGGTCAGTTTACTGCAAAACCCCAGACCACACACACTGTTTTAACTCTCTCTCTCTGTGTCTCTCTCTCTTTCACACACACACACACACACACACACACATACACGTGTCCTTTGAACTGTCAACATTGCTCATCAGGCTTTCGTAAACAGGGTCTGCCACCAGCTCACACTACACCCTGGTGTCTTGGACTCCTCTCCATGTGGGAGAAACCAGGAGAAGTGGAGTTCTGTGACTCAGTTCCAATTATTATGACACAATTATTTTCATGGATTCAACACTTCTGAGTTGCTTATACTGCCTAAAAATATTGCAACCTTCATGATCCTTCCTCCCCAGCATGATTTATGGCCTGCTTATTAATTCAATTAGTCGATTTGGTTCCGACTCCTGTGTGACTCTACATTACCACAGAAATGGTCGATGATGTGCATTTCTCATATTTTCCATACACCAAATCTTTATTTTCAGTTAATTTTAGTCCATAGCCCATATATTTATATTATATTTGCAAATTACACAGTGAGCTTAAATGCTACATATATTTGTAATATATTGGTATTTTCAGGCACAAGGCTACTGGTTTCATCTCTGACCAAATCAACAAATAGTTGGAAAGGTGATTCAGGTTAAATGAGAATTTGTTTTCAAAACAACAGCTGGAGCACATGAAACACAGCTGTCTAACTACTTCTCTACTGCTTCTCCTTGGCAGGAACTGGGGCACTCTGGTATCCTTGCCCCCCTTGACTGGTTCCCCCCCATCACTGTGCCCCCCCCACCGGTTCCAGCAGGGACATCAGATGTGTCAGTTCTTAAACAATGCAGTTTATTGTGGGGATTCAGTTTGACAGAAGTGGAAAAAATATAGCATAGGAAAGAAACCATTAAATAAGTGAAGTATACAATATAGGACGAAAGAAATACTGCATAGTATACTATAGTTTAAGGATAGAGAAGGGATGTTAATTGATATGTGGAAAGGGACTTGGCAATGGTAGAAAAGTACTGGGAATATAACAGGAGATAAATAAAGAAAAAAATAAAGTGTTGAGCTGAAGCTGGATTCCAAAACATTCACTAAACATTCAGACCATCCACAGACAAACAACCCAACAAACACACCCTGTAGAAAAAAATAATTGGAATGGGGATAAATGAGATTGAAATGGATACAATCCAGGAAATGCAATTGTAGAAAAGTAACAAAGTAAAGTAAACAAAGGTTAAATGTAAAGTCCTGCAAAGTAACAAAATAAATTAGCAATATCCAATTCTTGATGACATTTCCTCCCTTTTCTCTCTTTCCCAGGCCTGACACCATGTCTCAGCACAGCATCTCTCTAGCCTGCCTACTGTTGGCCTCCCTGACTTTGTCCTCGGTTGCCAGGGAGATAAGGAATCTGGAGACTCTGCAAGACCTGAATGAGACAAGCTTCGGGCGTTCCTTCCCTCGGCACGGTCTCAGACTCCTGCACTGGTTCACCCATCACGCCATCAGCCTGGATGTGAACAGTGACACTGACCACGGAGGTGACGGCAGCATGACCATGCTTTTTGACCCCAGGATGAGGCTGTTCGGTTTCCATCTCTACGACGATCGGTATGGCCGTCTGCCTGCCCTGAACAGCAGCCTTTCCTATCATGTAGTGGGGGACTTGGACACCCAGAACCATCCGGGTGCTCGGGCCTTGCCTTGGTGGGTCAAGCAGGACTACCTGTACGTCAGGAGTCACCATCTCTCAGCTGCAGAGCACCGGGAGGCCAACTGTGAACGTCTGTTAGTGACCTTCAACTCGGACAGCTGGGCAGTGGGAGCTGTCTACTTGGTGGACGTCTCCTTCTTGACCGGAGCCTACTTGGTCAGTGCCAACCTGTTGCGGGACATCCACTCCTGCAGCTTCGAGGAGTTCTCCAGCTCCCTCGTCATCGACCACCGCCATTGCGAGACCAAGAGAGAGGACAACAAGGAGTGCAGTGAGCTGTTCTCCAGCGGCACCACCCTGGAGGTGAAGACTAACAGCAACGGGCAAGCCAGGATGGTGTGGGCCCACCTCCCTTGGGCGAATGGGGAGCTATGGGTGGGCTTGTTTGAGGATGACAGCAGAAGTGACACCAGTGCCCTGGCTTGGCATCAGGTGGACAGAGTAAGGGGGGACAAGCCTACAAAGGTGGACGTCAACCCAGGGTTGCAGGTGCGCCTGTTAAAGGAGAAGACACACATCCTGCTCAGCGGGGAGGAACTGGATGAGGCCTGCGGGGAGATCCCTAGGAAAATCCCAGGCTTCCGGGCATACCTGCAGTTGCACGTCCAGAATGGTCTGGCCTGCGCACGGATGTACATCCACCGGTCCTTCACCAACTGGCGAGAGAAATTGAATGAGGCCTGGGTCGGTTTCTACTCGAAGGAGCTGGACCATGCCAAAAAGTTTCGCAACTTCCAGTGGGTGACCAAATTTGAGGAAGACATGGATCTTGAAGCCTACCTGGTGCTGGAGGATAAATGTTGGGGGGGGAGGATGTCTTGGGGGGTACAGGCCCGTTTCTACCTGGGGAAGGGCTATGGTGAGCTGGTTCGAACCACACCTTGGAAGTGTTGAGCTGGTCAACTGTTTTCAGAGTGTTTGTGAATAAAGTTTTCTGTTCTTTCTGTGCACACCTTGTACCTTCTTCCTTTCTTTTAATTGTGAGAATTGATCAGAATATAGCCAAATTATTGGAGATGCACATGTGGGAAGTATAGCATGGCTGGGCATCCCTTGTACAGTTGTCCTCAGTTGTTTACACATGGTGATTGAAGGTATCGAAACAAAGATCAAAAGTTGATGCACATGTACAGTGAGGGAAAAAAGTATTTGATCCCCTGCTGATTTTGTACGTTTGCCCACTGACAAAGAAATGATCAGTCTATAATTTTAATGGTAGGTGTATTTTAACAGTGAGAGAAAGAATAACAACAAAAAAATCCAGAAAAACGCATTTCAAAAAAGTTATAAATTGATTTGCATGTTAATGAGGGAAATAAGTATTTGATCCCCTATCAATCAGCAAGATTTCTGGCTCCCAGGTGTCTTTTATACAGGTAACGAGTTGAGATTAGGAGCACTCTCTTAAAGGGACTCTCCTAATCTCAGCTCGTTACCTGTATAAAAGACACCTGTCCACAGAAGCAATCAATCAATCAGATTCCAAACTCTCCACCATGGCCAAGACCAAAGAGCTGTCCAAGGATGTCAGGGACAAGATTGTAGACCTACACAAGGCTGGAATGGGCTACAAGACCATCGCCAAGCAGCTTGGTGAGAAGGTGACAACAGTTGGTGCAATTATTCGCAAATGGAAGAAACACAAAATAACTGTCAGTCTCCCTCGGTCTGGGGCTCCATGCAAGATCTCACCTCGTGGAGTTTCAAAGATCATGAGAACGGTGAGGAATCAGCCCAGAACTACACGGGAGGATCTTGTTAATGATCTCAAGGCAGCTGGGACCATAGTCACCAAGAAAACAATTGGTAACACACTACGCCGTGAAGGACTGAAATCCTGCAGCGCCCGCAAGGTCCCCCTGCTCAAGAAAGCACATGTACAGGCCCGTCTGAAGTTTGCCAATGAACATCTGAACGATTCAGAGGAGAACTGGGTGAAAGTTTTGTGGTCAGATGAGACCAAAATCGAGCTCTTTGGCATCAACTCAACTCGCCATGTTTGGAGGAGGAGGAATGCTGCCTATGTGATTGCCAACAAGGGTTTTGCCACCAAGTACTAAGTCGAAGGGGTCAAATACTTATTTCCCTCATTAACATGCAAATCAATGTATAACTTTTTTGAAATGATTTTTATGTTGTTATTCTGTCTCTCACTGTTAAAATACACCTACCATTAAAATTATAGACTGATCATTTCTTTGTCAGTGGGCAAACGTACAAAATCAGCAGGGGATCAAATAATTTTTTCCCTCACTGTATTTTCCACGTGCCAAGCAGGTGGTAAATAATAAAACAGCTGCTGACAGCTCAGATTTGAATGGTGCGGAGCTGCAGGCTTGGCGCAGAGACAGTATTGCTGTCTGAGTGCATGTGTGGTATGATATATAGCATACTGTTTTCCAGAAATTATTTGTAGGATTCACATTGTGAAACACTTCACAATTGGAATTATTAACATTATAATTGGTTTGAACATTAACTGTTAGGGGAGATAAAGCCATTTAATGTGTGTCAGGCTAAGTGATTTTTCAAAAAAATTCTTATGATGAGTAAAACAAAGGCTGTGAAATAATTCATAATTGGTTGTCTTTATGTGAAAGTTGGTTTGAAAGCGCTATGTCGGGTAGCACGAATATCAAATTCATATCAGATGTCAAGCTAACTTTACAGTGGTACCTCATCATGTAAGAACATGACTTTAATGTCATATATTCTGACTTTAATCTCAGACGATTATTCAGATTTTTTTCTCAGAATATAATACCCCAGCGTGCCCCCTCTGAGAGAAAAAATAAATAAAAGAACAAAAACTCCCTAAGTGGCACTACTACGCTTCCATAGTGCCGGCTAATTGTGGTCCACACGGGAGTTGAACGGACCACCAAACTAAAAAATGGTCCGGCCCTTCTGGCAAGTGCCCGATGGCCAGTCCACCTGTGGTTTGTGGGAATAATTTACAAAATTTAAAGTAATAGAGGCAGGTTGGCCCGTCAACGTCAATTAAAATCTCTGTAGTCCCTTTGGAAAGCAATGCCAATCACAATGCCAAGCTCTATATACCAATTGGCAACACCCACTCCTCACAGGTGTAAACACTAGTTTGTTCTATTAGAAATTGTTCACTTAGAAATCAGAGCTTTAGCACTAGAAAAGGCCATAGATGAGCTCTCCTGTTCTGGAGGAAAATTTAAGTCAATGTTGAAGCAAGAGCTAGAGGTCAAGGAGTGAGAGTAAGAGGAGGAAGAGGAAGAACAAGAAGAGGAGGGTGAGGACAAGGATGAGGAAGGACAGTTGTCTCAGATGAGATCAGGGCCACATTGGTTGACCATGTGATCAACCATGGATTGAGTATGAGGGAGGCTGGGCAGAGAGTTCAGCCAAACCTGAGCCGCTACACGGTTGCATCTATCATCCGTACATTCAGAAATGAGAACCTGTAGGTTACCTACCATCTACACTATGCTCTTTATGTATGTATACTGTATTATACTGCAGTCTGACATATCAGTAGGCCTATGTTACTCAGTGATTGGTGGCCAATGTTACACTAATGTCATTTCATATTGAAAGAAAATAGGTTATTTTAGCTTACTGTAACCAATCATATCATATTTGTGGATCTTCTGCAGAACTGAGAGACGGCCAGGCCATGGTGGACAACACCGGCTGTTCACACCAGAACAGGAGACCGCTATTGTGAACATGGTGGTGGCAAACAATACCAGTGGACTATGAGAAATCCAGAACCACATAACTGCAGACAACACAATATTCAATAACATTCACCAGGTGGGCTTGTCTACATTGGACCGTATATTACAGCACAACTGAATCCGGATTAAACAGGTCTAGTTTTTTTGGCATGGCGATGGAAGGTGTATGACTGCCATCCCCTCACACGCTTGCCTCTTCTCCAGGCAATGGAGGATGCATTACTGAATGTTTTTTCCTGGTTTTCTCCTGTTGGGTATGGAAAGTGTTACATACAAAACACAAGTGTTCATTTTGGAAATAAATGATGATGTTTTTGTTACTGTATTGCATTTGTGTGTGTTTGTTTATATATATATCTGAGTAGGTATACATTACTGTGACAATCTTTTACAACCGGCTACAGTGTAACAATGAAAATGCAAAAGGCATAAACCTTCTGATGGGATATTCATAGTAGTGTTTTGTGTTGAGCACATCATTGTGTTGTTGGTTGGTAGACAGAGCTATTCATATGATGTGTGTGTGTGTCATGTTGATGCAAAAAAACATTTTGGAAAGAGATAAAAGAGTTTTGAACGCAGTGTTTGCTTTTGCTAGAGATTTGTAGAGTTTTGCATTTTGTGTTTGTGGTTTTGTGTTTTGTGTTTAGAGTTCGGGGGAAATTAGTCAAAGATTCAGCAAATGTGTGTAAACAATTGGGAAAAACTAATGTTTTATTTAAATGCATCAATTTAATGTTGAGTTTTTACTGTTTTGAATATGATTTATTTTAGTATCTTAATTAATTTAGAAATGGTTTTTAGAAATTGATTTTATTTTTGTTTTAATCTAAAGCATTAAAATGCTGTATTGATTTTACTTTGTAAATGTAAAATACTAAACCTAATAAACAGTATAATGGGATTATATAACATTCATTAACACTGATCTATAACCCGAATTTGACCTGGTCAGTAAAGTGGTAAAAAACAATGCAATTTCATAATCTCCGCAGATTAATATTGGATACAAGCATGATCTATCTGTATTTTGCAGGTTAACTAAATGGAAACTGATCTCGAATTTGATGGTTTCATTTTGTAAAAACATAGACACTAACAATGAGCATCAACACGGAGAGGACCTAATTGAAAACCGGCTGGATAAGAAAGCGCACTCGACTGCTGGAGGAAAGGTGATAAATTAGCCACCCGTTTCCAAATTTCCGAAAGAGGCTTTGTAAGGGGTTTATACATCATTAGTGGAGTATAGGGAATAGGTTTTTATAAAATTAATTTAAAAGCAGGAGGTAAAGCAACTTATATTTTCAACTTTCGTTTTAATGCTGTTTAAGTGAGAAACATATATTGTAGTAAATAAAACCCAAAAATAAATGTTGTAAATATATGGGGTATAAGAAATCTCAATGAAAACAGTATTGAACTAAATACATTTTATTGCAAATGATAAAACAATAAAAGACTAGTGGTGTTCCGTACTGTTCTCATTGGATAAATAGTGTAATGATGGCATAATGTTGAGCTTTCCTGATAGGATGACAGGGTTTCACATTTCTCAACCAATCAGGGAGAGACAGGGATGTTCAAAAGCCAGTGTAAGTGAATTATGTACCACATAATCTAATTAAGAGCGCAACTATGAGCGGCAGAGGAAAGACCAGCGGCAAAGCCAGAGCGAAGGCCAAGACCCGCTCCTCCAGGGCCGGGCTGCAGTTCCCAGTCGGCCGTGTGCACAGGCTGCTGCGGAAGGGAAACTATGCCCAGCGGGTCGGTGCCGGAGCCCCGGTCTACCTGGCCGCTGTGCTGGAGTACCTGACCGCCGAGATCCTGGAGCTGGCGGGCAACGCCGCCCGGGACAACAAGAAGACCCGCATCATCCCCCGCCACCTGCAGCTCGCCGTCCGCAACGACGAGGAGCTGAACAAGCTGCTGGGCGGCGTGACCATCGCCCAGGGCGGCGTGCTGCCCAACATCCAGGCCGTGCTGCTGCCCAAGAAGACCGAGAAGGCCGCCAAAGCCAAGTAGATCCGCACAGCACTGACCTGACCGCAAACCAAAGGCTCTTTTAAGAGCCACGCACAGTTTCTGTAAAATGCAAAGATCTGTTTTTCGGATTTTCTTCAGTTAATTTACTCCTTATGGTTTAGGGATAAGGTTTAATATTTTTATGTATTTATTAGCAGAAGCCTTTAGCCAGGGCAACTTACATAATATACGAGTATTACAAAAGTGAAATACAGTACAGATCAAAACAATATAATTATAAGGTCAAAATTACATGTATTGGAAAATGTATAGTTAATACAGAATACCTAATCTACAGATTACAAATACAGAAGTCGTACATTTTAGTCTGTAATCGCTAACCAGGGCAGACAAGATGTCAGTTCAGCATAATAATAATAATAATAATAATAATAATAATAATAATAATAATCTCACACCACAGCTGAATAAACGCGCGTACAGGCAGGGCTACAGTCTTATTGGTTTACTGGTACAGATTAAAACAATTATAAATCCCCTCACTAACACTTAATTGAACGTCCCTTTAATCCGTTCAGTAATTGAATAATTTAAGTATCTTTGGCAAATAAAATCCTTTCCCGCATGTGCAATGTTAGATTGCAATGCACACATGATGAATCAGGCTCGGTTGGCGGCGCCGCGGTCTTGCGCTCGGCGTGCTGGGTGTAGGTGGCGGCATCACGGATCACTTTCCCCAGGAACACCGAGCCCTCCTCGGGTCTCCTGCTAGATCAGCCCGCAGATGCGCTTGTCCACCGGCGAGCCAGGCGGCGCACGGCGGGCTTGGTGATGCCCTGGATGTCGTCGCGCAGCGCTTTGCTGTGCCGGACAGGCGGCGTTTCAGTGCCTGAGAGTGAAGGATAGCAGTGCGGCTGCGCAGAGGCTGTGAGAGCCTGAGCCGGGGACTGAACTCAGCCCTTCACGGCCGGGAAACAGATCGAAATCAGGGAAACGTCATGTGTTTCATTTGCTTTCAATACCATAGTTGTTTCTTCCTTTTTCAATAGATGTAATGAATATTATTTCATTTACAACTTCGTGCTGAATGTCTTACACGCTGTAACGTGTACTTCAGTGCAATGTGTGCGGAAGATACAGGGGAAGATCGAGTCTCTTGTGCAAGTTGTGATGATTAGTAAGTCATTCGCCGCATTTTGTAGTAACTCAGTGTACAATCATTCAATTAAACGACACCATGCACCAGCGGAATCCTGCTTTGGGTAACACACACAAAAACAAACAAAAATGTCTGACTGTCAACAGACTTTAATGGATCTAATGATGATCATTATTAGTATAAATAAAAACACGATTGCACCCATGCATATACGCTATTTACACTGTACGTAGTCACATGTTGCTGAAAGCGCAGCACAGCCCACACGCAGCGGTGATCACATGGCTACCCATTCCCAGCAAGCACCGCGCACTTGAGCGAACGCGGAAGTGTTTCAGCTGCAGTAGGTGCACGTTAGGTAACTAAACTCGAAAATGCATCATGTTTGGATCATTTAGGTTCAATGGATATGAGGAGGATAACAACACGATTTACTTTTAAATGGCCACTTCGCTGTAAGTGAAATTCATTTAGTTGTCGTAGAGATGTTTTGATCAGGAAAATATTGACTTTGAATGATACTAGATCATAGCTTGATACAGACGCCAATGCATAAATGTAGAATCTTACTCGTTGAAAAACATCAAAACCATTATATTATAACCTCAGGCAGACGGCATTTCCACCAGAGTAGATGGTAAAACTTAATCCTGACTTGTACATTATCTATGTACATTACCCGTGTACCAAACTATAGACTATATGTTTCAATGGATATTATCAATGGAACACAATAGAATTCCAGCACTATATATAATTACACTTCATTCAGACAAGTGTGTTGATTTGGGATTGTGATGAAGAGAAATAATGCGATAGTAACTGGTTCGAGAAAAATCATTCATTGCACTTTTATAGTTATGACTCCGGGTCCCCCTCCTTGCAATGACATAGTGATTACTGTGTGTAGAATAAGCAGCTTATTTTTCAGTCTCAGTGGAATATATGTCCCAGGTTGAATGGTTACAATGTCTTCGGTAAACATAATTTCCACACTAAATTAAGGGCACATTAGCACTGCATTAAGTTACGCCCTGGGGGTGCACTTTTGCTGTGTGTTTTATTGGCTACCCCCCTGACCACTCTTGTGGGATGTTTATTCACTCACTTAACTGCAATTTCTCACTTTTATGTATTTGTTTTATTTTAAAATCAATTCAGGTCTGTAACATAATGACATCTGGGGGTTGTTCCACACCTTCTCAAGTGTCCAGTGATGGCCGAGATCTCAGCCCCTCCAATCAGCAAGTTGGAAATTGAAACAGGAAATGAGGAGAGTGAACAGGAAGTGATCCAAAGGTAAATGTTTAATCAAAGTATCAAATTATGTGAACTGGGGTAGTTGGGCCTGCCCAGTGTAGTATTACTATTGTAGGGCTGTGTGTTGTTCTGGGCTGCTCACTTCACAAGAGTCAACATGCTTATTAAATATGCCTTGAGCAATCTCTGTTATTTAACTGAAATCACAAAAAGCTCAATTACTGTGTCCCTGACCGCTTTTGTAGTATAACGATCTACACTTCAAAAATGTGATGGGGGAAGCATTTGCTCTTTTCAAGTACAGGAAGTGATGTCAACAGAGAGGAAGTCGGTGTTAATGTGTCATAGTATCTATTCAATCAGTCAGTCAGTATGGGAGTCTATTGGTGTACTGTATGTACAAACTGATAGTCACTTTGGCTCTCACAGGTGAGACAGATTGACAGACCGCAGCATGACCACACTGATTGCCTGATACACTGGCTGACCCACTGTCTGTTTCTATGTATTTCCCTTCCCCTGCCCCTCTCTCTTGCTCTCACTTGCTTTGAGAAATGCTGTCAGAACAGGTCAGCCAGCTCAGTAGATTGACTGACTGACTCGGTGACGGACAAACTCGACTGATACAGTGACTGCCTGTACTACATTGACTGCACTGGGGAAATAGCTGATGCACGGACCGACTAAACTCATTCAAGATCTGACACTGCCTCACTCTGTGTAACTGCGTCCTTTCACTGACTGATTGACTGACTTGCTGTCCTTCCGGTACTCTCTGCTGTGCACAGACTGCCGACACCCCCACTTGGAGCTGAACCCGTGGAAGCCCTGGCTCAGCCAGAAAGAGGGGAGCAGGGCGCCGACCATAAGCAAAAGGGATGTAAGAAGAAAGGACAAGCAGGAGGCAGAGGGGCGGGGCAGCGGAGGCAGAGGGAGAGAGTGAAAGAGGAGAGGGTGGAAAGAAGCCCCCCATGAGGACGGCTGACGATGTGATCTCGCGGATCCGCTGGGACCCCTCTCTGGACTCCTCCTTGTTCTCCGTGGGCTACCTGGACCGCTTCCTGGGGCTGCTGGAGCAGCCCTTTGCCCAGTTCTCCTGGGACGCCGAACTGTGCAGCGTGGACTGCAGCCAGGAGCTGGCTGTGCCCAGACATCGCATCCAGTACTTCAACTGTGGGGGGCGGCGTGTCTGGGACCGGGCGGCCAGACTGGACCGGGTGTTCGGCTCCACAGGAGATCCTCTCGACCCCCTCTGTGCAGAGCAGGGGGAGGAAGGTGAGAGGGGTGTGCATGTGTGTGTTCTCTGCATAAATAGATTGATGAATTTGTTCATTTTGTGCTCTGTTTAGTAGGAGGAGGAAGGTGAGGGGCATGTGTCTACACATTTATTTATGGACCTGAATTGATGTAGTTGCTTGTGAGCCTTTCTGTGCATCTGTCTGCTTCTCTCTGTTCTTACCGTCATGCCTCCTGGACACTGAGCTCTGGGTACTAGAGGGAAGGAAGGGAGAGTGTATTCTGATATTGTTGTTGTTTTTATTCTTAATTGGGAGTTTATCTTCACAATTTTACAACTTAAGAACAAAACATAGCTATGCTTTCTTCAGACTTAAATTAATTCTTAAACAACCACAAGTGTGTTGTACACTGGCACCTTGCAACAACCAATCAGTGTTTTGAAGGTTTAAAAGACAAGTGCTTTGAAGTATTTAGTGGTGACAACACTGTCATAGATTCTGCCTCAGTTTTCTCCCTTATCTACATCATGATTGACAATATCTCTATTTGCCGCCTTAGGAAACACCACCCTGCGAGCTGGGAATGACCAGCAGCCTCCAGGGAGCCCCATGCATGAAGCAGGAAGCAACCTGCAGGAGACAGGAAGTGCTGATGGGGAAGCTGGAAGTGGAGGCCTGGAAACTTGTGGGGGATCTGATCTCAGACCTCTGACACAACGATTGTCTTTGTCCCCAAGAATGACAGAAGGCCAGGATGGAGACAAACCCGGAGGTGCCACAGAACAAGAAGAAGAACAAGAAAAGCAAATGATGGAGGAGGAGATGGTGGAAGGGGGGATGACTGAAAACAGGGGTCGTGACCGTTGCCCCTCCAAACCCACCCATTTAATCTCTGTGCGCCTGGACGGACAGAAGTTCATCCAGGCCTTTAAGCGTACGCGGGAGCTTCTCACCGATAGCCTTCACCTCTCTGCCTGGCACTGGGTGCCTGCCGAGACCCTGCACGTCACCCTGTGCCTGCTCTCCCTGCGAGGCCCCGGTGATGTTTCTGAGGCTGTCCGCATCCTGAGGGACTTCGCCCAGGAGCACCGTCAGCTGTGCCTGCCCCCCCTCACCCTCTCTTTCTCCCCCTGGCTGGGTAATTTTGGGGGCAAGGTCCTGTTTCTCAGTCCTCGCCCCCTGGCTGCACTCAGCTCCTTCAACAGGGTGCTCCAGGACCGCTTCACAGAAAGGGGGCTGCTGCACTCCCATTCGCGCTCACCATGCTACCAAGCCACACTGGCCAAGGTGAAGGGCAGGGATGAGGGGAGAGTGTTCAAGAGGATACAGGGCACCAGGCTTAGGTTTGACTTTGGGGCAGTGGCTGTGGACACTCTGCACTTGTGTACCACGGGAGAGCCAAAGAGGGCAGGCGAGTACTACGAGACAGTGTCCGTTGAGAAGTTGTACTGAGAGATAGTGGGAGGGATGGAGATTAGGTAAGAGAGGGAGGAAGGAAGAAACTGTAATGGGGTTCTGTAAGGTTGATATTGAAGAACTAAATTTAATATTTCTAGAGTTTTAAAGCTGACTGTGTTTCTCTGTACTCTTTGGACCTGGCAAGGGCTGACACAGCCCCTCTCAACAAATATAGCTCTCTTATCTCTAAGGCTCTGCATTCTGTTGTTTGTTGTTTAACAAAACATGCTGTGTTAGCATCCTTGACCAAGGGGTTATTCATTCATAAAGTCTATGTAGTAAGTAGTTTAAACGTCTCTTGTTAATAAGTTACAATTTGTTTGTACCAATCAAGAAGGAAATAACTGTCTTCTCTGTCTCAACCCATAAAATAGAATTAGAATTCTTGAGAATATCTGAGGAACCCTCAGGTATATGGTTGGCAGTGCTCCGGGTTTGCTGGCTCCGGCAGAGTGGCTCCTGAGGTTCAGCTCCAGCTCCAGGCTGGCTCCGGAGCTGCAGCACCAGGCCGTCTCCAGTGCAGCTCCACACTGCTGCTCCAGCTCCGACTGCTTTTAACCAGCTCCAGTTCCGGAGCCACATGCAAACTAGGATGGGATCATTATTTATACATTTATACATTATACGGGTCAATCGAGAGAAGAGCCGCCTGATGCCAGCAGGTAGTTCCTCAGACTGTGCCTCTATTCTGTTGCCATGCTCGCCACGCTGGTGTAACGTTAAGTGTGGGGGTGTATTCTGATCAGTGCTTCAGCTCAGAGCTAAAATGCTCTTATCTAAAGAAGACCTCTCCCCCCCAAAGTTATCAGATTTCCTTAACTCATCAGCATGTGAACTGGTTTACATCAAAGTCTTGGGAGGATGGCACAGAGAATGGGCCAAATAGCTTGGAATCCCTGCTGTGAGATGTCTGGGGAAGTCATTTAAATAGCTTTGTTCCAAACCACACGGACCTCGTGCCGTGTGCTGTTATCTGAGCCCGAAGCCAGAGAGGCCTCTCTGCGAAGAAGTTCAGATAAGTTTATGATTCATGACATTTGAGAAATCAATTAGAAATGTTATTCTGTGATTCATAACTCAACAATGTGTAATATCATTTAGTTTTGCTTAAATATAAATGTGTGTTGCATTAAACTGTTTTGTTGACAATTTTAGAAAAAAGACCTGTCAACGCCGAGAAATATCTTCTCATTCCTGTTTAACTGTTTAGTCTGAAATTGACACACGTTAATAGACATTAGATTATTGGTGGCCCTGCCTATCCTTAATCATTGAATAATAATCAGTTAAGGGAAATTGTGGTAACAAGTAATGATAGGATCTTTCTCGGCACCTAAACGTAAATGAGACTGACATAAATACTAACCTGCGTACTTATTTAATGTCTGACTAACAATACTAATGAGACTCACCTTCATCTTACTAACCGGTATTGTAGTCAATGTGTTTATTTTTTTGTCTAACGATTTGTGTGATATCATATGTGATCCCATGGTCTTTGATTTGGTCACGGAAGTGATTTGTCTTTGATTTGTTGATCTAGAGTTGAATTTTAATTAGTTTTTCCCTTTTGTATAATTAGTGTAGTGCTACATTTAGTCTTTGTTTTTAATAAATTTGACAATTTATATCTTTGGAATTGCTGTCTGCATCCAATTATTATGGAAATTGAGTTCTACAAGATTCCAGGATTCATGATAAGGTGATACTATAAATTCACTTCTTTAATTGAAATTTATAAGTGTACCTTACGCAACACTGGCACGAGAGAGAGTTGCCACCATACACACGTCTTCCGACTGAGAGCCCGTGTCAGGGTTTCCCTTTGCCAGATGCTGCTGGGCCTCCTAGCGGCTGCATCTCAGACTCTCCGTCTCAGCCTCCTCCAGTTGAGGTTGCTGCAGTGGTGGTTCAGGTCTAAATAATATCTGAGTCTTAAATAAAATCTACAACAGGAGGCTATTTCTGACATCCAGAAATGAACATACAACTTTGTGTAAACAAACACAGCCTCCACACTGGCACTGTCTCCACATTTCAAAGAAATGTCTAACTCACTGAATAGCAGTACTACACGACAAAGCCTGCTGTAACAGAATGACTGAAATAGTCCTCATACATTAGTGTGTCTGTAAGGACTGAGCCTTTTTCTGGGGAGGTGAGAGCCAGGTCCTTCTTGATTAACAGAATCATCTCAGTATGATCAGCTGTGAGCTTCCATATGAATCAGCACGAATACATAATGTGCAGGACACCAGGGGAATATTTGTAATTTGTGGTCGCTCAAAGTTTTTTGTTGTTGTACATGCTGCATTCATTTTAACTTCTTAGTTAATGTTATTTTGTAACTATTTATTATTAAATAATAATAACAATTAGTCGTGAGAGAGACGGGGAGGATGGAGTCAATAATAATAATAATAATAATAATAATAATAATATGAACTAATCGAGAGAGAGAGACGGGGAGGAGGGTGTGTTTAAAATAGGGCTATAGCAGAATTATAGACGAGTTATATTTTACAACATAAAACATACATCTTTTATTAACTCGAAATATAGTTTACATACATATTTTACTTTTTACTTTATACAACGTGAAGTGCTTTGAAATGGATCCACCTGTCTATTACAGCTGCGTACATCAATGCAGAAAACGCGCTTTTCCGCAGGGCTGTTTGTGTTGCATTAGTAACTGGCAGTAAGTAAGTGTCTTACTCAGCAGTCTAAACGCCACACCAGCCAGCCTGTCTCTGCCCGACACCAACACAAACCTGTCCCATCAGAGGACAGGCAGACGAGCTGGATCACCTGCGATTCTTCAATTGATCAAAATGTGCGCATAAAGGCTACATAAACAAGAACAAAAAAATAACGTTTAGCAATACTGTGTAAACTGGTGTATAAATCGGTATGCACATATCTTAGCAGACTTGTACAATATAACCACAATATAAACATAAATAACCAGTTAGAAAAATAGCATAAAACGAAAGCGCTTTGAAATGGCTCCGTCTTACAGCTGCGTATCAATGCAGAAAACGCGCTTTTCAAATCTACAGTGCCTACACTAATACAACAATTAGCATCATGATCAAACAGCTGACTGATCAAGGCATTGATCCAGAGACCCGGGTTTGCAACGAGATCATTTAGACATTAAGGAATATTCCTTAATCTAAATCAAAAGAGACCGACGTGTGTAATTTGTAACTGAATATGCATATTGCTGATGAAGTAAGTGCCTGATGAAAAGACGCGCTCCGCCAATGAAGTGGTATCGGTGAGTATCAGAATTTTTTTATGAGTACGTGTACATGAGCACTATATCGGCCCGATACCCGATACTGGCGTCGGTATCGGTGCATCCCTAACAGATGGCTGTAAAATTATGTGAATTTATGCAGATGAAGAATTTGGATGAAATTAAATAATTTGGAGATACTTAAAAGTATAGAGTTAAAATTGACTTTTGCAAGTAGTTTATGAGAGATGTACACTAAGACTGTAGAATCACTTCTTGAACTGAGAAAGTGTTCAGCCAGGCTGCAGTCCCTGGCCTCACTCTACATGAAGAACACATTCAGTATTGCTCTACACAGATGACGTAGTGCTGCTGTCCCCCGCAGAGCAGGGGCTGCAGCAGAACCTGGCCCTTCTGGAGAATTACTGTCAGACCTGGGCCCTGGCAGTCACTCTGGACAAGAAAGACAGATCTCAGGGAAACAGATATGCTTTACCCTGGACAACAACTCCCCTGGAGCACAGTACAAACTACAGCTACCTGGGTATAAAGATCAGTCAGTCTGGGAACTTCAACCTGGCTATAAGTCCACTGATAGATAACGCACGCAGGGCTTTCTATGCAATAACAAATCGTCTATACAAAATCCACCAGTAAACATTTGGCTCAAACTTTGTGACAACATGATCAAACCAATCCTTCTATAAGGCAGTGAAGTCTGCTCCCCCTTATGCAAGTAATAAAAAATGGGACCACAGCCCTGTAGACATTTTCCATCTCGAAAATTGTAAACACCTCCTGCAGGTTCACAGGACTAAACTACTACAAGAGAACCCCACAGAAATATGTACTGAAGCTCCAGCGAATCCATCACTGTGTTGCCCTTAGACTACAGTGTTATGAACCACGTATTTAAAGTAGATGTAAACAGTATCTTAAGAGACCTTGTCTATACGTATCGAATTTACCATAAGAACATAAAAACATAAAGTTTACAATCGAGAGGAGGCCATTCGCCCCATCGTGCTGGTTTGGTGTCCATTAATAACTAAGTGATCCAGTCTGTTTTTAAATGTTCCCAAATTTTCAGCTTCTACCACATCGCTGGGGAGTTTGTTCAGATTGTGACGCCTCTCTGTGTGAAGAAGTGTCTCCTGTTTTCTGTCTTGAATGCCTTGAAGCCCAATTTCCATTTGTGTCCCTGGGTGCGTGTGTCCCTGCTGATCTGGAAAAGCTCCTCTGGGTTGATGTGGTCGAAGCCTTTCATGATTAGAAGAGTCTGGTCAAAATTACTAATACAGGGAGCGGTGACTAAATGTAAACGACATGAGTGTGTAAGACGCATCACTTTACTATTTATAATGTAACATAATTCACTATTTAACGATTTTTGTTTATATATTTTTAAAGATCTGTACTGGTTCTAATTATATATATATATGGTCTGAATAAAATCAAATACATTATTAATTAAAAAAAAAAAATCCCTGCATTTTCACAATATTCCAAATACAGCCAATAGAAATTGACGATGGAGAAGCACCAATGAGCGGCTTTGTCTGCAGCTCAGGCTGATTTGCATACGGCTCGTATAAATAGCGGCCTGACGGCGCTGGGCGTCATTCTCCTCCTGAGCGCGCAGTGAAGTCATGCCTGAACCCAAGATCATCGCGAAGAAGGGCTCCAAGAAAGCCGTGACCAAGACGGCGGCGAAGGGCGGCAAGAAGCGCCGCAAGTCCAGGAAGGAGAGCTACGCCATCTACGTGTACAAGGTGCTGAAGCAGGTGCACCCGGACACCGGCATCTCCTCCAAGGCCATGGGCATCATGAACTCCTTCGTCAACGACATCTTCGAGCGCATCGCCGGCGAGTCCTGCCGCCTGGCGCACTACAACAAGCGCTCCACCATCACCTCCCGGGAGATCCAGACCGCCGTGCGGCTGCTGCTGCCCGGAGAGCTGGCCAAGCACGCCGTGTCTGAGGGCACCAAGGCCGTCACCAAGTACACCAGCTCCAAGTAACTGCGGCCGCAGCGGCGCCACAAAGGCTCTTTTAAGAGCCGCCACCCTGTCGGCAAAAGAGACGCCATGTTGGTTTAGCCGTCCGCCGCATGTCTCGGCAGTTTTGTTTTTTATTGGAGCGATTTTTATGTGAGGAATGTTAAGGCGTTCTGTAGTTCAATGTTAAAATGGTGGTTTTATTTTCAATTTAAAAGCCAAGCCTTAAACATTCCTTTAATACGCAGGTTGTAACAATTTACATAAATGTACAGTTTTTGTTTGGTCTAATTTGCATTATTCGGTTTACTTCTGGGTTGTTTAGACCAATGACTGAATCGACAGCATTTCAATTTATATTTAATAACGTACTATATAATCGTAAATATCGAAATACATAAAATGTAATGAAAACCGTAAGCAAGCAGTTGATTTATGCCAGATAATATTAACCTTAAATTGGTTTAATTAAAAAAATAAATAAGCATGCATTTCTTACCGGTTT
The DNA here is from genome assembly GCF_036373705.1 of Amia ocellicauda. Taxonomy (NCBI): domain Eukaryota; kingdom Metazoa; phylum Chordata; class Actinopteri; order Amiiformes; family Amiidae; genus Amia; species Amia ocellicauda. The sequence goes on along the minus strand of NC_089864.1, from coordinate 4,602,602 downwards.
ATGATTGTGTCACATCTCTTTTATAATTAAGGTGTTACACATTGATCAGCGGGAGAGCTTCAAACCAGGCTTATAAGCATTAAGAGAACTTCGTCTTATTAGGATTAACTAGGCTAATATATTCAAATTCTAGAAGTGCGATATATTCTTCAAAACTAAACTTTTTGCTGATTTGTTTATCATCTTTCACAACCATATTCTGACCAGCAATGCTATTAAACCAAATAAACTAAATAATTGCGTGGATATCATTATATCAATTAAAAAGCTTGACCTGTGGCTATTACAGAAATAAGCTGATGGGAACCCGGCTGTGTGAGAGCCGCCTCCTCACCGGGCGCACACTGATCTCTCACCCCTTCATGGCCGCGATACCGCTGTGACTATGAAGTAAAATGGAAATTGTCAAGTCGTGCTCTTTAAATCTCCTATAATACGTTTCACTCATAATTCACACATTTGAATGATCTGTAATGGTATTGTTCAATGAGTCTGATTAAGCTGTTTAACTGGATTAATGAAATACTTATGTACATGCTGACAAATTAGGTCATGGGCTGTTTACCCTAAATCAAAACAAAATATAAACCATGAATCGTAAAAAAATACTCTTAGATAATGTTATTGATATACAATTTGGCAGAATACATATGTTAATTTAGTAATCATCAAAAAAAAAAAAGACAAACTCTACAGGAACTGATTTTCATATGTTTTTACATAATGTTTACTCCCATCTCTTTTCTAGTGCTTAATTTACATTTCCTGGAAGGGGGGGCACCATTAGGCCCAAGCCTTAAACTGTGTGTACCCCCAGAGAACAGGGTTTACTTTTTTTCCTCAAATCTTGGCCTTGAGTCCAAAGGATAAGGCACAGAATATTAGCCTGAGTTGAGAGGGGACCTGTGTTATGTAACTGAGAACTGTGAACAAAAGTACAAGGGGTGGGGAACTGACATGTTCTGATAGTATAAGTACTAGAAATATTAGGAGAATTGTGGTGGAGCAGGCTAATCCCTCAGTTAAAGATGCTTGAAAAAACCCTCCCAAACAAAGACTTACCTAGGGTGGGGTGGTGGAGCGGCCATCTTGGGGAAGGCAGTGGAGGGTTACAGAGGCCTTGTTAGGAAGGGACTTTAGAGACCTAATTCGCCTTATTACTGACATGAGGGGGGTTAAGGTCTTGGTGTGGAATGTAGTTTCCATAGTTCATAGGTTAGGTTTATTCCTTCAGACTATTTCATTATAAGTTATTACGTTTATGTCAAATTATTTTGGCAATGTACGGGGTTGTGTAATTTCTCTTTTTTTCTTGCCACCATGATTGTCTAATGGTTTGGTCCAGTGGGCGTACCTAAGTGAACAAAAGTAGAAAAGTGGGACCAAGGAGTCAGTGGGGAAGATGATGCTGGAGTGGGCAGGAGTGCTACCTAATGCTAAATATATGCTAAATATATAGTTAACAGCGAACCTGGGACTAGGAAGCTGTGGGGCATTAGTTATCCTGCTGATGGGATTTTTGTTTCTTTTGTTTTTGTTTCTTTTTTGGACTGAGTTTTATTCCTTATGGATGTTTTTCATAACCAGTGACTATGAATAAACTAAGTTTTTCTGGACACCACTTTTTTTTGCTTGTCTGCACACCTGTTCTGGCCCTTGGTCCACAACAAGAATGAATAATAATAATAATAACAATAAAACACATTTAAAACATAATAATAATATTAATACATGGGATAACATTAGCCACATTAGGAGATTTAGGGTTTTGATACATGGGCTTCAACTTTTGATCTTTCACTCACCATCTCTATACAACTGAACAAGGGCTGCCCAGTCATACTATACTTCTAGCATGTGGATCTTGAATACTTAGACTATGTTCTGATCAATTCTCACCTTTCTCAGTACTTCCAAGGTGTGGTTCAAACCAACTGCCACCACCACAGCTACCCATTCACCCAAGGGAGGTGGGCCCACAATTATAAACTACAAACGTATAAACTATACGTCCTGCTTGTCCCACCAAGGCAAGGCCCGAGCACTCAAATCAATAATGAGCAATATTGGTATTTTACTACATCAGAATAGCAAGGAATCAACCAAATTTAAACATTTCACAATAATACATTTATTTTGAAATAAAATACGTGTCACAATATTGGCACCCTTGTTTTGCCTCATGGAGAACACATTGGAAGAGATCATAGACCATTCCTCCATACAGAATCTTTCCAGATCCTTGATATCTTTCAGTCTGCGCATATGAACTGCCCTCTTCAATTCCCATTTTTTCAATGGGATTCAAGTTGAGAGACTGAGATGGCAATTGCAAAATGTTGAATTAATGATCAATTAACCATTTCTTTGTGGATTGTGTTGTGTGCTTGGGGTTAGTGTGCTTGTGTGGGCGTGTACGCAAGTGTGTCAGTGTTTCTGTGGTTGTTAGTGTGTGCGTGTGAGTGTGTGTGTGTATGTTAGGTTTTTTGTATTGTTTTTTATTTTTTGTTTGCTTTAATTGATTTTTCACATTGAGCTGCAGGTGCTTCAGCTTCCAAAGGAAACATGCAAATCAGTCTGTGGGGATTTGAATGCCGGCTCTAATCTTGCCTCTAGTTCTCAGATATTCCATTCATTGACCTGATTGAGGAGCCTCATATACACACACACAGCAGAGCTTTTCTCTCCTGCAAATAAGCGAAAATACTAAGGTAAGTGGCTGCTGTATTACTAGTTAAGCATGTTATAAGACCCTGTTGATTGATTCCCAGTTAGCTTTGGGTCTCTAAACTTACTCCAGTAGGGGGGCACTGAATCTAAGCTTTGCCATAACATTGAGCTGCAAAGTACAAATAAACAAACCTGAACAAACACAGTGTGGTTTCATATATTGTCAGGAGACACTTCTTATTATAAATTAAAAAACAATTTGCCACTATAATGATTTGACAATGTACGGTTTTATAAGGGTAAACAAACACTTTATGTTGTAGTGGTGTTGTAGTGAACCACAGACTTCCAGCTTCTTGTGTTTTGTTATTTTATTAGTATCCCTGTGAATGTGTCTTCAGTCTGTGTCTATAGACTAAATGAGTACTTATGACTAAAGGCTTAAAACGACTGGTTTGCACTTGTGAGACTTATGTACATCAAAATTTTGATTCGATCTAGGATTAGTTTCTGATCGTGTGCCATCCCTCTGCAGTAGATTTCCACAGATTCCAGAAGTGCATCACACAATTCTTGTGCATTTATTATACAATGTTACGAATCATGTACTCCAGTGTTAAATTGTCTTGTTTTAGAGTATAGTGTGTTACAGGAATGCAGTGCACTGTAAGACTATACAGTTTGCCATAGAACTTCGTCTTATTAGGATTAACTAGGCTAATATATTCAAATTCTAGAAGTGCGATATATTCTTCAAAACTAAACTTTTTGCTGATTTGTTTATCATCTTTCACAACCATATTCTGACCAGCAATGCTATTAAACCAAATAAACTAAATAATTGCGTAGATATCATTATATCAATTAAAAAGCTTGACCTGTGGCTATTACAGAAATAAGCTGATGGGAACCCGGCTGTGTGAGAGCCGCCTCCTCACCGGGCGCACACTGATCTCTCACCCCTTCATGGCCGCGATACCGCTGTGACTATGAAGTAAAATGGAAATTGTCAAGTCGTGCTCTTTAAATCTCCTATAATACGTTTCACTCATAATTCACACATTTGAATGATCTGTAATGGTATTGTTCAATGAGTCTGATTAAGCTGTTTAACTGGATTAATGAAATACTTATGTACATGCTGACAAATTAGGTCATGGGCTGTTTACCCTAAATCAAAACAAAATATAAACCATGAATCGTAAAAAAATACTCTTAGATAATGTTATTGATATACAATTTGGCAGAATACATATGTTAATTTAGTAATCATCAAAAAAAAAAAAGACAAACTCTACAGGAACTGATTTTCATATGTTTTTACATAATGTTTACTCCCATCTCTTTTCTAGTGCTTAATTTACATTTCCTGGAAGGGGGGGCACCATTAGGCCCAAGCCTTAAACTGTGTGTACCCCCAGAGAACAGGGTTTACTTTTTTTCCTCAAATCTTGGCCTTGAGTCCAAAGGATAAGGCACAGAATATTAGCCTGAGTTGAGAGGGGACCTGTGTTATGTAACTGAGAACTGTGAACAAAAGTACAAGGGGTGGGGAACTGACATGTTCTGATAGTATAAGTACTAGAAATATTAGGAGAATTGTGGTGGAGCAGGCTAATCCCTCAGTTAAAGATGCTTGAAAAAACCCTCCCAAACAAAGACTTACCTAGGGTGGGGTGGTGGAGCGGCCATCTTGGGGAAGGCAGTGGAGGGTTACAGAGGCCTTGTTAGGAAGGGACTTTAGAGACCTAATTCGCCTTATTACTGACATGAGGGGGGGTTTGACAATGTACGGTTTTATAAGGGTAAACAAACACTTTATGTTGTAGTGGTGTTGTAGTGAACCACAGACTTCCAGCTTCTTGTGTTTTGTTATTTTATTAGTATCCCTGTGAATGTGTCTTCAGTCTGTGTCTATAGACTAAATGAGTACTTATGACTAAAGGCTTAAAATGACTGGTTTGCACTTGTGAGACTTATGTACATCAAAATTTTGATTCGATCTAGGATTAGTTTCTGATCGTGTGCCATCCCTCTGCAGTAGATTTCCACAGATTCCAGAAGTGCATCACACAATTCTTGTGCATTTATTATACAATGTTACGAATCATGTACTCCAGTGTTAAATTGTCTTGTTTTAGAGTATAGTGTGTTACAGGAATGCAGTGCACTGTAAGACTATACAGTTTGCCATAGTTTAACAATATTACTGTCTGTGCCCTATAATGGTGCTTGAGTACTCGCTCACAGTATAAAGACTTGATTTAAACTCCATCAAAGGCAAAGCTGGTTGCAAATAATGCAGATACTTTGCATGAAGTCATCCCTTGATTCTAAAGGCTGGGTTTTAACTAGATAATTGACAGTTTTTATTATATTATTATTATTGTATTATTATATATTTTATTATTATTAATAATGTAATAATAATATCATTAATAATAATATTATTATTATTATTATTATTATTATTATTATTATTATTAATAATAATAATAATCATGATATTGAGAGATTGTTGCTTCCTGAAAGACAGAACTTACAGATAGCTGTGTGTATATATGGTATGTATATTATTATTATTATTATTATTATTATTATTATTATTATTTCTTGGCAGACACCCTTATCGAGGGCGACTTACAACATGAGTGCAAAACAAAGTGCAAAACTACAGTTCAGCATGTATATGTGAGGCATTCTCTGTTTTGGTTTTATACCCCCCCCCCCCCCACATTTTGAAATGGGGGGGTGGAGGGTTACTTGGTCTGAGTAGGAATACAAAATCTCAGAAAAGATTGACAATTATGACATTTTGGAACCAGACAGTCTACTGATCAAAACAAGACCATCCACATTTTGGTGGAAGCAACACACCAGTAGAGAGCTCGAAATGTCAATAGATAGAGCTAAGTCTCTTTGATAGAAAACCAAATAATATATACTGGATTAAAACAAAACAAAACAAGCCTATTTGCAAAGAAATCTGATTGAAACTGAGTGAACTGTGACCGTCTGAATGAGACCCCCCCCCCGGAGAAGATTGTGCTTTTATCCCCTGGGCACTGAATGGTGGCGGGTGACACGGTAACTCTAAATCGCATGTGTTTGAGAATGAAACATGCTGGTAGGCAAGAGAATAAGCTTTCATAAGATGTGTGAATTGTAGGAGTGCAGTGTAACATCTATGCACAGGAGCTGTGCGTAACACTGTTAGTAGTGCTTAAGAGGATGGGGTAACACAGTATATAACTATGAAATATACATTATTTTTCAGTTTTTGTTAACCTAAACTTGTTTTTTAACCTCTGGCAGTTTACTGCGTAACGTTATACCTATTCAAGTTATTCACTGGACTTGAACTGCTTACATTTCAATGAAAACTGGAAAAATAGGGGTGTTCTAAAACTTGTGACCAGTAGTATATATATATATACACTAACATTCAAAAGTTTAGGGTCACTTAGAAATGTCCTTGTTTCCGAAAGAAAATGAATTTTTGTACATTAAAATAACATCAAATTGATCAGAAATACAGTGTAGACATTGTTAATGTTGTAAATGACTATTGTAACTGGAAATGGCTGATTTGTAATGGAATATCTACACAGGCATACAGAGCCCCATTATCAGCAATCATCAGTCCTGTGTTCCTATGTAATGTTATGTTTGCTAAACCAAGTTTATCATTTTAAAAGGCTAACTGATCATTAGAAAACCCTTTTGCATTTATGTTAGCACAGATAAAACTATTGTGCTGATTTAAAGAAGCAATAAAACTGGCCATTTTTAGACTAGCTTAGACTAGAGCATCAGCATTTATGGGTTTGATTACAGGCTCAAAATGGCCAGAAACAAATAACTTTCTTCTGAAACTCATGTCTGTTCTTGTTCTGAGAAATTAAGGCTTTTCCATGCGAGAAACTAAAGATCTCGTACAACGCTGTGTACTACTCCCTTCACAGAACAGCACAGACTGGCTCTAACCAGAATAGGAAGAGGAGTGGAGGCCCCAGTGCACAAGTGAGCAAGAGGACAAATACATTAGAGTGTCTAGTTTGAGAAAAGACGCCTCACAAGTCCTCAACTGGCAGCTTCATTAAATAGTACCTGCAAAACACCAGTCTCAATGTCAACAGTGAAGAGGCGACTCCAGGATGCTGGCCTTCTAGGCAGAGTTGCAAAGAAAAAGCTATATCTCCGACCGGCCAATAAAAATAAAAGATTAAGATGGGCCTAAGAATGCAGACACTGGACAGAGGAAGATTAGAAAAAGTGTTATGGACAGACAAATCTAAGTTTGAGGTGTTTGGATCACATTTGTGAGATGCAGACCAAATGAAAAGATGCTGGAGGAGTGCTTGACGCCATCAAGTCAGGCATGGTGGAGACAATGTGATGGTCTGGGGTGCTTTGGTGGTGGTAAAGATGGAGATTTGTACAGGGTAAAAGGGATCTTGAAGAAGGAAGGCTATCACTCCATTTTGCAATGCCATGCCATACCCTGTGGACAGCGCTTGTTTGGAGATAGTTTCTTCCTACAACAGGACAATGACCCAAAGCACAGCTCCAAACTATGCAAGAACTATTTACGGAAGACGCATTCAGCTGGTATTCTGTCTATAATAGAGTGGCCAGCACAGTTACCAGATCTCAACCCTATTGAGCTGTTGTGGGAGCAGCTTGACCATATGGTACCCAAGAAGTGCCCATCAAGCCAATCCAACTCGTGGGAGGTGCTTCAGGAAGCATGGGTTGAAATCTCTTCAGATTACCTCAACAAATTGACAACTAGAATGCCAAAGGTCTGCAAGGCTGCAATTGCTGCAAATGCAGGATTCTTTGACGAAAGCAAAGTTTGAAGGACCACAATTGTTACTTAAATTAAAAATAATTATTTCCAACCTTGTGACAAGCCAATATTCATGTTTTATATAAACTGTATAATGTTTTATATTAATAATAATATGCAGAATGAGCAAATTAGATTTATCGAGCTAGCAACAGGCAGTTGTTCAGGGCATAACCTCTAGACATTCTTCTCTCCACTCTGACTTCTGTTTATTATGACAAGAGGAACACCCAAACAGATAAATAGCCCACAGTTACCAGTTAGCTTAATGTTTGTTTGTGGTTTCTTGTTCGTCTCTCAGGGCTGAAGATGTTGCATTATAATGATTGATTACCATTGTCCATTGTTAAAGAAAACTGTGAGACTGGGCAGTTTGTATGCCATAATAGGAAAACACCTGCTTCCATGATGATCCCCCTCCTCAGGAAGACAACCACAAACATTACAAGAGTCAGGGACCTGACCTCAAGACAACACTTTGGGAAACCTGTGACTGCCCTGTCTACCGAACCACATGTCATACATTGTATGTAAGCTATTAACTTCTGCTGTTCAAAGAGACTCCACACAGGTAGAGAGCTTCCATGTCAGGGCCTCTCAGGCCTGGCATGTAAAATAAATACATTTGTCCTCTGTGCATCAAGACCTCACCTTGTAAATGACTATACACTCACCTAAAGGATTATTAGGAACACTATACTAATACTGTGTTTGACCCCCTTTCGCCTTCAGAACTGCCTTAATTCTATGTGGCATTGATTCAACAAGGTGCTGAAAGCATTCTTTAGAAATGTTGGCCCATATTGATAGGATACCATCTTGCAGTTGATGGAGATTTGTGGGATGCACATCCAGGGCACGAAGCTCCTGTTTCACCACATCCCAAAGATGCTCTATTGGGTTGAGATCTGGTGACTGTGGGGGCCATTTTAGTACAGTGAACTCATTGTCATGTTCAAGAAACCAATTTGAAATGATTCGACCTTTGTGACATGGTGCATTATCCTGCTGGAAGTAGCCATCAGAGGATGGGTACATGGTGGTCATAAAGGGATGGACATGGTCAGAAACAATGCTCAGGTAGGCTGTGGCATTTAAACGATGCCCAATTGGCACTAAGGGGCCTAAAGTGTGCCAAGAAAACATCCCCCACACCATTACACCACCACCACCAGCCTGCACAGTGGTAACAAGGCATGATGGATCCATGTTCTCATTCTGTTTACGCCAAATTCTGACTCTACCATCTGAATGTCTCAACAGAAATCGAGACTTATCAGACCAGGCAACATTTTTCCAGTCTTCAACTGTCCAATTTTGGTGAGCTTGTGCAAATTGTAGCCTCTTTTTCCTATTTGTAGTGGAGATGAGTGGTACCCGGTGGGGTCTTCTGCTGTTGTAGCCCATCCGCCTCAAGGTTGTACGTGTTGTGGCTTCACAAATGCTTTGCTGCATACCTCGGTTGTAATGAGTGGTTATTTCAGTCAAAGTTGCTCTTCTATCAGCTTGAATCAGTCGGCCCATTCTCCTCTGACCTCTAGCATCAACAAGGCATTTTCGCCCACAGGACTGCCGCATACTGGATGTTTTTCCCTTTTCACACCATTCTTTGTAAACCCTAGAAATGGTTGTGCGTGAAAATCCCAGTAACTGAGCAGATTGTGAAATACTCAGACCGGCCCGTCTGGCACCAACAACCATGCCACGCTCAAAATTGCTTAAATCACCTTTCTTTCCCATTCAGACATTCAGTTTGGAGTTCAGGAGATTGTCTTGACCAGGACCACACCCCTAAATGCATTGAAGCAACTGCCATGTGATTGGTTGATTTAGATAATTGCATTAATGAAAAATTGAACAGGTGTTCCTAATAATCCTTTAGGTGAGTGTATATATATATATATATATATACACCGATCAGCCATAACATTATGACCACCTGCCTAATATTGTGTAATTGTGTAATTTTCCACCAAAACAGCCCTGACCTGTCGAGGCATGGACTCCACTAGACCTCTGAAGGTGTGCTGTGGTATCTGGCACCAAGATGTTAGCAGCAGATCCTTTAAGTCCTGTAAGTTGCAAGGTGGGGTCTCCATGGATCGGACTTGTTTGTCCAGCACATCCCACAGATGCTCGATTGGATTGAGATCTGGGGAATTTGGGGGCCAAGTCAACACTTTGAACTCATGATTTATCAGACCAGGCCACCTTCTTCCATTGCTCCATGGTCCAGTTCTGATGCTCACGTGCCCATGGTAGGCACTTTCAGCAGTGGACAGGGGTCAGCATGGGCACCCTGACTGGTCTGCAGCTACTTTAAGGACAAATGTTCACTTGTTGCTTAATATATCGCACTCATTGACTCACTCAGGTGCCATGATAACGAGATTATCAGTGTTATTCACTTCACCTGTCAGTGGTCATAATGTTATGGCTGATCGGTGTATATATAGTTTACTATGACTGGGTGATAACATGAATGATAGTGTAAAAGATATACAGTTGATGTGTTTGCATTATTATTATTAGAATAACTAGTAGTTGAAGTAAAGATAAAAGTATTAGCTGCAAACTGTGTTCATAGCAAGCTGTCCTTGAGGGACCCCACAGGTCACTGACTCATCTGTAGTTGTTAAGACTCTTTTCTCTTTGTGTCTTTGCAGACTTACAGGCTGCACGGATGGACCAATGTGTCTTACTGTTCCTGCTCTTTACAGGTGTGCCCAACTTTCTCCCTATATATTGCTCTACATGTGGACAAGAGATTGTTGATCAGGTTGATGTGGATCTGGGATCTTCAGCCCTGGTCCTGAAGAGCTAGAGTGTAGTGTAGTACAGGGACCAATGGTTTTCATTCAATCCCAGCTCTCAAATAAACTACTGTATCATAGCTCTGACTTATGTTTGGTCAAACAATAACTTTCTTATTGATTAAGATGCAGAGTCTGTAGACTGAAATTCAGAGCTCTTCGTGACCAGTGTGGAAGACAACATAATAGGATGAATGTGGATGAATATCTAGGCAGTTGTTTTAGGTTAGTTTTTTGTCATTTTACTGTGTTGATCTGTGAAAGATGTTGGTGCAATATTTTTATTTAGTGAATTTCTTCATGTTGAGTGAGGATGCTCTTTGTTTAGGGCTCAGAGAGGGGGCTACCAGCTATTACAGGAAATTCCATCTTGTGACTTCAATGGCAACTTGGTCTGAAGCACAACAGTACTGCAGAGAGAAATACAGCGACCTAGCCACAGCCAACAGCCTAGAAGAAGCAGTCGAGGTTTCTGAGATGGCAGCAGCAAATCAGTACACATGGATTGGGCTGCACAGGGGTAACTGGAAGTGGTCCAATGGCAATCCCATGACATTCAACAAATTGACCATAGTGGAAGCTAGGGAACCTCCGTGCTGTGGCTTAGTCAGTTCAGATGGCACCTGGGGGAAGACATCCTGCCTGGAGCAACACAGCTTCCTTTGCTATGAAGGTAAAAGGCCTGACTCTCAGACACTGCACCACTGTCGAGGGGATATTGCTATGACAATGAGGTCATGTGACAGGAAATTATATGCCACCAAAGTACAAAATCAATGATGGATATATGGCCACTGTTGAGGTCAAATACATTTCCACTAAATCAAATCACGTGCTTGTGTCACTGGTGACGTGTTGCCTCAGCCTCCCTGGATTCTGTATTGAGTTTGGGGTGCCTCATCGTCACCCTCCCGGTCCTTCCACAGGATTTTTGAGCTCAGAAACCTCACTTCACTCATCAAGGTGATTTTAAACACTAACAAAAATACCTTGCGCTAACTGGACTCCGGGGTAGGCGTCTACATTTCAGAAATGCAAACACAGGGCAGGTTTCACTACATACATACACACTTTATTAAATACTTCACTTCAAATATAAAGTACAGATTCAGGTAAACCCCAGTTATCCAAGAAAGAGAAACTATCCAAAGATGAGTTGTCAAGTCTAGCTCCAGCAAAAGAGGAAGTATGGGGGGGTGTCTCACTATTTATAGCAGATGGAAGAGGGGGGTTGATAGGGTGACACACTGTCTGGAACCGGTAGGCAGCTTTGATACACGTATTTTCAGAGTTCCCATGGGTAACTGCATAGTTTCTTGACTTAATGAAATATTAATTTTCAGCCTCATATCTGATGCCTAGCAGGACAGTCTATCTATTAAGGGGAAATTGATTTTATTAGCATGGATTAAATATTGCATATCAACACCAAATTCTACATTTATAGAGTTTGTGTTGGACTTCTCTTTCCTTTGGTCTTCATATCTCTGCCAAAGCTGACAGATACTGCTCACAGTAGGAATGGAAGGGGGTCAGACTCAAGCTTTTTCTATGTTATTTCAAATTCCTTTCACAGCCCTTTCCTTTTTTTAACACTTAGCTCTGCCTTTTCAGAGACCAGCGAAGGCCTTAAGAAATACATTGTGGTACAGCAGGTGAAAAGCTGGACTGAAGCTCAGAGATACTGCAGAGAGCGACACACAGACCTGGTCAGTGTCACCAGTGCCACTGAAGACCAGGATGTGAAGATAAAAGCCCAGGGAACAGTAGTCTGGATTGGGCTGTTCTTCGAGCCCTGGACATGGTCTGATGGTGCCAAGTTCTCATTGGATTACTTTAATAATATTGAATCATACTCATTGAGTGAAGAATGTGCTTGTGTGTCTGTCTACTATTCATGTGGGACACGGAAATGGAATGATTTTTCTTGTAATGTTAAGATGCCATTCATTTGCTATGAAGGTAATTTTCACTGATGATTGTAGAACAGACATTGTTCTAGGCTCTGATTTAGCAACATGGCAGGTAAACCATGTGACCACTCACCACCCCTTGAACAAATCTGAATGTAGGTGATTAGGTATGCTAAACTTTGATTGGGTCACGACTGTCATGTTTTTATTGGAGCAACCTGCCTTGAACAAATCACAGATAGCAGCATACCAATACCATGCTTGCAAAATTTCAGCACAGTGGGCTTTAGAATTCTGGGGAAATTGCTAGAATTACAATGCACAGCACAATATGGTCACCATTCTAGGGGACCGATGTAAATATCATGAACCGGCTTTAAAGTAGGTCATAATTGAAGAATTTGCTGATATATAGTGCAAATAGATTAGGAGTTGCAGGGTGTGCTATGTTGGCATGTAAAAGCAATTTGGAACCCACACCATGTAAGTGATTGATCTCACCATGATCATATTATATCCCACTGAATTAAATTTGTTGACTTCTTTGTCTAATGGAATATGTATTTTTTCCACACATGTAACTTGATTGTGTTGTTGTGGTCATGGTTTTAAGAGCATCCGCTCACATTTTACAGATATTAAAGATAGTGTTACTAGTAATTTCAGCAGAGTGAACCTTAGTTTCTGAATTGTACATTTTGTTAACAGGGTAGTGCCAGAAAATGTATAATCCAACATGGCCACCTAAAGCACATGGCCATGTAGGTTTAAGTAATGGACTTGCATGTATATGTAAATTTTTAGTAGTGTATTACATAGCACAGTAGAGAACGTTTATATCAAATGTGAGGGGGCGATCATGGCTGTGCTGCAACTTGCCTCGAAAAAACTTGATAGAGCACCATAATAGTGTCACACATGCAATTTCAGCACTTTGCACCTTTCAGTTCTGGAGAAGAAGTCTGAGTATTAATTTTTTTATTTATTTTTTGTGTTACAATGACAGATAAACCTTGTGACCTTGTGACTCAATTTTAATAAATCAAAATATTTAGGTGTAGCATGTGCAGAACAAGTGGTTTCAGAGAGGATGATTGTATGTAGCATGTGATCTACCTGAATCCAGCAAGAGGACTGATGGGTGTGTAGAGGTTTTTGAAATATTAATACATTCTGACACACAAACCCTGTTTTTTTGTTTTTTTTTACAAATCCTAACAGATACAATAGGTGCCCTGCACCTCTGGAACTAAGCCATCTAATAATTAGCTATAAAATATTTTGAAATTCATGACCTCTGTGGTGGTCCCAAAGTCAGACATGCAAGAATAAGGGCAGCAAGGCTTCAAAACTGGAACATTTATTGTCTTCCCAAAGATCCAGAACAAAACCAGTGTAGTCACTGCAAGACACTACATAATCACACATAGACCGGTGTTAATCTCTACCAGGCTCTCCCTTACGAAGGCCCTTGAACCAGTTTGTATAGCTTTGGCCACTTAGCCCCACCCATTAAACAAATAGGAGTAACAATTAAAAAAAACTATCATAAAACCACAAAACACGTTACCAAAAATAAGTTTCAAAATAAGCTTATAACAAAAAGTGATATTCAATTCAAAACTAAACTCCAAAACCTCTCTTCTACTTTCCCAAGATGGTTGTTCCACAGCCCCACCCCAGGTATGCCTTTGTTTGGAAGGTCTGTTCTTTCCCAAACACCTTAACAAAGGGATGGGCCTACTCCATCACAACGTCTATCAAACCTAAATCAAGCAATACCAGCAAAATATGCAGGGGAATAAGCAAGCACCTTTTAGAAAGACAGAAGCATGTCACCTGGGTTTTGATTAATGTATTCTGGGATCAAATTTATAAAGTACATACATTGGAGCCTAAGAATGTAGTGAGCCCAGTGGTGTCCTTGACTTGGAGGGTTGAGGAGCTTGAGGGGGCACATCTCTCTGACTTTGGGCTGTGTCTTCTGTTTTGTCTCCCTTCAGGAAAAGAAAGGCTGGTGCAGACAGTGACCTTCACAGTAGATTCCAAAATAGATCCCAATAATCCAGAAATGAGAGAGAACGTCTTGCGTCAGGTAGGGGGGGAATTCAACTGAATTCAATAGCAGAGAGCCCAAGTTTTTTCCAATAGTAAGTTGAATGACCTATACCACAGAACTTACTACTGTGCACTAGCATAATGGTAAGAAAACAGGCCCTCAGGATTTCTGTAGTTGTGCACCATGGTCCTAATGGAATGTGTTTATGTGTGTGTGTGTGTGTAACATAGAAGCAAGAGAACCATTTCCCCCCCCTTCGATATGCTTTCAGGCGAGAGGGAGGTTCTCCCAGCTGGGACTGACTGGGGAGGTGCAGCTGTGGTGGAGAGAACGGCAGGATGGGCAGGTTTTCCACCAGGAGATGGAGGAACCAGACAAAGGTGAGATAGTGGGGCCCCTCTGCATGGCTACCAAATGTGGGACACAACCCATCTCAGTATACTTCATTACACTAAACTACGCTACAGTACTGTCAACAACACTACACATCATTGCCCTAGACTACATTAAACTGAACCACACTGCACTGCTGGACACTGTACTGCACTGAAAACATACAGCTTATTAAATTTATGTGCTATGTGTTGTAAGGTTTCAGTAATCCACCTGTAATCAGTGCTGTAGTGGTAACACAATAAGAGGATATCCTATACGGTCAGAAGATGCGGCTGTACTTTGGCCCCATATGACCTTGCTCAACAAATACAGTGTCTATCTCCATCAGTGCAGTGTATAGCTCGATCAGTGCAGTGTGTTTGTGTGTGTGTGTGTGTGTGTGTGGGGGGGGGGATGACATCTAACTCAACCCTACTGTAACTGGCTTACTCTGTGGTTCTGTGTCTTGTCTGCAGATCAGTGTGGCCCCAGTGGACCCTGAGCTCAAGTCTGACATCAGCCTCCACAGCCAGGCTGTCTGGGAGGGTCCTGGTGAGATCTGAGGAGAGTCTCCCTTTAAACACATCAAATTGCAGACTATCTACACACCAGACAATCCAATATCTAAATTAATTACTGGTGATTCTCTGCTTTGATGCTTTCCAGTAAAATTATAATTGATGTCTTCACCAAATAATGTAATATTGTTTGTATTCCAAATACCACACAGACAGTATCTTCTAACACATGCTAATGTCTTGATACAATGTGCAGTTCATCCAACAGCAGACATCTTTTAACAGATTTTCTTTTAAATATCTAGGAGTAAATCTATTTTTGTAAAGATTTTATTTTCTGTAAGAAAGTTACAATTTTAGGTTCATGTTTTTAATATTATGATAAACATAAATTCACATTAAATCAATATAATTTATAACAATTTAAACATTAACATTAATACAACTTGTTACATGAATGTGTCATATTTACATCTAAATGTGCTTTAATCCCGTCATATCTATAGTACTTTAAGCACTGGAAACATTGAAGAAGTAATAAATTATAAAATCACCAGCATCATGATAATAATGAACATCTCAGCTGTTGCTCTTATTACTGTTACAAATGCCATTTGCTGCTGGATTCACTGTGAAACCTAGTGGCTGTATCTCTGCATCTCAGTCATGTGACATTTATTTTCCACAGCTGAGAAACATTTTCTCACTGATGTTTTGGATTGCTTTTTCAAAGTTTCTCTCCATTAAAATTCTTGCAATTTTAAGACTTTTTGGGGTACAGTGCTCACCACACTGGATAAATGCAATACATTTTATATTAAAGCTACCCTTCAGACAGAGAAGAACAGTTAAGTGTCGTTTAGTTTACTAAAAGTGTTATTCTAATACACTTAGAATTGGCTTAACTGTACATTACTTTGTAAGAGTGTTTGTCTAGTTAGGTAGGGAAATATATAAGCAATAACTATATATATAGTTTCTATGTGGTGGGAAACATAGGGATAATTATTTGGAATAAATAATTAAAACTGTCCTAAACCACCATGTTTTTGAGGGCTTTTGTTTTCTCTACATCAGGGCTTCCCAACCTTTTCCATTCCAAGGCCCACTTGATCAACATCATAAATCTTTAATCTTTAATTTGTATTTTAATTTGTATTTTATTCAATAGATAAAAAAAGTGTCGGAAATAACGAATTGGTATTAAAATGGTGTAAAACCCTTGATGAATAAACCACGGTGTCAGTAACATTAAAAAAAGACCACTATACTGGAATTAATAAATACAGAAGACACTGTTAACTAAAGAAAAAGACTCCCTTCTACAGTTTGTCTCATTATTATTATTATTATTATTATTATTATTATGAATAAGAGGTAAATTGCAATCAACTTAGTACGGAGCTGCTTACTAACCACGGGATCATCTCCATGTCCATCGATGTCATGGTCTCTCAGGGGAAGGACCGCAGAGTTTAGGGAGTTAGGACACGTAGAGTGGGCAGACAAGACAAAGGGGCCAGGCAAGGACATGGTCGAGGAAACAAGCTATGGTCGTGGGATCGGGCAGACAGACTGGCAAAGGCGAGACGGAATCGAAAACGGAAAGACAGGCGATAATAATCACGGCAGCGAGGCGACAGTTTACAATCGTTGCAGCCAATGGAAACAGAGGAAGAGTGAAGAAGTGCACAACAGAGACCGGAATTTTAATAAGGTGATTGGCAGGTGAGAAAAGAACAATGAATGGAAAGGAAAGACAGGGAGACAGCGGCCTCTACTGGAGAGAGAGGGTGTTGGCTTAAAACCCTGACAATCGATGCAATTGACCCATTAATCCTAATAAATTATCCATACTGATTTAAATTTGCATTGAATAAATGATCCCGGAGATTGGTAGTTCCTCCGTGATATACCACTTTTCAGTTGTACAGCTTACATTCAAATTGCTGGGTGTCTTCCGTGCATGTAGCAAAAAATCCCAAACAGCAGATGTTTTTTAAGACATTTGTTTAGTTTTTGCATGATGGCAGATAAAGAAAAAATAATGCAGAGTAACACAGACTGGTCCACATGCATGCTGATAGTTTGGGGATAGTACTCTTTCAGAAGAAAAAAATGTTTAAATTGTACATTTTCAAAATACATTGTTTAAATTTAATCTGGTCCAATACCTGCTGACACAAAGTTTTTTAACTTTGTTATATTCCACAACATTTATGAAAGTAATGGGGATTATACAAATCAAATGTTTTAATGTAGATAGACTATGAGTGACATCTGAAGTCAATGACTGTATTTGAAACCGCAAACTACCCATACTATACATACAACATACCAACATTTCAGTAATGTTGAAATGTTGGTATGTAGTATGTGTAGTATGGGTAGTATGCAGTTTCAAATACAGCCAAGAGAAAAAAAAAAGATGTGATTGTCACGTGACAAACCTTCAAAACCTAAGGTATGGAGACCGTACGAACCTTCCAAGACAGGCCTAATTATATATATATATATATATATATATATATATATATATATATATATATATATATATGTATATTACAAAAAATGTATTCCTATTTTAAAACCATTTACAAATGTTTGTGGCCCACCGGCAGTACCTTTACGGCACACTAGTGGGTCATGGCCCACAGGTTGGGAATCACTGATCTATGATCTAGGTAGTTTTTGTTTAGTTTTTTGCCATTATACTGTGTTGTTTTGTGAAAGATAAGCATTCCTGATGTAATCTTTGAATTCACTGAAGTTCAGAGAATTAAATTGATGCTTTATTTAGGTCTCAGAGAGGGGGCTACCATAAATAACAGAAAATTCCACCTTGTGAATTCACCTGAGACTTGGTCTGAAGCACAACAGTATTGCAGAGATAAATACACAGACCTGGCCACAGCCTATACCATAGAAAAAGCAGTTGAGTTTTCTCAGATCACTGCAATCAATCAGTATACATGGATTGGGATGTGCCGGGGTTACTTTCAGTGGTCAAATGGCCTTCCGGTGAAATTCAACAAATTGACCATAGTGGAATCTAGGGAACCTCCGTGCTGTGGCGTAGTCACTTCAGATGGCACTTGGAAGAAGACATCCTGCCTGGAGCAACACAGCTTCCTTTGCTATGAAGGTAAAAGGCCTGACTCTCAGACACTGCACCACTGCCGAGGGGATAATGCTATGACAACGAGGTCATGTGACAGGAAGTTATATGCCACTATAGCATACAATCAATGGCAAATATATTATTACCAGACCTTAGGCTCCTTAAAAGGGCCACTGAGGAGGTCAAATACATTACAAATAAATCAGAAGTGCTTGTGCCACTGGTTTGATAACTCAAATCTGGTGATTTTGTATTGAGTCTGGGGGCATTATTATCACCCTTTACAGGTTATTTGACCTTGAAACCCCTCTTTACTCATCTAGGCAATTTAAATAACACTATTAAAATACCTTGTTCTCACTGACACGGTAGGAGTATACTTTGCTGAAATGGAAATACAGGGCACGTGTCACTCAGGTCCCCTTACACACATACAAGCATGCACATGCACACATACAAACACACATGCATACATACACACTTAAAATATAAAATAATAACACTATAAATCACTGAAAAATAATTTGCAACCTCATATCTGATACCTGACAGGACAGTCTATCACAGTCTATCGCAGGGTTTTTTATTATGAGGGATTGGATATTGTAGTTCAACACTAACTTATTTTACAGCTACAGAGATTGTGTAGGGCTTTTCTTGCCTACCATATCTCTGCCACAGTACTGCTCACAGCAGGAATGGAAGTTTTTTTTTCTGTTATTCAAATTTGCCTTCACAACAATGAGTTTTAATTAATGTCTTCTGGAATTTAGCTGATAAGGTCAATCCCTTTGGTGTACTTGGTTTGGAGGTTTGAGGAGCTCCAGGGGGCACATCACACTAACTTTGGGCCGTGTCTTTTGTCTTGTCTCCTTTCAGGTAGAGACAGGCTGGTGCAGAGAGTGACCCTCAGACTGGATCCAATAATCAATCCCAATCACCCTGAAATGAGAGAGTATGTCTTGCGCCAGGTAGGGGGGAAGTCAGCTTATGCAAATTCAACAACAGAGAGACCAAGGTGCCAGGCAGGTTTTTCCAGTAGAAAATTCACATGCTTTGACTTTGCTTAAATGTGTGTGTGTGTGTGTGTCTAAGACAGCTTGTCCTTCTGTCCTCCTTCTCCAATCTGTCCACAGATTCTGAAGTCCCTCCAGAGAGACACTTCTGGCACTGTTGTTAATTCCTCCACTTTCCCAACACTTTTGCTGTTTCTTCTCATTATGTCTCCTAGCCTCTTCTTGAAATGGATATAATTGAAAGTATTTCTCTTTTAAATCCTTCATCTGGATGCTTCCTCCCCTTGATGAATGACAGAAGGTCTTTCAGAGACTGGCAGACCTTTTCCTCCTTCTGTCTGTCCACAATCTCTGCCATCTTAGTAATTCTCAGCCATGTTAGTAAGAGCTCTTCTGGTTTTAGTGAGGAAAACTGCATCACTTTCTTCTGGGCACTTTAAGAATTTACAAACTTCAAAAATATTATTTTACTCCAGCTGCAGTAGAATTGCACTCACAATGTTTTTACATTCTTATGATAATTTTTCCTTCCTCCTGTGTGGATCTACGCTTCATTCAGCAAATTGTCAGAGGCTGGTTGGCCATGAAGCAGCAGTGCTGGTAGTTTGTTGATTCCACAATGGTGAGCCTTTCATTCAGCTTCACTGAAATCAGAAAAGAGAGTTTTCTGATCATTATGTAAGCCTCTGTCAGCTGGTCATTTAGATCCACCCAGTGATTTCACAGGCCCTTGTACACACAATGCACAGGTGTGATGTGTAAACAGCAACTCATCCCGCTGCTCTGCTCTCGCTGTACTTTCAGGTGAGAGAGAGGTTCTCCCAGCTGGGACTGACTGTGGAGGTGCAGCTGTGGTGGAGAGAGAGGCTGGATGGGCAGGTTTTCCACCAGGAGACAAAGGAACAAGCCAAAGGTGAGATAGTGGAGCCAGTCTGCACATCTACCAAATGTGGGACACAACCCACCTCAGTATACTTCATTACACTGCAATATAGCATACTACACTACAGTACCGTCAACAACAATACATTGCATTACCCTAGACTACATTAAATTGAACCGAACCAAACCAAGACTGTATTCTTGCCCCTGATATCCTTGCTCAATGAGTGCAGAGTGTGCATCTCTATCAGTACAGTGTGTGCAGTGTGTGTGTGTGTGTGTGTGTGTGTGAGAGAGAGACATCTTACTCTAGTCCTGCTGTAACTGACTCCCTCCGCTGTTGTGTGTCTTGTCCACAGATCATTGTGGCCCCATTGGACCCCGAGTTCCAGTCTGAACCAGCCAGGCTGTCTATGAGAGAAGACTGTTGAAGTGTCTCCTTTTAAAAACAGGAATTTGCAGACTATTTACACACCAGACAATCCAATATCTAAAGTAATGGCAATGCAAAAAGCTGTTATTCCTTTTTTTGTTTCCTATTAGCATTATGCTCTCTATTTGTGTGGATCTGTTGTGTATTGCTCAGTATTGTACACTGTGTTGTAATCCTAACTTTATAACACACTTATATTCATAGATTCCTTACTCCATCAGTAATGTGAAAAAACACTCGGATAAGATCTGTTAAACAAGTTGTCACATGACAGCCATGGATTCCGTGAAGCATCTTGTGTATTGTTCTCGCACATGCAAACCACCCTTCCTGGCATTTTCCTGCAAAAACAGCATGTGAACTGTGTGTACAGCTAATTTACATAATAATTAACCTATTTGCCTTTAATTTGAATGACATCCAATAAACAGCAACTCATCCCTAAGTGCAATAAACTAAAATCATGTAAACCCCGGGAGAGAGAGGATCATTTCATCTTTGACATACAGTCATATGCAGGCCAGACCATTGTGGGCGTACGACTGCAAGCAGGCCCTGAAGCCTGTGATTTTCCTAGGGATCTCTACACAGGCCTCATCCATTTCCTTCCCATGGATCTTCTCCTTTAACAGGACCACCTGAAACCCTGGGTTGATGTCCACCTGTGTAGGGTGGTCCCGCCTTACCCTGCCCACCTGATGCTAAGCCAGGGTGCTGGTGTGATTTCTGCTGTCATCCCCTAACAAGCCAACCACAGTTCCCCATTCACCAGGCACGTGCACAAATACACCACAGGGGGGACTGAGCCCTTTTCCCTCAGACTCTTGCCCTCTTGGTCCCCCACCCTCCTCACCTAACCTCCACTCCTGACCACAGTTCAGCAGCGCACTTCGTCAGCCAACACCCCCAAATCCCCCTGGCCCTGCACCATACTTCGTCAGCTCACACACAACCCTGCGATGTAGGGTGTCCCTTTTGTGCTTGAGTCCCTGCCCCCCATGGTGTCTGTGCACAGCCCTGCCATTCACCCAAAGGAGGTGGGCCCACACCTTCTGGTGTGTCTGTTCCAGTTGGCCTTCAAGCTGACGATCAGGGTGGGCAGATGGCCTTGTCCATCATGGTATATCCTGGGATCGAGAAGCATGACAATGCCACTGTGACCACCACAGACAGCAGGAAATGAGCAATATTGTAACTTTCCAATGTGTGGAATGACAAGGGAATCAACCAAATTTCAACCATTCCTCCATACACAATCTTTCCAGATCCATGATATCCTTAGAATGCAGATAACTGACCGCAGGTTTTCAATGGGATTCAAGTCCAGAGACTGAATTCACCATTGCAAAATGTAGATTTTGTGGTCAATTAACCATTTGTTTGTGGATTCTGTTGTGTGCTTGGGGTTAGTGTGTTTGTGTGTCAGTGTGTTTGTGGTTTGTTAGTGTGTGTGTGTGTGTGTTTGTATTGTGTTTTATTTTTTGTTTGCTTTCAGTGATCTCTTACCTTGATCTGCAGGTGCTTCAGCTTTCAATGGAAACAGGCAAATCAGTCAGTGAGGATTTGAATGCCAGCTCTAACTTTGCCTCTTTCTCCTATATTCCAGGCTCTGACCTGATTGAGGAGCCTCAAATTCACATACACAGAAGAGCTTTTCTCTCCTGCCAATAATTGGGAATACTAAGGTAAGTGTGTGCTATATTACTAATTAAGCATGTTATAAGACTCTGTCGATTGATTCCCATTTAGCTTTGGGTCTTTAAACTTACTCCAGTGGGGGTGCACTGAGTCTAAGCTTTACCCTAACAGCATCAAATAAATGACGTTACTGTCAACCTAACTCTGTAACAAATCACATAAAAATTATGAGATGTTTTATTACTGACTGACTGGCCTCTACTACATCGCCATTTACTTTTACATTTCTCAGTGTGCTTTACATTTAAATGCATCTCCTATATTTCGTTTTCTTTTTCAATTTGACAAAACCCCTTCTGTCAATCACAGCTACTAGGCAGTATCCAGTGTGCTTATTGGCTAATCCAATACACTGTGTAGTGGGGTTCAATTGAGTTTAATTGGAAATTTAGAGTATAATAAAGAGTAAAATAATGAAAAGCACCAGGGGTCTATTACAAATAAAAAAGTACATTATAAAAAAATATGCTTTAAAATTGTTGAATGCTGAAATACTTTGGATATACTGCTTTACTTAATTTGTAAATAAAATAAAGCATTTACATTTATGCAAGTGGAATTGTGCCAATATATTATCTGATAATATCATTCTTAATTTATTTGATTTCCAGTAAGATACTCTGGAAATTTGAGAATCTGGAGAAAATGAAATGTTAATAAAAATTGCCTTGTGGTCAGTTAAAGGTGTGGCATGGATGTTAACAGATATATTGTCTAATGTAATACATTGGGAAACAAAGCCGATAGTCTATACGAGAATCCCTTTAAAAGTCTTTATTACTCCAAGTATATAGTTTAACTAGAGAAAATATTTCTCTCCAAATGTTTTAAATGTCAAATTCTTCTATAAAAGCTTTAATGTTTTATTTAAACCTCTTTCACATTGAAATACCAGTAAAATGCATGCAGCATTTGCCTGCTTTTTTCCAATTGCATCCCCATTCACACTGGCTTTGAATGCCTGAAAAATACTGGCATTTACCCTTTCACACACAACCAAGAATGCTACAGCAGAATGTGGATTCATGAGTGAAGACATGGACTGAAATTCTGGACAAATTTGTCCCATTGTGTTTACTGGGCTATTGGTTCTAAGCCAGTTCAGTTTGTATTCTACCAGGAATTAACAGTCAGGAGGGAAACGCAAATTATATGTCGATCTAGAGTGCATTTTCAAGATATGTCCAGGTCAACAGGTTGTATGATTGTGTGTTTTTGCAGTGCAGTCAATGGACCCAGTGGTCACAGATCATTTTAACCATTGAACCATGTATCAGATACATTGTGTGGGGTTTTGGCATGTACTGTAAAAAAGTTAAATCAACTAAAATAAAGTTTAAAAAGCATGACATTTAAATTATGTGTATATCTATACCTAAAGTCTGGGTGTGCAGATCTGCAATGGCTTGATTGCTCAAAACAACTTTTTATTTTTCATATTTTAAAGTTTGACATTACTGCCTTAAAATAAAATAACTCTAAACAAACAACTGTTAATGTACATTGTAATGCAGTCTCCTGTGGAAGTAAAGCTAGAAATTCCTTTCTCACAAATGTTTTACTTCATGTATACTTAAGAAAGCCAATAGTCAGGCCAGAAGGTAGTTTGACCTCTGTTCGTTATTTACAATGAGCATCTTGGAGAAGATGCCAAACAGCAAGATTTAAGTGTCTGCTCCTTATTTTTTGTATTGAACTATGAACTCTGTTCTAATGATATATATTCTGCTTAGATAGCTTTAAAGATTGAAACTTGTAAGTAAGTAATGACTTGTTAATTATAACCAGATCTTTCACTTCTGTGTGTATAAAAGGCTTTGACTTTTAGTATGGAGTACAGAGCAACTTTGAAATCTTCTTGATTCAATGTTGTTCTCCTCGTTGCGTGTCATAAAGGCATTGCAACGAACGCTCCAACCTGATTGAAGACTGAGTTTCTTCTACACTCCCTACATTTCTCTATGTAGAGAGATATTTTGCTACTTTATTGGTGTATAACATCTGACATATGTGTGACAATAGACATTATGTATATCACCAACCTGATGGTTCATCAATTACACAGAGAATGGCTGTAAATACATTATTTTCAATCTCCGCCATTTTTAAGGACTCGGTCCATTTTTGCTTTTAGGAGTTACCCAAGTCAGACACAGCAGGACAGAGAGAGAGAAAGCTATTTTGTGGTGTTTCTACTTTCAGACATTCTTAGCATTCCTTATCTTGATTTTAGATTTGCCTTAATTGAACTTAATCTTATTCTTAGTTTGCATTCATTGTAGTTAATTCAGTCCAGAGATTCAGTGAGGTATCAATTAGTGGCAAGAAGCTGAACACAAAGGTATTTAAGCATCTGCGCTGTTTCTCGGTAACAAAAACCAAGAGACAGTGTTTAGGGCACCAACAACTTACAACATTTAAAAGTATATGGCCACTATAGTGTCAGATTTGCAGAATGATTGCCTTCTGTGAACATTGTCAGCATGTTGAAGTCCTAGAGGTCAAAGTCCGTAATCTTGAAGTTCAGTTTGCTGATCGGCGCTGTATTAGTGATATGGACGAATTGGTCAATCAGTTCTTGAGAGAGATGGTGTGCACACCAAACCCTAGGAAGGTTGAGCCCTTAGGGCAGGAAAGTGTAGAGAACTGCTGGGTTACAGTAGGACGTAACTGCAGAAAAGGATGTGTACACCCCCAAAAGGAGAGACAACCCAAGAGCTAGAAATGTCCAACAGGTTCCTACTGCTGGACACCGAGTTGGACAGTGACAGCTCAGAGGGTGATGGGAGGGCAGTTGAGCACCAGAGCACCATGGTTCCCACTCCCCCCCAGAACAGGTAGGAGACTCGATTCATAGAGGTGTAGATCACACAGTGTGTTCTAGTGATAAGGAGACCTGCATGGTATCTTGCCTGCCTGGCGTTCAGGTTGCAGATCTCCCTAAATGAGTAGACAGGCTACTGGCCAAAGCCGGGGGGAATCCACTGGTCATGGTCCACATTGGAACCAATGACATAGGAAAGGGTAGGCCAGAGATTCTGCAAGATGAATTTAAAGAGCTAGGAAAGAAACTAAAGAGCAGAATCTCCAATGGTAGTTTTCATATAGGTAGACATAGGTTTCAATGGTAGACATACTACCAGTACCACGTGCCAGGCCAGGGAGACAGGTAGAGATTAGAAAGTTTAACATGTGGTTGAAATCCTGGTGTAGGGAAGAGGGCATTAGATTTATGGGGCTTTGGTTTTCTTCTGGGCTAGATGGGACCTGTACAAACTGGCTGGTCTACATCTTAACAGAAGGGGGGCTAATGCATTGGGAGAGTGTATGTGCAGAGTAATTGAGAATATTTTAAACTAGGGACCAGGGGGGCAGGGAGCTCTGACAATGGGAGATGTTCCACTAAGGAAAGAAAACCAAGGGAAGCTGCTAGTAGGAAAGTCCTGAAATGTTTGTACCTCAATTCCAGGAGTATAACGAACAAGATGTTAGACCTAGAAGCCACAGTGCTGACATGTGACTATGATGTTGTAGGAGTGACAGAAACATGGCTTACAGAAAATGATGCAGATGAATACAAGTTGAAAGGATACACACAGTTTAGGAGAGATTTAGAGAGACTTAGAAGACTGGGGCACATAGATTCAGTTGAAAATGGATGGCTGTATTTGAAAATTATACTACTAGAGGTCCAGGAGAAATTGAGGACCAAAAAACATTTGACAAAATGGTTTAATAGAAATATGCAAAAATATATTAAGAGAAAGAAAATGTTGTATAGTAATGGAGAATAAACAAAATACAAAG
Source organism: Amia ocellicauda (assembly GCF_036373705.1). Taxonomy (NCBI): domain Eukaryota; kingdom Metazoa; phylum Chordata; class Actinopteri; order Amiiformes; family Amiidae; genus Amia; species Amia ocellicauda. Next base: position 4,576,445 of record NC_089864.1, on the reverse strand, counting down.
AATATATAGAACTGCAAAGAGATGTTAAGAGAGGGATATGGAAACCAAAGAGGGAAACATAGCTCTTGGAGCTAAAACTAATGCAAAGATCTTTTTTCAATACTATAACATCAAGAGGTCAATAAAGGAGGAAGTGAAACAGGTAAAGGCTAAAAATGGAAGTATCTTAGAAAATGTTCTAAATTAGTATTTTACAGAGGTATGTAGTGTAAGGTACACTTATAAATTTCAATTAAAGAAGTGAATTTATAGTATCACCTTATCACGAATCCTGGAATCTTGTAGAACTCAATTTCCATAATAATTGGACGCAGACACCAATTCCAAAGGTATAAATTGTCAAATTTATTCAAAGACAAAGACTAAATGTAGCACTACACTAATTATACAAAAGGGAAAAACTAATTAAAAATTCAACTCTAGATCAACAAATCAAAGACAAATCACTTCCATGACCAAATCAAAGACCATGGGATCACATATGATAATCTTCGTCGCAGAGAGGCCTCTCTGGCTTCGGGCTCAGATAACAGCACAGGGCACGAGGTCCGTGTGGTTGGAACAAAGGCAGTCCGGTTCGGCTTTGTCCAAGAACTTCCACTCAGTCGATGCACCAGGAAGTTGGGGTTTCGCTAATGTAGAGTCTTTTCCAAACAGATTTTCCACTGGTTTGAAGGCTCCAAGGTTGTGCACAAAATCTTCTTTGTAAGCAGGTTTCCACCATAGTTACTTGAAGACAAAGTCTTTGAGGAAAGCAGGGCCCTGTTTGTTCCAATGGTCAAGTTTCTTAAGACTCAAATAGCTATTTAAATGACTGACACTTTCGTATTCAGTCGACTTAGTCAATTGTCCAGCTGTAAAACTCCACTGATCAGGTGGGCACAGGCGGGCAGCGCATTCTGTAAAGTTCTTTATTTGATAAAGTCCTTTAAAAGGATTCTTTATATGGCTCAATCTCCTTCTCCCAGTTTAACTCTTCTGTTGCCAGCAAAGACTTGGTTGGTTTCTGGTTCTGGTTCGGGCAACAGAGCTACAGGTTGAGCTGTGGCAACGAGTTTCTGGTTCAGGTGAGAGAGAGAGAAAGAAAAAGGCCGTGCGCTGTTCCTTATAGTCTGTCAGATCAATAGGTGATTGGTTCTTGAGTTTTTGAGATTGGATTTCGGTTTCAGCCCCCAGTGTCCTATTGGAGGGGGGATTGATTTATGACTGATGTCAATCCATGCCATCTTTTGGAAATGCCAGTTGGCCCGGGTTTGTAGCTCTATGTCGGGATTTCGGCTCTCGTCCACTTCAAAGAGTTTTTTTTTACCTACAGGCCCCTTTCTCCAGACATTTCACAGCAGGACTCTAAACCATTCGGCCCATTCTCGGTGCCATCCTCCCCAAAACTGTCACTCTGATGCAAACCAGTTCCAAGCTGATGAGTTCAGGAAATCTGATAACTTTGGGGGGGAGAGGTCTTCTTTAGATCAGAGCTTCAGCTCAGAGCTAAAATGCTCTTTCAAAATACACCCAAAATAATGCTACAGGTATTTACAAAAGAAAAAACAGATAACATGCCACAGGTTAACAACCAGTCCAGTCAAACCCTAAGAGAGATCAAGATAAATAAGTAGGAGGTACTAAGGGGCTAGCAGAATTAAAAACAAACAAATCACCTGTGCCAGATTGTATATTTCCAACCGTAGTTAAACAAATGAGGGACATTATTTATAGGCTGTTAACTAAAATATTCCAAATGACACTTAGAACAGTGGATGTGCCAACTGACATGCAACTGGAGCTGTAAATTATGTGAAAGCATATGATATGATATACTTAGATTTTTAGAAAACTTTTGACAAGGTTCCACACCAAATATTGATCCTAAAATTGGAAGCTGTAGGTACCACACTTCCAGAAAGATATCGCTGCTCTAGAGGCAGTTCAGAGGAGAGCAACCAGACATATTCCAGGTCTGAAGGGAATGTCCTACTGAGAGACTGAGGAACTGAACCTTTTCACCCTGGAACAGAGGAGACTACGTGGGGATTTGATTCGTCTTCAAAATCATGAAAGGCATCGACCACATCAAACCAGAGGAGCTTTTCCTGATCAGCAGGGACACACGCACCCAGGGACACAAATGGAAATTGGGCTTCAATGCATTCAAAACAGAAAACAGGAGACACTTTTTGACACAGAGAGTTGTTACAATCTGGAACAAACTCCCCAGGGATGTGGTTGAATCTGAAAACTTGGGAACATTCAAAAACAGACTGGATAGGATCCTTATTAATGGACACCAAATGAGCACTATGGGTCGAATGGCCTCCTCTCATTTGTAAACTTTTTTATGTTCTTATGTTCTTATGTAACACAACAGCTCACGGCTGTAACACTTTCCACATTGCATCTCTAATTAACCATGAGGTGAACTGCATGATGATTGCACGAGACTTGTTTTGCCCCCTTTTCCCGAGCCTAGGCACAGTGTCAATAATGTCACCTCCGGGTAAGTTTCCTCACAGATGTGTATGACCTCTGCTCTGATGTTCTGCATTTATTTTTCTGGTACCCCAAACAGCCTCGAATTCCATCTCAGAGAATATCTCTCTAGATAACAGATTCGAGCTTCACGTGTTTAATTCATATTTCTTCTACTTTCAGTCTGGAATCAAGTTAATTAATTTTATTCCACTCACAATGCAGTGGAAGACCCAAAAAGCTGTCTGCATCTGATAAACAGTACTTAAAGGTCACTTCCTTGAGGTACAGAAGTAAATCCAGTGAAGTGCTTGCTCAGCATCTGGCAGAGTCATCAGAAACCAAAGTACACACTTCGACCATAAGAAGGTTTACAAGAAATAGTCGTGTAGTGTGTGTTGCAGGTAAGAAACCATTCTTGCAGAAAGGCAACAAGCAGAAGAGATTGCAGAAACAGAACCTACTTGGAGCAGAAGTCTGCAGATGGAACACTCACAGTATTAGATTGGCTACCTCAGAGCCCCGACCTCAACATAATTGAAGCTGTGTGGCATCACATGGACAGGAAAAGAACAAAAAGTCAAAAGAATAGTTGGGCAAATCTTGCAAGAACCTTGGAAGAATTTACCACAGGACTACTTAAAAAAACTTTCATGACAGTCTACCAAAGCAAATTGCTTCAGTTTTGCATTCTAATGGAGGCCACACAAAATAGTGACTTGTTTTAAAAACAGAACAATTTTTGTGTTACTTTTTATTGTATTCATGTTTGTGTTTACTTCAATATTATATAGTGTTTTTTCGAACAAATAAACACTTACTGCTGAGATTTAAGGGCTTTAATAACTTAATATTCTCAGGTGGCTTAAGTCGTCTGCACAGTACTGTACATCCGGGATCATCACTAGAAACTTTACAGCATAACCCCAATGGGATCTGAATTCTCTTCACATGATCTGAGGAGAAGCTGTGCATGCATTTTATTCTTCTCAACCTGCTGCAGCCATACATACTTGCAAGCTAACCACCTTAACTCCTCAAATAAACAGACAAGGCATAACTTTTCTTGTGAAGTTTACTGAAATTGTTATTTTTTACATGTTTAACTAGAAAGGAAACAACCAAAACAGAAATGGATACATACATGAGTAACATAGACTGTGAATTGGCTATGAGATAACCATATAGTAAATATTTAAACTGAAAAAGAGTAATGAATTTCTAAAATGTTCAACTAAACATAAACAATTTGTAATAACATAACAGTACTCACAGACAAATAGTTTCAGAAGCAAAAGGTCACAAAGAAAATGATTTGCAGCATCATGTCTGAAAGTACTGTATTACCAAAATGAACTCTAGAAATGCAAGGAAGGCGACACAAAACACATTTTCAATTTTTTTCTAGCAACATGTAGACTGGTGTCCCCCCAGCTAATTGCAGTACATATGTTCAGACTGAGTGCTACAGAACACATGCTGAATTGTCATATTGATGTTGATATCTTCCCCCACAACCGCCCTGGCTCCCACTTGACTACCACTTCAGTTGCAGCTGCTGCATCAACTTTGCTTGTGTTAGACTCACAATTGTTGGGGTAGACCAGTCACTCACTTTCTACCTCTCCCTTTAAAACCCTTTTAAAAATAATTATTAATTTTTTTGGTATTGTGCCTGCAGTCCACCTGGCCCACAGTCGACCGGCCCACTGGGAATTCTCCCAGTGCCCAAGATGGCCAGTCCGTAACTGGTAGTAGTTCAAGTAAAGATAAAAGCATTAATTCCAAACTGTGTTCATACCAAGCTATCCTTGAATGAACCTATAGGACACTGGCTCATCTATAGTTGTTAAGACTCTTTCCTCTTTGTGTATTTGCAGACTGACAGGCTACAGGAATGGGCCGATGTATCTTACTGCTCCTACTCTTTACAGGTGTGTCAATTTTTCCCTGTGTGTATTGCTGTACATGTGGATGTGTTAGAGATTGTTGATCAGGTTGAGTTGGATCGGGGATCTTCAGCCCTGGTTCTGGAGAGCTGTAACATAGTACAGGACCTAATGGTTTTCATTCAATTCCAACTCTCAAATAACAAACTATCATAATTGTAAGTTATGCATATACTGGAATGTCCAAACCTGATCCAGGAGATCTTCAAGAGAGAACCTGATATCTAGTGTTTGCAATCCAGTCTAGCTCTGACCTATATCAGATCAGTAACTGATTTACTGACTCAAGATGCAGAGTCTGTAGACTCCAGTTCAGAGCTCTCCAGGACCAGTGTGGAAGACAACAGAATTGGATGAATGTGGACGAACAAATAGGCTGTATTTTTGCCATCGATTTGTGTTCATCTGTGAAAGATATGCATTCCTGATGCAATATTTTTATTCACTGAAGTTATTCATTTGTAGTCCAATGGATGCTCTTTGTTTAGGTCTCAGAGAGGCAGCTACCAGCTACTACAGGACATTCTACCCTGTGAATTCACCTGTGACTTGGTCTGAAGCACAATGGTACTGTAGAGAGAAATACACAGACTTGGCCACAGCATATACCATAGAAGAAGCGGTTGAGCTTTCCCAGATGGCCAAAGCCAATTATCACACATGGACTGGCCTGTACAGGGGTGACTGGCAGTGGTCCAATGGCCTTCCGGTGAAATTCAACAATTTGTCCATAGTGGGAGCTAATGAACCTCCATGTTGTGTCTTAGTCACTCTGGATGGTACCTGGATGAAGACACCCTGCCTGGAGCAACACAGCTTCTTGTGCTATGAAGGTAAAAGGCACTGCACCACTGTACAGGGGGTATTGCTATGACAATGCGGTAATTTGACAGGAAGTCATATGCCACCATAAGCACACAGTGTCAATTTTTTTTTGCCAGTTGAGGTCAAATGCATTACAGATAAATCAAAACAAGTGCTTGTGTCTCTGGTGATGTGACACCTCAGCCTCCAGATACCCCAGGTACTGAATTGAGGCTGGGGGCCTCATCATCACCTGTAAAAAAGTCCTGCTCCTTGTACAGATTCATCAATATCGGAATCCCCACTTTACTCATTCAGGCGATTTAAAGTGTCCTCTTACCCGGCTGTATAAGTGTGGGAAAGAAGACTATAGGCGCATTTACACTGCCATTTCTGATCCGGATCAAATGCATCGGTAGCATTTGATCAGGATTAGAAATGGCATTATAAACGCTTGGCAATCCGATCAAATGTACAGATCAGTAGTATTTGATCCTGGCAGTGTAAACGCTTGACCAGCTTAAGTTCTGGTATGCACTGTGGTGGCATTTGTTTTAGAGACAGGGGGGCAGACAAACAGCCTTCACATCAGTGAAGCAGACAAGGAGAACACTTCCCTACTGGCCATGTTATAAATACAATGCTGTTAAAACTTACACTAAATGGCTTGCTATTTTATGTTTGCAAAAATATATATTTTTATTTTTATTTTCAATGCTTCGGTTGTAAAAATGAGAAATACAATTTTTGATACAGCACTTTGTTCTAAGAGACTAATTTAATATATTTTAACAAGCACCGCTTTTCTGGCTCTCGTTGTGGTTCCACTACGCTGTACAGAAATAAAGGAGGATGTGCAGGATGCAAACCAACACAAACATTACTTATGAACAGGCTTTTTAGGCTGCAACCGGACTTTGCTGTCGATCTGGGGGCTACACCGGGGGCCCAGAGAAGCAAACAGCTAACATGGGGCAAAGTTCAGCTGCACGTCTGCAAAGATGGCCTCTGGGGCCAGTATGCCGCCGAGTAGTCATGACGACAGATCACCTCCATACAAGACTGGGGAGCAGTCTGCAATGGACGTGGTATCCGAGGCAGATGGACAGAGCCTGCATGGGCCCTCCATATCAACGTCCTGTAGTAACAAGCAGTGCTCCTCGAACTGTGTCATTTCCTGCCAGTCCTAGGGGACAGACATGTGCTGGTTCAGACAGAAAACACAGCGGTGCTTGCAACAGGCAAGGAGGTCTCTGGTTGCACAGACTATACTGTCTAGGTTCCACTCCATCAGAGCAGTTCACCCTCCCGGGCCTATCCAACACAGCTGGAGGTCCCGTGGTTTCGGAATGATGCCTCCACCTGCTTGTGATACAACAACTGTGGAGCTGGTTCGGCAGAGTGGAAGTGGAAGTGGAAGCTAGCCCACGCATCGCTGCGCTGTCTCCTCTACGTGTTTCCACCATTCCCCCTTCTCCTGGTGGTCCTGGAGAAGATCAGGAGAGAATGAGTGACAGTTCTACTGATAGCACTATGGTGGCCTCGCAGATTCTGGTTTGCAGACCTGATCGCCCTCCTCAATGGAGAACCTTGGCAACTCTCAGTGAGAGCAGACTTGTTGTCCCTGGTGCAGGACAAACTTTGGTACCCCAATCCGCGCCGCCTCCAGCTGTGGGTCTGGCTCCTGAGCGGGAGCGTTTGATTGCCTGGGGTCTGTCAGATGCAGAAGTAGCCAGTATTCAGTAGGCAAGAGCACCCTCTGCGAGGTTGCCATATTCCTACCGCTGGCAGACTATAGCATTTGGTGCCAAGATGGCAGTCAAGACCCATTTAATTGCCCCATTGCGGTCATATTACAATTTTTACGGGAGCTGTCGGACCAGGGTCCCCTTCCACACTCAAAGTGTATCTGGCGGCCATCTCCGCATGTCATGTCTGGATTGATGGCGAGCCCCCTGGGTCTCATTTCCTGGCTGCGCAGTTTCTGAAGGGAGCTCGATAGCTATGGCCTTCTTGCACCCCTTCACTGCCTGATTGGCAGTAGTGCTGGATGCACTTTCCCAAGCCCCATTTGAGACACTGAACTCAGCTGAGCTGAAGCTAATGTAACTTAAGACTCCATTTTTGCTGGCAATCACCTCTGCAAAATGCATGAGCAAGTTACATTCCCTGTCTGTACACCCATCGTGTGTCTGTTTTGTGGGAGATGGCTCCAGGGTCACGCTACAGCCTAACCCTGCATTCCTCCCGAAAGTGCTGTCTCCATTTCATGTCAACAGGCCTATTGAGTTGATGATTTTTCATCCTCCTCCCTTCTCTTTGGAGCAGGAGAGTCAGCTTCACCTGCTCTGCCCTGTGCAAGTCCTCAGGTGCTATTTGGAATGCACTAAGGACATTCGGCACTTGGACTAACTGTTTGTGTCCTATGGAATGCTGACACAGGGCCAGGCACTTTCAGCACCTCTCACATTGTATTGTGGACACTATTACCATGGCCTACGAGTCCACTGGGACCCCGGTGCCTGAACACCTGGTGGCCCATTCGACTCGAGGCATTGCCCTTGGCAGACATCTGTGCAGCTGCAGCTTGGGCTTAGCCACTTACATTTGTCCGGTTCTACAGGTTGGATGTGATGGGACCAGAACCCGGTGTTGGCTGCAGTCGAGCCCCAGTAGCCCACAGGCTCTGGCTCCTGATTTCCCTTCCCAGTCTGCCCCTGCACATCCTGGATGGAGCTTTATGAACCATGTCTTTCCCTTCCACTGGATTATGCCTTCCAGTCGATCACCCACGCAAGCTGCTCCTGGACTTGCTGACAGCCTGTCGATGTATTCCAGGGTCTGTCATGCGGCCTCCAGGTACGAGGCCACCCTGTATATAGTTTGTTATTTATGCATCTGGCCTGTACCCCGCTATGTGTATATTATATGTGTAAACAGCAGGACTGTGGCTCCGCTTTGGCTTATGTAGACTGGAGCTCACTGTCACTGATCCCAGCTGAATTGCACTCGAGACGTTCTCGCTGTCTCACTGTGTATATAGTTCCTTGGTTAGCTGGTCCTCCCTTGTGACGGTTTTGTTATACAGTAATCCCTCCCCCTTGGGCAGTGCTTGCAACTTGAAAGATAATGATAGGTTGCGAATGCAACCCCGGTTATCTGAAAAAGGAAGTACTGCCCAAGGGTTGCAAGGTCGCACGGGATTCCTAGCTCCCAGCAAAAGAAGATAAACTTGCACAGACGTCACCTTTTATACAAACATGAAGTGCAAGGGAGCTATTTGAGTGCACCGGGGCCAATGGCAGCTTTAATATAGTGATGTTTTCAGGTTCCTATGGAACTGTGCAGAAACCCATCCCCCTTGGGCAGTGCTTCCTTTTTCAGATAACCAGGGTTGCATTCACAACCTATCATTTTTTTAATTTTAGTAGTTATAAAAAAACTATAAAAAATACCTACATTAGTTGTTCTTTCATTTAATGAGTTTATAAAAAAACTATTTAAAAATACCTACTTTAGTTTTTCATTTGAAGGAGTTATAAAAAACTATTAAAAGACCTATAGACATAGTTAAGTTAGCGGGACTCTGACTCAGTTTTTTTGGAGTCATTCAGACACCACATTTTTTTTCAGCCAAGCCCATCCGGGCAGGTCGGCTCAGTCGCTTCAGTCAATCATCCTCTTCGTGACGCCAGATTGTGGTGGAAGAAAGTTTTGGAGTTGGCAGTTCTAATCAGTATTTAATATGTGCACAGGAGGAACAGCGGAACACAGAACTCAAAAGATTTAATTCTAGCATGATACTGTCCCCAAAAGTTTTAAGGTAGAACAAAGTATATATATGGCTTCTGGGACATACCCTCAAGGGGCATAACAATTCATAAACAGTGTCTGATTGATAATTTCTACAAACTATATAAGTAATTTAATTGGCATTCTAAACTAAACCTTCCCATCTCATCAATATTATAATCATTACTCATGAATTATAATCATTAACCTCTACATTGCCAATTGCATTGGAAGGTCATTTGCAGATAATACATTGCAAGAAAGGAATGTGGGTTGTTGATAACAGAAGAAGGGAGTGATATAAAGGTTAAGACAAGAATGCAGGCCAGTAAAGTTACTAACGCAAACTTAAGAGTCATGGCACACAAAATACAAAGAAAGACTAGAATATATATATATATATATATATATATATATATATATATATATATATATATATATTCCCCCACAGTCCCCACCACTTCTGGCACTTCGCAGGGGCCTTCCCAGGTGGGGGTTGTTTCGGGGACAGTCCCTTCCAACGGTGGGGATTGTAGACCCAAACATGCACTCCTGATGAGCCCCAGCGCTGGTGAGGTGGCTGCAGGTGAAGTCCTGTGCCTGGTCTTGTCAGTCACTTCTGCAGTGCAGAATGCTTCCCCTTCTTCCTCAGGCTTTGGTCCCCCTGGGGCTACTCATGGTCGCTAGCTGCAGGGCTTGTTCGATAGTGGTGGGCGCGGCTAACCAAACCATGGCAACAAAGTTCTTCTGGGGTGAGAGCTCGGAGGAATGCCTGGAGTGCAAGCTCTGCCTGAACCGAAGGCAGGAACCCAGGGTAGCTCCGGTGCACCATAAACTGGGCATATGCAGCCAGAGGACCCAGCTTTTCTCCTGGATTCCTGTTTAATGTGGTCAGTCTTTCAAGCCAGGTGCCTGTCTGCTCTCCTGAGCCAAATTGATGCCAGAGGGCGGAGACGAGGGTGCTGAAATCTCGTCACTGCTCTTCAGGCACATCCAAGAGGGCACATTCCAGGTCCATGGTAAGCTGCCCAGCCATCTCCTCGGTGGTTCAGTGGCCAGCCCAGGCTGCAATTTGGAACTGGGCCTGGTAGGTATCCCACACCTTCGACTGCACCATCTCACAGTCTGGCAGCATTCTCCGTGGTGGTTGCCCGCGCAGGTCTCAGTGTCGTCGGCTATTCCAGGTTCCCCTCTCACGGGCTGGCAGTGGTCTCTGCAGTGGTCACCCGAGCTGGCTCCATGTGCCGCAGTCACCTGAGTGTGTCCCGGAGTCATCAGCCATTCGCTCCCCTTCCAGTAGGTCGCTCAGGCAGGTCCAGTTCTGTTGTCCAGTTGTGGGGGAAGAGTGGCGCTGCTCCCTCCAGAGTTGGAGGCTCAGCATGGCAGTCTCCTTTTGGAGCTCCTCCATCTCCTCAAGCAGTAACGTCCTTTTCTTCACAGAGTACTGTATGTAGAACTGCATGTTTCCTGCACTCTGACACCAACGTAACAGTGTTCTCTTTCACTGTGAAACAGGGGTTCAGAAACAAGAGACTCACAAAAGTGATTAATACAATGCTCTTTATTTCTTACATGCGCTTACAACCCACTTTGGAAAGGCAGAAATTGGCAGTAAAAAGAACTGAGGAAGGACACGAAATGTGGGGAGGGCTTTTTCCATCCCAGACGAGGGGACGCCGGGAGGGGGACAGAGCACTAGACAGAGGGACACACACAGTGTGGGACACACACAGTGGGGGGACATGGGGGGACATAATGCAGCACAAAGATGAACATCCCCAAACCCCAAACATCCCATACTGTCCACTTTAATGCCCTGTGTGCAGCATGCATACTAATGAGCCTGGGTGGCTCAGGCCCCTGGCGGCCATTACAATATATTAATTTATTAGTTGCTCGTAAGAAACTACATATATAGGCTCTGACTGTATATTTCATGATATGCTAAGTGGCTACACAGGACAGATTTAAACACACGTGCAGTTTATTTCTCCCACAGAGAAAATATCTAGGGCACTTAAGATAAGCTATATTGTCAATATTAATCGGATCATGATCCAGTGAGAAGTAAACGTGCTGCTCAATAAAACAAATGAAACAGGAACAGAGACGTTGAAATTAAAATTAAGTTTTCTAACAAATACTGTCATATTTTTAAGTGATACATTTTTAATTTATTTTATAAATGTTTTTTCAATATGTCTCAGTTTATATTTTTGAATATCTGGTCGAATTTTTATTGCACTTTTTGAACAATAATTCCCAGAATGCAGAGTGTCCCCGAATGGGTTTTGACCTTTAATGTCTCACATTCACTTCCTAGGGCAGCTGTACCTGACTAAAATTAATAGAAACGTTCTTAAAGCGAAAGTGCCTAATTGTAATAGTCACACAGTGAACCACTTGAAAGTAAATACATTTCTGTTCTCCACAATACACACTATGATAAATACTTCATTTAAAATATTAAGAAAATCCAGATTCAGGTAAAAGTACAATTTATGATGTAGCGTAAGGTACACTTATAAATTTCAATTAAAGAAGTGAATTTATAGTATCACCTTATCACGAATCCTGGAATCTTGTAGAACTCAATTTCTGTAATAATTGGACGCAGACACCAATTCCAAAGATATAAATTGTCAAATTTATTCAAAACAAAGACTAAATGTAGCACTACACTAATTATACAAAAGGGAAAAACTAATTCAAATTCAACTCTAGATCAACAAATCAAAGACAAATCACTTCCGTGACCAAATCAAAGACCATGGGATCGCATATGATAACACAAATCGTTAAACAAAAAAGGTTATAAACACATTGACTACAATACCGGTTAGTAAGACGAAGGTGAGTCTCTCGTTAGTATTATTAGTCAGACATTAAATAACTACGCAGGTTAGTATTTATGTCAGGTAACTTCTCGTTATATATATATATATCAGTCTCATTTACGTTTAGGTGCCGAGAAAGATCCTATCATTACTTGTTACCACAATTTCCCTTAACTGATTATTATTCAATGATTAAGGATAGGCAGGGCCACCAATAATCTAATGTCTATTAAATTGTGTCAATTTCAGACTAAACAGTTAAACAGGAATGAGAAGATATTTCTCGGCGTTGACAGATTTTATTTCTAAAATTATCAACAAAACAGTTTAATGCAACACACATTTATATTTAAGAAAACTAAATGATATTACACATTCTAGAGTTATGAATCACAGATTAACATTTCTAATTGATTTCTCAAATGTCATGAATCATGAACTCCAAACTGTTAAACTTATCTGAACTTCGTCGCAGAGAGGCCTCTCTGGCTTCGGGCTCAGATAACAGCACACGGCACGAGGTCCGTGTGGTTGGAACAAAGGCAGTCCGGTTCGGCTTTGTCCAAGAACTTCCATTCAGTCGATGCACCTGGAAGTTGGGGTTTCGCGAATGTAGAGTCGTTTCCAAACAGATTTTCCACTGGTTTGAAGGCTCCAAGGTTGTGCACAAAATCTTCTTGGCAAGCAGGGTCTCTCACCGTACTTATTTGAAGACAAAGTCTTTGAGGAAAGCAGGGCCCTGTTCGTTCCAAGGGTCAAGTTTCTTAAGACTCAAAGCTGACACTTTCGTATACAGTCGACTTAGTCAATTGTCCAGCTGTAAAACTCCACTGATCAGGTGGGCACAGGCGGGCAGCGCAGTCTGTAAAGTTCTTTATTTAATAAAGTCCTTTAAAGGAATTCTTCGTACGGCTCAATCTCCTTCTCCCAGTTTAACTCTTCTGTTGCCAGCAAAGACTTGGTTGGTTTCTGGTTCCGGTTCTGGCAACAGAGCTACAGGTTGAGCTGTGGCAGCGAGTTTCTGGTTCAGGTGAGAGAGAGAGAGAGACTGACTGTCCGTTGTTCCTTATAGTCTGTCAGATCAATAGGTGATTGGTTCCTGAGTTCTTGAGATTGGATTTTAGTTTCAGCCCCCAGTGTCCTATTGGAGGGGGGCTTGATTTATGACTGATGTCAATCCATGCCATCTTTAGGAAATGCCGGTTGGCCCGGGTTTGTAGCTCTATGTTGGGATTTCGGCTCTCGTCCACTTCAAAGAGTTTTTATCACCTACAGGCCCCTTTCTCCAGACATCTCATAGCAGAATTCCAAACTATTTGGCCTCTTCTTGGTGCCATCCTCCCCAAAACTGTCACTTTGATGCAAACCAGTTCCAAGCTGATGAGCTAAGGGAATCTGATAACTTTGGGGGGGAGAGGTTTTCTTTAGATCAGTGCTTCAGCTCAGAGCCCAAATGCTCTTATCCAAATATACCCAACATAACGCTACAATGATGTTGGACATTGCATGCGATATGTCCAGAGAGCAGTCATCCTCAAACTTAACATGTCTGCCTTCACACTATAAATCACTGATAACTAATTTGCAGCCTCATTTCAGAACTTATTAGAACGTATTAAAGGGAAATAGTTTTTATTAGGAGTGATATTAGAATATTGCATTTCAACACCTCCAGAGTTTGTGTTGGACTTTGCATGCCTTTGGTCCCCATATCCCTGCCACAGTACTGCTCACAGTAGGAATGGAAGGGGGCTTTTTTATATTATTTGAAATTCCCTGATTCCCTTTTTTAACACTGAGCCCTGCCATTTCAGAGACCAGCAAAGGCCCTCAGAAATACATTGTGGTACAGCAGGAGAAAAGCTGGACTGAAGCTCAGAGATACTGCAGAGAGCAACACATAGACCTGGTCAGTGTCAGCAATGCCACTGAAGACCAGGATGTGAAAATAAAAGCCCAGGGAACAGCAGTCTGGATCGGGCTGTTCTTCGAGCCCTGGAAATGGTCTGATGGTGCCGAGTTCTCTGTGGATTACTGGAATCCAATGGAACCAAATGGGCTGAGTGACAAATGCGCTGGTATTTCTTTCAACAGTATATATGGGACTCAGAAATGGAATGATCTTCCTTGCTTCTTTAAGTTGCCCTTTATTTGCGAAGAAGGTAATCTTCACTGTTGATTGTAGACCAGACTGAGTTCTAGGTTCTGATTTAGGGTTTATAACATATTTGATTACTGTTACAATCATCCCAAAACTACTTTTGCAAATTCATATACAACTTGTAAAGGAAAATCTAAGAATTAGTACCAGTCATTATCTTATAAATGTTAAAATTGTACAGGAAATGTATAATAATAATAATAATAATAATAATAATAATAATAATAATAATAATAATAATCCCCCACCCTTGAGGGTCCTCCCCATCCAATGTCTGATGATGTTCCATCCCCCCAGAGGGCCAACGAGAGGCACCTGACCAGCCAGCAGCACCGTTTATGAATGTTCTGAACTCCTTACTGCTGTAACACAATTATATTGCCTGGAGGGGAGGAAACCATTAGGCATGGGCCTTAAGCCATGGACCCCCAGAGATGTATTTTTTCCTATAAGAATCTGGCATTCATAAGAGATTTAGTTTTTCCCTCCTCTGTGCCTAATGCTTTATTTTAATTTAATTTAATTTAATAATGTATGGTTTATTTATTTATCCTGTATTTGTTCATTTCATTTAATTGTTTCTTTTCAATGTGTACTCTATGGATACCCTGTGAAAGGCTCTATACTAAATTGATAGATGAAAATGATCATGATAATAATAATATAATCTATAAAAAAGGTTTTTTAAATTCATGACCGCTGTCATATCTAAATTACGAGACACCAAACAATAGAGTCTCCATATATCCATATCATAAGTAAATACTGAAGCATTTAAATTTAAAGCCAATAGAATTATTCTGATTTTTTAGATTTGCATATTTCAGGCTGTGGAATATCACACTAACTATGTGGCATGTCTGTTGTCTCTTCTCAGTAACACAGAGGTGGGTGCAGGCAGTGACCCTCAGAGTGGATTCAAGAATCAATCCCAATGACCCCAAAATGAGAGAGCATGTGTCACACCAGGTAGGGTGGAAATCAACTTCATGGAGAAAACACAAATTCAACTGCAGAGAGCCAAAGGTGCCAAGCAGGTTATTTTATTGGTTAGTTGAATGGCCCATATGCAACTTTACCCTGGCAAATGAAACACATGACATTTGTAAATTGTACATGGTGTCACTGTGGTTTTACTACAGTATTGCAGTGGCTTTCCATGGGTTCAACATGCATTCACTGTGCTTAACTACACTGGGTCACAGGAATACCATGACACACCATGATAGATCTTTCTAAGACATGTGGACTGTGGTTTATTCATAGCGTTGTTCACCATGGTCCTAATGAAAGATGTACACTCACCTAAAGGATTATTAGGAACACCATACTAATACTGTGTTTGACCCCCTTTCGCCTTCAGAACTGCCTTAATTCTACGTGGCATTAATTCAACAAGGTGCTGAAAGCATTCTTTAGAAATGTTGGCCCATATTGATAGGATAGCATCTTGCAGTTGATGGAGATTTGTGGGATGCACATCCAGGGCACGAAGCTCCCGTTCCACCACATCCCAAAGATGCTCTATTGGGTTGAGATCTGGTGACTGTGGGGGCCAGTTTAGTACAGTGAACTCATTGTCATGTTCAAGAAACCAATTTGAAATGATTCAACCTTTGTGACATGGTGCATTATCCTGCTGGAAGTAGCCATCAGAGGTTGGGTACATGGTGGTCCTAAAGGGATGGACATGGTCAGAAACAATGCTCAGGTAGGCCGTGGCATTTAAACGATGCCCAATTGGCACTAAGGGGCCTAAAGTGTGCCAAGAAAACATCCCCCACACCATTACACCACCACCACCAGCCTGCACAGTGGTAACAAGGCATGATGGATCCATGTTCTCATTCTGTTTACGCCAAATTCTGACTCTACCATCTGAATGTGTCAACAGAAATCGAGACTCATCAGACCAGGCAACATTTTTCCAGTCTTCAACTGTCCACTTTTGGTGAGCTTGTGCAAATTGTAGCCTCTTTTTCCTATTTGTAGTGGAGATGAGTGGTACCCGGTGGGGTCTTCTGCTGTTGTAGCCCATCCGCCTCAAGGTTGTACGTGTTGTGGCTTCACAAATGCTTTGCTGCATACCTCGGTTGTAACGAGTGGTTATTTCAGTCAAAGTTGCTCTTCTATCAGCTTGAATCAGTCGGCCCATTCTCCTCTGACCTCTAGCATCAACAAGGCATTTTCGCCCACAGGACTGCCGCATACTGGATGTTTTTCCCTTTTCACACCATTCTTTGAAAACCCTAGAAATGGTTGTGCGTGAAAATCCCAGTAACTGAGCAGAAATACTCAGACCGGCCCGTCTGGCATCAACAACCATGCCACGCTCAAAATTGCTTAAATCACCTTTCTTTCCCATTCAGACATTCAGTTTGGAGTTCAGGAGATTGTCTTGACCAGGACCACACCCCTAAATGCATTGAAGCAACTGCCATGTGATTGGTTGGTTAGATAATTGCATTAATGAGAAATTGAACAGGTGTTCCTAATAATCTTTTAGGTGAGTGTATGTGTATGCATGTGTGTGTGTGTGTGTGTGTGAATATGAGTGGAAGTTATAGTCTGCATGCAGAATAGCAAGATATTTTTTTCCTTCCTCTTATGTGGATCTATGCTTCATTCAGTAAAGTGTCAGAGGCTGGTTGGCCATGAAGCAGCAGTGCTGGTGGTTTGTTTATTCCACAATGATGAGCCTTTTTTTCAGCTTCACTGAAATCAGAATAGAGAGTTTTCTGATCATTATGCAAGCCCCTGTCAGCTGGACATTCAGCTTCACCCAGGGATTTCACAGGCCCTTGTACACATGATGCACAGGTGGGATGTGTTGATGTCAGGTGAGCCGACGCTCTGCTCTTGCTGTGCTTTCAGGTGAGAGAGAGGTTCTCCCAGCTTGGATTGACAGCGCAGGTGCAGCTGTGGTGGAGAGAGCAGCAGGATGGGCAGGTTTTCCACCAAGAGACGGAGGAACCAGACAAAGGTGAGATACTGGGGACCCTCTGCACAGCTACCAAACGTGGGACACAACCCACCTCAGTATACTTCATTACATTGCAGTATAGTACACTGCGCTGCACTACCATCTACAACACTATATTTTATTGCCCTAGACTACATTAAACTGCACCATGCTGCACTGCATTACAGGACACTGTACTGTATACATATAGCTTATGAATGTATGTACTCAGTGTTGTGAGGTTTTAGTAATCCAGCTGTAATCAGTGCTGTAGTGGTAACACAATAAGAGGGTATACTTTACAGGTCAAAGAGGAGGCTGTACTTCTGCCCTTTATGACCTTGGTCAATGAGTGCAGTGTCTATCAATGTCTATCAATCTCTGTCAGTGCAGTGTGTGCAGTGTGTAGCACTATCAGTGCAATGTCTATCTCTGTCAGTGGAGTGTGTGCATTGTGTGTGTGTGTGTGTGTGTGTGTGTGTGTGTGACCTGCTGTAACTGTCTCACTCTGCTGTTGTGTGTCTTATTCACAGATCAGTGTGGCCCCAGAGGACTGCGAGCTCCATACTGACATCAGCCTCCACAGCCAGGCTGTCTGGGAGGGCCCTGGCAAGGTCTGGGGAGGCTGTTGGAGTGTCTCCCTTTACAGCAATTTGCAGTTTATCTACATACCAGACAATCTAATATTTAAAGTAATTGCAATATTAGAAATTGATTTATTATGATTATGATTATGATTATGATTATGATTATTATTATTATTATATATTTTTTACAAAAGCTAACAAAGTTGGCATGGATTAACAACAACAAAAAAGTCCTCCCAAGTCTCCGTGGGTCCTCCTCATAGCCAAAACAGTCCACTTGTCAGTAACAAATAATAAAAAATATAATTATGAAAAACAACATGCAGGTGAATACAGCTGGGCTGAAAGAGGTGATGGAGTAGTCATCAGCACAAACAGAGCTGGGCCAAAACTGCACAGCTCTACATGCGTAAAAGGGTACCCATTTATTTTTTGTAGTAGAAAAAAATAATAATTAATTAATGACATTAAGAACATGTATCCTTACCTTTATTTTAATGAGAAATTTGGCACTGCATGCTGTCCACAAACGCATTGTAATCTGGAGTATATCCCGAAAGGTTAACCCTTTCACGAGCAACGTGTTGGCGAGCCCTGTTCTAGCACATGCTAATGTCACCATACAATGTGCATTTCATCCAACAGCAGATATCTTTTAACATATTTTTTAATCTGATTTTTTAATCTATATTTGTTAAGGTTTTTTCTGTAAGAAAGTTAAAATTCTAGGCTCATATTTTCAATATTACGATAAACATAAATGCACATAATTTGTATTCATATTCATTTATGTTCATTTATGTTTGAATTGTTACATGAATGTGCCATATTTACATCTAAATGTGCTTACTTTTAATCCCGTCAGATCTACAGCACTTTAAGCACTGGGAATATTGAAGAAATAATAATAATAATAATAATAATAATAATAATAATAATAATAATAATAATAATAATCACGATAATAATGAGCATCTCAACTGGTGCTCTTATTACTATTACAAATGCTGTTTGCTGCTGGATTAATAGTGAAACCTAGTGGCTGTATCTCTGTGTCTCAGTCATGTGACATTGCTTTTATACAGCTGAGGAAAGGATCTCAACGTGATATTTTGACAGATCTAGAGTGTGAGAAACATTTTTCCAAATAGGTTTAATTTCTCACTGATGATTTGGAGTGTATTTCTTTCATTGTTTATCTCTTAATTAAAACGTTCACCATTTTAAGTCTGTTTTCTGGGGTACCACGCTCACCACACAGGATAAATGTAATACATTTTATATTAAAGCTATCCTTCAGACAAAGAACAGTTGGGTTCTCCTTAAGTATCATTTATTTTATTGAAAGTGTTCTTCTAACACACTTAAAATTGGCATTTCTTTGTTAGAGTGTTTGTTTATTTTGGTAAGAAACAATGAACAATAACTATAGATAGTTTCTATGTGCTGGGAAACATAGGGGTAATTATTGGATATCAACAATAAAAACTGACCTCAACAGCTGTGTTTCTGTGGGATTTTGTTTTCTCTACACATTTTAATAAAAATTACCAGCAGTAATTATTCAGGCCCTGACTCCCCTGCGCTCTGTTATGCTACTGTTAGTGACTTATGATCAGTATCATCATGATGAGATTGATGCTTTCAATATTGAGCGTGGTCATGAGCCGTGCGGTCTGTAGCTAGGATTGAATAGCAATTCAGTGTTTAAATCCCACTTGTTCTCTGTCACAAGCCCCCTCATATGAAACAGTGCTTCATGTAATTTAATGAACATATATATAGTTTGTATGTGTGCATGTATGTATGTGTATGTGTGTGTTTCTTACCTAAACATAAACTGGGACATCACATGCTCTTAATGAATACGATGCCCCTCCATTTGCCTCTTTATTGGTAATCTGTGCACAAGAACCCGACGTAAAACATGAATATTCAGACAATAACGTGGCGCTGCTCAGTTGCTTGGGGCCAGTGCCGTCACTGCCAAACACACTGACTGGGTTTCTAAAGTGCCCATCAGTTTAGACAATTGAGGGGCGGGCTGAAAAAAAACGAAATTAAAACAAACCAAGATAAAAAATGCACATACGTTGTTCTGTACACTTGGCTGTTAATTAGTTATTTGATAACGTTAGTATATTTTTGTCACGGACTAAATCACGTTTCTTAATTTCACCATTAATAACTTAATGGTGAGTATGTAACCGTGTCTTGACATGACTGAGGGGAGGCCGGGGGCCTGAGAGAGAGAGATGAACTGCGTGAGGTGAGTTCATTTATTACACTATATTATGACATAATTTGCTTTTGTTTCGTATAAAATAGTCATTAAACTATATTATATCAATATATGAGGAACTTCTTACATTTAAACTTTACATTTCTATACTATCCCTGTAACGATAGTAATGATTTTGAGTAGGCCTGGATATGGATAACAACAGCCACCCTCACTCCTACTGCCACACAGCACTGCGGAGCCAGAAGCATGGCCCTAAACAGTGCGCCATTCGTACCCTGGCACAGCCCCTCATTGAGCAGAGCCACACCAGCCCCAGCGGGCAGACAGCGGGCACCAGGATCAACATCATCACCAAGAAGACGAGAGCACAATACCTGGAGATGCACTTCCTTCTGCACTGTACCAAATACTCCACAGCCAGAGACACGCACCTCCCGAAATTCTCATCCCACACAGGCTTCCAAGAGCTCATGATGAAGGCAAAATTAAAATCCTATTAGGAGAGGATGAACATACAGCAGAGCTGGCTGTGTTTACCTGCCACAAACTGAGAGAGGCAATGTAAAAGGCACTGTATACTATGTATACATATATAATACCAATTCATGCAGAATTGTTTAGTAAATGTTGTGTTCGATGTATATTAATGTATGTAATGTCTGTAAACTTGTGTGTATTGTATGTATATAGTCTTATTGCCCACTGCACTGTTCTATGTTTTGCAGTGGAACATCCTGTACTTGCTTTGGCAAAACAGGTGTGACCTTGTCATGCCAATAAAGCTCTTTTTGAATTTGAATTTGAATTTGAATTTGAGTGTGAGAGAGAGAGGCTTATACACTTCAGCTCATATCTCAGCTATTATAGATGCTACTGCTATATATGTGTTATCTGTGGATTCAGAAGAGCTTCAGCTATGCATGTATGCATGTATTAGGTACTTATAATACACTTTATATTATATTATTATATTAGTTATTATAAGTGGAAAATTTGCAATAAAGTAAAAAGAAACACTTCCTGTAGAGGCTTTGCTCAGTCTGAGGGACCTGAATAACTCCGGGAAAATAGATCATGCATGTTCGCCTGGGTCAGTTTGCAAAAAAGGTGCATTATTTCAGTGTTATGTATATAGTTTATTGAAATACAATGCATATTTCAATACCTTAGGCTTTGAAGAGCATGTTTTAAATGTCAAAACTGTTCACTAGTGTGTGTGGTGTGCAATCAATAATGAACAAAAAAAGGTGTTTTTTACTTTACATTATAAGTACATTATACATGCATATAACTTTTAGCTGTGGTTGTTCTGAAAAAATAGATATAAAACACTTTGTGGTTTATAAGCAAATGCATATTGTTTATCAGCTAAAATGTAGTATTTGGTTTTCTGGCAAGTGTTCAGAAAATGAGTTCTGCAAGCAAATGTGATAAAATGAACATATTAGTTGTCACCGGTTTCATGTGTAACAGTTATGTATTGTACATTAATACATTATCATCACATATTGTATCCACACTAGTGCTCTAAAATACTTACTGTATTTGCAGTGTAGCTCATATCAGATAATTATTAATCAATCCATCCATTTTTGAAACTACTTATCCTGGTGAGGGTTGTGGGAAAGCCGGAGCCAATCCCGGCAGGCATAGGGCGCAAGGCAGGAATACACCCAAGACAGGACGACAACACACACACACATACGTACAGGGCAATTTAGAGAAGCAAATTAACCTAACCAGCATGTCTTTATATAGTGGGGGGAAACTACAGTGCTGGAGGAAACCCATGTGGACATGGGGAGAGCATTCAAACTCCACACAGACAGGCACCCCGAGCTGGGAGGCAGCAGTGCTAACCACCACACCATTGTGCCACCCCCATAATTATTAATGTGAATACAAATATTTTAATATCAACATTTGCAAATCATATGTTTGGTGGAATGTGTGGTCAGTCCAGATTATTTTTGTTTAGATTAATAACCTGATCAATTGGCTTTCCTTTTTAGTAGACTTACATCAAATGTGTAATATGAGAGAGTGTGATTTTGTGTGTGTTTGTTAGTTTTTGTCTTTTTAGGTTTTGTTTACTCTCATTGATTTCGTACCTCGAGCTGCAGGTGTTTCAGCTTTTGGTGGAAACAGTCAAATCAGTCAGTGGGGATTTGAATGCCAGTTTTATATTTTTCTCTAGTTCTCCTATTTCACAGGCACTGTCCTGATTGAGGAGCATCATATTCACACACACAGCAGAGCTTTTCTCTCCTGCCAATAAGTGGGAATACTAAGGTAAGTATCTGCTGTATTACTAGTTAAGTATATTATAAGACTCGATTCGATTGACTCCCAGTTAGCTTTGGGTCTCTGAACTTACTCCAGTGAGGGTACACTGAATCTAAGCCCCGACATCAGCTGCAAAGTGCAAACCTGAACAAACCTATTATGGTTTAATTTATTGTCAGTAGACACTTCTGAATTCATATAAATGAAATCAAGATCAGAAACTGTAAGGATGTGAGTTTTATCAGGGTATAAACAAACAATTTATGTTGAGGTGTTGAAGTTTACCACACACTGATAGCTTTTTTGAATAATTCTTTCTTAGTCTACCTGTTGAAGTGTGTTCAGTCTGTGTCTGTAGACTAAATTAATATTAGTGACCTGAGGCTTAAATCGAATGGTTTCCACTGGTTTGTGATACATGTGTAAATCAAATAACTGATTTGGTCTAGTCTAGGTTTCTGAACATATGTTTGTTGCATTATATTAATCAATAACCATTTGTATTTGTATGTTCTACCTTATCATATTCTTCACTATTGACTGTTGTCGACTGTACTACACTACCATGCTGCCACTAACTAGTATACTACAGTAATGTGTTTTCACTATAGTCTTTTTCAGTACAGTAGTGTGCCATCCCAATGCAGTATATTTCCACAGATTCCTGAAGACACATTTTCTGCCTTTATTATACAATGTCACCAAACACCTCCTCTGGGGTTAAATTGTGTTGTATTGGAGTATAGTGTGTTACAGGAGTGCAGTGTGCTTGTAAGATGCTACAGTATATTATAGTTTTCTATATCTTAACAAAATCCTGTTGGAATCCTATAATGGTGCTTGAGTCCATGGCCAAATTATACAGACTTTTTTTTAAACTCCAGCAAAAACAAAGCTGATTGCAAATAAAGCAGATACTTTGCATTAAGTTATCCCTTGACTCGAAAGGCTTAGGCCCTCATTTGTGAAGGCTGTATACGCACAAATCTGTGTGTAAACCATGTGTTTGATTTTTCACCATGCGTATGTAGACAATAAGTTGTAGAACTTGGCCTGTAATAGGAGTAGGAGGAATATCAGTGTCTCCAGATAGAAGGATTCAAATGACAACATATTTAAAAAAGCATCTGAACAAGTCTGACTATAAGTCCTATGAACCAGTGTGAAATAATGTAAACATACCTACTTTTATGATGGAGGAAAAAACGATTTGGCACATGATAAATAGGTCATTTTCAGAAAAGGCAGATATGTTAATGCAATTAAAATGTATGTCCCATACACATGAATTAATGTATTATTGATATATAACTTTTAAATTGACAATCTAAAACAAAATTGTAATTAGATTTTTTCTATGCTTGGTTTTCAGCCAATCTGCATAAGTGTATAGTGTTTTAGTACAAAACACAATAGTTAGTGTTCATGTACAAAAACAGAAATGGATACATACATACTATCTATACAAATGGTAACATTGACTGTGTGACTTTAAGATATGCAAAGGCCAACAACAGTTAAAAATGTTTGCAAATCACTTTCTCAACTAAACATAAAACAATTACAAACAATTTGTAATAACATTAGTTAACAAAAAGAATGCCCAGCAGGTGGTGGGGTGCTATCAGGTACAATAAGCTAATACAAAGCTTCTAATCAACTTAAACTTGTAGTCTACATAAACTGCAAGTGAGGTGGCACAAAACACACTTTCAATTTTAATTAGCAACTGGTGCCCCCTCAGCTAAATGCAGTACATATGTCCAGACTGAGTGCTACAGAACACAAACACTGTAAACTGTTATAAAAGTGCTACAGATAACACACTGAACTTTCATATTGATGTCCCCCCCTGCCCTGGCTCCCCCTTGACTATTGC
The DNA here is from genome assembly GCF_036373705.1 of Amia ocellicauda. Taxonomy (NCBI): domain Eukaryota; kingdom Metazoa; phylum Chordata; class Actinopteri; order Amiiformes; family Amiidae; genus Amia; species Amia ocellicauda. Next base: position 4,552,477 of record NC_089864.1, on the reverse strand, counting down.
TTTAGCTGCAGCCTGCTGCACTGACTTTGTTTGTGTTAGACTCACTGTCAGGATATAACTTTAGCAGCTCAGTGCTAGTAAGGTCAAACATATAGTAGGGGGGGCTGGAGAAATAAAACGGTTTGTCTGAGGTCTAGATGCCCTGCGCTCGTGAGTACGCTTAATTAATACAAATTCTTAATTTTTAAACCCAACTCATCATTGAACGTTATTCAAATGAACACTCACAGCATAGTCGGCCATGCTGTTACTGTCTCCTTCTTCTGCTACTACTCTAGTATTACACCATGGACTACTACATGCATGTTTTTGGCATTGGCACTATGAGCAGCACTACTTCTGAATAAGTTCCTATATTTGGCTGCATCTGACTCAATGGACTTTACTTCGATCTTCCTTAACATTTCAGCCCCGCTTTTGCGTTTTTTCCTGTGTTGCTTTTCCATGATACTTTCCAGAAATGAAACAGACTTCCCTTGTCTACCGGCCAACCGGGAATTCTCCCAGTGGTCCAGATGGCCAGTCTGCTACTGGTAGTAGTTCATGTAAAGATACAAGCATTTGCACTAAATTGTGTTCATGTTGGCTCATATGTAGTTGTTAAGGCTACTTTCTCTTTGTATTTGCAGACTAACAGGCTGTAGAGATGGACCGCAGTGTTTTACTTCTCCTTCTCATTACAGGTGTGTCCCTCTTTCTTCCTCGGTTCCATGACAATTCATACCTGTTTTAAGTAGCTTCCAGTTGCCCACTGTAAACTGTCCTGATTAATTATATATACATAACATACATTAACAACCAGAAGCATACATTCTAATAGAAACAAATAATTGTGTGTGTGTGTGTGTGTGTGTGTGTGTGTGTGTCTATTTATATATATATTTATATAGCTTGTCTATATATGTATAAATATATGTGTGTGTTCTATGGCTCTACAATAAGTTAATACACTCGTGATTACAAATGTGGAGAATGTATAATGAAGGGGGTGAATTGCCACAGGGGAAAACTATCATGGGGACACATTGTCACAGAGACTAATTTTGGAGGAACAAATTGTCCCTGGGGCGAATTGACAGGGATGGAATGATGTGCTCCCTTCTTCCTCTGTACTGTTGTACTTCCTCACGGCGAAGAGTTGAGGTTCAATCTTGGTAGTCCTGACTAATCACACCCTATCAAGAATCTACCATGAATGAACAAATCACAGCCCATATTGCTACCAAGAATTGACAAAGTATCAGCCAAATATTTGCTGTGATTGGTTGATTCGTGCTAAAGTCTTCATAGTGATAGAGTGCAGTTTAAATCCCAAAGCGATGAGCTCTGACCACACCAGCAGCATATGATCAATCGTCTGTTGCATTTTTGGGTGAGAGAGAAATATTGAATGTTTAAATTGAGAATTGGGCAGGGCTCTCTGAAATAGTGAGTTGGATCATTTTGATGCGTATCAAGGATGTCCAAACCTTGTATGCCAATCTAGTTATGTCAGATCAAACAATAACTGACTTAGTGACTCAAGATGCAGAGCATGTAGACTCCAGTTTAGAGCTCTCCAGGATGAGTGTAGGAGACAACAGAATTGGATGAATGTGGATGAACATCTATGTAAGTTGTTTTTGTTTAGTTTTTTTGTCATTATACTGTGTTGATCTGTGAAAGGTAAACAACCTTTAAATGCAATATTTTTATTCATTCAAGTTCTTTGTGTGGAATTAAATGGATGCTTTATTTAGGGATCAGAGCGGGAGCTACCAGCTACACCAGGAAATTCCACTTTGTGAATTCACCTGTGACTTGGTCTGAAGCACAACGGTACTGCAGAGAGAAACATACAGACCTGGCCACAGCCTATACCATAGAAGAAGCGGTCGAGCTCTCTCAGATTGCCGCAGCCAATCAGAACACATGGATTGGGATGTATAGGGGTCACTTTGAGTGGTCCAATGGCCTTCCGGTGAACTTCAACAAATTGGTCATACAGGGAGCTAGAGAACCTCCGTGCTGTGGCTTAGTCACTTTGGATGGCACCTGGAAGAAGACATCCTGCCTGGAGCAACACAGCTTCCTTTGCTATGAAGGTAAAAGGCCTGACTCTCAGACACTGCACCACCGCTGAGGGGATATTGCTATGACAATGAGGTCATGTGACAGGAAGTGATAGGCTACTATAGCATACAATCAATGTCAAATATATTATTGCCAGACCTTAGGTTCCTTAAAAATACATTACAAATGAATAAAAACAAAACACTGCTGTTAGCACTGCTGTCTCACAACTCTGGGGTCCTAGGTTCAAGTTCTGGCTCAGGGGGCCTGTCTGTGTACAGTTTGAATGTTCTCCCCTTGTCTGCATGGGTTTCCTCCAGGCACTCCGGTTTCCTTCCACCATCCAAAGATAAGTGTGCTAGGTTAAGTGGTCTCGCTAAATTGACCTGTATGTGTATGTTGCCCAACAATGGACTGGTGTCTCGTCCTGGGTGTATTCATGCCTTGCGCCCTATGCCTGCTGGGATCAGCTCCAGTTTCCCCATGACCCTCCCCAGGATAAGTGGTTTCAAGATGGATGGATGGCTGGATTATTATTATTGCAATCATCATCAAGATATGTGCTAGTAGATATGTCTTTTAAACAGCACTACTTAACTCCCTTATTATTCTTACTACAAATTTGTAACTGCAAATTACACTTTTTGCCGTTTTATTTGAAATTTACAAGTTACAGTTAAAACAAAATACACACGTTTCACAACTAATCATAAAATAACAGCAGCTACAATATAGCAGGTTATAATTTAACTAAAGTTTGCAAGTTTCAGTCATGGTGTTTATGGACTTATGGACACATTTATTAATCCAGTACTTCATAGTTTAGAGGGAAGTCCAGATCTGCTGTATTTATTATATATTCATTAATGTATCTTGTAAATGGACACACGTTAACTAAATTGTGTTTATGGTCATGGTCACTGCGGAGAGTTGTATAACAGACCTGCACACCATCCACAGCCTGAAACACTGTCCAGTGGTTCATAAAATATTAATTATTTTGAATACACTTGGATATAAAACTGTAAGCAGTAATTGTTTCTGTATGTGAACTCCACTCCATGCTACTAATAAAACTGTAATTTCTTTTGTGATCCCGCATGGCACTTCATAATGGACGAGTCCGGATTCTAAATTACATATGCCAGTTGAAACACTCATTTAAGCGTCCAGGGGGGGCTCTGACTCTGGGGGGGGCTCATTGTCACCCTTCCTTGCCTTTGGTCCCACATATCTTTTCCAAACTATCAAATGCTGCTCACAATAGGAATGGAAGGAAGCTTTTCTATGTTTGTTTTTTTTAATTGCCTTCAAAACCCTGAGTTTTTCTTGTTTTTTAATAATGCATTTTCAGAGACCAGTGAAGGCCCTCAGAAATACATTGTGGTACAGCAGGAGAAAACCTGGGCTGAAGCTCGGAGATACTGCAGAGAGCAACACACAGACCTGGTCACTGTCAGCAGTGCCACTGAAGACCAGGATGTGAAGATAAAAGCTCAGGGAACAGCAGTCTGGATTGGGCTGTTCTACAAGCCCTGGAAATGGTGTGATGGTGCCGAGTTCTCTGTGGATTACTTTAATACTGAGGAAACATATGCTTTGAATCAAGAATGCGGTGTTGTTTCTGTGGTCACTTCATCTGACATTAGGAAAGGGAATTGGAATTGGAGAAATGATGTTTATTCAGTTGGGACTCATAAATGGAATGATGCTCCTTGTGACATTAAGTTGCCCTTCATTTGCTTTGAAGGTAATATTCACTGTTGATTGTAGATCAGACTGAGTTCTATGCTCTGGCTGAACCTTTATAATAATTTAAATCCTAAAGTTTAGCAAATTAGAGCACAAAGTAGAGCACCAAATGTATCAACCTTGTACTTTGTTTGCACTTTTGCACTTTGTTTGCACTTATGTTGTAAGTCGCCCTGGATAAGGGCATCTGTCAAGAAAAAAAAAAAAAAAAAATCGGGATGCTTGAATTTCATTGGCCAATGGAAGCCATGTTTTTCAATGCAGCATCTAGATTTGAACAGATATCACAGAAGACATAATTATGTTTATGCAGACCAAGTTTCACTGCAGTCTGACAAAGTGCAATTGTGTTAAATGTCTTTTGTCTCCTTTCAGGTAGAGACAGGCTGGTGCAGAGAATGACCCTCAGAGTGGATCCAAGAATCAATCCCAATCACCCTGAAATGAGAGAGTATGTCTTGCGCCAGGTAGGGGGGAAGTCAGCTTATGCAAATCCAACAACAGAGAGACCAAGGTGCCAGGAAGGGTTTCCCAATAGAAAATTGAATGGCCCATATGCAAGTTTATGCTGGAAAATGAACCCCATGACATTTATAACTTTTACATGATGTCACAGTGTTTTACTACAGTTTTACAGTGGCTTCCCATGGGTTCAAGCTGTCTTCACTGTGCTAAACTTTGGGTGGGTGGGTGCGTATTAGTGGAAGTTGTGGTCTGGATACACAAAAGCACGAGAAGGATTATTTTTCTTCTTCCTGTATGTATCTGTGCTTCATTTAATAAAGTGTCAGAGGCTGGTTAGCCATTAAGCAGCACTTCTGGAGGTTTGCTGATTCCATAATGATGAACCTTTCATTTAGCTTCGTTCATCTTCACTGAAATCAGAATATAGGGACAGTTTTGTCTGCTCTGCTCTCACTTCCAGGTGAAAGAGAGGTCCTCCCAGCTGGGGTTGACTGGTGAGGTGCAGCTGTGGTGGAGAGAACAGCAGGACGGGCAGGTTTTCCACCATGAGACGGAGGAATCAGCTGAAGGTGAGAAAGTGGGCACCCTCCACACAGCTACCAAACGCAGGACACAACCCACCTCAGTATACTTCATTACAGTGCAGTATAGTACACTGCGCTACAGTACCATCAACAAAAATACACTGCATTGTCCTAGACTACATTCAACTGCACCATACTGCACTGTTGTGTGGGAGACTGTACTAAACTCCATTGGCAACATACATGAATGTATGTACTATGTGTTGTGAGGTTTCAGTAATCCACCTGTAATCAGTGTTGTAGTACTAACACAATAAGGGGGTACACTATATGGACCAAAGATGAGTCTGTGCTTTTGCCCCATATGAACTTGCTCAACAAGTGCAAGTGTGTAACTCTACCAGCGCAGTGTGTGTGTGTGTGTTTGTGTGTGACCTGCTGTAACTGTCTCACTCAGCTGTTATGTGTCTTGTCCACAGATCAGTGTGGCCACAGTGGACACCGAGCCAAAGTCTGACGTCAACTTCCACAGTCTGGGAGGGTCATGGCGATGTCTGGGGAGACTGGTGGAGTGTCTCCCTTTAAAATCAGCAATTTTAGACACCAGACTATCCAATATCTAAATTAATTGCTGGTGATTCTGTTCTATTATGCTTTTCAGTAATTTTACAAGTTATGTCTTCACAGATAATTCAATATTTCAATTTTATATACCAAATCCCACAGAGAAAGTATCTTCTGCCACATGCTAATGTCTTTATACAATGTGCATTTCATCTAACATCAGACATATTTACACAGATTTTCAATTTGATGTCTTGAAGTTAGTCTTAAAGCAGTTTTTTTTCTGTACAAATTAAATTTTTAGGCTTATATTTTAAATATGACTATATATCAGGGCTGGATCTAGGGGGGGCTGGTGGGGGCATTGCCCCCTCAAAAATAAAAAATGATGTCTTGCCTTGTCTTTAATTGTAAAATTAAATATAATGTTGCATTGTGGACAAAACACCTCCAGCATCCGCCATGCCCCCCACCCCTCCCCCCAAGCTTACATGGTCTAGACCAGCCTCTGCCCCCCCAACATTTCCCATAAATGTATATTCATGTTTTATTTGTTCCATGAATGAGCAATATTTAAATTTGCATATTTTAGTGCTTTCAGATCTGCAAAACTAGCACTGAAAACATTGAAATAATAACAAAAATCATCATCAGCATCATCATGATAATAATGAACAGCTTAGCTGGTTCTCATATTACTGTTACAAATGCCATTTGCTGCCAGATACACTATGAAACCTAGTGGCTATATTTCTGTGTCTCGTTCATGTGACTAATTTCTTTGGTAGAAACATTTTTCAGAACACTCGTTTAATCAAATAATATTTCATGTACAAATATTTTTGGCAGTTTATTCTTGAACACAAATATTAAGCCCAATTTAGTGTAATCAACAGATTTCCACAGAACCATTTAAAAAGGTTATCAGAATATGATTAGAGTTTCATTAGTTGAGTATAATGGTCTACTGTATAACAAATGGAAAACAAAATTATATACTACAAGGATTCACCTCTTACATAATCAAGATAATACAGACCTTCCACCTCACTCGCTACAAACACATTGACTCTTATAACTGGGTAATGTACCTAATTCCTAATAACCCAGGTGTATGCGTTTCATAATATTTCATGAACAGTTAACAACAGTACTAAACTAATTAGCACACAAACAAATAATTTCTTAATCATATTCCTATCAAATAACCTTTTAACCACGATTCTGTACTACATACAACCGCCACACCCACAAGATTTGTGGCTTCTTTATAAAACAGCGGTGTGATGAAAATGAAAAACAGAGTTGGATAAAATTTCAGTTTTACATATGACCATCAAACATGTAGGATAAGGTACACTTATAAATTTCAGTTAAAGAAGTGAATTTAAGTATCACCTTATCAAGAATCCTAGAATCTTGTAGAACTCAATTTCTGCAATAATTGGACGCAGACACCAATTCAAATTTATTGAAAACAAAAATACTAGTTATACAAAAAAGGAAAAATGAATTAAAATTCACTCAAGATCAACAAATCAAAGACAAATCACTTCCGTCACCAAATCAAAGAACATGGAAACGCATATGATGACACACAAAACTTACAAACACATTGACTACAATACCGGTTAGTAAGGTGAGTCTCTCATTAGTATTGTTAGTCAGACATTAAATAACTAATGCAGTTTAGTATTTATGTAAAATAACTTCTCGTTATATATATAGCAGTCTCATTTGCATTTGGGTGCCGAGAAAGATTATATAATTTCTTGTTACCACAATTCTCCCTAAATGATTACTGTTCAATGATTAAGGATAGGCAGAGCCACCTATAATCTAGTGTATATTAACGTGTGTCAATTTCGGACTAAACAGTTAAACAGGAATGAGAAGATATTTCTCGGTGTTGACAGATTTTATTTCTAAAATTGTCAAACAAAACAGTTGAATACAGCACTCATTTATGTTTAAGAAAATACTAAATTATATTACACATTCTAAAGTTTATGACTCACAGAATAACATTTCTAATTGATTTCTCAAATGTCATGAATAATAAACTCCAACCTGTTAAACTTATCTGAACTTCGTCGCAGAGAGGCCTCTCTGTCTTCGGGCTCAGATAACGGCACACGACAGGTCCGTGTGGTTTGGAACAAAGGCAGTCCGGTTCGGCTTTGTCTGAGAACTTCCATTCAGTCGATGCACATGGAAGTTGGGGGTTCACGAAAGTAGAGTCTTTTCCAAACAGATTTTCCACTGGTTTGAAGGCTCCAAGGTTGTGCACAAAATCTTCTTTGCAAGCAGGGTTTCCACCGTAGTTACTTGAAGACAAAGTCTTTGAGGAAAGCAGGGCCCTGTTTGTTTCCAAGGGTCAAGTTTCTTAAGACTCAATAGCTATTTAAATGACTGACACTTTCGTATACAGTCGACTTAGTCAATTGTCCAGCTGTAAAACTCCACTGATCAGGTGGGCACAGGCGGGCAGCGCAGTCTGTAAAGTTCTTTACTTAATAAAGTTCTTTAAAGAATTCTTTGTACGGCTCAATCTCCTTCTCCCAGTTTAACTCTTCTGTTGCCGGCAAAGACTTGGTTGGTTTCTGGTTCCGGTTCTGGCAACAGAGCTACAGGTTGAGCTGTGACAGCGAGTTTCTGGTTCGGGTGAGAGAGAGAGAGATGCCGCACGATAGCTTTTATGCCCATTATATCAATAGACAATTGGTTCTTGAGTTTGTGAGATTGGATTTCAGTTTCAGCACCCAGTGTCCTATTGGAGGAGGGTCGATTTATGACTGATGTCAATACATGCCATCTTTTGGAAATGCCAGTTGGCCTGGGTTCATAGCTCTGTTTCGGGATTTCGGCTCTCGTCCACTTCAAAGAGTTTTATGACCTCCATGCCATATTCTCCAGACATTTTCACAGCAGGGATTTCAAGCCATTTGGCCCATTCTCGGTGCCATCCTCCCAAGACTGCCACTTTGACATAGAACAGTTAATGTGCTGATGAGCTCAGGAAATCTGATAACTTTGGGGGAGAGGTCTTCTTTAGATCAGAGCTTCAACTCAGAGCTAGAATGTTCTTACCACAGTACACCCCCCTTAACGCTACACACATAACATTTTCAGGGCAGAAACAGTGCATTTACATTGAAAATGTAAGTATTTTTCTTAGTTTTTCAAAACATGTGCATATACATAAACATGAAAAAATGAATAAAACATTTTAGTTTAATACCATTTTTGTAACTGGTTATATATCTTTTGCAACATGAAGTGTTTTGAAATGGCTGTCTATTACTGCTGTGTATATCTATGCAGAAAACATGCTTTTAAAGTACCTTTGCCACAGGGCTGTTTGTGATGCATTTAGCAACCTGGCAGTGTCTTTATTCCATGTGCCCATGGACAGTGCTGGCTCAAGGGCAAAGGGGCATCTACAGACCTGTATAGCTGCTGAAATGTAGTGCTAACAGCAGTCTAATAACACCATATATGTATTTCATTCCAATATTTAGTAACATATAAGAACAGATATGCAGGAAAAATTCACATAGGCAGAGATATTTACTTTTAAATTGCACCAGAAGCGGCTATTGTGCTACTGATAAAATATCCTAATGCAGCATATATCAAAGCTTTAATCATCTTTAAGTAATAAATTGTGAATATAAACAGTGCCATAATGCCTTTTGTCAATTCTTATAAATGCACACATTTTGTAGAATGAAGGTGTGCACCACTTTCATCCCATCCCCTTCACATGAAATAATGAACAGGTGCAGATCAATTCCTGCTGTGAGTCTGTTTACTGAAAAACAGTTTGTGTGCACAGGGCCCAGTCTGGAGCCAGTCTGAGGGAACTATAGCACTATGCTTTCTTAGTGGCCCGTAGTGAGTTTTCTTGGCATAATATATGCTGTGGCTATGTCCCCAAAAGTGCACAGGTGTCTCTATCCTGACTGCCCATGGAGAAGTGATCCCCGTCAGGCTGTTGTGATTATGCTGTTGCTGTTGTCCCGCTCAGCTGCCTGCAGGGTTATCCATGAGGGTGCATGGAATCTACAGTGGGCAGAGCTACTGGGGTTTAACACTACAACACATGTTGCTGATTTCCAGCTAACTGACACCATCTCCTAGAGCTGTGTTATTAATTCATACTAATATTACTGTCCATGACTGTATGGGGTGGGGCTCAGGGGTCAGTGCTGCTGCCACACAGCTTCCAGGACCCAGGTTTGATTCCAGCCTTGAGTGTCTGTGTGTGAGGAGATTCCCTGTGTCCTTTGTGTCTGTGTGGGTTTCCTCCCACAACCCAAAGACAGGCTGCTTAGGTTTACTGGTCACTGCCCCGTAGCCGTGTGAGTGTAGTGTGTATTATTGCTGCTCTGCGATGCATGGACATCCCATCCAGGGTGTGCCCTGCCCTTTGCCCTGTTCCTTTAAAAATTGGTGACTGTATATAGTGCACTGACTGAGCGCTGGGCTGCCCATGGTGTGTCCTGCCAGTAGGAACTCGAAGGAAGGAGCTTTCACTGATCACAGATCTTCACTGTCCTCACCTGCCGTTGACGGGCCTCCATGTGTGAGCAGGGTCTGTCCCGTCCCAGCTTCCCCGTCACGGTCGTCTCCCCCTTCCTGCTCACACAGTCGCTGCTGTGCAGTGCTCAGGAGAGTCACGGATGAACTCTCCCTGACTTCGACCTGTGTATGGCGGCAGCCACAGGGGCAGGGCCAGTGCTGGAGAAGCAAGCTAGCTGGGGCCTACGGAGAAGAAAGGCAGCGGCAACAATGCAGATCAACGCGAAAGTACCAATCGCCACCAGTGCAGACACCCAGGTGCCCTGTGTGCTGTTGAGAACTAGAAAGAAACCAGATTTATGCAGATCAGTTTCACTCTGTGTGGTATCCCTCATAGACCCATCCTCTCCCTGGACTGCCTGTATACACATACTGCCCCCTATACCAATACAGACCTGCCATTTTGGATAATTTAGTTTTCTTCATCGTACTACTTTGCACTATTTTTTTTTTTGGTTTTTAATGTATTCCAGTATTTTGGATTGCTGATCCCAAGACTCTTTCTAACAGGAACACTTTCAAATACCTTATTTACAGAAAACACTAAAATATTGGAACTGCATTTGTGGTATTCCCTTGATACATAATTTAGTTTAATAACTACTGGCTATTAAACCACACTTACTATTCATGGGTGGTCTTCCGGTTCACTGCACTCTAATTCCTCATAGTGACTACTAGTACAGACTCCAGTCAACTGCACAGTTAAGACAGGGGGTGTCAATATGTATATCTGCAATTTCATAGATAACAAAGCACCAGTGTGGCAGCATTGGAATAACAGTGAACTTGGAGCAATATTTATGTTATGGTGACACACATCTGAAGTGCTCATTGGGTACCTTCCAGCTTGATGAGTCGATTGCCACAGTGACATTGAGGAGCACCTTCCCGCTCCATTCCTCACAAATTAATAGCCCTCGTCCTGCAGTGTGACGTTGTGCACGGTCAACACCCTGTCCCACACAGAGACTCTCTGAGTGTAGCCCGGCTCGGGGTCCCCAGCGCTGCTTAGCATTACTTGTAGAGGCCCCATAGATCTATTCCCCTGGAACAGAACTTCCACTGGCTCGCTGGTATAGAAGCTAAGGGTCAGGCTGGCACCAGATGGCAGCTGGAGGTTTTCCTTGTGACCTGAAAGAAGATATGAGCGTCTGAGTGAGGGGAGGGCACTGGAATAGGCATGGAGGGTGCAGAAAGAAGGGTGGAGGAAGAGGAGGAAGATAGTGAAGAAGGAGGGGAGGTGTTGGGGGTAGGGTGAGCAGGAAGGAGAGAGAGAGAGAGTGAGAGGTAGTACAGAAGGATAGCAGGAGGGAGAGGTAGAGGATAGGGTGCAGATTGGAGCCAACGTTGTGTGAAAAACTGACCCAGATTGGAGCTAGTGCTTTGTAGACTACAGGACCTAGTTTGGTGCCAGAACTGTGTAGCCTTCAAAATCCAGACTGGAGCCAGCCCTGTGTGGACAACGGAGTCCAGTATATGCCCTGTATCCCCCCTGACCCCCTTACCTGAATTATCTTGATTATTATCTTGAGACTGCGGGCAGGGATAGGGAGAGAGCGACAGAGTGATAGAGAGACAGAGAAAGAGACAGACATACAAACACACTAATTACTAACTATAGTAGAATAGCAATGTACTGCACTGAGCTAATACAGACATACTAACTGATTGACTGGACAATATAGCTCATTAGCACTGCACTCAAGAGTAGGAGAAAAAGACAGACAGGAGGTAAATAAAGATACACTTCCAGAAGAAAGATATATTTCCAGAATAAACATTGCAGTTAAAACCTGCCTCCCATTATTGCATTCTTTTCCATTGTATTAATGTTATTACTATAGCTGATTAAGGAATTTTCATAACCATAAAGCTTATTGTGATTCTTTCTTTGTATGTCGCACTTACTGAAGCCACCGTTAAGTATCCATTTTAGGGCATCCTCATGCATCAGTCGTCATCGAGTCAAGTATCAAGCATCACCCACTCTAGTCTCTGGTACGTGAGGAGGAGACGTGACGATTGACTGAGGGAGGGGTGAAACAGAGTCAACAGTTTGTAACAGAACTCACCAAATTGTGGGAGCAGCAGCATGAAAAAACAGCAGTACCTCATCATCATCAGGGAGCTACCAAATAAATAAATGGTTACATTGCTATAAGATGATTCCTGATGCTATTCTACATTACAAAAGTACAAGATGCTGAAAAACTGTACAGCACAAAAGTCACGTAGGAATGTATAATACATGCACTATTGCAAAGGTTATATAGTGAAACAATGGATAAATATGAGTGGCCAAGCAGGGAGGTCACTCGTTGAAAAAAAAAAATTAAAGTTAAAAATAAACAAATAAAGGTGTTATATGGGTCATTCTATGGGAATGGGACGAATTGGAGTGCAAATACTTCTAATGACTCTATATTTACGATAATGACAGCTTATTACAGTAATGACATTTAAAGATTTAAGAATCATTATTATTATTATAATAATAATAATAATTATTATTATTATATGTATTTATTTATTTTTATTATTATTATTGCTGTTGTTGTTGTTATTGTTATTATTATTATTATTATTATTTATTTATTTTTCTTAGCAGACGCAATTATCCAGGGCGACTTACAACATAATATAATACAGTGAAGTAAAACGCATCAATCATCACAAATTCAATTTAACTAAAACATAGCAATTCAAAATAATACATTTTACAAATTACAATTACAATTTACACAAGTACAGTAAGAGACTTCCTACATCCTGGACGGTGAAAGCTAAGTGCTGTCAAGATGTAGGGTTACAGACGAGGGCTACGGGAAAGGGAGCAAGGAGGAGAACAATCAAGAACGCGAAGAGCATAATAAAACTGAAGTGCTATCTAGCAGGGCTAGAGGACTAATATTACAAGTGCTGTGGGAAGAGATGCGTCTTGATAAGCGCCGGAATGAGGTCAGGGACTCTGCTGTTTTGACTTCGGTGGGCAGGTCGTTCAGGGATGAGAAGGAGCGGCTCTGGAGGAGGGAGAGTGGAGAGGAGGCAGAGTTAGTCTTCTGGAACTGGAGGAGCGCAGTGGTCTGGTGGGGATGTATGGGAGTTAATTTAAAACATTATTTAACAGACAAATAACAGTATTTTCACTTTATTCCATAAAATGTTCATTTCTTTCTTTAGTTTTTTTTTCACCCTTTCTTTCAAAGCAGAATTCAACATTTCATCCAAATACTCCTTTTCTTGAAATGGGTTTCCTCTGAAAGTTAAATTCCAAATTGGATCTACGAATTATGTTAAGTATATATAATTGTCTCACTGGTAAACTCCTCCTTAAGGGAACTGTGGGATACGTTCCAAAAAATTTATTATTATTTGATCTGTGGCCTTTCTAAAAATATTTGTAGAAAGTTTTCTATTGTGCTTACTGAGTTTACAGCGCACCAAAAAGTCACACTGCAGTGGTTGGCAGGCTTGTGTGGCATGTATACCCTCTGTTTTGCCACTGGCAACCACTTTGTGCGCGGCTAAACACACTCCAACTGGCAAAGGAAATGCCCCTCGTCGGGACGTCACAGAGACATAAGTGGCCCAAGGTGAATTGACCGTATACTTTAATAATAATACATAATTTGGTATTTGTGGCATGTTTCCCTGCTGTTTTGCAAATGATAGACAAATTAGCCCAGGCAAAATACACTGGGACTCCTCCTGAAGTTGGCACCCCATATAATTAAATAATCACCAAAACTATTCCATTCATTTGTGCTGTGTTTGTGCTGATTTGTGCCGCAAAAATGAACGTTTGTGCTGGTTTGGTGTTTAGATATTAAGCATTCTCTTTTGGGCTGTGTGACGTCACTCTCCACCCCATGTTGTCCAAATCGCTCCAAACCGGTGTCATTCGTTTGTGCTCGATTTGTGCTGGTTTGTGCCATTAAAAGAAACAATCTAGGTAATTCCCTTTACATAGAAATAACAGAATTATCTCCCGGATCTGTGACGTCAGTCATGCATTTACCGCATCTCGTCCAATGCACTTGTTTTCTGACTCGTTCGTTTGTGCTCTCGGTGCAGGTTTCTTACCGTTGATCTCATTGTTGTTGTTGTTGTTTTAAGAAATTGAGATAGTTAAAGTTTTTTATCTTCAAATTTGGCTCATCTCTGCTTGCAGTTCTCAGAGAAAGCTACATAAACAGTGAAGCAAGTACAGGTGAAGTGTGTGTTTTATTATGTTTCAAATATTTTACAGTGGAGACCGCTTAGCGATCACGGTTATCAACCGCTTATATGGATCACAAAGCTTGGGACGGAATCGATCCTATACAAATGTTATTTCAATAATTTGCTTATAGTGATCAAGTACTCCGCTTATAGTGTTCATTTGGGTCTTTTCATACATTTCAACATATGGAGAAAAATAAATAAAACGATGAACGTGATCGTTATAAGGGGTCTCCACTGTAATAAAAAAAGTCTAAACATAGATTAGTCTTAAATTGATAGTTAGACTAAGCTCATGCAAGTTAGTAAAAAGTGAACTTGGTTTTGAACAAACCCATGATCCAGGCATCAATTGACAAGTTTGTGAATTGACTTTTCCAGGCAGCACAGAGTAGACACACAAAACAGAGCTAGACTCGTTTATTTGTATCCTAGTTATTGTTATGACCAAACTGGTATTTGGCATTGATAGTCTACGGTTTATTTGTTGTTTTTGAAATTCACTGAAACCACCGGCAAGCTGTATCTTAGCCTATTTGTACTACCGACTATTTTGAAAGTATATCAAATTCAGGTAATAGCTTTCATCTCAATGGCTGATTACTTGACCCTTTCCGACTCTGATTCGTCGGCTAAGCGGTTTGTCATAGAGTATCATTATATACACACACACACACACACACACACACACATAACACACACACACACACACACACACACACACATACATATACATGTACACTCACCTAAAGGATTATTAGGAACACCATACTAATACTGTGTTTGACCCCCTTTCGCCTTCAGAACTGCCTTAATTCTACGTGGCATTGATTCAACAAGGTGCTGAAAGCATTCTTTTGAAATGTTGGCCCATATTGATAGGATAGCATCTTGCAGTTGATGGAGATTTGTGGGATGCACATCCAGGGCACGAAGCTCCCGTTCCACCACATCCCAAAGATGCTCAATTGGGTTGAGATCTGGTGACTGTGGGGGCCAGTTTAGTACAGTGAACTCATTGTCATGTTCAAGAAACCAATTTGAAATGATTCGACCTTTGTGACATGGTGCATTATCCTGCTGGAAGTAGCCATCAGAGGATGGGTACATGGTGGTCATAAAGGGATGGACATGGTCAGAAACAATGCTCAGGTAGGCCGTGGCATTTAAACGATGCCCGATTGGCACTAAGGGGCCAAGAAAACATCCCCCACACCATTACACCACCACCACCAGCCTGCACAGTGGTAACAAGGCATGATGGATCCATGTTCTCATTCTGTTTACGCCAAATTCTGACTCTACCATCTGAATGTGTCAACAGAAATCGAGACTCATCAGACCAGGCAACATTTTTCCAGTCTTCAACTGTCCAATTTTGGTGAGCTTGTGCAAATTGTAGCCTCTTTTTCCTATTTGTAGTGGAGATGAGTGGTACCCGGTGGGGTCTTCTGCTGTTGTAGCCCATCCGCCTTAAGGTTGTACGTGTTGTGGCTTCACAAATGCTTTGCTGCATACCTCGGTTGTAACGAGTGGTTATTTCAGTCAAAGTTGCTCTTCTATCAGCTTGAATCAGTCGGCCCATTCTCCTCTGACCTCTAGCATCAACAAGGCATTTTCGCCCACAGGACTGCCGCATACTGGATGTTTTTCCCTTTTCACACCTGTCTTTGTAAACCCTAGAAATGGTTGTGCGTGAAAATCCCAGTAACTGAGCAGATTGTGAAATACTCAGACCGGCCCATCTGGCACCAACAACCATGCCACGCTCAAAACTGCTTAAATCACCTTTCTTTCCCATTCAGACATTCAGTTTGGAGTTCAGGCGATTGTCTTGACCAGGACCACACCCCTAAATGCATTGAAGCAACTGCCATGTGATTGGTTGGTTAGATAATTGCATTAATGAGAAATTGGACAGGTGTTCCTAATAATCGTTTAGGTGAGTGTATATGAATGTTTGTATATATGTCTGTATTTTTCTATTTGTATGTAGGTAGTGTCTCTCCTAGTGGATACATTGAATCATTAGTACAACTGAGCTCTGAATTAAAGGACAATAGTTTGAATAACTGCTAACAATTATTTCTTTCTTTTTCCTTTTCTGTTTTTTCTTCAATACTTGTGATAGTGTTAATATAAAATCCTCTTCATTGTCATCATCATATTCAGGTAAACTGAAATCCACACTAAAATGCAAATGACATTGTTTTGTGTCAAATGAGTAGATAGTAGGGTCCTATGGGCGCAGCCTATTTTGTTATGACGTATGACCTAACATAATATTCCTACGTCATAATTAGGGTGCGTGATTTTAGGTGGAGTTATTTCCTTAATTATTCCTACGTCATATCCGTTAGAAAGTGTACACCCATAAAACCCTGAACAACAAGGCCACCCATGAACCTGTTATTCTTGTTGTTCTTGTTAGTCAACTGTAGAGTGTGAATGGGTCAGATCCTCCTGTAGTGGTTGGGAGGCTTTTTTTTTAATATACATGTAATGCTTTAGGAAATCTAAACCATTATATGATCAACAAGTTCTGTTGTTTGTAATGGGCCCAGGTCTTAACAAATGCCCGTTTTGAATAGGTTGTTTATCTTATCCACACTGTCTCTGTCTCTGTCTTTGTCTCTCTCTCTCGCCCAATCATTTTATAAGATCAACAAGGTCTGTTGTCTGAAATGGTCCCAGATCCTAACAATGCCAGTTTTGCATAGGATACTTATGTTATCCACACTGTCTCTGTCTCTCCACACCAATCTCTGGAAACATCTGAAGATGTTCAGTTTGTTTAATAAAATTAAAAAAGTGTGTGTGTGTGTGTCTGTATAGGTTAATTGTTTTTGTTTAGCTGTCTCAATACCTAATGATAAGGCATCGTTTAAAAAATAAAAACAGCTGATCACTCAGTGCTAAATAGCTCACAACACTCAATGCTAAATAGATCACATCACTCAAGGCTAAATAGATCACTCAAGGCTCACACCGTGGGAGGTGGGTCAGTCCACAGTAGGAATGGCATGTGATATCAAAACATTCAGAATACTTTTAACCTATATCATATATATGCTTTGTAAAATAAACCCAAATATACCTTTTGCGGTGATAAACGCTGTTCTGAGTAGTTTGTGACTTGTTTAATACCAAACAATGCATAGCTATTAAAAAAAAAGCACCATAAAAACTATTAGAGTGATGGTTATTTTAGATCTTTATAGTTATTTTCTTGGTTCAGGTTGTTTTTTTAGCTCTTATAAAGGCCTGAAATATTCTTAGTGGTTGTTGACTGTAGTTCTAGATGATTTAAAAAAAAAAAAAATTGAGAGCCAAAAAGGTTCTAATAAAAGTTTAGAGTTGAGAGGAGAGAGAGCGGCTCCATCTTGGTTTCTATTTGAAATTTGATGCAGGGCCATTTTATTGGTTGGTTTTGATATGTTAATTTGTAACGGGGCGGCACAAAGTCCAGACCAGAACAATGCCTTACAAACAGCTATGAAGGTCAGGTCTTCAGCTCGACGGACTCATACTGACCTTTCGATTTAAGACTAAAGATCAACAAAAACAACATCAGCGATGAGTTTTTAGGTAAGTCTTCAGATTAATTTAATTGACTCAGAGTGTGTTGTGTACATGTATTGTAAATAAGGCTATAGCATCTGTTTTAAGCTCTATACAATTATTTTTCAGCTAGTCAACAGGAGTTAATTCCCAATGCCGAGGAGATCATCTGGAACAACGCTGGTAAGCTTTTTGTGTTTGCGCTCATGGGTTCTTATGTATGGGTGTGTGTGTGTGTGGCGGTGTGGGGGTGTGGTTTTGAAGCGGATCATTAGAGTTTTGAAAACATTTTAATATATATTAATGTCGGTCTCTTTAATTACACAGAAACTATCGAAAGGCCCAGGGTTAACATCTCCGAGGATCAACCGAGAGAAGTGGTTGCCCCTAGACAGGCTGTCTGCCGACCGGGTAAGAACTAAACCCCCGGTTGTTTGTATCATGTTTCTGTAAGATGTTTGAGTTCAGTTTTGTTAATTTAAAAAAATTATCCTTTCTAACAGTATTAAGAAACATGGTTCAAGACAACGAAAAGCCTTCCACCTCGAGGGCTTGTTTCGGTTTACCTTCGAGAACCGTAACCTTTCAAGAATCTGAAAGGCCGTCAGCCTCAGTATCTGATAGCTGTGAGTATATGTCTGCAGCCTGTAATTAAGAGGTTAAAGCTTTTTATAAAGCAGTGTGGTTAAAGGTTAAACATGTCTCTTAACTTCACAGCGGTGCAAAAAGCTAAACCAGCCGAAAAACATAAGAAACGATTATCCTGTGGAGGTAAGTAAGATCTTTCAAACTTTAATGTTTTTAAAAGGGATTTGTTTGCCCGCTGGGGGTTGAGGGTTAATATTTAAGGGATGTGAGCCTGTTTCCTGTAGGGCGGGGGGTTCTGGGAAAGACCTGTAGATCTCCGGACAGGTCTGGGCTTGTTTCTGGGGAACGTGTTTAGAAATGTCCGATTGCCGTACTGTCTGGTTAGGAAGTTAAGCCGACCAAAAGGGTTTAGTAAGTTGTTTGGCACATCTACCGCTATTATACTTCTGTTTTAAAGTGGTTGTTGGAAAAGGATTTAAATAGATCTTGAAAACGCTTGTGAAGCAGGAAGTCCCGGGATCAGGAAGCGTTTTGTTTGGGATGAATTGTTTAGCAACCTATCTGTAATGCTGAGTGGAGATAATTTAGATGTTGATGAATTTCTGGCTAAAATCGAAGCGTTGTTGCAAAGTAACGCGGCCATCTTAGCTGATGAAAGTCTGTCTCTGGTAATGAATGTGGTTCGTAACCCTGAGGGTGGGGCGCTTAGAAGACTGTCGAAATGCTTGAAGAACGACATAATTAGGACCAAGCTCAGGCAATTAGTGGTGAGTTCCAGTGGGGACAATAAGCTCTGTTTTGCGTAAAACTACTCACTGACGACATGCCTGAACCCCAAGCTCTGCAAGAGGCTTTAATGCTTCATCAGAGTGCCGGCTTAAACTCTCAACAGATGGTGGCCTTTTCAGACATTAGCAAGTTTGAGGAGTTGTTGTCTTTAAAAATTGTAGTGTGGTACCGTTGTGAGGTAAAGGAAGTATTTGTGAAATTTCAGACACATCCTGAAACCCATACACAGACTCTGTTTCTCTTCCTAAGTGATAGTCATTACTTTGGAATAAAGAGTTTGACGGCTTTTTTGGGTTGTTTGTACGTTTGTCCTTGGTGTTATAAGGCCTTCAATGATAAGCTTAAGCACCGCTGTGACGGTTACTGTAACGTCTGTTTCAATCCGCAATGTCGTAAGGGTTTGGCACCCACCATCCGCTGTAAAGATTGCTTAAGGATATGTCTCTTGGCGTTCTGTTTTTCCGAGCATAAAGTACACAGGGCAGATGTTGAGGGGGTAAAAAAACTGAGTTATTGTGATCAAACTAAATATTGCCCGCAGTGTTGCCTCCAGTACCGTTTTCATGAGGTTAAACCACACAAATGTCTGGAGCCGAGATGTCAGATCTATAATGCTGATTTAACCCCGGGGGCCGAGCACCAGTGCTTTATTCAGCCGGTTAAAAAGGAGCCGCCGCACAACCGGTATGTCTTTTTTGATTTTGAACGTCGGCAAGAAAATGGGGTCCACGTTGCTAATTATATCCACTGTATTGATATGTTGGATCGTGAGTGGTCAGCCAGCGGTGAGAGTTGTGTCAGGGATTTCTTTACACGGTATCGTGGTCCAAAATACCTCAATTACACATTTATTGCACACAATGCTAAGGGTTATGATTCTTACATTTTGATGAAGTATCTGGTGGAAAAAAGGGTGACCCCAAAAATTATAGCTCAGAGTAGCAAGATCATGTGTTTCACCGACAAAGCTTTCAACCAACGTTACATAGACTCGTTAAATTTCCTCCCCATGAAATTGAGCGCTTTGCCTAAAGCTCTGGGTTTTGAGGCTCAGAAGAAAGGTTGGTTCTGCCATTTTTTTAATACCAAGGACACTCAAAATTATCGAGGGTCCTACCCGCCCGCCTCTAATTACGGGGTTGATACTATGATGTCTCATGAGAGGGCGGAATTCTTTAAATGGTACAATACGGTTAAGGGAGGTGTTTTTGATTTCAGAGAAGAGATGGCCGCTTATTGTAAAAATGATGTGGTGATCCTTAAAGAAGCCTGTGTGCGTTTTCGCGCTGAGGTTATCAACACCTCAGGTCTCGACCCTTTGCAAAGTGTGACCATAGCGTCTCTCTGCATGAAAATGTATCGGGCCAATTTCTTGCAGAAAAACACTATAGCGGTCACCACTTCTGACAACTATCGTGCTAAGTAGTCTAAATGGCAGCTCATGTAACTTTTTTTGACAGCCGGAAGTCCCGTCCTCCCTACGTACCATAGACCGGAAGGCCCACCTCACCTTCCGGTTACCCCCACCTTTGAACCGGAACTTCTCTCTCCTTCCCAGCACCCTCTGAGTTACCCTTTGACCCTCCCTGTCAGCCATCTTGGATGGCAGCCATTTGTAAGGTCATAGTTCATCTTGGATGGCAGCCATCTTGGACGGTGGCCATCTTGTAAGGTCATAGGTCATCTGGTAAGATGGCAGCCATCTTGGATGGTGGCCATTTGTAAGGTCATAGGTCATCTGGTAAAATGGTGGCCATCTTGGATGGTGGCCATCTTGTAAGGTCATAGGTCATCTTGGATGGCAGCCATTTGTAAGGTCATAGGTCATCTGGTAAGATGGTAGCCATCTTGCTGGGGTGACATCCATCATGGTGAGGGTCTGTTTTAGTGATACTGTTTGATACTGATATACATATCAGTTTGATATATATATATATATATATATATACATTTTTAAGGTTATATTGTTTTATGATACTGTTTAAGTAAATAAAAAGAGAATACAAAATGTTTAAACACATATACATTTTTAATGTTATATTGTTTTATGATACTGTTTTAGTAAATTAAAAAATAAGTTTTATATATATATTTCATTATATTGTTTTATGATACTGTTTTAGTAAATTAAAAGAATACAAAATGTTTTAAATACACACATATATTATTTTAGGTTATATTGTTTTATGACGTTTTAGTAAATAAAAAAACAAGACTCAGTAAAATATGTGTCAATGACAGTCTTTTTATTTTGACCAATCTAAACATGACAACATAGTATCAGGTCAGAAGTAAACAGTGAGCTTAGATACTGACACGTGTGACCAGTGATCTCCCATGCCCAACTCCTACAGCCGCCAGGAAGAAACAGCTAAACTGCACTGCACTAGCAACACCCTCTACCTGTTTACTGGCAAGGGCAGCGACACAGATCATTGCGATTTTGTCTAGCACAGTGTAGAAATTGGACTTGGTCATGATAGGGATGGTGTTTCCAAAGGAACTCTGAAGAACTTTTTGAACAGCTGTAAAAGGCTGTGGATCTTTATACAGCATTCTCTTCAGCATGTTGGGGAGGGCATCCACAGTTTTCACAACATCCTCAACTAGCAAGGTCACATTAGGATTACCAGTATCATACAAATCACCAAACTTGTTAGCTATTAGAGTGAGGATGGTATCTTCAAGCAGAGATTCCTCAAACATACGTATATGTAAACCCACGGCAGCAGTTTTCTTTCTCTGAAAAAAAAATATATAATGTCTTATTGCACAAAAAATGTACAGCACACACGAACAGTATTTTATGCATGTTTGTAAAACATCTTATAAGGCTTGTTATTTATAACCTTCTCAACTAATTGTATCACTAGCTCATCTACACTTTCCAACAAGTCACTGAACCATCTCGAAGGTAGAGTGCATGTTTCTAAGCTATGCAAAAGAGATTTCACTTCTTTCTCAGTCCGTCTGGTGATGCATAGCCCACATAGGGCACGTGCAACACATAACACAACATTTAGCAAGCGGGTGACACTTATTTTGTCACATATAAGAGCTACACTACTCCAGACACTCCCTTGCTCATGATTTAAAGTTAGACAGAGATGCTGTGCTTGACTGGGGTCACCTATCAGACAGGCCTCACACTTATCAACTAATTCACGGCCTATAAAATGTTGTAACACTAATGCAATGCTCCCCTTTATGGTGTGACTCATAACTAGTGTTACATGATTATCATAGGTTTTACAATTATATCTCACAACTTCCCTGTCTGAATCAAAACTCTTGTGGGCTCTAGCAAGGCAAGAACAGAAGCATGCAATGTTCAATCTTGTTCGAGGTCTTAAAGAGTTGACAGAGGAATCAATATCACTGGTGTCAGGTACTCCATTATTCTAATGAAGAGAAAAGAAAATTACACTTAAAACTGTAATGACTGTTGGTAAGTAAAGAAGTACACGACTATACACAGCTGTAGGACCTCTATATTTACCTCTCTTTCCGTTGATGGACCGGCTCCAGCGTCAGTGTCTGAGGTTTTATCCTCACTGCCATGTTCATGGTCCTTGTCAGCATCTTCAGACTCATCACCGGTGTTGACACCTTCGTCTTCATCAGACATTGGTAGAGCATCCCTGGGGCTCGGAGGAGGAGCGTTGACACCACTCTTTTGATAAACATACAAAGAAAAAAGCATTTAGATTAACTTTTCATTGAAATTCATATATACACACATACACACTAACAGCCTGTAAACACTGGCATAAGTTTAAAATTAATAATATTTTAAACACGTTTTAAAGTAAAATAAAATGTTACCTCTTTTGGTTCCCTATCTCCCGCCCATCTTGATTTTGTGTTAGACACCCCTGCATCTTCAACAACGGTGCTAACTCCTTCATCTTCAGACATCAGGGCAGCTTCACCAGGACTCAGGTGAGGAATTCCAACACATATCTATTGATATACATACAAAGAAGAGAACATGCATTTAGATTAACTTTTCATTGAAATTCATATATACACACATACACCCTAACAGCATTATTCTAAAATTATTCTAAACATATTTTTAAGTAAAATAAAATGTTACCTCGTTTGGGTCCATGTCTTCCATCCGTCTTAATTTTGTGTTAGGTGCCCCCGCATCTTTATCAGCGGCGTGGTCGCTAGGGGGTGTCTTCTTAGCTGGTGTAGCCATAGTGCGCTATGGGGGTTTCCACCGGTTACCGCAGACCTGTTCTGTCCTGAACGGGTGACATGTTTTCTGTGTTTACCAATGGGGTCTTTATACTGTAAATGGTGGGCGGCGGCTCTGCAGAGGAGGAGGAGTGTGGGCGGAGTAGGGTGCGTGTATGGAGACACATGGGTAAATGGGGCAGTGGCTCTGCAGTGGAGGAGGAGTGTGGGCGGAGTTGGGTGCGTGTATGGAGACACATGGGTAAATGGGGCAGTGGCTCTGCAGTGGAGGAGGAGTGTGGGCGGAGTTGGGTGCGTGTATGGAGACACATGGGTAAATGGGGCAGTGGCTCTGCAGTGGAGGAGGAGTGTGGGCGGAGTTGGGTGCGTGTATGGAGACACATGGGTAAATGGGGCAGTGGCTCTGCAGTGGAGGAGGAGTGTGGGCGGAGTTGGGTGCGTGTATGGAGACACATGGGTAAATGGGGCAGTGGCTCTGCAGTGGAGGAGGAGTGTGGGCGGAGTTGGGTGCGTGTATGGAGACACATGGGTAAATGGGGCAGTGGCTCTGTAGTGGAGGAGGAGTGTGGGCGGAGTTGGGTGCGTGTATGGAGACACATGGGTAAATGGGGCAGTGGCTCTGCAGTGGAGGAGGAGTGTGGGCGGAGTTGGGTGCGTGTATGGAGACACATGGGTAAATGGGGCAGTGGCTCTGCAGTGGAGGAGGAGTGTGGGCGGAGTTGGGTGCGTGTATGGAGACACATGGGTAAATGGGGCAGTGGCTCTGCAGTGGAGGAGGAGTGTGGGCGGAGTTGGGTGCGTGTATGGAGACACATGGGTAAATGGGGCAGTGGCTCTGCAGTGGAGGAGGAGTGTGGGCGGAGTTGGGTGCGTGTATGGAGACACATGGGTAAATGGGGCAGTGGCTCTGTAGTGGAGGAGGAGTGTGGGCGGAGTTGGGTGCGTGTATGGAGACACATGGGTAAATGGGGCAGTGGCTCTGCAGTGGAGGAGGAGTGTGGGCGGAGTTGGGTGCGTGTATGGAGACACATGGGTAAATGGGGCAGTGGCTCTGCAGTGGAGGAGGAGTGTGGGCGGAGTTGGGTGCGTGTATGGAGACACATGGGTAAATGGGGCAGTGGCTCTGCAGTGGAGGAGGAGTGTGGGCGGAGTTGGGTGCGTGTATGGAGACACATGGGTAAATGGGGCAGTGGCTCTGTAGTGGAGGAGGAGTGTGGGCGGAGTTGGGTGCGTGTATGGAGACACATGGGTAAATGGGGCAGTGGCTCTGCAGTGGAGGAGGAGTGTGGGCGGAGTTGGGTGCGTGTATGGAGACACATGGGTAAATGGGGCAGTGGCTCTGCAGTGGAGGAGGAGTGTGGGCGGAGTTGGGTGCGTGTATGGAGACACATGGGTAAATGGGGCAGTGGCTCTGCAGTGGAGGAGGAGTGTGGGCGGAGTTGGGTGCGTGTATGGAGACACATGGGTAAATGGGGCAGTGGCTCTGCAGTGGAGGAGGAGTGTGGGCGGAGTTGGGTGCGTGTATGGAGACACATGGGTAAATGGGGCAGTGGCTCTGCAGTGGAGGAGGAGTGTGGGCGGAGTTGGGTGCGTGTATGGAGACACATGGGTAAATGGGGCAGTGGCTCTGCAGTGGAGGAGGAGTGTGGGCGGAGTTGGGTGCGTGTATGGAGACACATGGGTAAATGGGGCAGTGGCTCTGCAGTGGAGGAGGAGTGTGGGCGGAGTTGGGTGCGTGTATGGAGACACATGGGTAAATGGGGCAGTGGCTCTGCAGTGGAGGAGGAGTGTGGGCGGAGTTGGGTGCGTGTATGGAGACACATGGGTAAATGGGGCAGTGGCTCTGCAGTGGAGGAGGAGTGTGGGCGGAGTTGGGTGCGTGTATGGAGACACATGGGTAAATGGGGCAGTGGCTCTGCAGTGGAGGAGGAGTGTGGGCGGAGTTGGGTGCGTGTATGGGGCCACGTGGGGACAGCCAGCATCTGTCCCCGTTAGGCTCGTGTCCAGAACAAATATGTGATAACATTTTATCTCTCCATACGGTTACCTCACCCAGTGTGTACATGTTGTTTTGAACGTGAGACCATGACCATAACACGCTTAGATGCAGATGTCTGTGGGTGATAAACTTTTATCGGAGTGAAATAGACACCACCAACATATACGGCCCCCAACTGAATTCTGTAATAAGAACGACATTTGTGGCGGTTTCCTGGTATATTATGTGGAATACAATTTTGTGTGATTCTTAGAAAAATTATGAAATACAATTTTGCCCCCCCCCCATAAATAAACGGCTCCAAGCAGTTAATTTCACACATCCGATATAATATATGAAGGGGTACCGTCTTCATAATGGCATCTGACTGGGGTACATTTGATGAGGACGAGCTAGTAAATGCGTTATCATGTATTGATGGTAAGAATGTTTTTTATAGTAATAGAGTTGGGTTTAAAGTGTTAGTATATCATGCATAGTTCATGGTTTGTATAATTTAAGGTGAAACACCGGCCTTGGAGAGAACCGAGATATTACAGCACAGAATAACAGAGCCGAGACTGTCGGGCCGAGCAGCCTGCAGGGGACCAGGGAGAGTGGAACTCACAACCCCCAACGCCTACGTCCCGAACAGCGCCTTCCAAACCGCAGGAGACACGTGTTCTGAAGGTGGGCCAAAGCAATGTGTTTTATTCAGATTTCATGGTATGCCGTAGAACAAGTTGTTACATATTATGAATTAATTACATCTTCTAAAACATAATAACGTGTAAATGTATCGGTCCAATGTTTGTTTTTTGATTTGACAGTTGTCAACGAGCCTGTGTTTAACCCACATAACTACGCACTCCCCCATCCACTCCTAGTCACAGAGCGAACTTTGAATGGAGGTGTGTAACATTCACCGTTATTTTACCAATGTTATTATTATTATTATTATTATTATTATTATTATTATTATTATTATTATTATATTTTTTATTTTTCGAAATGTAGTTTGTTTTATTATAGCTATGTGGCATGTGGCACAGCCTGCATTGCCCTGCTTGAGAGGCGTGTCAAGAGGTGAGACCCGATCGTGCTGATAAGGGGAGGTCCGTTCTACAGTCTATCAGCCAGACTTGGAAATTCAGGAATATATAGATCAGGATGTATCTAACGAACTAGGGCTAGGTGCTAATAATAATGATAATCAGATCGGGGGTGGTGGTGCGGCAATGTTAGAGATGAATAATGAAAATGATGAACAAATGCCCGAGGGTGGGGTTGGTGGGAGCCCTCCTCGGGTGTTTTTAGAGATTATTGTCGCTATGACCGAGAAATTAATAGGTTTCGGGGTATGGAGTTTTATGAAGAATTCAGGTTTGTGAACCTGGATCTGGTGGAATCTTATACGGATGCTGTCCGTATTGTGCATGGAGCTGTGCAAGGGTTGTTAAATGAAATATCACACAATGTGGGTCCTAATGATTTTGTACAGCTTAGACTGAGCTCGGGGTCATTAAATAATCCTTTCTATTCGAGGAGGCGAAATTTGGGGGAGCTGGACGCTGCAGATTTCTTAGAGAGCATAGCTAATTTACTACAAAGTCACACCGAAATTCTAACAGATGGGAGTTTGCGAATAACGGTCACCGTGATTAGAAATATGCAAGGTGGTGGTGGTGCGCGGAGGCGCTTAAAAGGTGTTTCATTTAGTAAAACAATAGACAAAAAAAGGGCTTGTCTCATTGATTTCAAAAACCAAGGTAACAATTTATGTTTTGCTGCCAGTGTGTACCGCCTGTGGAAGGGTGAAGAATGTACAGATTCCGAAATGTTAGATGGTGCCAAACGATTGCATAGTCAGCTTGGGTTTTCAATTCAGAAAAAAAAAATGTTTTTCAGATATTCAGGCATTTGAAAGACTATTGGGGGTCATTATCAAAGTATTGTACCATGAAAACGGATGGGAATATTTTACTACCGGACCTACACCTATAAATGCTAAAGTCCTGTTTGTGTTACTTCACGAGCAGCATTACTATGGGATTTTAAACATCAGAACATGTATAGGTGCTAGCTATTTCTGTGATTATTGCCATGCGGTATATGGGCATACAAATAGACACAGCTGCCGGAGCCGGTGCAGAGCGTGTTTAGACCCCCACTGTTTTGAGGTTAAAGAGACCATCACCAGATGCAGTGTATGTAAAATATTCTGCAGGGGTAGTGCGTGTCTCAGGAGACACAAGGCTAAAGCAGCGACCAAAGAGATCACTTGTGTTCAACACTTTTACTGTACAGAGTGCCGGACTTTTCTCCCAATAACACATACTTGTGAAGAAAAGCTGTGTCCGCGCTGTAAAACTGTTATCTAGACACCGGACTTACATTTATGCTATATGAATGTAATAAACACCCCCAAACAATCAAAAAAATACATATTCTTTGATTTTGAATGCATGCAAGAAACAGGGACACACATCCCAAATTATGTTTATGCCTCACACATAAACAACGAACACACATGGGAGTTTTATGGGGATTCTTGCTTATCTGACTTTGTGAATTGTTTCATCGACACGCGTTTTAAAAACTACACTTTTATTTCACATAATGGTAAAGGCTATGATAACTACTTGGTCATTAGAGAGCTCATACGTGAAAAGATAGATATAAACTTAATCACACAAGGAGGTAAAATGATGTGTATGACAGTGACCGCTCTGAACATTAGGTTCATTGATTCATTAAATTTCCTGCCTATGAAACTGAGCAATATGCCAAAGCAATGGGGTTTGAGGGTGCGAAAGGACATTTCCCACACTTTTTTAATACTGTTGCAAACCAAAATTATGTAGGCCCCTTACCTGCTGAACAATTTTACGGGGTAGACTACATGATGGGTGCTGATAAAGCAGAGTTTCAGGAATGGTATGACGGGCACAAACACTCTGAATTTAATTTGGATGATGAATTGAAACGCTACTGTAGACAGGATGTGGACATACTGAGACAAGCTTGCACGATATTTAGGGATGAGATCTTAAGTATGACAGAGCAGATACCTCTGAAGTGTCCGTCTGACCCCGATTCAGACCTGATTAAAGTCAGCCTTGACCCGTTTCAGTACATCACCATCGCTTCAGTGTGTATGACGATGTACCGGTACATGTTTCTCAGACCGCAGACCATAGCATTAGTCCCACATGAGAATTATCACCGCCAGAAAAAGCGCTTCTCGACCCCCGCTATTCAGTGGCTCCTGTATACTGAACACACAGACAACATCAGTATACAACACGCACTAAAGCCGGGTGGGGGGCGTCAATATGGCCAGTACTATCTAGACGGTTTCGCAGTAATAAACGGAGTGAACACGGCATTTGTGTACCACGGTTGTTTTTTTCACGGCTGTGATAGATGTTATAGTGAAAATGACTTTAACAGCGTCACACACACAACATTTGGTTGGTTATATCAAAAGACAATGTGTAAAACCGAATTTTTAAAATTACACGGGTTTGATGTCAAAGTGATGTGGGAACACGATTGGTTGGCAATGCAGAATGAAAATCTGGATGTTAGCGCTTTTATTTCTGAAGTCCGGTTACCGGCACCTTTACACCCCAGAGAGTCTCTGTTCGGTGGTCGGACTAATGCCGTAACCCTGTATTATCAACCAAAGCCTGGTGAGGAGGTCCGATACTATGATCTTACCAGTCTCTACCCTTTCGTGAATAAAACCAAATTGTACCCTGTTGGTCACCCAGATATAATATGCGAGGGCTTTGAAGATTTACAAAATTACTTTGGGGTCGCAAAAGTCAAAGTTTACCCCCAAGGCGCTTGTTTTTCCCGGTGTTACCGACCAGGGTTGGTAAAAACCGGTTCTTTAGGCTCTGTGGGACGTGTGCTGACACCCAGCAGGGCCCCCCCTGCACACACAGCGAGGAGGAGAGAGCGCTTACCGGTGTCTGGTGCGCGCCCGAGCTGCTGGCGGCTGTACATAAGGGCTACAGAATAGCAGAAATATACGACATCTGGCACTTTAAGCACTCGGCCAACACGCTGTTTAGTGACTATATTAAAACGCATTTAAAAGGCAAACAAGAGGCCTCAGGCTATCCAGAGTGGTGCACAAATGACACAGACCGTGAACGCTGCGTCAGAGAGTATTATGACACAGAGGGGGTACACTTCGATTATTTCAACATCACTAAGAATCCGGCCAAAAGACAGATTTCAAAACTGTTTTTGAATTCTTTATGGGGAAAATGTGGACAGCAAACCGATTTACAAAACACCAGTATTGTGCGAGACCCCAACGAATTATTTCAATACGTGTTGGCCCCATACCCCGAGGTCTCGTCTTGTGATTTTATTGACGATGACTGCGCCTGTGTCACCTGGAAACGGGCAAGAGAGCACTACACACAGCTTTCAAATGTAAATATTTGTATCGCCAGTTTCACCACCGCCTATGCTAGGTTAGAAGTGTACTCTCTTCTGCATGCATTACAAGATCGCTGTTTGTATTATGACACTTATTCAATCATTTATGTAAGCAGGCCAGGACAGTGGGACCCCGAGTTAGGAGATTATCTGGGTCAATTGACAAGTGAGCTGCCTCCAGACCAGCACATTACAGAGTGTGTTGCTACAAGACCTAAATCCTATGGATATAAGCTCTCAGGAGGGAAAGCCTGTATCAAGGTAAAGGGTATCACATTAAACGCGGCTAATAGTGAGAAAATTAATTTCGATAGGCTAAAAGATTTGATACTCGACTATACGTTTTAAGGAGGCTGGTGCAAATGGTGACATAAAAGACATTACACCGGGGATAGTACGTGTTAAGCGAGACTGGCACTTAGAGACGAGAACACTGCAAAAGACCCTGAAGGTCGGGTATGATAAACGTGTCCTGGGATCAGACCTTACATCCTTGCCCTACGGGTATTGAACAATGGATTTTAGACTGCAGCACCCGTTTTCATGTATTCTGTCAGGGCCCTCAAACTGCGGCAAGAGGTTTTTTACAAGACAGTTATTAGACAATGCTAGCCATGTATTATCATGCATGCCTGATCATATTGTTTGGTTGCATGCAGCCGCTCTATAAAGAACTGAAGTTAAAATACCCTTTTATTAAATTTATAGAGGGGTTGCCTGAAACATTTAATGACGATGAATTACTACCATGTGATAAAGTAAACATGTTGATTATTGATGATCTTATGGAAAGGGCCTGTGACGGGTCTTTTCCCCCCTGACACCCCTGTGGTTTATGTGTATAAAAAACAAAGAAAGTAAAAGACTGGTTTTCCAGCTTTGAGCGCATTTGCGGTCTGTGACTGTGGCTGTCAGGCTGTCACCGCGCATGAAGAGAAACCTGGTTGTCCTGCAGCTGCTGCTTAAAGCCGCCCGTAACACAGGAAGGCCATTCTGTGCGCCGCGGGGAGCGACCTGGTGCCGCCGCGTCAGAAATCGCGCTAAATACACTGAAAGGAAACATCCGCTTGAGCGCTAAACAATTTCGGAAACTCAAGTGGGGACTGTTAAGAGAAAGAGAAATCTATTGAACCAGTCTGGGGGGTTTATCGGCAATTTGCTAAGTATCGCCCTCCCTCTCATCACTAGCTTACTGACCAAGTAAAAAATGCAGTTTACAGAAAAAATGTATTTAGTTCCGCAGAAACAGATGGACAGGATAAAAGAGGACTTTCCAGTTGAGCACGACATACGAAAAATAGCCACGTATAAATTGGATGGGGAAATGAAAGATATTGTTCAAAGCTCTCATTTGGGACAATATGAAAAAGCTTAACGCTATGCACAAGTGTTGCAGAGGTACTTGACCCTGACGCGTCAGGCGGAATCAGAAAAGGCCGTGTTAACTTTGCAGATGCCTGATACGGACACCCCGGGTCAAATAACACCTACAGAGCCTGTTTTTGATGATATTTTAGAGGCTATACCACAGAGGCAAAAGACAAATGCCGAAATATGACTTAAGAGAATGGTGTCCAACAATGCTGTAACTTCATGGAACGAGAATGGGGAATTTGTGTACAAGGGGCTCCTATCCGCGGGGCTCATGTCATAGATCTGGTCAGGGCTGTCACACAGCAGCACACACTGGCCTCAGGCAGGACACCGAAAGGTTGGGGGAGTTTTATGACCGCTATGGCTGAGATTAATATCCCCGGCTCTGTTTTGTCCAACAGAGTTAACCGGGAGTTATTGGAGAAACTAAAAATGCCCCCTACTAGAGATAGATATCCTATTTCTCCTGATCCAGAGTTTATCTCACTGGAGGGGGCTGTTGCCCCAACCGAAACTCCACAGAGAGGCCACCCCGCAAAAAGACGCAAACTATTTGGGAAATTTCCATGGTTATCTCTGTAAAAATAATACGTTTTTTATTATTATTTTGGTGTGCGTTGTTTGCTTATATATAGGCTATAGAAATACATAAATTGTTGTTATCTGTAAAATGTTTAATCCTTGTGTGATTCTGATAATAAACAAATTATTATTATTATTATTATTATTATTATTATTATTATTATTATTATTATTATTATTGTTGTTGTTGTTGTTGTTGTGTTTGTATACCAAATAACAATTGTCAGTGGTGTTTAATTGTTGTTTTTATAAAAAAAATTGTGATAATAGAGATGAATAAAAATGTAATGTGTGATGAACAATGGTGTTTGTATGTGTGAATTTATTAACTAGGTAAAACCGTACTTATTGTGCATATAATATTTTATTATCTGGTTAACAGGCATTGAATATATGAGAATTACAAATTTCATTAACAGGCACTATACATATATAGCGTTATTCATACATGGCTCTAACGTTGTTCATTTCTGTTCATGGATGAGCAATTAGCAATTATGACCGATCCTAAAATCATGCATTCGGTTACACATCTGACAATTCTCATTTAAATGAAGCTTAAACAAATACATGTGTCTGGTTCTCCTGTTATAACTTTTAACAAACTGCATTACCAAGTTGTCATTACTAATTAAATCTTCAGAATACAAATCCAATATCTGATTATAAGCTAAACCTTTACAACGCTGTTGTAAAAAATACACACAATGGTTTCCACATGTTGTGGACAAAGCATCTTGCAACTGGTTACTGTTATACATGATTAACAAGGCATTTGTGTTTAAAAAACACATGATTGATTTAGGGAAAAAAGGAGCATTGGGTGGGAATCCATAAGAATCAAAGAATTCAGCCTCCCCATCTCCTCCTAGATAGATAGCGAGCCAGTGCTCCCCGGGTCGGTCGTGGGGGTGGGTGTTAATGATGAGACAGACTGGCCTGCTATTCGGTACTCGTGATCGTTTGGGGAGCTTATCAGATGGAAACACCCCCAGAAAATAGTCTCTTGTGTAAATGTCCTTATTCATGATGGCTAAAAGTTGTTTGGTATCCATGCCCCGTTTAGTGAAAGGTACAAATCAATAGTTTTTTTTCCTTTTCAGCTGTAGTTATAAAGGACTTGGCGTCTCATGTTAATTTCAACAATGTTGTCAAAAACAGCATACACTATCATGTTCACGGTGGTTGGTAATGGCTGGGCAAAACGAATTTCTGCTCTCAGGTTCCCTGTTTTTATGAGTGTATGGTGCCCGGTGCACTCTTGATCCGGGCTCAGGTTGAACGCAAACAGTGTGTAACCTCTGGCAAACTCCTTACTCCACTACCAGAGGCTTGTCTTTGAGGCGCTTTCCGGCTGTTTCCACCAGGTTAAAGTACTCCCGGACACAGTTATCATTTGCGAAATCCGGTTGTAGTGGTTTAGTAGGGATCTGTTCGCCATCCGCATACAGGGCCAGGAAATTTATATCACAATGTTTAAAGTTGAAGGGGTTGTGTGTAACGTCACCACTGAATGCGGCGTTATCCACAAAACCAATTACTATTATTTTAGGCAATTGGCCCAGAAACAAATTTTCCTGGTTGCAGACCCGACTTCCTCTGGCCAGACTGAACACTTTCATCTGAACCCGATCTACAGGGTATTTTGCATTAGCCACCTGCAGCGCATCGGCGTGGCCCAGCCTGACAACGGGGGCCACTTGGACCCTCTTCACAAACAGAGCTGCTGAGAGAACCGACAGCTTGAAATCCTCAGCGTTGCTCATGAGACAGAACGCTTCTCTGTTTCGGGTGAGTTTAATTTTTATATCAACGCCGTTCAGCATTAATTTGTCTTGAAAAAACATGTCTGCATGAATACAACCCAACAATTCTAGTTTTCGGCTTCCTGCTGTATAGGCAGCTCTAGTTTTGAACCCCAGGTTTGCCCCGTTCAGCGCGGTTACTTCATGCTGGCCGGCTGTGTCCTTGACAAAAAGGCCTGCAGAGTACTGTGTGTTCAAAGTGCTTTCACTGTAGTTGAGAATGGATTCAATAATAGCTCTGTACGGATAACAGTTGTTGCTCTGGCTAATAAGTCGGTTCTCGATCGTGATGTCGACCTGGCTGAAAAGGGAGGCCATGGGGTAATTGACCAGGCCCACCCGATCATCCAGGGCCAGATCGGTGCCATCTTGCCTAGTTATCTTACAAGTCAGGTAGATGACGGTATTATTCAGGTCTAAATAATCTTCCCCGTTTCCAGTGATGTAGAATTCCAGGGGGGCATTGTCAGAGAGTGCTGTGAGGGGGGGGCACCTCCACATAGAAGCTCTTCTCGATGCTGGTCTGTGTGGGCGCCAGCTGAACTGCAGTGAACGAAAGTCATGTTTAAAATATATCCCCGCGATGTTGTCGCCTGGAGCTCTTCTTCTTACTGACATAGTGGGGCTTATCATATAACAGCGTAACAAACTTGCTTTCTTCCCCTTTTTTAGGTACACAGCGCAGAAGTGGGGCATAAGTGTCACCCACTAATTGGTGTTCAATTATATCGGTATAAACATACATGTGGTTAAAACCCGCAGTAATATCAGCAGGATGGGGCGATTTTTTACCTCCCTTCTCGGGAATGAACCCCAAGACGTGTGCTAGCTGGCTCCTGGTAAAAAACAATATAGTCGAATCCCCGAAAATGCACACACTTCTACTAATATAGTTGTATTGAAAGTATACCTTGGGCGATGTGGGGACAGCCTTGACAGCATTTTTCATGGCTGTTAACAGCACATCAATGTTTTTATAGTAGCCTTGTGATATTTCATAATACCAGTTTGTGTCAGTTGTTTCAGAATGCAATTCGAAGCTCTGTTTCCTGTCAAACGTATTGACAGTCATGGGGTAGTGCATCTCCACCATCCCTACCTCCCATTTACCTGCTAGATCGATGGATTTGTCTAGATGATCAGTAAAGTTGGAGCTCTTTTTATTAGGAAATAGATCCTGTGAGGCATTGCTGGTTAAAGTTAGGTAAAATCCGTTTTCACTCATTTTCTGACCCTCTCACAACCCCGGGGCTATGTCTTTCACCTCTGAAGCTTTGATCCAACTATCCAACTCCCCACCCCAACCATTTGACTAAAACTTGTTTATTTCTACCACGACCTCACGAGTCTAAAATGTTTTGTATACGATATACTCGGTCAACATTCAGGTTTATCTTTTGTAACTCTTCTGTGTAAAACTGGCCTTTTATCAAATCACCCGCATAATCTTTTAGTTTGTAAATGGGTCTTAATCCCGGGATACATTCTTTGACTATGAAAATCTCATCTGTGAATGTCTGCTCATACCCCTTTTCAAATCACCCTTTTACCCTTGATACTCTCACATGATCACCTTGTTTAAACTTTAATATTGAAGGTTTGCTTTTCAAAAATGATCCATACACTGTCCTCCATACCCTCAGGGCATTGTCAGGGGTGACATCTACTGGACGCTCCTTGACAGTTCTATGGAATGTGTGATTGTAACTGCGCACCAGGTCTGGTAAGACATCCACATATCTAAAAGTGTTCACGGCTGTAAAGTACTTCCACATTTTGCGATTTTATAGTCCTATTGAACCTCTCTACCATGCTGGCTTTCACTTTACTGTTTGTCACAAAATGTACAATTTGGTGTTGCTTGAGAAGACTTTGAAAACCATGGTTGAGGAATTATTTCCCCTGATCTGTCTGCAGTTTCTTTGGAACGCGTCCTTGGGTGAATATTCTTTTAAAGGCTGTGCACACTTGCTGACCCGTTTTGTTTTTTAACGGTACTACCCAGACATATTTGGACAACACGTCAATGCAGGTTAGAATGTATTTCATACCGTTATTGAACTTTGAGAACTGCCCCATTTCCACCAGGTCTGCCTGCCATTGCCAGTCAATGTCTTGTACCAGTGTCAAGTTCCTCTTAAACCTAACCCGCGCTGGTTTGTGCACTGAAGATGTGTATTGATCCGATAACCATTGTGAAACATGTTCTCTTTTTACATGGACACCCTTTGCTCTGGCACTTCTCAGTAGTGTATCGAGTCCTCCAAAACTTCCTGCTTCACCGGGTGTATAATATATCTCTTTTAATCTCTTTTCATAACTCATCCTCTAATGATTAAAAAATCTACACTGTGCTAGACAAAATAGCAATGATCTGCTCTTGCCAGTAAACAGGTAGAGGGTGTTGCTAGTGCAGTGCAGTTCAGCTGTTTCTTCCTGGCGGCTGTAGGAGTTGGGCATGGGAGATCACTGGTCACACGTGTCAGTATCTAAGCTCACTGTTTACTTCTGACCTGATACTATGTTGTCATGTTTAGATTGGTCACAATAAAAAGACTGTCATTGACACATATTTTACTGAGTCTTGTTTTTTTATTTACTAAAACGTCATAAAACAATATAACCTAAAATAATATATGTGTGTATTTAAAACATTTTGTATTCTTTTAATTTACTAAAACAGTATCATAAAACAATATAATGAAATATATATATAAAACTTATTTTTTAATTTACTAAAACAGTATCATAAAACAATATAACATTAAAAATGTATGTGTTTAAAACATTTTGTATTCTCTTTTTATTTACTTAAACAGTATCATAAAACAATATAACCTTAAAAATGTATATATATAAAACTTATTTTGTAATTTACTAAAACAGTATCATAAAACAATATAACTTTAAAAATGTATATATGTTTAAAACTTGTATTTTTTAATTTACTAAAACTGTATCATAAAACAATATAACCTTAAAAACACTGGTACCCTCGGACCCTCACCACGATGGATGTCACCCTAGCAAGATGGCTGCCATCTTACCAGATGACCTATGACCTTACAAGATGGCCACCATCCAAGATGGCTGCTGCCATCCAAGATGACCTATGACCTTACAAGATGGCCGCAGTTCAAGATGGCCGCCATCCAAGATGACCTATGACCTTACAAATGGCTGCCATCCAAGATGGCTGACAGGGAGGGTCAAAGGGTAACTCAGAGGGTGCTGGGAAGGAGAGAGAAGTTCCGGTTCAAAGGTGGGGGTAACCGGAAGGTGAGGTGGGCCTTCCGGTCTATGGTACGTAGGGAGGGCGGGACTTCCGGCTGTCAAAAAAGTTACATGAGCTGCCATTTAGACTACTGTGCTAGACAAAAGAACTTTTCGACTGTCTCCATACAGTGGCTAGAATACCTGAGTGTCAAGGATAACATCTTCCTCAGACATGCTTTAAATCAAGGGGAAGTCAAAATGGGGCCTTACTACTTAGACAGTTTTAGCGACTTTTCCGGGGTGCGTACTGCTTATGAGTTTGCTGGCTGTATTTACCATGGCTGTCCGCAGTGCTTCGACCCAAACACCTTTAACCCAGTAACACAAAAACTCTGCAGTGATACGTACTATGATTTCCAGGAACGAATTGAAACTTTAAAAAACACCTATGTTTTGAACATAGTGATTTGGGAACACGAGTGAACAGCCCTGAAGCAGCAGGATGCGGGGGTACAACGGTTTATGGAAACCTTGGACTTTCCTGTACGTCTAAAGCCCCGGGATGCATTATTTGGGGGTCGTACCAACACCATCTGTTTACATTATGAGGTAAAGGAGGGTGGGGGAGTAAATGACTATGATTTCACCAGTCTGTACCCTTTTGTCAAAAAGACCAAAATTTACCAAGTGGGTCATCCAACCATCATTTATCGTGACTTTCTCAAACTGGTTTGATCAAGGTCACCATGTACCCTCCTCGCGAGCCTTTCTTATCCGTGTTGTCTTACAGGTGTTCAGGAAAATTGATGTTCCCTCTGTGTAGAACGTGTGTGGAAACTGAAAATCAGACTACCTCTTGTCTGCACAGTGATGAAGAGAGAGCGCTGACAGGTGTCTGGTGTAGCATTGAGCTTGACAAGGCGGTGGAGAAAGGGTACAGTGTCGGTAAGGTGTATGAGGTTTGGCATTTTTCTGAAAAATCTGATACTCTTTTTGCTGATTACATTATGACCCATCTGAAAGGGAAACAGGAGGCATCGGGCTATCCCTCTTGGTGTGTTTACACCATGGACAAAGAGCGTTACGTTCAGCAATATTTTGAAAAGAAAGGGATCCGTCTAGAACCGGGGAACATAACTGTAAACCCCGCCAAGAGACAAATGTCCAAACTGATTTTAAACAGTCTGTGGGGTAAGTTTGGGGAAAGAAATAACCGTCTAAACACAACCTTGATTAAAACCCCTGAATAGTTTATAGAATTTATGTTTTCCAAACAACATGATGTATCACACTTTCAATTCTTAAATGACCGTGTGGCACAGGTCCAGTGGAGGGCCCTGAAGACTCTGTATAGGAAGTTGAAGAAAGTGTTTTGTGATAATTATTTAATGTTTTGTATTGGTACTAGCATTGGTACCAGATTAGATTTAGCAGGACAAGTGAAGGGTCAACAAGGTCGATTTGTTAGAAACTCCTGTTGGTAATGAAAGATTACACAGCACCGAAATAGCCTACAGATGTCTGCTGTGAATTTGTTTATGGCTTAATCGTTTCTCCAGATAAGGCAGGAATGTTTCTGTTACTGAGCGATTGACACTAGGTAAATGACATGTGGGATCGCATCTTCCTAGTGCACATCATAGACGGACATCTGCTTGTTGTATCCATCACCTCTTCACGGGAGGACAGATCGTAAACGGACCCGGACCTGTATCTTCTGATTGGATGAACGGCCATAAGATGTTACGTCATTTCCCTATAAAAGTTGTACTCATGTCTGTAAATATTAAGCCTCACTGAAGGAATTATTTCTGACAGTGGAGCTTCCGAGCCAGCCCGATTAAAGTTCTGTTCGCTTTATCTCCGCGAGTCTCCACTTATTTCCGAGATGGTTCTACAGCCCCTAAAGATTTCCCCACCAAACAGGGTAACGTTAATGTTTTCATCTTTGTCACCAGACCAGGGGATTGGGTCCCTCCCCTCGGGGACTACCTTGGGGAGTTAACGAATGAACTAGATCCTCAGGACCACATAGTGGAGTTTGTTTCAGGGGGTCCTAAGACTTACGCATACAGAACAGAGGCAGGTAAGACATGTATGAAAGTTAAGGGTTTCACTCTGAACCATTATAACAACAAGCTCATTAACATCAAGTCTCTGACGACACTGTTACAAAGTTTTGTAACCGAGAAAGACGCGCCTCCTCGTGAGATTATTACTGCCGGAAATCAGATCTGTCGCAATAAAAAGGGGTACACTTTGGAAAATAGATCACTAAACAAACGGTTCAGGGTGGTGTACAATAAAAGAGTGTTGAAGACTGATTATAACACTCTGCCTTATGGATATTAGTGGCGGTTTTGATAACAGACTTCAACACCCTTTCTCCTGTATTATAGCCGGTCCCTCCAATTCGGGTAAGAGCTATCTTATAAAGAACATCATAGAAGATGTGGAAGCAACCATGTCCCAAGCTCTCGACAACATATTGTGGTGTTACTCTTGCTGGCAACCACTCTACGATGATTTGGCTTCGAAAAAAAATAATCTGAAATTTGTGCAAGGATTCCCCGCCTCATTGTGTGACGATGACTTGTTCCCTCCCGGTCAAACTAATCTAGTGTTCCTTCATGACCTGATGGAGCAGGCTGGTGACAACAGTGAAGTGGAAAAAGCCTTCACAAAGTACACTCATCATAGGAATTTAAGTATTATTTATTTAGTTCAAAATTTATTTTTTCAAGGTAAAAAAAGCTGCACTATTCATTTAAACACCAATTATATAATTATTTTTAAAAACCCCAGAGATAAACTACAGGTCGCCGTCTTGGCTCGTCAAATGTACCCTAACCAGACCAAGTTCTTTTTGGAGGCATTTGAGGATGCCACCAAAAAACCCTACGGGTACTTGATTGCGAACTTAAAAGCACAAACCCCAGAAGACTTTCGCCTCAGAACAGGTTTGTGTCCGCCCGATTGGCCGGCAGTGTATGTGCTAAAGAGAAGGAAATAAATATGAATGTCTGTTCGGATTAAAAGAAATCTGCCACTTTTGCAAATGTTAGTTGGGAGGAGCACGTGCCATAGGAAAGCTGTGCTGGCCGCGGCCCCCTCGGATTTGATCGAGACCCTGTGTGAAATACCTTTAAACATCTTACGCGGTAATATACCCCTAACCCCTTCTCAACATTCTAAACTCCAAAAACAAAAAGCTGTTATCAAGATCATCGCTAATAAAAGTATTCTATTAAAAGAAAAAGAAAGAAGATTAATCAAACCGGGGGGTTTATTGGCACACTCTTGAGCATAGCCGTGCCTTTCCTAACCAGTCTTCAAGCTTCCAGAGTGGGTTAATAATGGAATATGCTCAGAAAATGTTTTTGATCCCTCAGGAGCAGCTTGAGAAACTGAGAAAAAATGTTGTCGGGCCAAAGCCCATTAGACAAACAGCCGAAAACAACCTGGACTCTGAAATGAAAGCTATATTGGCCAGGGCCGATTTAAATCAGTATTCCAAAGCCCAGTTGTATAGCAACACGTTACAGCGCTACCTCCGTCTGGTTAGACAGGGTGAAAAAGATCAAAACACTTTAACTTTAACCATGGCCTCTCAAGAAAATGGTTCTGGGACTGATGTGGGGGCTACGGTTGATAAAGATGTTGCGGTGACCGAGCCTGTTGAGAGTTCAGAGGGAGATGTTGTAACTGATGTTTTGAGAAACATGCCGGCCAGAAGCAAAAGACATGCGGAATATATCCTGCACAAAATGGTTCAGAAACCACGGGTAATGGCTTGGAATGAACAGAGTGAATTTGTTTTTAAAGGACAACTGATCAAAGGTTCACACATGTTTGATTTGTTGAAGAGCGTCACTAGCACTAATAAGCACTAATAATAATAATTATTAATCTCATGTTTTTATTTGTCCCCCCTGTAAATAATGACCCGACAAACTAATGTTTTTTTTTTATTTTATTTATTATTATTTTTATTTTTTCAAATGTTGTACATTTATTGATAACATAACCCATGCTTTTTCACAAACAGCGAGGCCAATAATATGGTCAGTTTATATTTTTCAGTATCAGGGGTCATCAGACAAAAAGCATTTTTACTACGGATCATTTTAATTTTAATGTCTACCCCGTTGAGCATGAGTTTTTCTTGGAAAAATATGTCTGCATGAATATGCCCCATTAGCTCAAAGGTCTGCCCTTCTGTTGAAAAGGCTGTTCTTTTTTGCAAACCCTTATTGAGTCCCTCTGGATCCTTGTCGTCCATAGCTCCCGGGGTGTCTTTGAAGAAAAGGCCGGGGCTGAACTGTTTGCTTAGGGTCTCCTCACTATAATTAAGGATACACTCCATCATGGCTCTATAGGGGTAAGTATTGCTGCTTTGACTAATGAGCCGATCTCCCAGGGTCACATCCACCTGTGAAAACATGGTGGCCATCTTCTCGATTGCATCGCCATCCTCATCAGCCACTTTACAGTTCATTAAAATAAATGTGTTATTCAAATCAATATAATCCTCGCCATTGCCTGCTATGAAAAACTCCAGAGGGGCCGTGTCTGAAATTGCTGAAAGAGGTGGAATCTCTACATATATGCTCTTATCTATACTCGTTTGAATGTATGGAACTGTAAACAGATCCAGTTCTGATTTGACACATTCTTCCGATAGAACCATGGTTCTTCGTCACCCTGGTGGACACGTGCTGTTTCTTCTTTTACCCCCACTCCTCGCCATTACCATGAGACCCGAACCCTCCTGATGCTCATGGCTAGCTGCCCGGTTCATAACATTGGTGATCACGTCACTAACAATGTTTTTAGCCGCAGATTTCAAGTGGGGTCTGGCTATAGCAAAGCCTCTCTTAAGCAGGGGTACGGCCATTCTAAAGAGACCACGAAAGAGCCCTCCTAGACCATGTAAGATATTATTTGTTAGAATGTATTTTTCTATGGGAAATTCTATACCATCTGGTTTGGTAGAGGAAACAGATCTCCTCCTTGTAGCCCCTGGTAGCCCCTGGTAGCCCCTGGTACCCCTGGTAACCCTATCTTTATGACCAGAGACCAAAAGGTACCTGTCCTCTGATTGGCTCTTAGCCAAATTCAAAATGACCCCCCACTTCTAGATTACTTTAGCATAAGACACCCAAGTCATGGTGGTGGCAAAATGCTATTGGTTGGAAGAAAACCTTATAAAAGGGAAAACAAAGAGAATTTGAGTTCTCTTAACTTCTTCATCCTGCAACGAGACACAAGACAGAGCTGGAGAGGAGAGACAGAGAGAGACACACCGCTTCCTGCCTGACCAGACTGGCCTATAAGCTGTACTGTGAGGAGAAAGAAGAAAATGGGTATTATCTGTTTCTTACTGTAATCCAGCAGAAGCTTAATATTACTTATTTTCAGTAATATAATTGAATGATATTAGTTTCCTATTTTTGTCACAATTGCACATCTCTGACTTGACCGCATCTTCCCTCTAAAAATAATCTTAAAAGAGAAACCAATTGACTATGAGTTTTCAGTTCAGCTATTTATTTAGATTGACTGAAAAACCAAGCATTCAAATTCTCTTACATAGTGGTGGCCAGTACGGGGGGATGACGGATATTTGCTACAAGTCACAGATTGCTCTGCAGTATTAATGTGCATCATTGACAGAATAGCCTGTATATCCGACTTTGCCTGAAAGATGAACCTCGCGTAACGGTGTCGTCAGCAAAGCCAGGATTGTACAAACTGATCATTGACCTTAGGAGTGTGTAGTGATTTCAACTCCAAGGAGGAAAAACACATAAAGTGTGGGCGAGTGATTGAAAAGTTACCTTCTGTGAACAGAGGCAAACATGGATCATCTGTGTCAGAAGGCAAGCCGGTGTGTCCATAAGGACCGAATTAAAAACGCGATAAAGAAGAGTCCGAGCACTTCATTACAGAACAGAGTCCTGTTTAGCGGAGTTAACACACGAAAAAGTGAAGAAGTCACAGCTGAAATTAGCTGCTCTGTATGGGTTAGCTCAGTGTGTTAATA
Source organism: Amia ocellicauda (assembly GCF_036373705.1). Taxonomy (NCBI): domain Eukaryota; kingdom Metazoa; phylum Chordata; class Actinopteri; order Amiiformes; family Amiidae; genus Amia; species Amia ocellicauda. The sequence goes on along the minus strand of NC_089864.1, from coordinate 4,509,709 downwards.
TCTTATCTGATCATTCTGCAGAGGTAGAAACTAAATTGAAACGTATTAGCGATGAGAAATCTGCTCTGCTTTTACAAAATGCAGAGTTGAAACTTCAGATGCAGACAGTGAGCAGTGATGCTGTGATTGCAGCTGCTGCGTGTTTCGATGAAGAGCTGCGCAGATCTGAGAATGAGAGTCTGAGACAAGAGAACCGCACTTTACAGCAACAGTTTAATGATTGCCAGGCAGCTCTCAGACACACTGCGTGCAAAGTAATCACACCGCGTGTAAACAGCTAGTAATGCACTTAAAAACCAAACTAGGCATGAAAACTGCTATCATTGCAGCTGTCGGAGCTCCGTGTCCTGAACTGAGTTTTCAGTTCAGCTATTTATTTAGATTGTCTGAAAAACCAAGCATCCCAAATTCTCTTACAACCGGCTACATACATTGTGGGGGCTCCTACAAAACCAGACAAGCCGTTCCCTGCTTGCATCTTGTAATAATCCACATAGGTGCTAGGATCGACATAACCCCTCGAGGTATCCATTTTAATAATGTACGCACTGTTTCAGGGGTCGCAAATGTAGTTTGACAATAACTTTACCAAAGCGGAAGGGAACGTTGATATTCTGATCCGATTTTACTTTGATTGTGATGTTGTCAAAGTGGGTCTTTGAGACTGGTACGTAGTGCGGCTTGTCATAAGTAATTGTGACCATGTCATTGCTTTTAACTTAAATAAGTACGTTTCTCAAAATAGGGACATAACTATCCTGACCCTCTGGTGGGTTATGATATCCGTATACACATAAAGAGTGTAAAAGCTGCCCCTGATGTCAGCCGGGAAGGGGGCCACCACTTCTGAGAACCTGCTCTCTGTGTCAGAATAGAACCGTAATATACGGCCCAGGTGGCCGCTGGTTTGAATGCTAACCCGGTTTTGACACCTTGTACTATCTGTTTTTAATAGGGTTGTAATATAGCTTGAGGTTGGGGGTGCCTTCTGAGAACTTTTTATTAATCTCATCTAATATTTTATCCACGTTGTCATAATAACCTCCTTGTATCGTGAATGTCCATTGACTCTTTTAAACATCATCAAAAATGGCGAAGGTGGTATCCTTATCTTGTAAAACAGACCAAGTGTGAGGATACTGTATTTCCGCCAACCCCACTTCCCACGACCCCCTTAGATCTATAGATTTTCCAAATTGTACAGTGTAACTGGATATTTCATTTGTAGGATATATATCGAAGAGAGGCGTTACTGGGTAGAGTCACGTAGAAGCCTCCTGATTCCATCTTGAGTATCTAAAGTAATGCCCCCAACACATCCGCGGTCAGGTTGTTATAAGGATTGAATATCGCAAACCTGTTGTTCCGGGACCCAACTATTGAACTTTTCAGGCCATCCTCGCCATTTCACTAACACATATTTTTTCCAGTTCTGGGTTTTTTCAGCTAATATCTTTTCAACTCGGTACACACTGTCTTTACCCACAATCATTTTTTGTAACTCGGCTTCATAAAATGTTCCTTCTATATCCTCCCCATCATAGTCTTTTAACCGGTACACAGGGGGGTCTCTAGCCAACTGTTCGGTAACGGTAAAATATTCATCAGAAAATGTTTGTTCATAACCTTTGGCAAAAGTACTCCGTAGCTTTGAAACGCAAACCACATCACCGATGTAGAACTTATAAGTAGTTTTTCCCTTCTTAATAAATGGTCCGTATACATTTTTATAGACCTTAAAAGAATTACTTTGATCAGCATCTATAGGCTTCTTTTTAATACTGGTGTGATACCCATGGTTGTAAGCCTCGATAAAATCCTGAACTTTATCAAAATACTTGAACGTGTTGACTGCTGTAAAATATCTCCATATTTTGGTCTTTATGGTGCGGTTAAACCTCTCCACCACCGATGCTTTAAGCTCATTACCGGTGGTGAAATGATGTATTTTGTGTCTCTTCAGTAGATTCTGAAATTCTCTGTTGAGAAACTCTTTTCCTTTATCAGTCTGCAGATTTTTAGGACACCGACCCTGACCCAATATATCCTCAAAGGCCCTTGTCACCGCCCTACCTGTTTTATTATGTAGGATGCGAGCCCAGGCATATTTCGATAACACGTCGATACACATCAACATCAATTTGTGACCATTGTTATATTTTGATAAATTTGACATATCGACTAGATCCATTTGCCATTGTGATTCTATGTCAGTTGCATATACGCGGTTTCTTTTAAAGTTAATCCTGAGAGGTTTATGTAAGGTATAGGCATCTTGTTGCCGTAACCATTCTGAAACAACCACATCATTAGCCTTCACACCTGCCTCCACGAGTCCCCTTTGAAAACCCTTCTTACCCGCCAAACCCCCAATCTTGGCTGGGTTGTAGTATAGTTCCTGCATTTGGGGAGCTTTCCGAGTCATTCTGTCAAATAACAACACAGACCAACACTATGCGCAAGGTTTTTATACAAGGTTTTTTATTCAACGTCAGGAGAGCAGATACCCCTTTGTAGACATTTGAGAAAAGTATAACATACACAAAATAAATTTCTACGGTCCAGACAAAAAGAAATCAGATGATTGGTTACTTGATCTATATCAACAAATACCTGCTTCTTTATCTTGTAGGCACACACCTCAGTTACATAAGTAAATAAAACAACAATATGGGCTATTTTTAAAGTAAACAGAGGTGTATTAAACATGCTCAGTAAAAGGTCATCCAGATGTTGATGAAATGGCCTAATATCATTCTTGGCCCCCTTGAGTGCTTCATCCCAGTGTTCATACCCCCCAGTCTTTGTTACAGCAGCCATTAACTTTTCCAGGTTTGAAAGTTGGTCCTCATCGATGGTTAAATCTGTAGAGAAAAGGCTCGCGTTGGCTATTTTTCTGTCAAGCACATGGTGTAATAGCGCTCTCAGGTTAGCTGCAGAGTGTTGATGACAGAACCAGTTGCAGAAGCAGTCCAGAACATTCCCCATATTCAAAGTCCCTTAGTTCAGGTCAGAGTCTGAATCATTGGGGTAGATGTCGAATTCTTCGTCGTCGTTCCCAGCTTTAACTTCTTTACGGAAGAAATAAGTTTTTAGCTTGCCAGCGGGTTTTTCTACTCGGCTCATCCAGGTCGTTGAGCAGCTGACCAAGTTTCTCTATTATAAACGGCTCCTTTTTCAGCTCCAGCAAAATCTCATCTATGATTTTCTGGACTTGAACCGGGGTGACATGTAAGTGGGAGTAAGACAGCGCCTTGATTAGCGCAGGTTTCAGCCACGGTTTGTTCAGTCTTCTGTAAAACACGTCGAAATAGAACTGGAAATAGTAGCGGTCGATGAGAACACTCAGAATATACACCAGGGTGCTTTTAACCACTCTGCTTACTTGGGCACGTACCCCGGGCATAAATCCAGCGTCTTCATCACGCCCCCGGGACAGTTCGATGTTCATTGGGTCACCTGGTGGTTTGTGGGGTGTTTCTACATCCATTGGAACGGCCCCCTCCTCAGACACATAGACGGTAGACAGTTAAGCAAAATTGAGGCCCTCCAGGAGCTCTAGAGGCTGGGGCTCACCGAGACTCAATTGGACATCCATCGCACAGCAGGCTGTTTCGTCCTCAGGGACCGAGTGTTGAGGTCTTGGAGGGTAGCCACAGTCAGAGGGTTCCGGAGTGTATACAAAATCTGGGGAATAGAACCAGGGGAGATCCCGGGATTGAAGAGGTCTGTAGAGCCTGTCGATGTCCACAGCTTTCGGGTAAGACATTCTCTTTAATTTTAAACCATGAATGAAGTGTTGCGCCTTTTATCCTATCTCTTCACTACGTCACGACAGACCGCCCTCTTAGAAGAGAGTAGCCCCTGAGCCGCCAGACCCCCCTCCAAACCCCCACAGGTTGTCTGTTTTATCATCGTCGTCGTCCTTCAAGGGGGATATATAATCCATAATCCAGCATATTCTCCTTCTAACAAAATCCAGTTGCGAACATTTGATCAAGATGTCAAAACCGTCATTTATACAGGTTATGACCTCTTTCAAGAACAGCCAGTCCAAGTCGTCAAACATGATTTTGGTAACCTGTTTTTCTGGCTCCTCCACAGCCCCTTCAATAGGGTTTGTAATCAGGGTGCTGCTAAACAAAACCTTGCGATCGGTAGTTATCGATAGACTCTTCACCACTCTACCGTAAATCTGCAAGCTTTCCCATTCACACCTTTCAAAACCCTGAGTCAGAGACCCTGTTCTCTTGGAACCTCTTGCAGGTCTTCTAAAGTCTTATCCACAAGACCCAGATCTCTCCAGGCCATCACCTTCAACCAGTCCTCATAAGAGTATTCAATTACCGTCTCAAAAGGTTCCAACATAACCTCCTTTTCTCCCAAAGCAAAAAGCTCCACTCCAACATAGCTGGGGTCCCTTTTAAAGCAGTAACCCCATTGAGCCCCCCAGAACAGCCTCCAGGTGTGCTCAATCTTCAAATCGGTGAGTAGAGGAACCCTTGACGGGCCCTCTTCTTGCGGGGTTTCACGTTGATGTCGCTGGACATGTTGAAGAAGCTGGATGTTTCAGATGCTGAGAATTAAAGAGGTATTGCCTAAAAGCAGTGCGGGTTCTTACATAGAGAGGAGAGTTTGGGGGGTGGTGCCTTCAGAGGGGGTGTGGGGTATTTAGGGGTGGCCTTGTTGTTCAGGGTTTTATGGGTGTACACTTTTTGATGGATATGACATAGGAATAATTAAGGAAATAACTCCACCTAAAATCACGCCCCCTAATTATGACGTAGGAATATGAATAAGGTTAGGTCATACGTCATAAAAATAGGCCGCGCCCATAGGACCCTACTATCTACTTAAATGAAACAAGAAACACTTTTTAGACATTTATAATGCATGTATTAATGATTAAAGATCAATTACATTCTTTCTGTAAGTTTTAATCTGTGTTAATGTATGGCCATAGTCATATTTCTATAGTTTATATTGTACATTATGGCACAAAATGTAATATTGGTGCTGAAGGTAAAAGTATTCATACAGTTTAGCATTCAAAACAACATACCATTGGAAACAATCAGCTATATTGCAACATCCATAGATAATGTTTGGAAAGTAAGATATATTTTAAATATACTGTGTATGCAGTGGCTGTTTTCATTCTATTTTGCTGCATTTTCCAAAAATAATTTCTGTATTGAGTTCATTTTAGCTATGAATGCTAAAATGAATGCATCTGTTCACTCTGCTGTAATGAATGTGAATACATTGCATACATAACTGAATTTAGGAGAGAATCGCACAGCAGTGTGGAATAGTGTTTAAGGCTCTGGAATCCTTACTGTAAGGTTTTGGGTTCAGTCCCAGGTGGGGAACACTGCTGTTGTACCTTGAGCAAGGTACTGTACCTAGATAGCTCCATTAAAAATCCAGCTCTAAATATAGGTAATTTTATGTAAAAAATAACATAATTGTAAGTTGCCATGGATAAGGGCATCTGCTAAGAAATATATTAATGTTTTTAAAGGTCCAGTATAATCAAAGTAATCTGACAAATAAAAAAAGATATTAAATACAATAAATACAATGTTTTGCTAAAGATGAAGCCAATACAGAACATGTCACCAAAAGAACATCAATAACATTTTAGAAGTTAATGTTAATATGATTACATAACAAAATGGTGGACACATGCTTGATAATTTTCAGACACTAATCATATGGCATGATTTGACATTAATTATGGAAAATATAGAAATCACTTGCTTTGAGATTACAAGATAAGTGTGTGTGATTACAAGATAAGTCTAAGAATATGTTCCTATGAAAGCAATATATTGATCCAAAGGAATATATTAACAGCACTAGTCCATAGTCTATTAATAACATAGGCAGTTTGACCACAACTGAAAGTTTTGTATTTAGCCTGCCAATTTATAATACAGGTAATCAATCATGAATTTCAGTGTAAATGCATCACAGTGGCCTATGCTTCTGTTTTGGTATATTTTATGTGATCAGAAGAATATATTCAATTGATATATAGTTGTAAAGTGTAATTTGTTTTCACAAAGTATGGCCAGTATGGCCTCATATTTTGTTTTATAATTATTCTCCAGCTGTGTCTTGAAAGTGCAGATGAACCATTTCCAATACAATTGTTCGTGACCATCTGCAGTGATACTCCACTTTACACTCAAGCTTCCTTAGATTTTTCTTACTAATTAAAGCTGCACTGGCATTTCCTTTCTTTAAAACTTGACAAATGTCTCCCAGTGAGTTGTTCAATGTTCAATTTTTGAGAAACTCCAGATCTCCTAAATCTTCATTTTCAATTATTCCCAGGCTTCTTCTTGGGATTTCCATTACTTCTCCCAGGCATTTACAGAATTCATCCAGCCACATGGAGGCATTGCTATTCATCTTTTTCACAGCTGTATTAACTGTGTTGGTGATTTGAAAATAGTCCTTTATTAAACCATCAAGTTTTTCATAAAGGGTGTTCTCTAATTTTCCACTGGCTCTGCAGTATTCCTCAAGCCTTTCTTTACTGTAAATTGGAAGGTATTCCTCTATTCTGCCAATATATTTCTCACAGTTCGTAATGTTGTCCTCTCTTTCCAGATGTGTAAGTATTAGTTTTTTCAATGTGGATCTGTTGCTACAGAAAGCTCGGTATTGTGACCTAATCTCCTCTGCGATGCTGATGTTGGCTTTGTCATACATTGCCTGCTGGATCACTGTTAGTTTGTAACACAGAAACACAGTAAAGAATGTGACAGGTGCCCCTCCCTCACAAAACTTCTCAAAACCCCAAAATAATTCTGTTTTCCTGCTTTAAAAGTGTGCCACCAGACCATTTTGTTTTTTGAAAGAGCAGCTAATTTACAGAGGCAGACTGATACATCAGTTGTCAGTTAATCTGTGAATGACAATTCTGTTGCATGTTTTTCAGGTTTACTTGTCATTGTTTTCATTATCTTTAAAATGTCAATGATGATCTCATCATTGAAGTCCCATTGATTCTCCTCTATCTTGTCAATGTATTGCATGACAGCAGTCTTCACAAAAACATTATTAGAGAAAAAGTTAACATCATAATGCTTACGGGTTTCGACTTATCTTCCTCAGAGCACATACATATACACATGATTTACTGTCACATAACAACAATAACACAAGTAATAGTAATCATGCAACACGTGCGCTGTACAATGGTACAGATTCAGGAAGATTTAACACAGCCGGGTTTATAGTGGCGCATTTAACATACGATACGCTGGACAGGGACATTTCTTTTCTGACTGTCGCGTTTTGATTCTACTTACAAGTACAGCACGTTGTTAATACAAAATAATTATAATAATAATACAACTGTTGAACCACGTCACCATCTTAATAAAACGAAAATGATACTTTCTGCATCTGTTTGCACTGCTTTCCAATTTATTAAAATGCAAACAAACGTTATTATTAATTTTATATATTAAAATATATGGGGGGGTGCTTGCAGATCAAGTTCAGCCCGGCGACGAGAGCGGGGCGCAACGTGTGCGCTTGCTCATTGAAGTATCTCTTGGTTATTGTGGTTATTCTGTGTCAGTTCACTCTCCTCATGTCTGTCTGTGTTTCTGATGCTCATTTCTTGCCGCATCTGACACGTGTGGAAGAACCGGGGAGAACGCAAAGCGTCCTAATGACGAAAAATATTGCCGTAAAGATTGCGATTTTCGACATCACGATATAAACGATATAGCATAATATGAAACGATAGACTTTTTTTCTATCATCATACGATATATATTGTCATATCAAACAGCTGGGCATCAGGCTGAATGTAAATGGAGGGATGCCGATGGTTCATTGTGACATATAGAAATCACACACCTAAGGTCTATAGTTCAGCATTGGAATTGAAAATATGTTTTCAGACCAATATCATTGAAATGGGAAAGGGTAATGCTAGAATTACTTTTAATACTTTTGATACAATCACCTCTCTGATGACTATATATTAATATGGGTCATTGTGAGGAGTTGGCCTTGTATTTCAGTGACAAAATAGACCAGATTAGGGAGTCATCATCCAATTTGCATTCTGAATTGCATGCAGTTCTTGACCCCTCTATCTCTGTCTGTTCATACTGTTCCTGTTTCTCTCTCCCATACATGCAAAATGATTAATAAGGCTAGGAGCTCAACTTGTGCTGTTGATCCATGGCCAACATACAGTATATTTTTAAAACTTGTGATGATACATTCTGTTTCTAGTTCTAATATATTTAACTCATTTTCTGAGGGAGTAGTCACAGCTGCATTGAAGCAAGCAGTTGTTAAGCCAATTAAATAAAGATAACTGTTAAAAGTAATAGTAACCAGTAATTTTTTACCAATATCAAATCTTCAGTTATTGGCTGTTGTTGTAACTCACACATCATATAATAACATAACGGGGGGAAAAACCTAGTCTGTTTTTCACATTTCACAAGTAACGAAACCGCAATGGTCAGGGTAGTAAATGATCTCCTGTTGAATGCCAATGTTGTTGCTCTTTCAGAACTGGTTCTTTTGGATCTTGGTGTTGCTTTTGATACTATTGAACACCACATTTTGCTAAAGTGTCCTGATTGGTTTAGATCTTATTTATCAGTATTTGTCCTGCTGTTTGTAATTCCACTAATTTCCAAGTAGTTCATGGTGTCCCACAGGGTTCTGTTCTTGGACCCCTTCTTTTTAACATCTGTATGCTGCCACTGGGTGATGTAATTCAAAACTATGTTGTTCAGTTTACTCCTATGCAGACAATACTCAGATTTATTAGACAATAAATTCTGACACTGATGCAGTCTTAGGTGCCTGTTTGCAGGATGTAGGTTACAAACTTAGATGTCAAATAACTTTTTAAAACTGAATTACTGGTTATTGGATCCCTTTCCCTGGGTTCTCATGTATACATAACAACAACTGTTCTGATTAGTTATATGACTGAAATATTGGATTTATTCCCAAATACATTAATACATTCAGAAAACAACAATAATAATAATGTTCTATGGCACTACAATATGTTAATGCATTCATGGTTACATGTGCAGGATTTGACACCTTACATCGATAGACTTCTTGACCTGCCCTTCAAGAATGATTGACGCTAGGAAGAAATACAAGGGTGAAAAGATTTTGCCAAAAGTAAAGGACACAAATAAATACCAAAATTAATAAATACAAGAATTAAACGTATTTATATTGATTTCCTTTATTTCTGTATTTCTATATTTATTTAGACAAAGTATAGCAGCTTTCTCTGTGTCTCCTCAGTTAGAGCAGCAACACCACAAACCACTACACGTAAGTGTGATGCATGCTAGTGTAATAAACCACTTGATTCACAAAGCCTCTTGCACTGTTCCTTACAGGCAACACGGACCAGCCCTCACCAGCCGTACGGGACTTCAGTCAGGTAACATTTTAAAATGTCCCTTGCAAGTGCAGATTAAATATATCAGTTTATATTAGGGTACTTTCAATTCCAATGGATTAGATCTTCCTTCTAGAAAAAACAAAATGTGCAAAACATTTTAGACAACATAAAAAGAGATAAAATAGAATTAAAATGTATTCAGAAAAAAAAATAGATATACTTACAATAAAACAACTTGAGTGGACTAGTAAAATAAAAACAATATTGTCTATGAAAGTATGTATTGAGCTGTTTCTTAAAACTATTCTCTAGAGGTTAGAGCTCTAATTTCACCTGGTATTTTGTTCTTCGGTGGATAATAATAAAAGCCTACCTCACCATACTTCCTGTATTTCATTTTTGGAACATTTAGTAAGCCTACACTGGAAGATCTGTGTGTATGATTAGGTACATACAATTACAAATAATTAGAAATATATTAATGTGCCATATCATTATGAGCCTTAAATACCAATAATAACATAAAATCAATCCTAAGAGAAACAGGTAGCCACTGTAAGGATGAGCCCAGTCTGCACAGAGCCACTGGTTTTATTATTTTGATCAAAGTCAGTTTGTATGAATAAACTATGTTGTAATGACAAAGGTTATTTTATTTTATGGTGGTATTAACACACCTCTGTAAATGTTTTTTGGACATTTGAATTTTGTCACTGATTAAATACTGATGACTTTGTCGGTAAAGCAACATTTCCCTGTGCCATCAAGAGGAAATTGTCCTCTTATCTGCTGTGGCTTCTTCAGTGTGTACTGTGAGTCACACTGTCAGACTCCACTGCAACCCTGGATGCAAATACCCAGCTCTCAGCTCTGCCATTGCACAATACAGCAGGCAAGGCAGCTCTAATTAATGATCTTGTATTGAGTTTCTTTCCTCTCGTATAATCTAATTAAACATCTCGGTTCTCTTGATGGAGAAGTACATTTAAGTAAACTATGTGGGGGGATGGAGTTATCCTATATTTACACGTTAGGTGCAGTAAAATATTCCTGTAGTGAAGAAACCAGTGTAATATTTAATATTAAATTATATGATTGGTCTTCACATTGGCATTAAAAATACTGGTCAGCAATGTAGTGGGAAAATATACACTTATTAGTTTATTATTTCTGTATTTGTTTCATGATATAGTATTCATTTTGGTTTTGCCTATGAAGCAATCATTTGTTTGTATGTACCCCTTTTTAGGAACTACTTTAATTTACTTTATATTCTTTATCTTATTGATCATTTGTTTGTATTTACCCCTTCATGGGAACTATTTAATTATTAGTTTACATGCAGTAATGCCATGCAAGTCATGTTACCTTCCCTCCACCTCAAGGTTAATTGTTTCTTGAATTGCATACAGCTATTGTATTGAAGTTACTCTGCCTCTGCCTTAAGGCACACTGTTTCTTTAATGTATAGGCCTACAGCTAATTTCTTTTGAATACCTGATCAACAACTGTATCAGTATGCATGGGGTAAATTGAACTCATACAGCTGGACTGACCTGGATTTCCAGTAACCTATTGTCTATCAAAGATACAAAGGGGATTATTCCAGGTCACATCTCTAGTATTTTTCTTCACTTTATGTGAGAGGAGGGCTCCAGGTTAACCTGTATTTGTTTTCTGTAATAAAATTGTTACTACTTCATTGATGTATCCTGGGATTTACTAAAAATACTAAGAACATAAGAAGGTTTACAAATGAGAGGAGGGCATTCGACCCATTGTGCTTGTTTGGTGTCCGTTAATAACAAAGTGATCTAAGGATCCTATCCAGCCACGGCGCTGTTCCTTAACCACTGCACCAACTGATATACAACATTAACATTAACCCTATTTTAACCTGCAGCTGTCACTGCCAACGGTTGTATAAAATGGTATAAAACCTTTATTATTGGGGTTATAGTCTCAAGTTAATGTATCACTGTATAACATTTAGTATAATAAATAATACAAAATAGTTGTCTGTGTGTATTTATATATATTTACACCAATCAGCCATAACGTTATGACCACTGACAGGTGAAGTGAATAATACTGATCTCATTATCATGGCACCTGTCTGTGGGTGGGATATATTAGGCAGCAAGTGAACATTTTGTCCTCAAAGTTCCCAGTGTTCCCGGTCTACGGTGGTCAGTACCTATCAAAAATGGTCCAAGGAAGGAAAAGGGGTGAATCGGCAACAGGGTCATGGGCAGCCAATGCTCTTTCATGCACGTGGGGAGCGAATGCTGGCCCGTGTGGTCCGATCCAACAGATTGAGACCGCTCCAAGTTCAGAAACGCTCCCTCCAAATCCAGCCAGTGGAGTTCTCGGACACTGAACTGTATGATAGTTTCTTCATGGACACAAATGGCGGAGGAGGACATCACAAGTAAGTGAGACAATTTTACGACAGTTCACACAAGTGCAAATCTGAATAGGACCTGCTCCCTTAAAAGTAACTGGCAGTCCGAGAGGGAGACGATTTATAAGCATAAATAAAGGTTTTACCACACTTCACATGTGAACCAGTCACAAGAAAATACATTCACAGACAGAATGTATTTATTAATATATTTCATTTTCATAATTAATTTGTTAATATTCCAATTCATATTTTTGGTAATGTGGAAGAACAGTCATCTTCAATCAGGTTGGAGGGTTAGTTGCAATGCCTTTAATACACGCAGCGTGGAGAGGAACAGTGAATCAAGATCCCAAAGTCACTCTGCCTTCATTTTAACAGTCAGAGGCTTTTATACACAAAAAACTAAGATCTGGTTACAATCACAAAGTCATTACTATATTATCTTAGAGAGTTAGCTAAGCAGAATATATATCATTATATATATCAACACATGGATTAGGGAGCAGGCACTTCAATCATACTGTTTGACATTGTCTCCAAGATTCTCATAGTAAATAACAAGAAGAAATCAAGCTTCCTTCTGGCCTGTCCTTCTGGCTTGACCTTATCTTTTTTAAGTATACAAGAGAGTAAAACAGGTATGAGAGAGAATTTCTAACTTTCCTTCCACAGAATCATTTAAAACTCTGAAAATGCCACATTGTCATCAGAAGCATTACACTTCCGGAGAGTAGTCAATCAGTCAATCACAAAAGGGGAATTTATTTTTGCACCTGATGAAATCATTCAACCGTTTGTAATGTCAGTTATTTCTCCCTGCCCACCCTGTTCACTGTGTATGATCAAATCTTACATCCCCTTGTAGCTCAGCCAGATAAACAAAACTTGATTATGTTGTGCAAAGAAAGAATGTTATTTATTTATTACATGTATACATACCTCAAATTCAAGAAAACACCTAAAACCAGCTCTTTATAGAGTTATTTACTACAATTTTATTAACTTATTTCCATGTCCTGACATCTGGAAAGATCTGGTAGGTCTCTTTTCATATCCACTTTATCCCTGTTTGTGCTCTTACTTTTTCTCTATATATATCTCTCTCTCTACATAAATATATAATCTACTAGCATCCATTCATATCCATCATTTTTCTCTCTTAATGCCCCCCCCCCCCAACATCCTCTCAGTGCAGTGTTAATGACCCCATGACAATTCGTCCCCGGTGACAATTCATCTCCATGACAATTCATCCCCATCATTATATGTTCTCTGCCATCTGCTCCCAATGTAAAGTGGCAATGGTCTTGAGGATGTCCTCGCCTCTGGATAGTCTCTTCCTCTTCATCTGCTGGCTAGAAAAGGCACTCACTGTGGATTCTGCTGTGGACATACCCTCATCATCACTACATATCCCACGGGGGCCAGAGGAGTAGGACAAGTCAAGTGGCCTAGCACTGGGTGTAGGACGTCTTTGGGCAGGCTGCTGGGAGGTCAGATGTTGGACAGGAGTTGAGGATCTAAACTGGTGTGTAGGGGTGGTGGACCTTATGTCATCCAGCTCCTCGATTTGTAGTGTCCAGAAATTGCCCTTCTTCAGGACTGGGTGTTGGTATACTTTAATCTAACTGGAATTACAATACAAAATAAACCAAATGAAAACCCAACAATAGAAATAGGTTATGTATTTCATATAAAACTAAATCAGTGCCTGTGATTATTAGAGTTCTTACATTGTTTTATTAACCTTGTGTTTCTATTTTTTTCTCCAGACCGTATTTTTATAAAATGTTTAAACGGTTTTACGTTGTAAAACATACCATTTTCTATTATTGTACTCCCCCCGTCTCTCAATTTAATTTCAATTTAAGGACCTTTATTGGCATGACAAACAAATTAATGTTTGCCAAAGCAATTGAACATAGCATATGCGTTCGGGGGGAAAAAAGTCTCCCCATCTGTTCCCTACATGCATCTTTTTATTTTATTTTAAAGGTCACCAGGCAATGCCCAAAGTCTAATTGTGTGATACGTTTACATGCACCATTGAAAGCATGCTTCCATGCTACCTCAAAATCATTTCTGAAGGCGAAACTGGTCTCCATCTCTCGATGCTTTATGAATCCATGGAGCCAAGACAGCATAAAAGAATATGCCGGTACTTTCGGTCCACCAGGCCTAGGGTCTCCACTATTGCACTTCATTTTTTTCTTGAGCCGCACAAACTTATCTCTCATTGCCTTCCATCTTTTTACTCCTGGGTCTTCGCCCACGGTTTTTCCAATTTCCCTCCAAGAAGTCATCACGACCTCAGTGTTTTTATAATTTTTAGAGGATGTGTCGTACAAATGTTTGTACCTGCGAACCTCTTCTGCTAGACGCTCCTCAAACTGCTCCATTTTTGTCCTTTGCGTAATGGAGGTGTGTTTCAGATATAATACCGGATATACTTCCCTGCCCAGCCTATCGGTGCTGGCCCGACACAGAGACGTGCAGACGCGTTGTTGAGATCTCAGAGGAGTGCGCGTCTGCACATCTGCGGGCCTCTGTGGGCTATGCTTACCCACAAACCTCTGCTCTGTGTCGCTACGCAGAGACGCAGACGCGGACCTACGCAGAAGTATAAATCGGCCTTCAGCTGCAGCTCTGGGGCAGGCTGGCCGTCTCTCAGCAGGGTCACCTCCACAGCCCAGGGTTAGAAACTGGTCACATGACAGGTCACCTCTGTCCTCTCAGTCACTAGATATCTTATGGAAAGCCCTCACTCTAGGATGGACTGCTGTGCATTGCAATAAAATAAAAAAACATGGTTCAAAACATGATAAAATCATAAATTAAGTGTACCATAATAAAAACATGGTAAAATACGTGTGTGGTGAAGCATGGTAAAAATATGGTAAAGTATAGTATACACAGAAACACATACACAGACCATATGGGCCAAAGACTGCAGATAGAGACTTCGAAGTCCACCACATGACAACACATAATAAGCAGCTTTAGGAGCATTTATTGTAGTTGTTAATAATATTAACAAGAACAACAATAAACACTACTAAAGTCTCTATTATTATGATATAAATGATAATAATGATAATAAAGTTAAATAACATAAAATATATTTATGCACAGATATCAGCATACTTATAGAGAATTGACAAAGTACTGTATCCCTTAATTTTTACAGTGTTTCATACCGCATAAACTGTCAGAGGAGTGACTCATCATAATCGGTGTACCATAAAATGTGTCTTTCTGAAAAATGTGTCGCTCCAGAACTCACTTAAAGCTAGGGTATGCAATCCTGAGAAGCCTTGTAAGCATAGAGCCCGCCCTCGCTTCAGAGGCGTCTCCAAAGCCACGCCCCCTCTATCACACATGTACGCACACACAGAGCAGAGTCTCAGCGCCAGGAGGGGAGACCGAATGCAATGATTGGCCAATCCTTTTTTAGTCCTGTCCCTTCCACAGAAGGAAGACCATTTAAATTATTGATTGCTATCAGGATGTGAAGAGACTTTCAACCAGTATAACAAAAAATGTTTCTGGAAAAGATTGCATATGCTACCTTTAATTGGTATCATGATGAATCACAGTACAAAACTGGTATGTGTATCACAAGAACTGTAGGAGAACGGAAGAATGATCATAAAGAACATGCAAGAGAACAAGACTTCGTAAGTTCTCACTTGCAGGCTAATAAGTGCAACATACAATAGAATTTGCATATGTCACAACTGATCTCCTGTATTGAATGACTGCGCTACCCCAATTTGTATTTTGGGTACTCACTACCATCATCTACCCCCTGCAGGCTCGGCACCATGCACCAAGGACTCCAGATAAATATCAAAGGCATGTATTACACACAAATATACATATGCAAATATCACACAGCAAAAAATGAACAGTCAAAGTAGTAGGGCACAAAGCCTGTTAGTTTGGGCACTCTACGGTTTTAACATGAATCTAATATCTCTATTTTAAATGGCTTTAATTATCTGGGCATGGAAATAAAGCCTAAACCCTTACTTAAAACTATAGCCCCTAAATCAACAATCAATAGCAGCAACGAGAAGGAAGAAAAGAGAACTTTTAGTTTAAACTTTTAGTCTAGAAGAACTCTTAATTTAGTATTTTAGTGTCATGAGTACAAAGAATATGAAGTGGGGCTTATTGAGCAAGAAGGACATAGTGTTCCTCTCAACCAATCATATCGGAAAACCTCTATACCATGAGCTCCATACGTGATGATATCATGCTTTACTATGGGCCCCCTTTCTGTGCCCAGGCCTAAGGTCATAAAGTGAACAGAAGAATGCACTGTAATCTAGTCTCTTTGGATGAGTTCAGGCCATGTATGGATGTGAATGGTTAAACTGCAGGCTGATGCAGGCTGCCATGGAGAGAGTCCTTCATGGCAGAGAAATATGCGGTACCTACAACACAAATTAAATGGATGGATGCCCTGTTGTCAATGTATTTGCAATTACTGGCAATTACATTAACAGTATATTGTTGATTATCATTTTGTAAGATCTGTTCTGAACCAGATCCTAGTGATGATAGTACAGATATTCAATTTAGAGATCCAGCTCCCACTCATTCATTATTCACCCCAAAGACTCAATATTGAAAACAAATATGTTTCTAAATATATCTTTCTTTTTTCTTTTTTCAATAATATATCATTTTTAATTCACATAGAATAAAACAGATAATGTGCATATTGGAATATAGTAACAGGGCCATAGAGACCCATTACTGAACCCATACAGAATCCAGTGCAGAAGAACACATCCTGTGCAGAGCAAATAAAGTGCAGACTTACTAGTGCAGAGCAGAACATATGACATCCAAGCTTTAAAACCCCGGAGACCAATCTCAAAATTAACCTTTGTTTTGTCCAAATCTCTGTGTAACTCATGGGAGAGTAGGGTGTCAGGTGGTTCTATAAAGAGCATGTTTACATTGACCGGTTTAGAGAGTTTGGACTAGATGTCTGCAGTGTTTATGAACCCCTCTCTCACCTGAGACACCAGACAGTTTGGGTTCTGAGAAAACTGTTAGTAATTAGGCTACTTTACATAAATAATCTAGTGATGTGGAGGTAAACACACACACACATAGACACCATGAAGCAGTATCTGTCAACAAAGGAAAGCGCTGCCATTTCACAATCCTCAAAACAAAAGTGCATAAACAATATTTATCATTTAGATCTTCTTAATTCTCTTCTTCCTCCTCTTCCTGTGCTGCTCACCAGGCAGGCAGGAGGGATGGACAGAGGAAGGCAGAGAGGAGGAGAGAAGAGAGGATAAGAGAAAAGGTTGCTCTCAGTCTAGACCCATCAGAATGAGATTGCTTCTCCATACCTACAGAGGGAGAGAGGGAGAGGGAGGTAAATACAGACAAGTTGGCTGGCTGACTGCCTGGACACAGTACATCAACACTGCATACTGTAGCACAGTGGAAGCAGTTAGGAAGCTTTGGATCCCCTTGGTGGATCAATCCCACAACCTCAGCCCCCATATCAGAAACTTTCCACAAACACCTGTCAGCCCAGCAGGTGCAACACATTGTGGACAATAAGGAATGGGAGATCTATAAACAGCATCTTTTGTGAGGATCTGACTACAACCCCTACTTCCAAACCACAACCATGGCTTTGGACTGCGATTCAACCCCGTACTGTACTGTGTAAATCTGTAGTAGCCCTGAGGTAGATGGGGACTTTTTTTCCCACATTCAGTCAGCGCCCTACAGTGGGGCTGGGTGTGATTTCATACACCCATATCCACAGCATCCTGGGTCCAGAAACACCTCTCCAAAACCCCCTTTTGTGTCACATTATATATATATATATATATATATATATTTCAATACACTGTATGTATTGAAATATATTATATATATATATATATATATATATATATATATATATATATATATATATATATATATATATATATATTATATATTTCAATACACTGTATGTATCACACAGTACTGTACCATACTGTTTTATACTGAACTGTAATTCTGTGCTGTGTCCCACTGTATTATCCTGCTCTGGACAGAATAGCACTATTATTATCCTGCACTGATTTGTCTTTCTTCTATGGACCACATCTTCTCATCCCGCCTGCAGCTCACACTCACCGGCCACGCTGAGCCTGAGCTTGTACACAGTATTGCCCTGGGCGTCCTGCACTTCATACAGCCCCTGGTGCCCCGGCGTCAGTCTCTGGATCACCACCCTGTCTCCCTCCTCTGTCCTGCCCTCGCCACCTCGTGGGGGCGTGTAGACGGGCCGGGGGGAGGAGGTGTCTCCCTCAGGCCAGAAGAGCACCAGCAGGTGTCTGTGTTCCTCAGGCAGGGTCAGGGGGTCTCCAGGGCTCAGTGTGCGCTCTCTGGTTGACTCTGAAGGGGGAGGGACGAGAGAGAGGTGGTTACAGGGGGGTTGGGGTGTTGAGAATAGTGTGTGTTTGTGTGTGTATAGATCTGTGTGTGAGTGTGTGCATTTCAAGATATATGTGCTGTGTGTGTGTGTGTGTGTGTGCGTGTGCACCATTATAGGGTTGTGAGTGTGAATGTCCATGGTGATCTGCGATTTTGTGTGTCCACATGGGTCTGCACGTGCGTGTGTGGTTGTATGTGTGTCTGCATGGGTCGACAGGTTTGTGTGTCAGTCCGTTAGTGTGTGTTTAAGGTGTCTGTAAGAATTTGTGTGCCTGGTTGTGTAGGCTCGCCTTTGAAGAGAAAGCCAAAGAAAGTGTAAGAGAGAAAGAAAAGGAAAAATCCAAATGAAAGACAAATGAAATAAGACAAACAAAACCATATGTTTAAAGGACAGGGGGGAGAAAACACACACACACAAAATATGTCCTACCCTCCACAGTGACAGTGACCGTGCTGAGGGTGCAGTTGCGACTGTCCAGCACAGTGTAGCTGCCCTGGTCAGCTGATGTCAGCAGCTTCACTGTCAGCTCTCTAGCTCTTTTCTCCAGCCGGTCCCCATACCTGCCCTGGGGTCCATTGTGCCACAACAACTCCCCAGGGCCCCCCGCTGAGCCCTGGAACAGCACCCTGACTCGGTGGTGTGTGTGGAGGTCCAGGTGGAGGTCCTGCCCGGATTTGAGGTTGATGTAGGATCTGTGACCTTTGCAGAGAGCAAGAGAGAGGTTTACTACAGGCACACTGACTGGACACTGCAGTACAATAAAATGAATAGAGATGGATGGATAGTAGATTAGATATTAATGTAGAGAGAGATATAGAAAGGGATAGAAAGAGCTCAAACAGGGATAAAGTGGATATGAAAAGAGACAGACTGATAGCAGATCTTAACGTTGTTGTCCAGATGCCTGTCAGAACATGGAAATAAGTAAATACAATAGTGAATAATTATATTAAGAGCTTCTGGTTTTAGGTGTTTACTTGAATTTGAGGTATGTATACATGTAATAAATAAATAACTTTCTATGCCCAACAGAATCAAGTTTTGATTATCTCGGCTGAGCTGCGACGGGATGTAAGATTCGCAGTGCACAGGGCTGGTAGGGAGGAATAAATGACATTACATGTGGTTAAATGTTTTAATCTGGTACAGAAATAAATTCCCCTTTTGTGATTGACTGATTGACTACTCTCCACATGAATCAAAGAAGGAAGTGTAATGTTTCCAGTGACAACGTGGCATTCAGAATCTTAAATTATTCCAAAATATGAATGGGCAAATGAACAAATTAATTAGGCTAATGACTGAATAAATAAATGAGTGCACTAAATGAATAATTATGTTGTGACTATCAATGTCTTTTCTTATGAGCAGTTAATATGCAAAGTGTGGTAAAACCAAATTTATTCATGCTTATCAATTGTCTCTCGCTTGGGTTGCCAGTTACTCTTAAGTGAGCAGGTCATATTCAGATTCGGACTTGTGTGAACTGTCATAAAATTGTGTCTCTTACTTGTGACAGTCAGCCAGACACTCTGTAGGAACATCCTCCTCCGCCTCGTGTCCACAAAGAAACTCTCATACAGTTCGGTGTCCGAGAACTCCACTGGCTGAATTCGGAGGGAGCAGTTGCCGTCCCACTGTGCCCCCACGACCTCCTTTGCCACCTCCAGCCCTACCCGGCCCAGGAACTGGGGTGCCTGGTACACCGTGCCCTGCTTCCACTCGAACACTCGCTCCCTGGGGGTCTGCCACTGCAGGTGCAGACTGTCTTGGGGTGGACTCCCTGTTTGCGGCGTCCCATGACATGGCAGGACCACTGACTCCCCCACCTTCACAGACACTGAGAGGGGTTGAGCGGAGACTGTGAGGGGTGGGATGGGGGGGAGAGTAGAGAGAGGCAGAAAGAGAGATGCACATACAGGGTGATATATTGTTTTTCAGTTGCCATTTTATTTCTAACCACTGCAGTCTAGGAACTACAATTTGAGTGGTTTAATTAGTCACTATTCTACTTTGATGCATTGTGTCACTCAGAGGAGGATACATCAAACATGTTCGTCTTTGAGGGCTGCATTTCCCACTTGTACTGGTAGTAAGTCAACACATGATGAGGTATAAATACTGAAAGATTGTTGAAAGTAACTGAAATTGTTCAATATCTAAATCTTTAAAAACAAAAAAACACAGTGATTCTGAACGGTTGTTTGGATGCTACAGTGCATTCCTACACTACAGTCTTACACTACAGTACATTACACTACATTACACTACAGAAATCACATTTCACATAAAATGGACACAAGACAATTAGACACAGAAAAATAAATCACTCACTCAAATGCAACGCAACCAAGCCGAATAGAAGACAGGACCTCTTCATCTCACTTACAAAGAAAGGGAACCACATAGAGAATGCATTAATGGACCTATACGCAGCCAGTCATAGGCTACAGCCAGTGAGCTCCTTCACCCAGAAACTCAGAACAAGCACGTCACTGTTAACATATTAACATATTTAAACCACAAACTGAGCGCTGAAACGAAACCCTCATCATACTTTTCAGCTCAAAACGAAACTTACAGGTTTCAGGAGACCAATTAAACACAGCAACAGAGGTGTTTAATAAGACGAGGCTGACGAGACAAGGTTGATTAACATGGCTGTACTATAAAGGTCACCTCTTTCCAGCTGTGCAGCAGTGCTGTGGCAGTCTGAGTTAGAGCTACACCGTTTCAATCACATTTCACAAGTTAGTCTGCACACATGTGTCTATAAATCACAGTGGCTGCAGTAACTGTCTGTGCAGTACAGTGTATGCACAGTGTCTATCTATATCTAATATATGTATATACTTACTTCCCAAGATGCCTCCACTGTCACTCCACACAGTCCTGCTGGTCCAACTACCCGATATTCCCATCATAATGATTAGGCTTCGCTGCTGAGCACTGTAGGCTAAAGGCAGTTTCGTTTCCCTCTGTCTGAAGGGTGATGCACCCAGCTGTAAATGAAAGTGAATCTTAACTCTGTGATCTCACACAAAATATTGTAATATATAACAACAAACAGCAAATACATAGATATGGCTAAGTTGTAACTGACGTGAAAATGAAGTGGAGTGTTTTAACACTATATACAGCGCACTATACTGTTTCGAGATACAGTGTTTAAATGACGCACGAATGGATTGTGCTTAATGATACAGTTTAATAATGATCAGACATTCTTCATAATAATCAGACAGACACTGACGGTCATATGTTTAGTTTCCTGGAGAATTTACTGCAATGAGATCTTAATATTCATCGTCACATGTTTGTTTGTTTGTGTGTGTGTGTGTGTGTGTGTGTGTGTGTGTGTGTGTGAGAGAGAGAGAGAGAGAGAGAGAGAGAGAGAGAGAGAGAGAGAGAGAGAGAGAGAGAGAGAGAGAGAGAGAGAGAGGAGGGGTGCGTGTACGGAAAACGTTTTGCTTTGAAATTAAATAACACATCACAATTCTCTCCTGAGCAGCTTTATTTCTGTTTCTTAATGAAATGTGTGTTTGGTCTCATATCCACAGCTTCTATCCTGGTTTGCGGGGTTATAATACACGTACGCCTTTTGGTTATACTGCCTGCAAAGACTTTTCTGTGCATCCTGGACGTCTCTTGAGACACTTCGCAAAACCGCCGTGTCGCGGTGTGTTTTCTGTGTAAAAGTCCTCAGTGTCTCCCAGGAGCAGCTGAATCGAAACCGGACACCCTGCTCTGTCCCGGCCTGCGCCCCCGGCCTGTCAGCTGTCCTAACTCTCGTTTTGACTCGGTCGATCGGTGCCTAGATGTGCTATGCCAGCGGCGGCGCTATATCTGTTAACTGCGGTTTTGTTTCATATAAATCGACCTTGGGTGTGACGTTTTTTTTTTTTGTTGGTTTTTTTTGTATTATGGACGCCTGATTCTGAATGTTTTTTGGGGTTTTTTTTGTATCCGCCAGAAAACAAGGACGGAAATTCTATGTAATTTCAAAACACATTGCCTACCACCAGTACAGAAAAAAAGTATTAACACGGTTCTCAGTTCTATAAAAGCTTGGGCACACCTCATTTGCTGTCATAGTTAATGTAATATTACCTCTGCAGACCCCCGTCTGAGAACAAGGCAGACCCCACCTCCGAGTATGAGTCCCCTATCTCTCGGACTGGCAGGCCTCTTGCTGTTGTTAACTCGTAAGTAGGGATCTATGTATATATCTATCAATCTGTCTGTCTGTTGGTCTAAAGTACCTGTCTATCAAATAGCCTATATAGCGCCTTGAATAAAGACGCCATTATGTCTCAACACCGTCGACACAATCCAATAACAAATGTAAGAATAATTGTAAGCCTAATCGGAAAAACAATCGGACAGATTTCAGGGCAGGGACTGATAGTGCCTTTATAATTGGCTAATTCCTGGTCATTAAGGATGGGGTGTCCATCCCAGAATCGATTTTGTTTAGTTCAAATTTGGGAATCGATTCTATTCCTGGAGAGTCGAATCCAGCACTGGGATTGATTACAACTTCATGGAATTGAATAATGAAAATAACAATGATAAAATAATAATAAAATAAAAAAACATCTAACATTTAATGTTGCAGACTCCTCTTTGTGGGGTGGTATCTAATTCCAAAAACATCACAAGCAACCTTTTTTATGTAGAATCTCCGTACGAAGATGTCTCAATATCTGTGGAAGGGGTTAGTGTGTTTGGTTCAGAATAACAATAATAATTAAAGAAAAAAACGAATACATTTTTATTTTATTATTTATGTTGATGTTGTTGTTTTCATAATCGACTATGAAATGTATGGGATCACCCTTTCCTCTAATTATAAAATAGTTCTTGTTGTAGTTGCAGCAGTAGCAGTTGCTGAGCAGTATCTGCTCCATACCTTGGTGTTCTCCATTGGTCCTTAATTAGATTTGTACGTTTTATTGCCCTTTACTTTGTTAATTTGTATTAATGTTTTTGTTACCAGTAGTAGTATGCTAATGCAAGCACAATGCTCATACAATAACAGAATCTTCATTAAAATAGAAACACATTAATTTGTGCTCGGATCGCAAATATTAATCATCACCAAAGTATGCAACAAATATATTACTCATGAAAGACATCAATGGAGGGATGGAATGGATTGATCTCAGAGATGCGTTGGTTGATGAATGTACAGCTACCACAGAAAACAATTGCAGGAGACCCACTTAGCTGATTATTTTACATTGCTATAAGCAAATAAATCACACTTCCAAGGATTGCATAGGCTACAGCTGTTTCATTAAGAATACTATAGGGTGTGTGTCTGTCTGCTTCAATGACAACTTTGGGTAACTTGTCCCAGGCTCTGACCACTATCAGCTCCCACCATTATATGAGAAGTTACACGTGTTAGATAATCTTGACTGTTTAGCAGGGATGCTGCTGCACATCTGTGTCCCATTTAGCAGGAAAACCATTTTACACTCTTACAACTAATATTTTAAATGTTAGTTCAAGGACAAAACAATGTTGTGTTAAAATTCACTAAAACACAACATAATAATGTGTGTTTTAACACAATAATGTGTAATTTTAAAACAATGTGTTTTTACCACGAAGACTTGTGTTAATGAGACGTATTATTGTGTTGACCTTTTGTGAATTTTAACTCAAAGTTGTATTGTCTTTGAAAAACATAATGTGTTAAATTTAACACATTTAAGAGTGCAGTGTGACCTTCAGTTAGCCATACAGAAATATACACTTTTCACAAACCGTATTACATGTAAAAATACTACAGTGGGACCTATACAAAATAGGTCCTTATACAATTTAAGTAAAATCTAGAACAAAATATATTGCAATGTAGATTAATAGCGAGGGCAGTGGGGTCGGAATGAACACCATTACTAACAGCGCGCAGTGGCGCTCTCTCTCCCCCAGGCGGGCGCGGTGGCTGGGCAGAGGTGCGGGCAGTGCGTCCGGGGGACTCCGTCAGTCTGCCCTGCGAGGTCCCCTTGACCTACGAGACCTTCTGGTTCTCACTGCGCTCCGAGAACATCACACTTCTCACCACCACCTTGAAAGACAAAGTCGACAAAGACCCTTTCACCACTAACAGCACCGAGGGCTTCACGGCCGAACTGGACCGCTCGACTGGCCTCGTCAGTCTGCGCATTGAGAAGGTCAGCGAGGCGGAGCTGGCGCTGTATTTCTGCGTCGATAGAGACAGCGGAGGGATGCGCGTCGGGGAGGGAATCCGCCTGACTGGCGCAGGTTAGTATCCATGTCCACTGGACTGGGTCACAGTCTCAACAGTTGAGGCTGCTGTAGTACATGTACAATTGCGGTCTCGGATCCCAGAGATTTCCCATATTATTATTATTATTAGTAGTAGTAGTAGTAGTAGTAGTAGTAGTAGTAGTATAGCGGTGGTGTTGCTGAGGTCTGTGTGTTTTGCGCTGCAGACTCTGGAAGGCGTTTCTCCGTGTGCTGGACGGTGCTGAGCTGTGTGACTGTGCTGACCATCGTGCTGGGCTGTGTGTGTGTATGTCTGTGGTACAGACCCGGTGAGCAATCCAATGATGTGTCCCTCTCTCTGTCACTCTCTATTTATCTGTCCACCTGTCTCTCTCTTTCTTGAGCTCTCTCTGTCTCTGTGTCTGGGTCATAAAGTAGGTGAACTCTCTCTTTATTTGATTGTCTCTTCTATTTTTATATGTCTAAAACAGAGATAAACAGATGGATACTGTGAAAGCTGTTATGTTCATTGTAATGTCTCTGTCTTGTGTTCCTCTTTCGCTGTTCTCTGGCAGGCTGTGGCTGTGGATCAGACTGCTGTGTAAGACACAGGACCAGAGGTACACAGGTACCACTCACACAGGGTTCACACACACTGCCAACACACACAGACTGTACACACCGGTACCTCCATAACTGACCACTCAGACACACATTATTATTGTTATAGGACTCACAGGAGCTGCACTATGCCAGTCTGGAGCTTAGCAATGACCTCCACCCTTCTGGAAGAGAGAAACCTCAAGACACCATTTATTCATCTGTCAATCTTATGAAGGGACGATCACATGACGGGACCATGCCCTTCTAGGAGAAAGCCCCCTGAGGACAGGAAGCCGGCCCCACCCTGCCAAAAGAGAGGGGCTCCCCTTGACCACATCCTTGTATTGCTGTCAGTCATAGCACAGGCCAAGCACCGCACAACGACAGCCATTGGAGGGAAGAACTGCCTTCCTTCATACAATCTACTTATATTGCTGTCAGTCATGTCAGAGACTAGGAATGCACTCAGTGACTGGAGTTTTTGTCTTTGTATCTGCAGAATGTATCTGCTTGTATGTACTGTACATATGTATTTAGTGCTGAGAAAGTATAGATATTATAAAAGAAGGCAGGAGTAGGAGGATTGGAAGAGCTCTGGGAAGATGGAGAGATTAAATGTAGAAGTGTGAAGAAGGGGATGAGGAGCGACTGAGAGAACCTAGGAGAAGAATCCTTAGGGAACAGGTCCCGAGTTTAATGAGCTGTGTGCAAGTGTGGAATTAAATTGATCAAGCGTGAGTTAACATTACCAACAGTAACAGCACTGTGTGCCTGTGACACTCACATCAACAGCTTTTCAACTTTCGATCGGGGGACCGATGATCAATGGGAGATGGGTTACACCTAGTGGTATAAACTAGCCTTTGGGGTTCATGGTAAGTCTATACTTTCTTCATAGGACTAGGGCTTGACTTGACTTGTGTAAAGGCTTAGAAGACACCAAACTGTAAAATGTAAAAAATAAAAACTATGGAAATGAAGTGTTTAATTAATCTTCCACCACAATCACAAAACAGAACAAAATAAATTATGTACATTGTATACAAAGTTACATCTGTAATTTTCCCATTCTTTAAACAAATATAAATAAATATATCTATGTTTGATGTAAACTCAAGAGCACTATGCTTATAATTTAACAGATTTTTTTCACTGTAATGAAATGCACCATCTTAACCCCTTAAGTAGGATTATAAATACCAAGGTCAGCTCCTCTCGTTTAGAGTGCACAACACAAAGTAAGATGCTGTTTTAAAGTTCACATTATAGTACAATGCACATATGTCAGTACATGTGAGGGATAGTGTTGGGCTCCTTGCGTGATGAAGGTAAATTAGCTGTGTAAATCAGATAAGTCATCAATGATAACAGTAGAAGAGCACTAAACAACAAGTTTTATTATGTAATACTATGGACACAGACTGCATAGCCTCTACTTTAACACCTTTCACACTAAATCATGGCATTTCACCTCAGCAGCTAGAGCAATACTCCGGCTCGAGAATGGGGTGAGGAAATTAAAACGCTTCACATGCTTTAGATTGTTGTTTATTATAATACTCTTTTTTCAAAAGCAATTTTATATAAACCAAATATTGTAAAAACAAATGTTCAGATTTACAGCTTGTCTTTAGGCATGTGCAAAATAGTCAGGAGTGTTCACAAATGACACCCATAGTAAAATTATTTACAGAAATCCATTTGCGCCTCATGTTAGGAGAAGAGCTCAGTGCCACCAATACAAATTTAACATCAGACAATAAGCCAGACTTCGATTCAAACCAGTGTGGAACTGGGATCCTGTTTTTCAGGTTCTGAAATCACAAAATAATAAGCAAAAGAAAACTAAATGAGAAAACAATTACTATCTGTAGGTTTTCATATATGATTGAACCACTGGAACTGTAAATCTGTGTTGTGTTCTGTCATGTTAGTATATGACCCCTTACCATCAGACTCCATCAATACTGAATGTATACAGTGACACTGTAACGCAGAACACTGTGTCTCAGCTATACTAGTGTGTCTGGATGTACAAGAGTCACCCTCTCTGGGAGCGTCTCTCGCCCCAGTCCATGTCTAGCTTGTTGTCCATGCTGCTGTGAGTGACCGTGTAGAAGTACTGGTGCTCCCTCTGCCTGAGGGGATGACAGTCAGACTCCTCCTCAGTTAGTAGGTCCACTCTCTGTTTGGCAGCACCTCCCCCCACTCTGTGTTCATTGGTGCTCTTCAGGCAGCAGATGTCATCAAAGACAACGTTTTAAGTCCTCAATGACATACCTGTGCCCCAAAACACACAACCTTCATACTGTTTAACTGTTTTAGCTGATTGAATAACCAAGAAGGCAGTAGTTGATTGAAATAACCCAAAGAAAATAGCTGTAAACAACAAAAGAAACAATGAACCAAATGAAGACCAAGACAGGGTAGCATGACTGGTAGATCTTTGTAGCATCCTGAGTGCAAAAACTACAGACCAAAATGCATTAAGAAACTAATAACTAAAGTATCCCCCAGAAAGGAGTAAATACAAACGAATGATTACTTTACAGACAAAACATAAATAAAAACATGAAACCATCTGCAATATACAGAATATAAAGAAAATAACAAAAATGTTCCAACTACACCTTACATGTTGCTTGTGACTTTCTTTGTAAACACATGTCTGGAATACACCTTTAGGACATGTGTCCTAAAATCACCTATACTATTATACCTATACCTACACCTAATTACTCTAAGTACTTACATATGTATATTGTGGACTCTGATTCATATGAAAAAAGTAATAGTTACACACAGTAAAAATCAGTTTTTTCCAAAAAATAACAAACTACACAATGTTAAACTATTACTTCAGATAATTCCCCTGCAGGCTGGATGACCTTTTCCTGCCTCTCCCGTGTTTGACATTGGCACACCAGGAAACGTTAATCTTTCTCAGAAATCCTGTGTAGCAGAAGAGGGTGATTTTACAGGCTGGGAGGATGGGGAACACACTCCACACCGCTTGCCAAGCCAAGAAAACAAAGAGACAGAGAGATGGGCAATAAACAGTATGACAATTGGCTATTCAATTTTCATGTCATGAGGTGACTCAAACTGAGCACGATGCAACATAGGGAGATTGAACTGAGCACAGGGTTACTGTTTACCTTAATATCTATCTGCACATCCGTGAAGCAACTGGAACATTTCAGTACTGATTCCACAATTACAGAATGGTTAGAAAAGCATGCAGCTGGTGTACACAGGATAACATGCATCATTTCCTTATTGAAACACCCATACTGAAACCAGCCAGCTTGGTTTACCCATTCTCTGTGACACTGGTATATGTTAAAATGCTATTGCTTCTTGTCAGGTTAATCATAGCTTGAGTTCTCCCTCACGAAGCAGGTACAGTGTTTCAGAGGCTAGCTGGATTTTTCTCCCTGTGGTGCTACGCAGTTTGCTGCTCTATCATTCTTTGAGAAACATCCTGTCCTTTCTTCCAAACTCCAGGAGATCAAACAGTAAGACATTTTACTTGTGTATTGTAATTATACTTATAATTTAGTCTTGTATTACTGGAGGAACAATTTTAATATTTTAATTAAACTCAGTTTGGGTCACGAACTTAAAAAGTCTATAGGCTGGAGGAGTGAATGGAGTAACCCCCGATGTAGAAAGACTGTGCTGTACCCCATTCTCTAGTCTACACAGTCACCGTCTATAATGTGATATATTAACAACCCTGGATAAGGGTGTCTGCTAATCGAGTAATATATTGAACTAATTACTTTATTTAGGCCTCATCTGAAATATTGTGTCCAGTGAGATTTCAAAGATACTCTCCTGAGCCTTGTGTGTGTGTTAAAAGGCGCTTTTACACTACAATTTCTGATCCGGATCAAATACATCGGAACATTTCATCAGGATCAACTTTCAGCCGTCACAGGGGTCTTCGCATGCGCACTTACACGCAAGTGCGAACATTATATGCATATATTAAATTGATCCTTTATAACATGGCAATATCAAAAATGTAGTTTTATCTCTTTACGAATTATTCTAACAAGTAAAACCAACGCAATTCTATATTTTTTCGCAACCGAAGCATTCTAAATAAATGTAGGCCTACATTTTTTGCTAACATAAAATAAGTTACTTTTCGCAGCCGAACTATTTTAAAATACAATTCTATACTTTTTACTAAGACAAAGTAACGAGCCACATAGTGATAATTTTAACAATATTTTATTTGTAATAAGGGAAGTAGAGAAGGGTCTCTTATCTGCTCCACTGATGCACGTCTGCCGCCTCCCTTTAAAACGCCGCCGCATTAGCACATCAGTGCAAACTTAATTATATGTAGCCTATATATTAAATTAGTCTTTTAGAACACAGAGATATATCGAAATCGGTCTTGAACTTATAATGATTTATTATTATTATTATTATTATTATTATTATTATAAGATGTCATGATATTTTAATTAAATTAAATCATAGTTTAATGAGCTGCATGCAATAGCGGAATTAAATTGACCAAACGCCAGTTAAGATTACCGATTACCAGAGTCACAGCAATGGCACCGTGTCACTGTGACGCACACTTAAGAACTTTGTTAGTCGTTAGTCTGCAGCTTTTAATCGGGAGATCGGTGATTAGTGGGAGATGGGAGGCACCTAGTGGCCATTTGGAGGTATAAACTAGTCTTTGGGGTTAATGGTAGGTCTATGGTTTCTTCTTATGACTAAGGCTAAACTTGACTTGTGTTAAGGCTTAGAAGACACCAAAATGTGAAATGCAACAATGGAATAAAACAAAACAATGGAAATGTAGTGTTAAATTAATCTTCCACCATTCATTGTGTAAAAAGTTGAATCTGTAATTTTCCCATTCTTTACAAATATAAATAAATAGAATTGAACTAATAATTTTCTAAATCATTTTAATCATTTAAATCAGTTAAGTATAATATTGTATGAGGAAAATATTAAGCAACCAACTTTTTATCAGTTACACAATTTAAATAGTCAAATGTAACCAAATTACTTCAATTAAGGGTTCAATTAAGTAATTGAGAGCTCAGTTGGAACAAAAACCAGCAGGGTAGGGGGTCCCCAGGACAGGTTTAAAAACCACTGGCTTAGTAGATGGGCGCAGGTCTGTGCGGTAGATGGTGGCTAGGCCTCCGCCACAGCCTGTTGTACGGGTCCTCTGAAAGTAAGAGAAGTCATTAGGGGAGGCTTCTACTAATGGAATAGTGTCGTCTGGTCTTACCAGGTATCAGTCAAGGTGAGCACATCTATGTGTGTGTCAGTTATGGTGTAATTTATTAAGGCTGCTTATCTAGGTAGTGAGAAGATGTTTAAGACAGCAAGCTTATATATGGGAGAAGTAATGTGAGCAGGTATTTTCTGTTGTGTGGTTTAAACTTTTACTAGATTGTTGAAGTGAGGGCCCAGAGAGGAAGGAATACATCCAAGCCTAGGAAAAGTTACTGTTTGAATAGGATAACTAATAATTTTGTTGGTATAATATTTAATTTCAGGACTATGTACTTTATTGGGTGCCCCCAAGCAAGGATCTACGATCGGGTTCAGGTTATGCTGGGAGTTACAGGCTGCAGCCTGACCGGTGCTCTGAAGAGTCACGTTTTTAAACAACTAGCTATATCCAGCTACATCCAGCTTGGATGGAGCCCATCTCTTCTGTATAAGCCAGGCATTTTCCCCAAAACAGTCCCAATGGTTAACAAAAGCAAATTTCTTTAATGCACACCAGCTTGTCAATCAGCTGTTTAGAGAGGACAGCTTGCTAATGGCCTCACCCCCTTTGTGTAATGTTGGTAGAGGGGTCAGGGCCTTTTTTGCTAGGCACCATATTTTATTTTAAAAATCTCTGATTGTCTATGTCTAAAATCATTAGTGCCAGCGTGAATAATCAGAGTAGAAACTGTACTGCTGGGCAGTTCGTCTAATTTAGCCTCGATGTCAGAAACTCTGGCTCCTGGGAGACATTTTACTGTTACTGCTGGTGACACTGACTTTATATTTCTAACTATGGAGTCTCCAATAATGAGCAACTTCTCAGCAGACAAGCCACTGAGGTTCGAATCTGTTTGCAGTCCGAATAGGAGACTGGTGCACCAGAGCTCTAGACTTTAATTTTGTGCTTCTAGATCCCCATAACAATCTGGGTTGACAGGGATCAGGGATCTGGGTTGACAGTAACCGTCAGGCTTCTTTACTGACTTCTCTTCTGTTTTGCTTGCTCTCTCTCCCCACTTCACGCACTCCTTCTGCTTCTCTTTAATCAAGGAGACATAGTCTCCCTTGTATATGTACATACATATATAATTTATATATATACATTTTTTTCCAGCATATTTCCCAGAGCAGGAGGAAGTTTTCTGGATACACTTCCACATTTTCCCAATTGTGTGATCTTTGCTTTTGTGGGAGCCATGTCAGCTCAAAAGGGAAAAATAAAGCTGGAGAAACTAGCATCAAATAATCATAAGATTGACGTGATGTTCAGGTAAGAAAGAATGTAATTCTGTGATTTGTTTACTTTAAAAATGTTTATTAGCTGCACTTATTCATCAATGGTATCTTTTCAGAGTTTATTGAACACTCATACAGTCTAGATAAAATGAGAAAACAATAATTGGATTTTCAATAGAGTATATCGTGTTTTATTTTATTAATAAGCATCATCTGAGAAAATACAATATAAATACAGAACACACACAAATGACATAAAAAGACAAGCATACTCCTGCTGTCTTCAGTACTACCCAATCTCCCTTCTCTCATTGAAGATGGCAATACAATATACCAAAATGATTATACTTACCCCTCCAATATTCATTTGGAATATTTCCAATTAAAATAATTGTAGATAATAAATGTAAAAACAATATCAAACAGGTCTTAATATCATGTTTATTATTTGTTTCCTTGTTTGTTTGCTTTGTTCTAGCAGTCCCAGAGGGAGATTACACCAAACCACTGAGCACAAGAAAACAGCAGCAGGAGAGCTCCTCCCAAAGTCCTCCTCAAAGGTAATGATGTTTTTTGCATGGTTGGGCATCCTTAAAGATTAGGGTACATACTTGTACTCATGTTTTAGCAGTTATGAGAAAAAATACGAATTACTTTACTAGTCAACACATTTTAAATCAAGAAAATAAAGGCGTGTCTTTTGGACTATTGGATGTTGAGAACTAAGATTTATATATTTTAAAAATAATTTTTGATTTATAGAGAATATTTGTTTCAGTAAACTGGCATTTAAATGGATAATAATCAGACACGTTAGAAATTTACCATGTCTCCTTTGTAAATCTATAATTTTCTTCTAGGACAAAACTGAACCTGACAAAACCTCACACATTAAACAAGAGGCCAAAGACTTATCTCTTCATAACGTGACACTGAAATCATTTGCGGTTGTTTTAAAAAATCAGTCCAAAAGGCAGTCTAAAACTATGATACAGGGAAAGCCTAATGAAAGCATTTATGAAGCTTTAAAGTCCTCCCCTACAGTTCTGAAAACTATAAAAAGGGTGAAGAGATACAATTGCTAGATCAAAGTGGCAAACTAGGCTATGTGAATTTGGGGATGCCACTGAAGTGTCTGGGGGAAGAGGACTGTTTTCGTGTGATGCATTTCAAAAGTGCAGTAGATGGAAAGTGGAGATATAGAAAGGAAAGCACTATAGAAGGGCAGGACTGTGTTCTATTTTACATCAAGACCAGTGGGTTTTGGAAAGGTGGGGGTGGAAACCGCCCTTTGAATATTTTGTCTAACGATAAAATGAAGGGAAGACAAAACTTGTGCGTTTTCGCTTCTCAACATGAAACTATCATGGAGGCATTGCATAAAGATGGAAGATTTGACCTTGAATGTGTGGAAGACGGTTGGAAGCTAGCAGGAGGT
This sequence comes from Amia ocellicauda, assembly GCF_036373705.1. NCBI lineage: Eukaryota > Metazoa > Chordata > Actinopteri > Amiiformes > Amiidae > Amia > Amia ocellicauda. The sequence goes on along the minus strand of NC_089864.1, from coordinate 4,476,642 downwards.
GAGAATTTTTTTTATGAAAACTGCTTTCCTGTCAGTAATCTGGCACATAAAAGATTTGATCTGGTGGGAGAACCAACTAAAAACCATACAAGAAAAATAGAAAAAAAGAATTGTGAGAAGCCAGAGTCTGACAACCAACCAACCTTTGCAAAATCATCCAGAAGAATTTTTAGCAACCCTTTCTAAACCCACTTGTCCTACAGTAGTTTCCACACAAGGTAATGTAGTGGATCTCCCAATCTTCAGCACTCGTAAAGAAAAGATCAGAAACATCCTGAGTGAAAAGAAACAAATCGAATGGATAGATGCAATGAAGGTAGAGTTTGGGAAAAAGAAGCTCCAGAAAGATCGCGTCAGAATTCAGAAGATCCTGATGAAGTGCAGTGAGTTCATTGGATACGTCTGGTGGAACAACAATGAAAACAGAGGGTCTGCCACCTGCTTTCACCTTGGAAACGGATATATCCTGACCTGCTTCCATGTTGTCAGGGACATTATAGGGAAGGACATCGCTGTGAACACCAATAGAGCCCGTTGGCCCAGTATATTTTCAAAGTGCACATCAATTCACTTCTCTTATGAAAAACATAATCCACCAGCTGAGGCTGATTTTGGGCTGGAGGAAGTTTTTATCCCAAACGAAGAGTTGGATTGTGCTGTTTTGCAGCTGAAGAAGATAAAACCTGAAGATTCATTTCCACCCGCTATAAATGGCACAGCCCCACCACCATTGAGTGGCCTGGTGTACCTTATAGGCCACCCAGGAGGTGAGGAGAAGTCCACAGATTCCTGCTACATTGTCCCAGTCATGTGTCAACACAAAGAAGCCCAGAAATGTTTTTTAGAAGGAAGTAACGAACCCTGTCAAGAAAGTGGCTGTTGTGATCCTGAGAAAGATAAGTGCATCCACAGTTTTTCCTTGAGATCTTTTGACGACATAACGAATCCAAAATTTGTGACCTATGACACCTGCTTCTACCATGGGGCCTCAGGCTCTCCTGTGCTCAACTCCGAAGGGAAGGTTGTTGCCATGCACACTACAGGTTACTATTATAAAACCAAAGAAGGGGGACACAGCATTATGGAGTTTGGTCCCTCAATTTTAGCCATTGATTATTTCCTTAAATCAATACCTGAGATAACAGGTGACCCCATTACAACTGCTGAGCCAATGGAAACAGACTGAGACAGGCTATCAGAGATGTCAATAATCACAATGAACAATCTGTAGAAATCATTGAAGGCAGTGAAATAAAGTTAGATAGAAAGGCAGTGTTTTGAAATACATAAATGCTACAACTAGTTGATAGAAAAACAAATTGCTATGAATGGCTAATTTTTAACACAATGAGTGATGCAATTAGGATTTATATATTCATATAGTATATTTTACATTTAAAAATTGAATTTGTGGGGGGTTTAAACTATTTTTCTATATATGTATATTGTAATATTCAGAGCTGACATTATTTACATTTGTAATTTGGTATTCATTTAATATTAAAACTACAGTCTAATTGTAATTACACATCTTAAGACTTCCAAATTTGAAAACGGCTAGTTGTGCTAATGGACATTTACAAGATACAATATACCTGTTTATAGTGCTTTGCTCTCATCTCATTGTAATTCTACTGCATAATTGTAACTGTACACAATGGCACTGTTATTGTAATTCAGATGGTCAAAAACTGCTGTAACACTTTGAGATATAATAAATAAATGAAATCAACTACAGTGTGGCGTACAGAAATTTTATTCCATACTGTGCTATAATATACACCGAGCAGCCATAACATTATGACCACCTGCCTAATATTGTGTAGGTCCGCCTTTTGCCGCCAAAACAGCCCTGACCCGTCGAGGTATGGACTCCATTAGACCTCTGAAGGTGTGCTGTGGTATCTGGCACCAAGACATTAGCAGCAGATCCTTTAAGTCCTGTAAGTTGCGAGGTGGGGCCTCCATGGATCGGACTTGTTTGTCCAGCACATCCCACAGATGCTCAATTGGATTGAGATCTGGGGAATTTGGAGGCCAAGTCAACACCTTGAACTCGTGATTCATCAGACCAGACCAGACCTTCTTCCATTGCTCCGTGGTGCAGTTCTGATGCTCACGTGCCCATTGTAGGTGCTTTCGGCAGTGGACAGGGGTCAGCATGGGCACCCTGACTGGTCTGCGGCTACGCAGCCCCATACGCAACAAACTGCGATGCACTGTGTTTTCTGACACCTTTCTATCAGAACCAGCATGAACTTTTTCAGCAATTTGAGCTACAGTAGCTCGTCTGTTGGATCGGACCACACGGGCCAGCCTTCGCTCCCCACGTGCATCAATGAGTCTTGGCCGCCTGTGACCCTGTCGCCGGTTCACCGCTTTTCTTTCCTTGGACCACTTTTGATAGGTACTGACCACTGCAGACCGAGAACACCCCACAGGAGCTGCAGTTTTGGAGATGCTCTGACCCAGTCGTCTAGCCATCACAATTTGGCCCTTGTCAAAGTCACTCAGATCCTTACGCTGCCCATTTTTCCTGCTTCTAAGACATCAACTTTGAGAACAAAATATTCACTTGCTGCCTAATATATCCCACCCACTGACAGGTGCCATGATAACGAGATTATCAGTGTTATTCACTTCACCTGTCAGTGGTCATAATGTTATGGCTGATCGGTGTATATATATATATATATATATATATATATATATACCTGTCATACAGACCCACACTAGAGCCTCTGTACTATAATGGATTTATATATCTGGTGTACGGATACCTACTGGAGTCACTGTGCTGCATACATGCACCTGCTGTACAGTTGTCAGTGACAGGTAATGCAGTGTGGTTTAGAGCATATTGTTTTCACACATAAACCAATTCAACAATGTAAAATAAGAGCAGCCTTACAGGGGCTTTGGGCTCCCACAGCATTCGCCACAGGTTAGCACAGACGAGTCAGGGCCAAGAGTGAAGACGCCATTGTGCATTCACAACACAAGCACACATTTCTCCCTTCATTTATGTGTGTGAATGACAACTGGGGGAATATGGGGTGATTCTGGACACAGGGAATTCTGCAGTGGAAATAAACTATTCCTTGCCATTGCAGCATGGTGCACTGGGGGCTGTTCATGTCTGCAGACAAGAAGAAGATTCATCATCATCATTAACACAGTACTGTTGGCACTCATCCTTTGTATTTCCCCTTCAGCAAGTTATGAAACTCTGATAGGAAGAAAGTTTGGCACTGAAGTCTAATCTTCTCACCCGGTGCAACAGTTACATCATGTTGCTCATTCTGGCAGCGGCGTGATAGTTATATATAATATCGATTCAGTGGCCATAATGAAGGTCTGCACGTCATTCTCATGATCATTCGTGTATGTGGCCAGTTTCCGCACATGCTGACGTGAGACGTTTGGCAAGATCTGTGTGTGTGGAGGCATCACACATATGTGCGCTGGCACCATTCGCTCTGCGTTTCAGGGGAAAGAGGCTGCCAGCGAGCTGCGTCATCCCGACACCGCCGCGGTCTGGTTTCGCCCGGATCCGAGGGGTACCGCGACTGACAGCTGCGAGTCCAATCCTCGGCCCGGACGGGCTGCCTGAGCCGGCCAATGGGAACCCAGACCCCGCTACCCCTTTCTGCCAGGGCCCGCCTATTCGTTTAAAGTTTACCCCTTCAGCTGCCCCTATGGGGGTGTATTTACTGACATAGCCTCGGTCTTAGTAAAGTAAATGTATTTTACTAGAGCCGTCAGTTTATAGTTTCTGCCCTTTTGTCCTTATCTCGGGGTAAGTGTTAAATGTTGCCGGACAGCTGCGTCTGTTACAATGGCTTCTGCTCCGTCCGCCTCGGCCCGGGCTGCTGTCATCCGCTATCGGGGGAACCTATTCGGCAGGACACCAGCTAGCAAGCCGAGGCCTCCCTCCGGCAGCTACAGCCGGGGACTCGAGTACGGAGCGGCGAGGGGGACAGACCCGCCTCGGCGCGGCAGCGGGCTGTGCTGGCAGTGGGGAGGCGCTTTTCGGGAATGGGGGCAGGGGGTTTTCAGGGACCTGTCGATGGAGCTTCGAGGGGGCTCGCTGGCGGGGTGCAAGTGGCAGGTCACCCGGGGGAAGAAGCAGCAGCCCAGAGGGAAGAAGGCACTTTGTTCCGGACAGCCGCCTCATCCCAGGACTGCTGTCGGACTGGCCGCCGAGCCGAGGGTGAGCCGGGCCGAGGCCGAGCAGTGCCGCTGCCTGCGCGTCTGGGGGAGCTTCCGCTCGGTTTGGTGCCTGGTGGCTGGAGTGAACAAGGGACTGGGCTCGGTGTGCGGACGGACGGGTGGCCACGAACAGCTGGAGTCGAGAAGCAAGACTGTTTGCCTCCCCGCCCCCACAGTTTGGGCTCCGAGACCGGTTTTGCGAATAAGCTTTTTAACATCCCCGTCGGAGGACAGAGCCCGGGACCCTCTGCTGTGGGGCCGGCCCGAGTGGACTGCTCTGAGGAGAGGGGGGCTGCTGTGCACCGAGGTCGTGTCTGAAATGCTCCGGAGGAAACTGGGGCTCTGGTGTCGGCGTCTCTGGGCAGGACCGGGCGAGGTGGCCGCCGGCGTGGGATCCGCCGCCGCTGCTGCTGCCTCACAGCCGGGAGATGCGGAAGAGTCGGCTGTCCCGGCCGGGCGTGGGAGCGAACAGAAGTGGGACAAATCCTCCGCCTTGTCCATAGCGGCCAGAGACGACGGGCAGCCGGCGGTGAGTGCCGTGTGTGTGCTGTTATATTGCAGTGTTCATTATCAATGTAATGGTTTTAACTATAAAGTAATGGGATAAACCTTTCTTCCCCTGAGATTAATTATCAAAAAGTCACTTATTCACTATTAATGTACAATAACACAAAATAACCGCTTCAAGTCGAGATGTGGCCAACATGTTGCTCAATATTACCTGTGCACTGACTTATCACTGTAAATAACAATGACCCGTGTTACCTGCAGCAGCGCTTTTCACATTATTTCTGTTCTGCAATGATGTGCTTCTGTCAGAGCTGCGATCTGTACATTTTATAGACACTCGGGCACTGTTTATATACTCCTTGTGTCCAGTCTGTGAGTCTATTAACACTGTCTCTCTGTTTCTCTGTCTCAGACCCCTGTTGAAGAGGTGGGCAGTGTGTCCGGACAGAGGCAGAACTGGCCCTCGGCTCTGGGGCAATGGGAGGCCGGCCTGGCAACCTCCACTGAAGCCGGAGAGAACAGGGAGCAGAGCCAGACACTGCAGCCCAGGGCAGAGACACTGAAGTCAGGGAGGAGAGCTATGACAGTGGGCAGGCTGGACTGAGACCTTTCACTACAGAGCATGGCAAGGTGTAGCCCAGGGGTGACTGAGCTTCTCCAAGGTCCTGGTTCTACCAAGCTGGGGGGAATCATGTCCATTTCCATATGTGTTTTCACACCCCTGTGTCGCTTTTGAAAGTCTTATTGGCTCTATATCATATTGCCAAGTGTTACCATTTAGAACTTAAAAAGCTGGTTATATTTAAGACCTGTACACTAAGGTGATCTGCTGTTTCTGGTTGTGGAGTTGGAAGTATAAAAACATTGTGTAACCTTGAGAGAGCCTTCAGATCTGTCCAGTTAAATCAAAGCCCTGTGTTTATCAACTGTTGAGTGTCCACTCATAATGATGGTTGGGCCCAGCGCTGGCTCCAATCTGGGCTCTGTACCATATAGTCCATCACAACATCACCCCTTCCCTCTAACCAGGCTCCAATGCAGAATAACACATCCAGAAGGCATTGCATTGTGGGAAGAGTGTGGTCTGCTTCCACTGCCATGTCTTTTCCCACCATCTGTCCTGCCATCTTGAAGGGCCCGATGCACAATTGTATAGGAACGGACTTCAGGACACCTTAGTGGTGTTTTAATTCTATACAATGTTCTAGAGCCCTTAATACTTTGTGGTGGGAGCCGATGTGTGAGACTCTGAATAGAAAGAAAGAAATGCTGCTTGCATGAGCTGTCACTGCCACGACTATATCGATTGCACACGTAGAGTTTGTCACTGTGATTGGAGGAGGGATAATTAAAAAAAGGCTGCACCCGGTTCACACATTGAGAAAGATCCTGTCCTGCCTACAGTGTAATGAAGTCCACACTGGCACTGGGTGCTGGGGACGTAGTGTATTGTAAAGTCCTGTACATGGTTCATAGTGTACCAGTTGAGGTGATTCCCAGGCACAGAATGGAAGAGAATGCTTTGAAAGGTTTTCATTTTGAGATTTCTGGTTTTGTTCACTTTTTAATTTCCACCAAGTAGCAGTAGGAGAGGCAGTACTAGTAGTATTAAAATTAATAAAACCTGCACAAGGCAAAGTATGCTCTTCTGCACTCTTGTATGTTTTGTGCTCCTGGTTTACTGTGTCGTCTCGAGCTGGACATCTGAGGTCTGCACTGCTTTAGCCTTCAGAGTCACACTGTGTGTAGAACTGTTTAGTAATGTATCTATTGGAGTATTCAAAGGCAAAATCCCTTTATAACATTACAAAGTGCAAAAAGTTATAAAATGCAGAGTGGATTAACACAAAATAAATTGTTATAGAGGAAAGCAAAACTGCAAAGTAAAACACACTCTTAAAGCTAAGTGTTGATGTTATACACATATAATAGTTCTATGATCTCATTATTTCACATTACACATTTTGTGTAGCTTTTATACAGTCTTGTGTTGGATAGCCTATTTCTCCAATGCAGTTAAAATGTGTTTAACTCCCAGATGCATTTTAAAGGGTGTTCTGACATATTGATAATCTACAGTAGTGTTTCTAAAGAATGCAGTTCTAAATTATTACATGTATATCTATATATACATACATAGATAGACATTTGTATATATAAAACAACCCGTTTTAAGATGAGCCCAGCATCTGTTGTCCCTCTTGAAATTGATAAAAGCTTGTTTTGAATAAATTTGTTTTAATAGCATAACTGCAACTGAAATAAGTTTATGATTACAATGTTCTTGAAAAGTCAGGGTATTCTGGAACTAAGTAAAATAATAAAAGGCTAATGTGTGACAACCGCGCAGTGCTGGTGATAAACGTGTGCAGGGTGCAGAGCAGAGAGCCGGGCCGGTGGATGCGTCGGTGCGGTCCTGATGTTCCCAGGTTGCTATTTCTGCCACATGGGGGCGAGGGAGGGAAACGGCACTGGGGAGAGATCGAGGAAGAGTAAGTGTTGGGAAAAAAATACACAACAAACTTCACTTAGTGTAAATCACCTTTAAAATTAATGTAGTTAATAACTGTCCTAGTTCATTAAAAAAACTAATGTTTGTATAAAATAATCGGCCTAGAAACGGTGCATTAAAGCGGAGACTCGAATTTGTGATTGTATATGTTTTAACAGTTAAATCTTATCCAAAATAATAAATCATTGCATCTCTTTTTTACATACCCATATGACTCCATGAACCAACGCCGACCTCTACTCCCTGTCCGAAACGTCCATCAACTTATGGTTTTTTTGGGGATCCTGTGGTATCAGACACACTCCCCTCAGAGAGCCTTTACTGTGTCTATTCCTGTATGTCTCCATCAAGACAGCATCCGCGAAATCCATGTAAACTGCGGAGAGATCTTGGGCCTTCACGATCTTGATGGACACGCTCTCTAACTGGACAGTGGGAGCAAACGGGACGCCCAAAGCTGGCGCTGCAGAGTACATCTGGTATGTGCGGGAGTTGCAGAAAGGACGCACCCTAGGACGTCCGAGAGCTACATTCTTATGGACGCCGACCTGTCCTGCTGACTCTTTGACGTGGACAAAGCACTTGCTCTGTGGGTTTTCCGCTGAAAGGATTACGCGCTCGGAATACTGCTGTTGCCGCTGTAATGTGTAATATCTTTCTTTCGTCAGATAGGACAAGCAGCACCCGAGGCATCGCAGGTTGAAGGCCGGTTGGATATTGCATTCTCTTATGAAGACTTCTGCATTGGTGCTGAGTCCCTGGTGACGTCTGCTCTGTTCTTGGCAGGATCGGTGGTGTCTCGGATGCTCTTGCGCCATGGTGCCGATATTGATGTAGGCTAAATCGTGTGTTTGTTAATTGTAGTTTTCAATTTTCAGACGATAATGAGAGGAAAAAACAGTTTGTTGTTTTTTCCCGCAACTACCTGAATGGAAATGTACCATTGGATTACAAAATACATGAACATCATATAGTGGAAAGTGGGGCAATATGGACCTCCTAAGTTCTTCCACCACACACGAAATCACATATAAGTGACAATTCACATTACACAAGTAATGTGTTAAATTTTACGCATTCTTTGTTTGTTCAAGGACAACACAACTTTGTGTTAAAATTCACCAAAACACATCCCAATAATGTCTTTTTAACACAATAGTTTGTATTTTCACCCAGTAATGTGTTTTTCCCACACATACTTGTGTTAAAAAGACACATTATTGTCATTGGCGGCGCCAGTCCGTAGGGCTTTATTTTTTCTCAGACCCACTCAAAAGGTTACGATCAAAGAACTTGAACTTGATATGCCGGATAAATCATTTGCACACATAAAAATATGTGTAATTAACCTTATTTTGCAATGTTAAAAATTGTATTTTAATATATGGTTAAAATACATTGAATAACCTGGACATTTACTATAAAAAAATGAAATGTATGGTTAACATGCTAGGAGCAGCCCCTCCAGTGGGAGCATGTACAAAGTTTAACCACTAAGTTTGTATTCATTACATTGTCCTGTCAGCCCCAGACTCTCACCCTGGTCTGTCCACCCTGGATTTGTAAGTAAGAGTCCAATACCACACCTCTGGTTTTCCTGCCTGTCTGTGTCTCCCAAGTGTCAGTTCACGGCTGTTCTTATACAGGATGCCCGAGGCGACGCTAAATGAAAAGCTGTCTGTGCCTTTGAGCCGGAGTCTGCGCATGCTCTGAACACACAAACTCTCGAAAGCGTTACAATACACACTTTTTGTTTTTGTTTTTTAATCACTGTTAATTTATGGTAAAAAGACTGGTAGACCAGCTGCTAGACATTTCGACGCAGAATTAGGTGCAGTACCTTAAACTTCTCTACAGTGTCATTAGGTAAATTTACAGCAATTTACATTCAAACTCTTCTGGGTTTTACTGTAAAATAACGGTGTTAAACATGCATTTAGCATGAATAAAATAAGTATGACCATGGGGACGCTGTTTTCTGGCACTTGGACAATAAACTAAACTCAGCCCCCCAGTCTCAAACAGGTATAGGACCACCATCAGCTCCAAACAACCCTACCCAAGCCCCACTATAATTGTAAGTCAACAAATGCCCCTGTGTTGTGCTTTGGTGAATTTGAACACAAAATTCTTTTGTCCTTGAACAAACACATAATGTGTTAAATTGTTAAATTCGTTCTTGTATGGTTCAACTTATTATTACATGCAGTGAATAAATACTATGTTTCTGCAATGTCATGCATGTATCAAGAAACAACATGATTCTACATGGTATAGCAGCTAAGACGCAACGTTGTGTTGGCAGGGTATACTGTGTATCCGTCAAACAAGTTCATACTTACTCTCCAAATTGTCTCCACGCAGTGAATTAGCGACGTTGCGGTAGAGCCTGTTCGTCTGTGAGAGGAGAGAGGAGATCCAGTGTATATATATATATATATGCTATGTAGGTTATATATATATATATATATATATATATATATATATATATATACTGTTTTATTGTTTGAAGTATTTTACATTTTACAAATAAAAACATTCAAAATTTTAATTCTTGTGATTAAATTTTTTTTTAAATCAATTACTAAAATCACTTAAAAAAAATTAAAATCTCAAAGTGATTAAATTCAAAATAACTGAACATGTGCATAAAAGAAAAACAAATGTGCTAAAAGCAAACCTGCTAACCAACAAAAAATGTCAAATACATTGAAAATAACTGAAAATGAATCGGACAAATCAAAAAAATAAAATAAAACAAGAAAAATAAAAAACAAACCAAAACAGTCCAATTCATTTAAAATTAAAACCAAATGGCCAATGCATTTGACAAAGAAATATAACAAAAACAACCCAAAAAAACAATCAAACTAGTGTTTTTAAAAACAACTAAATCTTTAAAAACAATTAAAATTCATTTTTAAAATTCATTTTAAAATATAATCATTCATAAAATAGTTAAAAGATCTTGGCTCGGGCTCCAGCAGGGGGAGATGACCGTCCACGGAGGTGGGTCCCATCAAGGGATCCTAAGCTCCCCCAGATCTTGTATATGCCAGTTCTTATAGGCTTCCTCCTTGCCCCTCTGATGGACCTCCAGATTGACATACTCACGAATGAGTACCATGCCCCTCCGCGCGGTGACAATCGGGTCCAGCTCCTGCTTATTAAAAAGGCAGATGTTCCGTCCCTCCCACAGGGCCTGCTTCACTGCGCAGACGACACACAACCAGCACCTCAGGGAGGGAGACGTTATTCCCTTGGCAGGGCCATAAAGGATCCGCTGGGCGGTCGTCCGCACAGGAACGGCAAACCTGCGGAGGAACGGGAAAAACAGGAGCCAGACCCTGCAGGCGGAGGGGCAATCCCTAAAGATATGAGCCTCCGTCTCCTTCCCCAGGCAACCCTTATAGGGGCAGGTGTCATAAGGAGCTATGCCCCTTCTGTGCATGAACACTCAGGTGGGGAGACACCGACTCACAGCCATCCAGGAGACATCTTTCTGTGTATTCGTGAGGCAAACGTGCGTAGCGTTAGCCCAGATAAACCGGCAGGTTTTGGGAGGGAAATCTTCTATCCGGCTGGTCTCTCTCGTTCGAGTAGGCCACGACATCCCTGAGCAGCATGGCGTTGTCGGCCGCCGATCTCCCCCGGGCACCACAGACCTGGTTGGGACCCACGACTTGAGGGAGTGGCCGCTGCAGCCGGATTGTCAGTGCTTTGGCCAGTATCTTGTAGTCAGTGCACAGGAGGCTGACCAGCCGCCAGTTCCTCAGATCTTTTTGGTCTCCCTTCTTGTGAAGAAGGGAGAGGATACTCTTCTTCATAGAAGGGGCCAATCTACCCTCTCTGTACATCGACCCCAAGACCTGGGCCAGATCTTCTTTAAGCACCTCCCAAAAGATCTTATAGAACTCAGCAGGGATCCCATCGGGACCCGGTGTCCTTCCAGAGTTAAGACTCTTTATCACCTGGGAGAGTTCAGTGGTGGTGATCTCTGGATCCTCCTCCTCCTCCTCGTCCCCCTCATTGCGGGACTCCAACAGGGACAGAAAGTGATGGATCAGATTTTGATCCACCACCTTCTGATCATACAACTCCCTGTAGAAATCCCGCACCACTGTCTCAACAGCCTCTCTGCCCTCCACCTCTTGCCCCGAGGAGTCGATCATGGAGGACATTGCAGGCCGCCTCTCCTTCGTTTTCTTGAAGAAGAAGCGGCTGCATTTCTCATCGTCCTCCATGATGCGGACCCTGGAAAGGACCTTGATCTTCTCTTGCTCCTCCCGATAGAGGGCGGAGAGACTCAGTTTGACCCGAGCCACCTCCTCAGCCATGTCGAAGCCCAATAGCTGTAAAAGACTCAGGCGCTGGAGGCGGGCGTTTAGATGGGAATATCTCGCCCGCCTCTCACGAGCTTTCCTTTTCCCTAGCTGAATGAAGTAGCCTTTGGTCCTTTTCTTCACCATCTCCCACCACTCTATGGGAGAATCAAAAAGGTCCTTCAGGGTCCTCCACTCCTCGAGGCGTCTGCTAAAGGTTTTAATAACACGAGGGTCATCAAGCAGGGAGGTGTTGAGCTTCCAGACCCCAGGGCCCGACTCCCGTGTGCTCGGGATGAGCACCTCTGTCGTCAGGAGCCTGTGGTCTGAAAAGAAGACCGCCTCCGAAGACATGGCGGTCCTCTCCAGTGGCTTACTGAGGAGGACGAGATCTATCCTGGAGAAGGGGGAGCCAGAAGAACTCACCCAGGTGAACAAGGGGACCAGGTCCCGACCTGCGTCGCAGAGTTCAAAGTCCTCCACGAACGCAGCGAGGTCCCTGCTGGATCTATCATTGCGGGGCTTACTCCGGTCTACATCCCTCAGAGCACAGTTGAAATCACCTGAAATGATAACTGGTAAGGTGCCGATCAGGAGCGGGCGTAGCTGAGGGAGAAAGAGGACTCTCTCTCTCTGGCTGGTGGGGGCATAGACATTGACCAGCCTCAATACAGCCCCCTTGTATTTAAAATCGAGGCTGGCCAGTCTGCCCGCCTCTATTACCTTAAATGCCTTTACCTCTATGAAGGGGTTTTTCAGGAGTACGGCAATCCCGTCCGCTCGGGACACATTGGACCCCGACCAGAAGGATTCGCCTAGGGTCCAAGTGTCCCGGAGATCTTTATATTCCTTTTGGAACAGGATGCCGCACTCCTGCAAACAGATGACATCCGCCTTCATACCAGCCAGAGAGTTTAGAACATCGGTCCTCTTTTTCACCTCAGCAATGCTCCTCACATTTATTGATATAATAGTTAATGCCATAATGGCTGTGAGGGCAATTACCTGCTCCGTAACAATCATGTAAAGAAACCCTCCTCTTCCGCACTTCTCTCTTCTCCCTCACCTAGCTTAGCGCTCGCACCCATCATTTCAACCATTTGCCTCACCACTTGATCCTCTAGGAAGACTATGTGGGGGGCTCGGCTCCCGCCACCCGGTAAGGCTGGCGAAACTCCACTGGGCTCAGGGCCCGCGGTGCTGGAGGTTCTCCCTGGTTCCCTTGTAGCCGAGGCCCGACGAGCAGATGGCAGGGCAGAGGCCTTGTATGCGACTGAGGAGAGGACTGGATAGACCCCGCTAGTCGTTCTTTTAACTAAAGGTGGGGGAGGGGGTGGTTTCTCCCTTCCTGGCTGTCTGTTGCCACAGGCCTCCTCCCTTAGCGCCAGTGACTCTGCCATTGCGGCCCTGAGGTCTTCTTGGCAGAAGACACTGGCGCTGACTCTCCTCTCCTGAGGACCTGCGGCTCTCCCACTACTGCCGGGAGGGCATACCTGTCCCCTCCCCTGAGAGAGTCTCGGTCGTGGGGCTGGAGGGATGTTACTATTTTGGGGCCTGTCCTCCACCAGGCTGCCCACTGGGGGGAGTGGAGAAGGCCCACAACTCTCCGCTCCGGACTCGGAGTGGGGCGTGTAAAACTGAGAGGGGGAGGTCTCTGCAGCGGGGTGGGGGGGGGCTGGCGGGGGGGGGGAGAGCCAGCAGAATTGAACCTCTTGCTCTTCGCACCCCCCCCACCCATGCTCCTCTTCTCCATCCTTCTCCTCTTCCCCGCCACAACTGTCCACTCCCCCTCTGCCTCCACTTCCGACCCAGAGTCGGAGAGGGAGCCTATGAGACTCCTGAGGACTGTTTCCTCTCTACCCCTGTCTAGGGGAATCTGCGTTAAAGGAGCCTCCACTTGGTTTTCTGTCTCTCCACCACCCCCGAGGGCCCGCGCCCTATTTGCATAGGAGAAGGAGCAATTCCTAAAAAGGTGCCCTCCCCCACCGCACAGGTTGCAGGCCCTCTCCTGCTTGCAGGCCCTGGTCAGATGTTCTCCGCCGCAAACCTTGCACTTAATAACAGTGCAGGCTGTGGCTAAATGACCCAGGGCCCCGCAGTTCCTACACAATTTGGGCATGCCATGGTAAAAGACAAGCCCCCTATTTGCACCTAAAACTACGGTGCTCGGCAGGTGGCGTACTCCGCCGATGGCGGCCACTTCCACCTGCAGGCGCACCTGCCACCGTCGAGCACCGGTCCAAACCCCATCCTCGTCATTGACTCTCTTGCTTTCTGACAGGATCTCACAGTGTCTCCTCAGCCATACCTCTACATCATACTCTGCCACTGCTTCGTTATAAAACTGAAACGTAACGATTTAAATTTCTCTATCAGTCAGGGCGTCGACCACAAAGTCACTCAGGGGTATACATTATTTTTTCTCTCTATAGATATTCCAAAAACACTCCAGCACTTGAGGGTTCTTAAAACTCACCTCAAACACGTCCCTAGGTCCAGGCAGTTTCACCACGCAGTTCAGCTCAGAAGGGGCAAAGCCCAGGCCCCTCTGCAGCACGGACCTGCTGAACTCCAGTCGGGTGAGGGCCGCGGTCTCGGCTCCAGCCTCACGGCTGAAGCGCACCGCGTTATGGAGCCTCACACCGGCAGTTCGCTGGGCCATGCTGCGCTTTCCTACCTGGGAGAAGGGTCCAGAGGCTCTCAATCCGGAGGTCGGGGCAAGTCCACCTGGCTGGGGAGCAGCTTCCACCTCCGGGGCTCTTGCAGGGAGCGGGCCTTGCGGGGAGAAGTCCGGGCCCTGGCTGCAGGAGGCCTCCCTCAGGGACGTTGCCGATCGGCCTGGTCGGTCCCTGGGATCCGAGGCCTCTCCTGGATCCTGGCTGGTGACGTCAGCAGGGAGCAGTCCTGGTCAGGCCGGGCTCCGGGTAGATGGTCGGCCGGGCTTCTGGATGGGACCCACTCCGTGAGGAGTCCGCCGACTCCTCTGGCTAGGTCCCCTGTCGCTCCCGGTCCGTCCCAATCTCCACTCGCCTCGGCCTCCGGACCGCTCCAAGGACCCAGGACTCTGCAGCTCTGTCAACCGGCACCTCCCCGTCTCGTCTGGTCTGGCCTGATGGATCAGCTCCCTGCAAGGTTATATATATATAGGAGGTATTCGCTGCCTCGCTGCCTCTTCACCTACCGAGAGTCCACAACTCAGTGCTCCCCACTTCAACCACTATTTATAGAAACACGCACCATTGTGGGCGATGGCAGAACGATATAATTTAACTGTACGTTTATTTGGCAAACGCCCATTTCTCGGAAACATGGTACTAGGTTTCTTTTTTTTTTTAGGGTATTACTTATTTGTTTATCATCATTTATCAACTTAATTGATATAAATGCAAAATCATCTAAATCCAGGTGTATAACATCCAATCGAAATACACAGTTTAAAAAATAGTGCTGTACATACTCTGCTAATATTCCTCATACCAACATCCCGGAGATTATTTGATCAGAAAAGCTGCAGTGTGCTGGGAGATTTCTTAGTTGAGTATGAATTGAATGGCTTCAAAAAGCTTTGAACGTCTCTGTCAATGATTGTGATTAAATCGTTATGGATTTTTTATGTCAAAATATGTCTCTCTTTAACATTACTCCGCAAAGACACTCGAGAACCAATGAGAAGCTCATATGTGGAAAAGGTTTATTGTGTGTGTATGTATTTCTGTCTCTCCGCATCCTATACTATGTGCTGCGGACTGTGGTGTTTGTCTTTCGTGTTGTGAAGGTGAAGGTCACTATTGTGAGGTCAGTGTTCTTGGGTCAACATCTCTCTGCTGCGCGCCGTTTATAACGAAACGAAACCGAATGCGTATCATAAATGGTCGACATCCACCTCCGTGAAGTTGTTTCCGTAGTCCTTCTTCCTTCTTCCTTATTTTTCAAAACATAAGTAATGGTTATTTATTACTTATTTCTGATTTCTCAAAATAAGTCATGATTACATATTTAATTTTTATTTCACTGTTTCTCAATACATTAAGAATGGATACTTATTTATTGTTACTGTTTTCAGTTTTTCTGCAAAATAAGGAATGTTTACTTATTTTTTATATCTGATTTGTGGTATTCGAAAAATAATAAATGGATTCAGATTTTTCCGAAATATAAGTAATGGTTGCTTATTACTTATTTCTGTTTACATGTTTTCGAAATATAAGTATGGTTACTTATTTTTACTTTTCCTTGTTGGTTACTTTTTCTGTTTGCCTGTTTTTTTATTTCTAGTTTTACCAAGAAATAAGTAATGGTTACTCATTTGTTATTTCTGTTTCCCTGTTTTCCCTCCCTGCAAACACACAACGTTGGCACAACTATACATGATGTAATTCTTGTGAATCCATAATGATTTAAATGCTCTAATTCATATGGAATTCATGTTTAATAAATTAAGTTGATCATATATATATATAAATCATGTCTTCATACATTACACAGAGGGGATGAGGCCTTCAACAGGCTGTCCTCTCTAAATAGCTGGTTGACAAGCTGGTGTGCATCAAATAATTTCGTTTTTGTGAACAATTGGGATTGTTTTTGGGAAAGGCCTGGCTTACACAGAAGAGATGGGCTCCATCCGAGCTGGAGAGGAGCGCTAATGTTATCTGATAATATAGCTAGTTGTTTAAAAGCGTGACTCCTCAGAGCACCGGTCAGGCTGCAGGCTCGCAGTCCTACACTGCAGTCTGCCTGTAACTCCCAGCACAGCCTGACCCCGATCCTAGATCCCTGCCTGGGGGCATCCAATAAAGTACATAGTCCTGAGATTAAATCTTATACAAACAAAATGAATAGTTATCCTACTAAAACAGTAATTTGTCATAGGTTTGGATGTATTCCTTCCTCTCGGGGCCCTCGTTTCAACCATCTTGCTGTCTTAAATATCCGCTCACTACCTAGCAAAGCAGCCTTAATAAATGACACCATAACTGACACACACATAGATGTGCTCACCTTGACTGAGACCTGGTTCAGACCAGACGACACTATTCCATTAGTAGAAGCCTCCCCTAATGACTTCTCTTACTGCCAGAAGGCCCGTGCAACAGGCCGCGGGGGGGGCTGGCCACCATCTACCACACAGACCTGCGCCTCTACTGAGCCATTAGACAGCTTCACATCTTTTGAAATTCACCAGGTAGAATTTAGGCTTAATCCACCTCTTCAGTTTATAGCTGTTTATAGGCCACCAGGCCCCTATTCCTTTTTTATGACCGAATTTAGGAAATCTCTTATCTGACTTAGCCATACACTATGATAAACTCATTATTTTGGGGGACTTTAACATACATATTGACATTAAATACGACCCCCTCACTGTTAGTTTCTTGTCCCTATTGGAGTCTGTAGGCTTCACTCAGCATGTGTCAGGACCAACACATCATCACAGTCACACACTAGATCTAGTTATTACCCGTGGGGTACAGATTCACAACCTAATAATATCACCCCAAAACCGGACGATTTCCGACCACTGCCTTATTACATTTGAGCTGCCTGGAGTAGAATCAGACACACAGGAGAGGAACATAGAAACTCGCTGCCTAAATCCCACTGCTATTCATAAATTCACTACCCTGTTGCCAAATGCTAGCTTTATCAAAACAGGATCTGCAGATGAATTATTAAATAATTTCAACAATACACTAAGCACTGCTTTAGATACAGTAGCCCCATTAAGGACACGACAAATTAAACCAACAAAACACTCGCCATGGTTTGACGAACTCACTGGCTCACTTAAAACAGAATGTGAGCGTAAATGGAGAGAAACAAAACTAGAGGTCTTCACATGGCATGGAATGACAGTATAATAAGATACAAGCAGCCCTGTCCTTTGCTAGGTCTCCTACTACTCCAATTTAATAGAGACGCATAAGAATAACCCACGTTTTCTTTTTAATACAATAGCGACACTTACTAACCAGCAGGTGAAGCCTTCAGAGGTTATCCCCCCCAATTTCACCTGTAGTGACTTCATGGATCATAGCAAAGTTAACGGCATTAGAAAACAGATAGAACAGGAAACATACACAGATACTATAGCCGACACATGCAGTCCTTCACAGCCCCGGCCTACCTTGGACTCGTTTAATGTAGTAAATCCCCAGGAATTGGTCTCCTTAAATACTAAAGTGAAAACAACAACCTGCGCACTAGACCCTATACCCACTAAACTGCTAAAACAATCTCTGCCATTAATTATTCACAGAATACACAATATTATTAATGTCTCTTTATCCTCAGGATGTGTTCCTGAATCGTTTAAAATAGCTGTAATTAAACCACTTCTTAAGAAACCCAGTGCCGACCCTAACCAACTTAAACGCTCGACCTATCTCAAACCTTCCCTTCCTTTCTAAGCTTCTAGAGAAAGTAGTTGCAAACCAACTGCAAGCTTTTTTAACCGATAATCATCTTTATGAAAAATTCCAATCAGGCTTCCGTTCCGGCCATAGTACAGAAACGGCCCTGTTAAAAGTATTGAATGACGTGTTTCAGTCCTCCGATGTAGGGCAGTGTTATTATTTTATTAGACTTAAGTGCAGCTTTTGACACAATCAACCACAAAATCTTGATACACCGCTTAGAAAACCGTATTGGCCTATCTCGCAATGTGCTTTCATGGTTTAAATCATATCTGTCAAACAGACTCCAATATGTACAGATTAACGAGAACCACTCAAATTTAACTAAGGTTAAGTACGGAGTCCCACAGGGCTCAGTCCTCGGACCTATATATTTTTTATTGTACATGCTCCCTTTAGGTGATGTCATTCGACGACATAATATTAACTTTCACAGTTATGCAGACGACACACAATCATATCTGTCAGTAAATCGTAACAACACCATAGACCTAGAAAAACTAATCTGCTGTCTGTCTGAGATTAAAACATGGATGACAAAAAATGTCTTATGCTTAATTCTGACAAAACAGAAGTCATAATTTTAGGAGACAAAAATCGAACTGTTTATCATGCACTAACAAAACTGAGTAATGATAACTTTAATTTCTCCCCTAAGGAGATGACACAAAACCTGGGTGTCATCTGTGATCATAATCTATCTTTTGAATCACACATTCAGAATGTGTCGAGATTTTCCTTCCTCCGGCTTAGAAACATTGCTAGACTAAAACAATTCCTCTCCTTACAGGACACTGAGAAATTGATAGACGCATTTGTTACATCTAGATTGGATTACTGCAATGCCATTCTGTCAGGCAGCACAAACAGAGCTATTTCTGCACTTCAGTTCGTCCAAAATGCTGCTGCAAGAATCCTAACAAAAACAAAAAAACATGAACACATCACTCCAGTATTGGCTTCTCTTCACTGGCTGCCCGTGCACTACAGGATAGACTTTACAGTGCTCTTATTAACATTTAAAGCACTAAAGGGACTGGCACCTCCCTACCTAAAAGATCTCCTTATCGAATACACTCCAGGTCGGCCATTGAGATCACAGGAAGCCGGTTACTTAGTGCTCCCTAAAATACACAAGAAAAGCGCAGGTGGTAGAGCATTCAGTTATAGGGCCCTGAAGCTGTGGAATGATCTTCCAGCCAATATGTCAATATGTCTCTGTCTTAGCCTTTAAATCACAGCTGAGGACTCATCTGTTTAGTCTCTGTTTTTCTAGCCCATAGTGCCGCCGGTGTACCATGGACACAACATGCAATTGCACAACTGTCTTTGGAAATGTCCTGCACTGCATGACCAGTATCTGAGCACGACTGCCCTCTTGTCTTCCAGCAACAGCCTCCTCTGAGGGTCCAACGAGGCACCTCGTCCCCCACCATGGAAGTCTGTTGAGGCACAACCCATCCCAGAAGCACCTCACCACGGAGGGTCAATGGGGCATCCACACTCAAGGTTTGACGAGCCATCGCAACCCAAAGCCTGTTGTGGTCCAAACCCTCCACCCCCGATGGCCAGCGAGAGGCCTCCTCCAGAGGGAAGAGCACAGCCAGCAGCACCGATAAAGAACTTTCTGATCTCCTTGCTGCTGTAATAACTTTACTGCTTGGAGGGGAGGCAACCATTAGGCCTAGGCCCTAAGCCGTTGGACCCCCAGAGAGTCATTTTCTCCTACATGCCATCCATAGGAGTTTTTTTGTTTTTCTCTCCTCCGTGCCTAAATGGTTTATTTACTTAAATGTTCACTCACTTTATTCTAGATCATGTAAAATGTTTACAGGTCTATATTTGATTTTATTGTATTTATGGGTTTTTTTTTGCTATACGTTTGTTGTATGTTTACCAGTCTGTAAAGCGCTCTGTGGCTACCCTGCGAAGGGCGCTATACAAATAAAAATTGATTGATTGATTGATTGATTGATTGATACATTCATTCATGTTTTTCACAACCCCCTGGCAAGCGAGTAAAAGGGTATGAATTAATTATGATTCATGGTTATTAAGGTGTTAATCACGTGTACAAATTCGGATTGGCTATATGAATAAGAGCAAACAAAATGTATGGATTCATCACAATTTTGATTTTTAAAATGTATTTTTCCAGGTAGAGTCCAGAGACTCGTACAATCTGTGCCAAGAGCATTGAAGCTGTTCTGGTGGCTTGTGGTGCCCAACACCTCACTGAGACACTATATGTTGGTTTATTGTTTAATTTGTCACCCGTCTGTATATTTACAATGAAAGCATGATCACTGAAATGTAACAGCCAACACCCTGGTGACCAGAAGTGGTTTGTGATGAGTGCGAGTCACTCCTATCATGAGATACAGGTGCTGCATTTTCTGTTCTCAGGCTTAAAATAACTGATCGGCTGCAGTTCATTATCAATGTGCTGAATTTGCATTGGTCTAAGTGAATATAAACTCATGGTTTCAACAGAGACAGAACCGACTCGGCACAGACAGCACTGGGAGTTTAATACAGGATGTGTGATGGTGGATAAACAGGACCAGAACTGAGAACAGGTGTTCTGACAAACTGAGCTACCTGTCAGAATGAGCTGCCTAGCGAACGTATGCATGCTAAGTGAACACGCCCCTAACATTAACATTATTTTGACCGTGTTATTTCATAGTGACTAACTTGCTATTTACACATAGATGACAGAGTGAGCTATCTTGGTTTTCACACAGGCATCAGCACCAGATACATGTTGCTGTAGGCAAACTGCACATCACACTCATATCTGTATGAAATTTAAAATAAAAAAAACCTCTGACTGTGAAGGGATTTTAATGTTCTAGCCAGTTCAGATGAGCCCAGTTATAACAACATGAGTTCAGCCTCTCCACTCTCCACAGCATGATGCTGCAGTAGTGTGCGCTGGTGTGTGTGGCTCTGGATACAGGTCAGGTCCAGGTCAGAGCAGTGCAGCTGGAGGAGGGGTCTCTGTGCTCTCTCCTCACATCAGTGTCTCTCCTCTGGAGCTGACCCTCCACCTGCCGCCCCTCCAGAGCCAGAGACCCCAGAGCTCTGCCAGCCCCAGTGACCACAGCCGGCGCCCCATCCCTCTCCCCCAGACCCTCTCATGTCTACATCAGAGAAGGAGGGGAGCTGGAGAGTCAGGCAGAAGTCCCCCTGTCTGATCTTGTCCAGGGGAAGCTCAGCTCTGTTCTCAAACCCTGGGCCATGGTACCTCTGATCCTCCATCCCATTTAATGTAGATCTGCTCTATAGGAGTCCCTCTGCAGGCTGATCCATCACAGGGCAGAGTGACAGAGTCCCCGACTCAGACATGATCTGAGGAGACAGGAAAGATAATTAATTAAATATTCATTACAGTGTTCAGGGGGTTTGTGTCTTAATTTAAACACTCATAGAGCTGCAGCACAGTCAGTGGGATGTTTGGTGAGGTGAATGACTGAAAAGTAGAAACACAGACAGGCTTCTGTAGTCAGTGTGTAGGAGAGAGACAGAGAGATTTGATTTTTAACACCTTTATTTTACAAAAAAACTAGCAAGACACTAAAACAAAATAGAAGCACATAAAAACCATGAACATTTTCTTGACATAAAAACCCATCCCATTAAAACCCTCAATAAAAACACTACACATGTGCTACCATTAAAAGATTAAAATGAATAAAACCAGTTGGTTGGAGTGTTCAGTGTCAATGGCACAGAGGGCTTCCCCAACCCCCCACCTCCATAGGTCTCCAAGTCTCCCGTCAGGCTGTAGAAACTGGACTCCAGTCGCACCCTGGAGCGCATGAAACCTGAAGAGGGAGAGTGCACACTGCTGCTGCACGCGCTCAGGATAGCCAGCTTTGGCTGCCCTACTAGAAAGTTTGCTAATTGACAACCATGTCTGTGGCGCTACCTGTACTGTACTCCTAAAATACATATTAGTGTAAGTGCAAATTAAATACAAAAATATACAACTTAAGTCCTAATTTAAGTACATTAACATTTCACTGAGAAAGACATGGGGACTGAATGACCAAACAAACGGGAGTCAATGGAAGAGAAACAGTCAAACAGTGAAACAGACAGGCAGGTACAGGACACGTGTGGTGAGGATGTTGCGGTTTCTTTGGCATGTGAACATCATTCTGACACAATGATCTGTTAGATTGGCAGACACTGTGAAGAAGAATGAGGTGTACAGAATAGATCATACATGGAACAGCAAGTCAGACCACATTAATGGGTGCAACATCTCTCTGCTGTGTGCCGTTTCAAACTAAATGAAACTTAATCCTTATCATAAATGGTGTACATCCAAGCACATCACTTGACTCATTCTTTACAACATTTTGGGAACTCCTTGGTGCTCATCATTACTCAAGTTTTAACCTGTACTTCATGTTACGAAAACACATAAACTATTAGTGTACTACCACTGCTGATAATAATAAAATAATAATAATAATAATAATAAACAAGAGATGTTCTAAAGAAGAGAGTCTTTCATGAAAGAAACAAAAAACAGAAATTACGTGACTTGACACAGAACTCAAACATGTCTTTAATGATGATCTCTATACAGAAAGATGCATACAGTTTATCACATCATTAAAATCATTTCCATGCCTCATTTTGGCATACACAGGAGTAATGAAATCTTAAGAATTTGATAATACAATCCATCCATCCATTTATGCTGATTTCATGTGTTTGTGGTTGGTTTATATTAATGTGAATCCCATCAAATGTGTGTAGGGGATGCAGTGACAGCAACAATCAGTATATATATACACACACACACACACAATGTCCTAGACATTTCTCCCTCCCAGCAATATCTCCCTCTTTCCCTGTGAATAGAAGATCAATTATTTCTTCCAGTCATTCACTACTATACCAAAAGTATTGGGACAGGCCTGCCTGTGAGTACCGGCCTGTCCTGTGAGAGGTGCTGTGCTGTGTGGAGCTTGATGGGCTGTTGTGAAGGGGCCCTGTGACTGGCCAGTACTGGATCAGTGGGATATTGTGGGCAACCACACTGAACTGTCCTGCCCAGCACTGATGGAGTTTGAAGGTGAGGGGCCCCGTGTACATCTACCGACACACTAGAACACAACACGACACAGTGCAACACAGTGGAGAGTTGGAGAGTTGTGCGGTGTGGTGTAGTATAGTATAGTATAGTATGGACTGGAATACAATCAGGGAGGGACCAGCAGAGCCCACCTTGTTTGGCACTACTGCGCTGTAGTGTACTGCCCTAGAAACTGCACTGTGAGAAACAGAATCTATATTGTAGGACACACTGCACTGGAAACTGTAGTGCAGGGCATTAGATTCGGCTCTGCAGGGAGGAATGGCACAGTTTTCCTATGGCAACTATGAAAAAAGACTGAAGTGCTGCAATCCTTTAGGCCAAGTCTCACCCTGCAGCGTACCATGCTGTTCCACACTGTTATAGCCTGCACTTTACACTACACACCACAGTAAATACAGCTGGGATTGGTATTTGTCTGCTGTTCTAATTGTGTAAAATACTGTATGTGTACAAATATGGAACTGGTCAGAAATTAGGTTACTGGGAAACTGCACTTTACCTTGGGGGAGCAATGTGTGTGTGTGTCGCTGCTTAAATTAGGGATTGTCTGAAATTCAGATTTTGCCCCCAGATCCACTTAGAGTCTGGGCTATTGTGAGTGCATCAGCCAGTGTGCAAATAAGTCAATCAGTCCATCTCCCAGTCAGTCAGTGTGTAAATGTATCAGTCTGATATCTTACATAATTGTCAGTCAATTTATCATCATCATGATTTTAAAATTATTTATTTTTGTAATTGAAGGTCTTTTGAAGTTTAATAAGCAGCCATCATTCTAGAAGAAGACATGGACAGTTCTGATACAATCACCTTTTTTTGTTTGTTTCGTCGATGGTTTGGATGATTAGTTTCTTTTAATCAAAACCATATCAACATATTCGCAACAATTGTAAAATTAAATAAAACAGTCCTTTCACTATATACAGTTCCTCACCACAGAGTGATGCAGGCGCCAGTCCTACAGCACTGGAGTAATATCACTGCTCTGCCCCCACCAGTAGAGAGAGAGAGAGAGAGATTACAAACTCACACACAGAATATGGGGAGGAGAGAGAGAGAGAGAGAGAGAGAGAGAGAGAGAGAGAGAGAGAGAGAGAGAGGTGTGAAAGATGTACAAGGTAGAGACACTGGAAGACTGACTGATGCTACAGTGTAGTAAAGTACAATACAGAACAGTGTAGTGCAGTATGGTACTAGACAGTAGAGCAGGAGAGAGGAGAGCAAACAGGGGGAGTGAACATGTATTATTTAACACCAGTGCTGTGGATCTGCGGATGTTGTGAGTGCGGTGGCTGTGAACTCCACTCACTGGCCCCATTCAAACTGTCAGACGAGCTCCAATAAGACAGCAGCTGTCCAGTCAATAGTGCGTCTTGGGAATAAAATATAATATCATATACAGCATCTGGTCAACTTAGGTCAATACTGAGTCTACAGCAACAAGTCGTTATACAGGAGAGAGCGAGCGAGAGATGGGGGAAGGAGAGAAGAAAGGGGAAAGAGGGAGGAGTTTGGTGGAGAGAGAGAAAGGAAAGGGAAGACAGATGGCATACAATCATATTTGACCCATCTCTCTCTCTCTCTCTCTCTCTCTCTCTCTCTCTCTCTGTCTCTGTCTCCCTCCCTCTCTCTCTCTCCTCCCCTTGTTCGGAGTCAGTGGGACACCATCAGTGTTTGTGTCTGTTTTCCGCCTCTCTATGTTTAACATTATGTTCCTTCTCCATCAGATTTTTCTGACTCCATCTCTCGGCATCCTCTCTTCTCTCCTCACTCCCCGTTTCCTCCCTCTTTCCCTCTCCCTGTATGTTCCCCTCTGTCTCTCTCTCTCTGGCTCTCAGTGCGAGTGTCGGCCCTGCTGTGGCTGCTGTCCCGATCCTCCGGCTCCCGGCGGCGCTGTGTCAGACGCTCGTTGCCGGTGTCCCATGATGCAGTTGACGCTGCCGCAGCCATCCTCCTCACCCTCACTCTCTGAGGAGCTCTCCCCGAACCGGCGTGGCTTCTCATAGATACAGCAGCCTGTGGGGAGAGAGGGTCACTGCAGTCCTTCAACACCTACTGGGCCCTACACTTCATTAACACTGCGCTGGGTGAGGGAGATTGGGGTTTAGTGCAGACACAGCTTGACACATTACACTCATTATTAATATGCATATACTAATAATAATAATATGACAATAATAATATTTATTAGAAGATGCCCTTACCCAGGGTGACGTACAGAAAAATATCATATTAGTGTAAGTGCAAATTAAATAAAAAATACTAAAATATATAACAAGTCCTAATTAAAGTACATTAACATTTCACTGAGAAAGGGGACTGACTGACCAAACAAACTGGGGAGGGGCACAGAGACACTGAAAGTGTCAATCGGAGAGAAACAGCCAGTCAGTCACGCAGACAGGTGGACAGACAGAGAGACACACAGTCGAGCGGACGGACAGACACACAGTCCAGCGGACAGACACACAGTCCAGCGGACAGACACTCACACTTGGATGACCGCCGGCCCAGGTGCTCGTTGTCCACAGTGTCGCTGGACCACTCCACCTTCTTATCCGTCTTCCTCTTCCTCAGCTTGATGGTCAGACTGCGGCCCTCCTGCAGAGACAGAAGGCAGGTGAACATCACGGTGTATTACTTAGGACCGTATGGACCCTCTCAGAGAGAGGACACTACAATACAGTCTCTGAGCACTGTATTGTACAGAGAGAGAGACTCACAGACACACAGGCCTGATCCCAGACCTCAGCTCCCCGGGGAGGGATACAGACTGGCAGACTGCTGAGGGAGGAGGCACAGGCAGCGGCACACTGAGCACTCTGGGGCCATAACACTATGCATACAACACTTACTATGCTTAATACAGTAGATATACATGTCTGTATCAATATCTGTTTAAGTCTTACGTGTATAAGGTGCGGGGTCTGTCTCTCTGTACCAATATCAGGTGCCTACACGGACTGTCCACTACAACACTCAGCTATCACTCCATTCGTTTAGTGTGTATTTTCGCTGACTGTATCCCTTTATGCAGAGCCGGTGATTGCAGGGACCAAACTGCAAACTCTCTGCTACATCCACATGCAGGTACAGATACAGATCTATATACATACCAATGTGGTATCAATTCATTTGTTTAAAACAATGACGCAGCGACTTATGATCGTGTATTACCTGCTGGGGTGGCGCTGTGTCCGTCTGCACCGTCTCCGTCTCCGTTATCGTCTCTCTGGAACCGCTGGCCGCTTCCGCCATCATGGGTAAAAATCAAAAAGCACACGACGCGCAAACAGCAGCGGCTTACCAGTAGTACCTAACCACACTGCAGTTTATTAAAACGATGACAGCTCAGGCCGAGGGAATGGACCTCGATACTGAACGATGCGGCGGGGAGGGGGTTGTTGTTGTGGCCGGAGTCGCTGCTGTGAAGGCAGGGGAAGCGCAGCCGCTGCACCTCCTGCGCGGTCCGGCCGGGAAACACGGGCCGCCGCACCTTTGGTTCCTAGTAAAGTAAAACCATAACCAGATAGAAGTGCCAGGTTTTAGCCTTACTTTGATACTTTAAGACCTTTAGCTAAAAGGTCATGTCATGGACATTTTTCAGGGGACAGATGATAGATAGATGGGTTCAGACCACATGATCGTAGCTGTCTGACGATATTTGCACTCAGTGACGCAAAATACAGCACTGCGCTAGTATGCACCTTTACAGACCAGACTGCAAGGATGTTTGTTTTGATTGTTTCTTAATAACTGGGGTGATGTTTAATGCTGAAACGTTATCTAGGCGTTGACAGTTGTGACGTCTCTGACACTCACGCTGCACTTGTTTCTGGTTGACAAGCGTGCCGTGCGTGAGGTTAAAGGTTGAAAGGAAGATGGCGGCGCCCTGTATGCCTTCCTGATTGTGTGCAGCGGTCGGTATTCTTATTCGTATGATGATGTTGATTATTGTTATTGTTGTTGCTGCTGGTATGTGTGTCTTATGTCGGTGAGTTGTTTTTCTGTCTTGGTCGCGAATATTTTGAGTTGCATAGATTGACAGATGCAAAGACAAACGGAGCTTGCTACAATTAATGTACTACAGTACAGGACCAGGGCTGAGACCCTGCTGGACTGGACTATGTTTTTGCAGGACCAGGGCTGAGACCCTGATGGACTGGACTGTGTCTCTGCAGGACCAGGGCTGAGACCCTGCTGGACTGGACTGTGTCTCTGCAGGACCAGGGCTGAGACCCTGCTGGACTGGACTGTGTCTCTGCAGGACCAGGGCTGAGACCCTGCTGGACTGGACTGTGTCTCTGCAGGACCAGGGCTGAGACCCTGCTGGACTGGACTGTGTCTCTGCAGGACCAGGGCTGAGACCCTGCTGGACTGGACTGTGTCTCTGCAGGACCAGGGCTGAGACCCTGCTGGACTGGACTGTGTCTCTGCAGGACCAGGGCTGAGACCCTGCTGGACTGGACTGTGTCTCTGCAGGACCAGGGCTGACACCCTGCTGGACTGGACTGTGTCTCTGCAGGACCAGGGCTGAGACCCTGCTGGACTGGACTGTGTCTCTGCAGGACCAGGGCTGAGACCCTGCTGGACTGGACTGTGTCTCTGCAGGACCAGGGCTGAGACCCTGCTGGACTGGACTGTGTCTCTGCAGGACCAGGGCTGACACCCTGCTGGACTGGACTGTGTCTCTGCAGGACCAGGGCTGAGACCCTGCTGGACTGGACTGTCTCTGCAGGACCAGGGCTGAGACCCTGCTGGACTGGACTGTGTCTCTGCAGGACCAGGGCTGAGACCCTGCTGGACTGGACTGTGTCTCTGCAGGACCAGGGCTGAGACCCTGCTGGACTGGACTGTGTCTCTGCAGGACCAGGGCTGAGACCCTGCTGGACTGGACTGTGTCTCTGCAGGACCAGGGCTGAGACCCTGCTGGACTGGACTATGTCTCTGCAGGACCAGGGCTGAGACCCTGCTGGACTGGACTGTGTCTCTGCAGGACCAGGGCTGAGACCCTGCTGGACTGGACTGTGTCTCTGCAGGACCAGGGCTGAGACCCTGCTGGACTGGACTGTGTCTCTGCAGGACCAGGGCTGAGACCCACCCCTATCCTAA
This sequence comes from Amia ocellicauda, assembly GCF_036373705.1. Classification (NCBI taxonomy): domain Eukaryota; kingdom Metazoa; phylum Chordata; class Actinopteri; order Amiiformes; family Amiidae; genus Amia; species Amia ocellicauda. The sequence goes on along the minus strand of NC_089864.1, from coordinate 4,448,442 downwards.
GTCCTAATGCAGTCTTATGTCATTCCTATGTCATTCCTCTCTCTCAGGCTGCAGAGCAGGAGTAGAACACAGCTATGTGGCGCCCAGTTTGCTGTGCCCCAGTGGGAGTGGGCAGACTGGGGCTGCTGCGGGACCTGTGGGGGGCCCGTGGGGGTGTCTGCAGACTCTGTAGCAAAGATTCTGGGACCACCCCCCCTCCCCCTCCCCCTCCCCCTCCTTCACTGAGACACCGTGCTGAGAAAGAGAGGAGACGGAGAGAGAAGGAGAGAGCCATCCTGACACACTGCGGCACTGACACTGTGAGAGAGGGAGAGGGGAAGGGAAGCAGAGGATGGGTAAAGTGGGAGAGAGGGTGAGATGTAGGGAGGGATATGGAGAAGAGGGGTGAGGAGAGGGAGGGAGATATTTAGGCAGGGGATAGGAGAGAAGGAGGGAGAGGGAGGGAGAGAGGCAGAGAGTGTGGGAGGTACTAGTAATTACTGTCATCAGTCTCTGTGTGAAAGACTTTGTGAAAGTCTTTTTCATTGTGTCCTGCTAGGGTGGTGAGGAGCGAGGGGTGAGATGGAGGGAGAAAGAGAAGGTGGCCTACACCATCCCCACCCCACCCGGATCGAAGAAGGGTAGGGGAGTCGTTATAGTCTTCAACACGCACCTCTCTCTCTCTCTCTCTCTCTTTCTCTCTCTCTCCCTCTCCCCATCTCTTTCCATTTCCTTCTGTCAATTTATCTTTCTCCCCTTTCACATTCTCCTCTCTGATTCCCTCTCTCTCTGCCTTTCAGCAGAGTGTCCATCATGTGTCTAATCAGTCAGTCAGTGTTAGTGTCCAGTCAGTCAAGTCATTCAGTCAGTTGTTAATGTACTGTAGTGTCTGGTCAGTCAGTTTATCTGAACTAACCCCCTTTCTCTCTCTCTCTCTCTCAGACACCTCGGCCCCCCTCCCATCAGCCTACAGCCCCCAATATGTGGAAGCCTGCTGGTACCAGTGGTGGGAGAAAGAGGGATTCTTCACTCCAGAGTACCATGTGAGAGAGAGAGAGTGTGTGTGTGTGTGTGTCTTGCTTTCTTTGCCACTAGTCCATGTGTTCTTTCTTTCTTCCCTGTAATTTTTTCCCTCTCTTTCACTCCCTATTCTCTATTGGAAAATGTAGAGCCGGCTCCCTCAGGCTGTGGAGCACACCTTCTCCCTGTGTATCCCTCCACCCAATGTGACCGGATCGCTCCACCTTGGCCACGCCCTCACCGTGGCCATAGAAGATGCACTGACCCGCTGGTGAGGCCCCGGAGCATTCTGGGAACTGTAGTTTTTAGTTGTTTATTCTTGTACATGGTTGTGTTGTGCGTGTCAGCTGTGTTGTTGTATTTCAGGCGGAGGATGCAGGGCTATCGGGTGCTGTGGGTTCCAGGCTGTGACCACGCTGGCATCGCAACCCAGGTAACTGACTGTACACTCACTGGTCACTCTGTCTCTCACCAGTCTGTCATTGTATCTATATTAACCCCCCTCTCTCTCTCTCTCTCTCTCTCTCTCTCTCTCTCTCTCTCTCTCTCTCTCTCTCTCAGGCAGTGGTGGAGAGGAGGCTGCTCAGAGAGAGGGGGTTACGCAGACAAGATCTTAGCAGACAGCAGTTCCTGGAAGAAGTGTGGGACTGGAAGAAAGAGTGAGTCTCTCACTCTCTCGCTTTCCATGTCTGAGCCCATTTATCTGCCTGAGTCTGTTTTTTAAGTCTCGCAGTCTACAGTGTGTGTGTGTTTTTTAGTGTGTATGTGTAACAGTGTGGGTGTAACAGAGTGTCTGAAGGAGTGTGCGTCAACTTGTGTCTATGTGTGTACCTCAGTGTTTTAGCAGGCCTTGCCAGTGTGTACGTGTATAGGACATTGTGCCCTGGTGTGTAAGGTTGATTGTGTGTAACATTGCTTGTTGTCTCTGTCTCAGGAAGGGAGACGAGATCTATCTGCAGCTGAGGAGACTCGGGGCCTCTCTGGACTGGAGCCGGGCCTGCTTCACCATGGACCCGGTACCGGCACACGCACTGCAACCATTTCTAAACACACACTATAGTACATCATCTGTCTATACACACTGTCGGACACACTACCATAGACACAATATAATTGGGGTCCTGACTGAAATACTGTTTATAAAGAAGTCCTGCAAAAAACACACTTCATACACACACTATAATTTAAACACTGTACTGTACCCTGTAATACACACTATAACACACATGCTGTGTATATACTGTACTCACTCCTCTTTCTTTCTTATTTCTCCTTCCCCCCACCCCCTTCTCTCTCTCACTCTTCCTCCTTCCCTCTCACCCCTCACACCTTTTCTCTCTATCTCTCCCTCCACTCCCCCCCCAGGGGTTCAGTGCTGCAGTGTCCGAGGCGTTTGTGCGTCTGTTTGAGGCTGGACTGATCTACCGCAGCGAGCGGCTGGTCAACTGGTCCTGCGCCCTTACCTCCGCCATCTCCGACATCGAGGTCAGCACCACCACCCCCTCTCTGCCTCCTCTCTTTCAGGAATTTATTCACTCTGTCAGATAGTCACTGTCTCAGTCAATCAGTCAGCCAGTGTGGTATCCTCTTCCTTCTCCCTCTCTCTCCTTCTCTCCCTCCCTCCCTCTCTCTCTCTCTGCACTGTTCACATTGCCCTGGTCTTCTGTGGAAGTGCTGTTTCCACACTGCTGTAGCCTTGTCATACGTTTCTGACTGTGGTTGGCTGTGATTGCAGGTGGACAGTGTGCAGCTCAGCGGCAGGACTCTGCTGTCTGTCCCCGGGTACGAGGACAAGGTGGAGTTTGGGACCATGGTGACATTCGCCTACCCCTTAGAGGGACAGGGTGAGGACTGCACTGTGCCATAATGTACTGTACGGCACTGCGCTATAGTGTAATATACTATAATATTCGGCACTGTAGTGTACTACAGTATATTTTACTTCACTGTACTATACTGCACTGTATTGTACTTAACGCTACTGCACCGTATTGCCCCCCTCTCTTCCCTCTCTTTCAGATGGAGAGATTGCAGTGTCTACCACTCGTCCAGAGACGATGCTGGGTGACGTGGCGATCGTTGTTCACCCCGATGATCCCCGCTACCAGGTAACCCCCCCAGCCAGTCACTGTGTCAGTCAGACAGTTTTTCTGTGTGTCTTTGTATCAGTCAGTGTCACAGTCAGTATACATTTAAAAGTCCCTCTCTCTCTCTCTCAGTCTCTCCAGGGCAGTGTGTGTTGTCACCCCTTCACTGGCCGTCTGCTGCCCATCCTGACTGACCCCATAGTGGACACACAGCTGGGCACTGGTACAGACCCTCCTCTCCCTCTGTCTCTTCCCCTCCCTCTCTCTTTCATTCTCTTCCTCTTCCTTTGTCTATTCCTGTCTCTCGCAGTGCAGTTTTGGTGAACTGTAGTGTCCAGTGTCTGTGGATCTGTACTGTATTAATTATATAATCTGTATCTATATAGCCCCCCCCCCCCCCACTCTCTCTCTCTCTCTCTCTCTCTCTCTCTCTCTCTCTCAGGGGCAGTAAAAGTCACTCCCGCTCACGATCACACAGACTTCCAGCTGTCCCTGCGACACGCCCTCCCACGGCTCTCTGTGATTGGAGGAGATGGCACCATGAACGAGCTGTGCGGCAAATGGCTACAGGTGGGCCCAGCCGCCAACCAAACCACACCAAACGCACCCCCTCCATGGCACTCGCATTTTCTCCTCACACTGGTGATGTTCTTTAGGCTCTTTTCAGTTATAGCAAGTTTATTACCCCTGTCTTTCTCTCTCCCCCATCTCTTGCTCTCTTTCAGGGTGTGCGGCGGTTCGAGGCGAGGGGGAAGGTGCTGTCTGCGCTGAAGGAGAGGGGGCTCTATAGAGGCACGGTGGAGCACCCCATGACCCTGCCAATCTGCAGGTAACCCCTCCCCCCCAGGGGTGTAAACCAATAGGGACACACTGGGAGCATTGCGCCCATCAGCTGTCTGTTTAAACCCCACTCTTCCACTTGCTGTGCAAATTCATGTCAGAAAATAAAATGTTTATTGGCATCTGAAGTTAAGCCCAGTGTTGCAAAAGCATTGATGTGTGTGTCTCTCTCTCTCCCTCTCTCCCTCTCAGTCGTTCAGGGGACGTGGTGGAGCCCCTGTTAAGGAGTCAGTGGTTTGTGCGCTGTGAGGCGATGGCACAGAGAGCCATGCAGGTGAGACACACACACACACACGGACACACAAACACATGGACAACAAGGTTACTGAATCTGTGTCTCAGTCAGTTATTGCATCACTCAGTCAGTGTGTCAGTGTGAGTCGATTGTTCTGTCCCTGTCCCCCCCGCCAGGCAGTGGAAGACGGACAGTTGGACATCACTCCCGACTTCTACAAGAAGACCTGGAGGTCCTGGCTGTCCAACATCAGGTGAGACACTGGGCTGGGAGAGGAGAGACCTCCTGTCTCACCCTCTCTAAGCAGTATTAATGTTCTCTAGAGTCCAGACACTCACTCACTCACTCAGTGTGTCTATGTCCCTCTCTCTCCCTCTCCTCAGTGATTGGTGCATCTCCAGGCAGCTGTGGTGGGGTCACCAGATTCCAGCCTATCAGGTGTCTTTCTCAGGATCAGCTGAACTGCAAGAGGTGCTACTGCAAAACTGTCTGTGTATTGATCTGTCTGTCAATCCATCTATATTGCTTTGTGTCAGACTGTTGTTAATGTCAGGGACTCAGTCTTGCTCTCTCTCTCACTCTTTCTCTCTGCCAGTCCAAAGTTTACTCCCTTCCCCCCACCCTCTTGTCAACACTCAATACAGCTGTGTGAACAGGGGGATGATTGACTTTTGTCTCTTGTTGCACACAGGAAGGCAGCGATGCATTGTGGGTGTGCGGGCGGAGCTCAGACGAGGCCAGGAAGAAGGCCGCACAGAAATATGGGGTGTCTGAAGAGGAAGTCACCCTGACGCAAGGCAAGAGCCCCCCCACCGATGAACTGACTCATACACTGACTTGCTGAGTGGCAGACTGACTGATTGATATATTAGCTGATTCACGGACCGATTCACCAACTGACCGATGCTCTGAGTGACTGACTTACTGATTCTCTCTCTCTCTCTTTGTTCAGATCCAGATGTGCTGGACACCTGGTTCTCATCTGCTTTGTTTCCATTCGCTATGTTGGGCTGGCCAGACCAGGTGTGTGTCAGTGTGTGTGTCTCAGTGTGAGAGTGCATGTGTGACTGTTGGGGTCTGTGTGCATCAGTCTTTGAGTGTTTTGAGCTTTTCTCAAAATAAAACTTTTTTTATTTTAATTGACAAATCTACTCTCTGTGATTTCCTCTCAGACTCCAGATCTGCAGAGGTTCTATCCCAACAGCCTCCTGGAGACAGGAAGTGACCTCATCTTCTTCTGGGTCGCACGGATGGTTATGCTGGGGTCAGAGCTGACTGGACAGCTGCCCTTCCAACAGGTATCCATGATGACTGCATATGTCCATCTCTCCATTTGTCCACTTCTGTCTGTGTCAAACTGTCTGTTTCTCTGTGTGTTTGCCAGCCTATTTGTTTGTCGGCCTCTGCATTCCTGTCTCCTCTTCTGTCTGTCTGTCTTTTTACCAGTGTTTCTCTCTTCATCTGTCTTCTCTCCCTCTCTCCCTATATCTGTTTGCGTGACCAACTTTCCATCTCCCTGTAATCCTCTCTCTGTCTCTCTCTCTCCAGGTGGTCCTCCACTCCATGGTGAGGGATGCTCATGGCCGGAAGATGAGCAAGTCTCTAGGAAATGTCATCGACCCTCTAGACGTCATCGCGGGGGTGTCTCTGCAGGTGGGGTGCTTTACACAGGCTCCCTAACCAGTGTGTCTGTAACAATCATATCTGCCTCTTGGGGCAGTGCAGTCAGTCAGAGTATCTGTGTTAAACTCTCCCTCTCCCTCTCTCTCTGTGTCTCTGTCTCTCTCAGGCGCTGCAGCAGAAGGTCACTGCGGGGAATCTTGACCCCAAAGAGACTACAGTAGCCCTGGAAGCACAGGTCAGGGATCTTTCTTTCTCCCCCTCTGTCTCTCACTCAGTCGGTGTTTGTATTCGGCCCTTCTCTCTCCTCTCTCCTCTCTTTCTTACAACGGCAGTGTTAGTGTTCTGCAGTGAGTGATTCTGTATTCACCCCCTATCTCTGTCTCTCTCTCTCTCTCAGAGGCATGATTTCCCCAGTGGTATTCCTGAGTGTGGGACAGACGCCCTCCGATTCGCTCTGTGTTCCTACAAAGCCCAGGGTGAGACACTATAGTACTGACTGACTGATACACTGACTGCCTGACTGACTGATATACTATTTAATAAGTTGTGTAAATATCAGTAGAGTCACTTTTAACCCCCCCACCTCTCTCTCTCTCTGTCAGGAGATGACATCAATCTCTCCGTCTCCCAGGTTCTCAGCACGCGTCACTTCTGTAACAAAATCTGGAATGCCGTCAAGTTCACACTGGGAGCACTGGGAGAAGACTTCACCCCCCTTCCGCTGACCAAGGTCCTGACGCACAGACTACTGACACTGTTCTGTACAGTTCACAGCATTCCATTGAGTTCCATTTGTATTCCTACCATTCCATGAAAGAGGTGTTCTTGGTGTGACTATCGGCCAGGTTCAAAAACGCTTGACAATAAATGACTTTAAACATCTGTCTCTCCCTCTCTCTCTCTCTCTCAGGTCAGTGTGCAGGGCGGTGTGGACAGGTGGCAGTGCAGCAGACTATACAGCACGGTGCTGCAGTGTGACCAGGGCTTCCAGCAGTTTGAACTGCATGCTGTCACTGCGGCCGTATACAGCTACTGGCTCCACAACCTCTGTGATGTCTACCTGGTACTAATCCATTCACTGATACACTGACTGACGCACTGAAACACTGACTGATTGATACACTGACTGACACACTGAAACACTGGCTGATTGATACACTGACTGGCGCACTGAAACACTGACTGACACACTGAAACACTGGCTGATTGATACACTGATATAGTGATATACTGATTGATGCACTCCCTCCCCCCCTCCCCCTGTTTTCCCTCTCTATCCTCCCTTCTCTGTCTCTGTTCAGGAGTGCGTTAAGCCGGTGCTGTCCGGGGATGGCAGTGCCAGGGAGGCGGCCCGCCAGGTGCTGTACCACAGTGTGCGGCAGGGCCTGGCCCTCCTGTCCCCCTTCATGCCCTACCTGAGTGAGGAGCTGTGGCACAGGCTGCCCCCCCTGGCCCCCCAGCCCCCCAGCATCTGTCTGGCACCATACCCTCAGCCTGCCAACCTGGTGAGAGCAGGGGAGAAGGGAAAGGGAGGGAGGGAGAGAGAGAGAGGCAGAGAGTGAAAAAGAGAGTTAGTGGGTGAGCTATAAGAAGTTAACTGTCCTCTCTCTCTTCCATCCCTCTCTCCTCTTTCCCATTATACTCACCTCTCTCCCCCCCCCTCTCTCTCTCTCTTCCATGTCCCCCTCTCTCTCAGGCTCACTGGCACTTTCCAGAAGAGGAGGCCAACTTCCTCTTAGTACAGGAAGTAGTTCGTGTGGCCCGGTCACTGCGCTCCCAGTACAGACTGACCAAAGAGCGGCCGGACAGTGAGTGACCTTTACTGTGACCTTTGCTATGACCAGTAGTATACTGTAGAATACTATACCACTCTATGATAATGCAGTGTACTGTACTGTACTGTTTTACGGTTTGCTACGCTAAAGTAGTGCACTGTGATAAAGAGCATTGAGTTGTGTTGTGTAGCAGTGTGTTATAATGCTGTGTTGCAGTGTGGGTGCAGTATGTTATAATGTGGTGTGCTGTGGTGCAGTGTGTTATAATGCTGTGTGCTGTGTTGCAGTGTGGGTGCAGTGTGTTATAATGTGATGTGCTGTGGTGCAGTGTGTTATAATGCTGTGGTGCAGTGTGGGTGCAGTGTGTCATAATGCTGTGTGCTGTGTTGCAGTGTGGGTGCAATGTTCGGGCCCTCAGCAGGCGGCAGCGCTGGAGCAGTTCCTGTCCGCAGTGCAGACTCTCTCGCGTGTCGGGGCGCTGCGTCTCCTCTTGCCAGCGGGGGGCGACCCTTCCCCCCCTTCAGGCTGTGCTGTGGGAGTGGTCAACGACAGCTGTCAGATACACATGCGTATCCAGGTAAAAGCTCCCCCTTTATCCAAATCAGAAGAAAAGCAGCCTTTGATGTAGCGGTGGCATTTCAAAATTACAACATATTAGTATAGGCTGTCACAATGTCACATGACATCTGTATTTACCTCTCTCTCTCTCTCTCTCTCTCAGTGCAGTTAAGTGTGCCATAGTGTCCAGTTAGTTGGTGTCTGTTAATCCCCTTTCTCTATCATACTCTCTCTCTCAGGGCAGTGTTGATGTCCAGCGGCAGTGCGCGACACTGTCTCAGCGCAGGAACAAGCTGGCCTCTCAGCTGGAGGAGGCCGTGTCTCGAACCCAGGCTCCAGAGTACCAGGAGAAAGTGCCTGAGAGAGTGAGACTGGAGCACACGCACAGGGTGAGGCCGACTGACACACCGACTCACTGACTGACTACACTGATATTCACTGGCTGATGTACCGATTGACTGACACACTGACTTAATCAATTGGTCTGTCTGTCTGTTTACCATTGCAACACTGTTTCTCTCTGGCTGTATCTGTTTATTTCAGATCGCTTCTCTACGCTTGGAACTGCAGCACACAGAGGAGCAGCTTTCGACATTACAGCACCTAAAGACAGAGGACCGATAAAGATTGTTTGAGAGTGTATTTCAATACTCAGGGGGTGTTCTGCCTGGCTGCAGTCCCCACCTCTGAACACACAGAGGCGCCGTTTTCCCACAAGAGAGGCGAGCTGGCCAGGAAGAGGCGAACGAGACACACAGTCTTCAGTCCCGCTGCGTGAGGGCGACAGCCACGGAAACAAACCTGGACATGAAACAAAACTTTTACTACAACTACTGCTGTAAAGTCTAAAAAGCTGGTGATCAACTCTTCTGAGGACACGCGTGGGAAAATAAAGTACAAATTATGTCAACCCAGAACAAAAATCATGAGCTATATGTGACACTTAAAAAAAATAAAATCTAAGGGCATCTGGGGTGGCTGTCTCTTTAACCACTTCACTGACTTTATAAAACAATCTGGGGCGGCTGTCTCTTTGAATACCCTTCACCGTCTTTTATAAGGGTATCTGGGGCAGCTGTCTCTTGAAACCCTATCCGCGGGCTTTTATAAGGGTGTGGGGCAGCTGTGATGCTGAACAATGTTCACATTGTGGCGCTCAAAATTTGTTTAATTCGCCCGTTGTCGTCCTTGTGATCATACATCGCTGTAGAGTCGAGGCTACTCACCGACTCTCGTTGGACTATAGTGTTTTTGGACGTTCAAATGACAGTTTTATGTTATTTCTATACGTTTATGTATAAGCACTTTTCATTTTCATAGACATCAGCCACAAAATACCAGGCCTAATGTCACTACTACAACAACCAGTAAATGATAATAATATACATGTGTATAATTAATGGCAACTAAAAAAATGATGCATTTTGGTTTTGCACAAATTCCTGTGGATAGTTTGATATAAACAAACAAGGATGGATTTAATTAATCCCCGAAGAGGTTGCTAGGGAGTTGCTAAGGCAGGGGCCGGAAGTGTGTGTGGTAGGTGGGGAGCGAGAAGGAGGCGGGACTTCCGGACTAGCAGTCCGGAAGTGTGTCGCGGTGTATGTGTGCGTCCAGTGGAGTAGTTACAGCGGGTCGGGAATTTTAATAGAGGGAGAGAGAGGGAGGGAGGGAGAGAGAAAGAAAGAGAGAAAGACGGTTAGCGGGGAGAGGGAAGGAAAGACGGAGCGGAGAAAAGGAACACAATCCCCGTTGGCTGTTGCAAATGTCTGCCATCGGAGCAGCGGACTGGGTCGCCGGGCCGCGTTAGAATTGCAGCCGGAGGGGGGGGAGAGGAAATGGGCGTCGGGGGAGATCTAGCGCGATACTGACACCGGCGACGGAGCAGAGGAAAGGGGGAAGAAGAGAGCAAGAGCCCAGCAGAGGGAGAGAGAGCCTCCGCCCAGCACAACGGAGACACGTCTTCACCAGGTGAGAGAGAAACTGGCCAGTGATGATCGTTTCTTGTTTTGGTGAAGGATGAACACAAATACAATCTGGGAACCGTGGAGCTGAGCCACAGCAGCCCATGCGCCGTGAATGCAGGGGCTGTGTTAGTGCTGTGGGAGCGGGGGGATAACCCTCGACACGCCGTGCGGTTGACACCCCGACCCGCAGCTGCCCCGCTTAGCCAGTCAAAGCACGGCGCCGGATAACGCGGTGCAACCAAGTGCACAATCACAGCCCTGGCGTGAGCCCTGCTGTGTGCGCACCCGTCACACGTGTGTGTAGTTTGTGCTCCTCTGCCCGTCTGGTTTCTCCGGGTCGTCATCATGAAAGCGTTGGCTTAACCGAGGTCCGACCTGTTGATCACTACGACTGTAATTGTATGCCACCGTATCAAACTGCTGCCCTTTGTAGCTTCTCTCGCAATACCGCACCTCCAGTTATACTACACCTGTTGTGCAAACACCTATCGGAGCCACTGTACTGAACATACACCTGGTCTACATGCACTGTAACCGCTATTGTATTGTACATGTACTGTACTTGTAACATGTTACATACTGTTACATGATGCACAGACACTAATTGGAGCTGTTGTATAGACACTTGTTGAAGGCACTGGGCTGTATACAAACCTGTTGCACAGACACTCATTTGAGTTGCTGTACTCTACTTATTACCCTGTTGTAAAGACACTTGCTGAAGGCACCGGCTGCATGGTGTACAGCTGCAAACTGGGTTTCACCTGAACTGCAGCTCTCTTTTAGGGTGGAAATAGTGACCTAGAGAGACCGAGCCCAACACTGTCCTTATGCAAACAACATACAAATGAATGGCATACACACTTCCACCCAAGATCAGTGACATGCCCACTCGCTCACACATCACACACTCACAACAGCTCCTACAGTGCCTGTCTTAACTCGGCTTGGGTATTTACAGTTTTCTCTAGGTTACAAGAAACTGAAATTAGTCTAGTGAAATGAACAGTATTTTCTTAACAAAGCGATAAACATTTTGTGCATATGTTTTTCTGCGTCTGCACACACACACACACACACACACACACACACACACTTAAGCTCCCACTCACTCTCACCCAGACACACACACACCGACACACACAAACACAGTGCCCCATTCATGCTAACTTGACACCTGTGCCACAACACAGTGAAGCTGCCATGACCCCCCCCATGCTGCGAAACCCAATCGTCCCCTGGGGGGCAGCTTCAGCAGGTCTGTTGTCTGTGTAACCAGTAATCTGGTTTATGACAAAAGACAGTCACATCTCACTCTCCCTGTCAGATAATACCTCATGCATACACAGGGCACTTATGTGCATGTACACTTACACGTACCCCAAGGAGAATAGCAAATGTAGGAGATGCTCAACAGACCAAGCAGGTCCCATGTTTGTATATTGTCCGGCTTCAAGTACATACTGGGAAAAAATTATACTTTAATAGAATATTATCAAAATTCTTACAAATCGATCCTGTCCGTATTATTCTAGGAATTGAGTCTGCATCATCAGAAAACGTAGCTGTAAACTAATTAGATCTCTACTATTGATGTCAAACAATAATATAAAGACATTGGAAAGAGGAAAATTCAACCTTTGCAGAATGGCTATAAATATCAATGACAACAAATATACCATCTGCATTAATAAGCATGAAATGTATAAGGTATGCATTTAATTATATTTGTGTATAGGTAGTCACCTTTGATATGATATGCTGTCTGTCTGACACCCCCAAACCTTTGCTTCTAAGTGCTTGTATTTTTGTAACCATGGAGCGTTATTGTTAAATAAGCATCTATAATAAAAAAATAAAGTTTGTACCTTCTTCGTAAATGTCTGTTTATTAAGACTTTTTATTCGCCAGATGCGTGAGGTTGGATCAAGCAACTTGCTGATAGTAAAGTTTCAAATCCTTTTTTTTTTTTTTTTTTTTTAACTCATTGCAAGATCTGAGGACCTCACTAAACCATCCAGTTGGTCTTTTTTAGTTCATCCAGGCAGGCAAACTCAGCCTGTGGAAACCTGAGGAGAAAATCCATTCAATTCAAGTGCTTTTAGTGGCGCCACCCCAGGCTTTATACAAGTTTTTAGAGAGCTGATTTCATCCCCTGAGCACGTGCCTTGATAAGGGTCACTGGTACACATCCTTACAGACACACTCACTCATACACACAACCATTCATTAATGAATGTTTTGATTATTCTTGTCGATGTGGTTTCTTGTGTCTCTGCCAATTCTGTTTTGTGTTTTTCTTGCACACTGGTGCAATAAAGCGCTCTGAGGCTGTTCTTTTGTAAAGGGTGCTATATTAAATAAAGACGCACAGGATAGGGGTGGTGTGCCTGCAGGGTGTGCACAGGAAAGCAAACCTCCGCCTTCCCCACCCCTGTAGACTCCCACAGCTGACTGCCGGCACTGGTCCGACTGGTCTGACGGAGGGGAGAACAAACAAAACGGAACTACATGCAGAAAAGCACACAGTTGTGCAGATGTTTTTGCTGCCTCCTTCCCTCCCTTTTGTCCTCCCACTCATCTGTCTCTGGTTTCGAAGGAGCAGCTGCTTCTGGCTGGGCTGGGAGCTGTTTGTGGTTTTAACCTTAAAATACATCTTGCACAAATTCACTCGCTCACCCACGCACCCACCTTTCTCAGCGTCAGTAGTAGGGATTGTGTAGAAATTGGCAGTTCTGATGCCGTGTCTGGGTCTGTAGGAATCGTGGGTGACTCTCCACCATCACCATCCAGTTCGACTCGTCAGATCAGTTCCCTTTGAGACGGTTCGCAGGCACCTGGACTGGGATCCTGGGCAGCTGTTCCTATAAAAACTGCTCAGTTTTATATCGGGCAATCTGGGGCAGCTTTCTTTTTAAACAGTGTGCACAGGCTTTCAAAAAGGCATCTGGGGCAGCTGTTGCTTTAAGCACTGTTCTCAGACTGTAATAAGGGGATCCGCCAATTTAAACTGAATTTGAGAAGCGGTTTGCTGCGCATTGAACTTTGAACTGCGTTTCCTCTCCAGTAACCTACTCAGCACTGACACGTTCGAGAGAGGGGTGGGGGGTTGTGGGTTGGACAGCGGGAAATTGTAGGACGATTTTCTCCTCCCCTTCTCTCTCTCTCTCTCTCTCTCTCTCTCTCTCTCTCTCTTTGTTGAAGTTCTCTCGCACATAGAAGCTGACAGACACGAGAGACATTTCGATAATCTTAAGGTACTGGAGTCAAGCTAGCATTTTGCAAACTCTTCTCTCTTGTCTTTGTTTCCCCTCTTCTCTTCTGCAGCTGTTCTCGCTCTCAGAGACAGTCTGTGTTTCTCTTACTTTTCAACTCTCTCTCCCCCCCTTATGTCTACAAAATTCTCTTGTTCTTTACTCCTCTGTTCCTCTTCAGTCTCCCTCAACACTTTTCCTCCGTCTGCTTCATTTCCGTCTTTGTATGCTCTCTCTCATTCTCTGCATCCCCCCACCCCCCTCATTATCTTTATCTGTGGCTGTTTGTTTAAAACCATGTGTTTTTGATTATCTGATGTGTGTGTTTGTGTGTGTGTGTGCATTAGTCTGCGTTTACTGGAGTGGATGGTGCATCTTTCTGTGGGTCCGAACTTTCTATACCGAGTGTGTCTGTATGTATTTGTGTAGCTCTACTTGTGTGTGTTTGTGTGTATATACTTTATGTATCTCTATCTGTGTCTTTGTGCATCTGTTTCTCTGTTTGTATGTGTAATACAAGTGTACTACTGTCTGTATATTTATGACATTGTGTGTGTGTGCGCAGGGGTCTTTGTGTACTGTCGGTCTCTATATATTTGTATAAATATGTGTGAGTCTCTCTATTAGTGTCTCTATTCATATCTCTACCTATCTGCATGGCCCTGTGCATAAGAGAGCACAGTTCATGTCTCTGTGTGTCAGAGTGTATTTGCATGTCTTTTGGTGTGTCCAGAGCCCCAATCTGCATCTCTCTCTCCTGCCTATTTCACCTTGCCGTGGCATCCCTTATCTGTATTTATTCCACAGCCATAATCCGAGCGGCCTAACGAGCCTGTCACTGGTAATTAACACCACTCTCTTCTCTTGGCCTCCTCACAAATCCCCTCCAGCAGCATTAAGAGGCCGATCCAGTGACAGTGGTGGAGATTAAGACGGGTGTGTGTAGGAGGTGTTAAGTTGTGTCTGAGCCCAACAGTCCTATGTCTCTGTCCTGTATGGGACTTCTGTCGATGCCGTCCAGATTCGGTGCTGTGTTGAACAGCGTGGGTCGTGGGTGCAATGATGCCTCTCTGTGAATGGGCCGACCGCAGCCGCCTGCAGGGCAGTGCTCTGCAGCTTCCAGGGCTGCTCTCACCCGTTGCTACGAGCTGTGTGGCGGTCCTCTCGTTGGACCTTCCTGCAGTTGTCTTTACATGCTGTTCACAGGTCTTTAATAGGGGATTTGGGGGTGGCTGACTCTTCAGACTTTTATAAGGGCATCTGTAGGGTGGCAGCATCTCTAATCGCCGTTCACAGACACTTTGAGCGGATCTGCGGCGCCTGACTCTGCAGAAACCTCTGGAGTCTTTTAAATCCTGTTTGGTCTGCAAGGGAATCTGTAGCGCAACTGTGTCTTTTAAAAGCGTTCTGTTCACAGGCGTTTATCTGGGAACGAGGGGTGGCCGTCTCTTTAAATCTCCATGCGGGGGCTTTTTTAAGGGGTTCTAGGGGTGGCTGTCTCTTAAAACACTATGTCCTGGCTTTTATAAGGGGATATCTGTACTGTTAACAAAATTATAAGGCAAGTACAGAGAGAATAAATAATAATAATGTAGTCACAGTGTTAATTGTTTGCGAATTAACTCCTCTCTCTCTCTCTCTCTCTCTCTCTCTCCCAGGTTCATGGCAGTGGGTTAGACGACACCAGGCCTCCCTCTCTTTCCCTTCCCTTTCCCTTTTTTTTTTTTCCTTCCCTTTTCCCCCACCCTGTCCCCCATTTTTTTTGTCCTCAATTACATTATTCCTCGATTTTTCTTTTTTCTCCGGTCTCTCATCACCCCTTCCCCACTCCCCCCCGTCCCTCCCTGACTCTGATTGGCCATGGTGCGCAAGAAAGGCTCTGTCATCCTGTGCGGGGCCCTCCTGTTCATCGCCTGGAACGCCTTGCTCCTGCTCTTCCTGTGGGGCCGGCCTCCCATTGGCCGGCTGGGGCCGGGCGGTGGTGGGGCGGAGCCGGGAGAGGGCCGGGAGTGGGGAGAGGGCGGGGACCTGACGGGGGAGGTAATGCGATTGGCCGAGGAGGTGGAGAAGGAGCTGGAGACGCAGCAGGTTCTCCTGCAGCAGATCCAGAGCCACCGGGCGCTGTGGGAGCACCGCCAGGGCAAGGGCCAGGCCAAAGACAGCCAACGCTTGATTGGCGGAGGCCTCTCGGACCCCAGGAAGGCGGGAACGCGGGCCCCCGGGGCCTCCGTGGCTCCGACCGCCCCCGACTCGGACACGGTCATCCCCGTCGTGGTGATCGCCTGTGACCGGGTCACCGTGCGGCGCTGCCTGGACAAGCTGCTGCAGTACCGGCCCTCCGCCGCACTGCACCCCATCATCGTGAGCCAGGACTGCGGCCACGAGGACACGGCCCGTGCCATCGCTGCCTACGGGGAGCGCGTCACCCACCTGCGGCAGCCCGAGCTGGGGGACATGCCCGTGCGGCCCGAGCACCGCAAGTTCCAGGGCTACTACAAGATCGCCCGGCACTACCGCTGGGCCCTGGGCCAGGTCTTCAATACGTTGGGCTACAGCGCCGCAGTCATCGTGGAGGACGACCTGGAGGTGAGGCGTGGTAGCTTGAGATATGGTCTAGGGGTGCCCTGTGCCTCTGCGCCCCTTATCCGACCGATAAGGCAGTGAGTGTGTCTCAGTGTGTGCCATTGAGTGGTTGTGCGTGTCAGCATGTGTCTGATCCCATCAGGGGTAAATACAGACATTCCCCCAAATTAGCAGGCAAACAGGAAGAGTTTAGCTCAATGAGATTACAGTATGCACAGACGCACACTGGACTGGACTGACACAGACTGCTGGGACCACTGCACTCACAGAGGCAGATTGCCCTACCTTCTGGCTCCTCTCTCTCTCTCTCTCTCTCTCTCTCTCTCTCTTTGTCTTTCTCTCTGTGTCTTTGTCTTTCTCTCTGTGTGCAGTATTCAACTACCCTGCCGTCCAGCCACCCCATGTCGCGGTACAAACTACAGCTCAGGGTGGTAGTGTTCGTTTACTCCAGTGTATCGGTGTTTCAGGATTAATTTCTCTCTCGGTGCAGTATCACAGTAGCTTATTGTCCAGTCAGTCAACCCCCTGCAGACCTTAGGCTCTCTTTCAGTGTGTTGTCATCACTCCATTCAGCCCCCCCCCACCTGTCTCTCTTTCAGACTGCAGTGTCACAGCAAGCCTCCGTATTAACTCACTCTCTCCTCTTCCTCTACCAGGTGGCCCCAGACTTCTTCGAGTATTTCCGTGCCCTGCTGCCGCTGTTGCGCCAGGACCCGTCCTTGTGGTGCGTGTCCGCCTGGAACGACAACGGGCGGGAGGGCGTGGTGGACGCCGGCGCGCCTGAACTGCTGTACCGCACCGACTTCTTTCCCGGCCTGGGCTGGATGCTGCTGCGCGAGCTGTGGGCCGAACTGGAGCCCAAGTGGCCCGCAGCCTTCTGGGACGACTGGATGCGGCAGCCCGAACAGCGCCGGGGCCGGGCCTGCCTGCGGCCCGAGGTGTCCCGTACGCTGACCTTCGGCCGCAAGGGTGTGAGCCTGGGCCAGTTCTTCGACCAGTACCTGCGCTACATCAAGCTCAACTCCCAATTTGTGCCTTTCACCCGTCTGGACCTGTCCTACCTGGAGAAGGCCGCCTACGACCGGACGTTCGAGGAGAAGGTGTACAGCGCCCCCCTAGTGCGGCCCGAGGAGCTCACCCAAGGGGGCGGCCAGCTCCGGGGCACCGGGCCCTACCGGGTGCAGTACTCCAGCCGGGACTCCTTCAAGGTGTTCGCCAAAGCCCTGGGGGTCATGGACGACCTCAAGTCCGGGGTACCCCGCGCAGGGTACCGGGGGGTGGTCAGCTTTCTGCACAAGGGTCGCAGGGTCTACTTGGCACCCCCGCCTGGCTGGAAAGGCTACGACACCACCTGGAGCTAACGCTGGGGACGGGGAGGGCGAGAGAGACAGAGAGACTGGTATAGGAGAGTCCTGGGGAGCATCTGAGACACACGGGCAGAGAGAGTTAGACTGCACTGGGAGAAAGACACAAAGAGGAGGATCTCGAGTACCATCTATAGCCGATGCTGGCCTCACAGGCTGGAGTTAATGCTGTCAGGGTGAGACTGAGCCAGAGGCTGGAGCAAATGCAGGCAGAGGGAGAGGGAGGAAGAGGGCCTGGCAGAGGTTCTGGGCAGCATGTGAAGCTGGTACTGGGACGGACAGGAGAGAGAGTGGAGAGATGCTGGCTAGACTGTGACTGAGCAAGAGACTGCAGGGGAATGCTGGCAGGCTGGAGTGAGTGAGACCCCCAGACGGCAGCTGTACGCGAGATGGGTTGGCAGGCCACTGACAGACCTGCACCAGGAGCTCACGTTGAGAGACTGAGCGCAAGAGAGAGATCCAGCTCTCCGCAACACTACGACAGCCCTATGCGCTACACGGCAGTCTCCGACCCACACTGCCCGGAGCTCGGGCCGCATCCGTGCACTACTAGTACCTTCACATCAGTCCAGTCTAGCCCGCTCCGTCCACTGCAGCCCAGTCAGTTCGCTATAGTCCAGTACAGCTCAGTCCAGCCCAAAGTCTCTGTCCGTGTGGATGGAAGGACCCTCAGCGTGACGATGTTTGGATTAATCAATATTAATTCATCTTTCTTCAAAACCAATGATTTTAATTTAATTTTTTTCCATGATTGTTTGCTTTTTCTATGAAGGGGTTATTATTCTGGGACAGGGCAGAGTTGATTTGGTTGTGTAAAAAAGAAAAAATATACATATATAAATATATATTAAAAAGTATAATAATTTTTAATCACTACTTGAATTTTTCCATTTATTTTTCTGACTGATTATTTTTGATTCGTTTGCTGTTCCTCTGAATGCTGAGAGAAAATGGACATTTGAAATCATTTCAGTCAGACGCCTTTTGGAAACCAATCTTATTGCTGTAATTATGATGATTATTGTTTTTAATGTTTTTTTTCAATGGTGAAGATGAAATGTAACCACTGCCTGGGTTGTTTATAAAATTTAATACGAAGGAAATAAAAAAAGATTATTTTAACGACGGCCCCAGATTCTCACATTTCATGAGTTCTTCGATCGCATTCATCCCAGTCACAGGGAGATTAGTCCGAGTCATTATTATTATTAATTTATGTAGCCATATAATTAGAACTAGTTTGATAACAGCCATTGTTATACTATTTCTAGTCCTGTTTTGTCAATGTTTTTATTCAGTTTTATTCAGCTAGTTGATCAGGAGTTAGTGGTATTCATATGGAGGGACATCACTAAGATTTGTATCCATAAAAAACATTTGTACGTGTAATTACGGATACAAATAAAAAATAAGAGTACAAACCACCAACAATTACAAATAAAAAATACTCGCAAAAACTTACAAGTTCAAAACTAAATTATGAATTGGAAAGAACGTGAAATCACTCAAAAATACGCCACACTGAGATTGTGGATTTTGGGAGCAATCAATGAGGATTTAACAGCATATACGTGTGTATATACACTCACCTAAAGGATTATTAGGAACACCTGTTCAATTTCTCATTAATGCAATTATCTAACCAACCAATCACATGGCAGTTGCTTCAATGCATTTAGGGGTGTGGTCCTGGTCAAGACAATCTCCTGAACTCCAAACTGAATGTCTGAATGGGAAAGAAAGGTGATTTAAGCAATTTTGAGCGTGGCATGGTTGTTGGTGCCAGACGGGTCGGTCTGAGTATTTCACAATCTGCTCAGTTACTGGGATTTTCACGCACAACCATTTCTAGGGTTTACAAAGAATGGTGTGAAAAGGGAAAAACATCCAGTATGCGGCAGTCCTGTGCGCGAAAATGCCTTGTTGATGCTAGAGGTCAGAGGAGAATGGGCCGACTGATTCAAGCTGATAGAAGAGCAACTTTGACTGAAAAAACCACTCGTTACAACCGAGGTATGCAGCAAAGCATTTGTGAAGCCACAACACGTACAACCTTGAGGCGGATGGGCTACAACAGCAGAAGACCCCACCGGGTACCACTCATCTCCACTACAAATAGGAAAAAGAGGCTACAATTTGCACAAGCTCACCAAAATTGGACAGTTGAAGACTGGAAAAATGTTGCCTGGTCTGATGAGTCTCCATTTCTGTTGAGACATTCAGATGGTAGAGTCAGAATTTGGCGTAAACAGAATGAGAACATGGATCCATCATGCCTAGTTACCACTGTGCAGGCTGGTGGTGGTGGTGTAATGGTGTGGGGGATGTTTTCTTGGCACACTTTAGGCCCCTTAGTGCCAACTGGGCATCGTTTAAATGCCACGGCCTACCTGAGCATTGTTTCTGACCATGTCCATCCCTTTATGACCACCATGTACCCATAATCCATAATTTACTCCAAATCGTTTTCACAAATTCCAGTGTTAGTATTTTGTTTTTCCTAGATAACCTCCACATAAGCTTAATCAGTTACAGTAAGTGCTGCTAAATAAATGAATCGCACTGTAACATCGTGTGCCGCATCAACTTTGGTTTGGGAATCCTTCAAAAAAATGTAATGGTTGCAGAAAGCAGTCTATAGTAGCATTACCGTATTACACAGTTCTAGTAATTAAAATGTTTGCCGCTTATGTGATCGATCGCAGAAAAACATGCCTTGTCTATGTGTTTTAAGAGTTTGAAGTGAGTCTAAACAAGGGAAAACTAAAAATTGAGACATTTAAACAATTTTAAGAGTAGTCCGGAAACCGGGCCTAATCAAATGAGCTATTAACTTAGACCTGGAAATGTTCGGGTTGTAAGCCCTGCACATGCACAGTACTTACAAGAAACATAGCATTGGCATTTTTTACAAGATTGGCATTATTAGCATTAGCATTTCACTTGAGCATTCCCAGGTCCCGACTGGCGTTGTGTAACTGAACGCATGCACTGTTCAACACTAATCGATTGCCCCCACAATCCACAATCTCAGCCTGTGACCTTTGTGATGTATTTTTAGTGACTTCACGCTCTTCCCAATTTGTATTTGTGATTTGTTCTCATAGTTTAGGTACAAATTATTTTATACACCTAAACCTTTTTGACTGATGTCCCTCCATACATTAACACTGGTTTACATACCAGCGAATAGAGACATGGCTTGAGTAAACAGTGGTAATGAACACTCGTGGGAGGCAGTGTGCGCGTGCTATATGTGGCATCAGAGACTCCTTCAGGGAATAGACACAACGGGTCAGGAGAGGAAAATAAAAGAGGGAGAGAGAGAAAAACATCCCTTCAATGGAAAACAAGGACAGGGGAGAGAGGGAGGGAAGCGTCTACACAAACAATAGCCCAGGATCCCGTGTGTTGTAGGTGACAACAGGGAATTCCTCAGTGAGTAAACCATAGCAGGCACACATGAAAAAGCAGGAGTGTCCTTTTCAATGAATACACAACAGGACAGGACAGGAGAGACTGTGCAAGAGAGGTAGAAGACACAATCTCAAATTGTGTGTATGTATATATATATATAGTGAGAGAGATGGATGAGAGGAAGAGAGGAAATATGAACACAATAGAAAAGGATATTTCACTGTGACTGTCCCCTGCCCTTTGACCCCTCATGTCACTCCTGTCCTGACCCCAGCTGGACTCCGCTTCCCGTTCCTGTTTTTCCGTGCTTCGGGGGGTTTCTGTAGAGGTTCTGCTTCTCCACAGCACACTACTGAAACTGCACAAACGAGACCCTTCACCGCTTTCACAAACGCCAAAGCAGACGACAAAAAGCTTTAGATCAAACATTTGATTTTATTATTTTCCAGCAGGTTATTCAAACAAGTACAGAACACACAGAGAGACTAGGAATATCAAGTCTCTCTCTCTTCGTTCCCCCCCTTCCCTACCACAAACAAAATATCAGTAAAACACAATGCAGCCTGACAATACTACACAACTAGAAGTCACTGGCTTATGGTTGCAGTCAACTCTAATAACACACTACAGCAATGCTGCTACATACCAATGACAATCATAGTACTGATAACAGATATATCATCATTATCAACAACAGCAAAGGTAGAAAATAAACTAAAATACAAAAAAGCTGCCTCGCTGTGTGCTGAAAACCCAAATCCTTAAAAAAGTAGATCTTGATTAGTGAAAGGAATTGTTTTAAATCTATTTGCTTTTAAAATGTACTCTAGGGACAGGGGGAGGTTGGTAAATTTGTAAAAGAAAGACGGGAGAACAGAGAGAGCAAGTTTTGAATGTTAAATCCGTGATGCAAATGTTTTTTTTGTTTGCTTTTTAATGCACGTTTGTTTGACACGCGGTTTGCGCTACATTCCGCTTAACGACTTCAATTGAGTAGCGAGATTCCGTGCCCAAGACGGTGTTTTCTCCTCTGCCGTTTGGTTCTCTCTCTTTGTGATGCTTCTTCTTTTCTTCTTTATCGGGACTGTTCAACTGGGGAGGGATGGAAAGAACAATGAGAGTCAGACAGTGATCGAGAGGGATGGAGAGAGAGGTAGAGATAGAGATGGGTGCTATAGGGGATGTGTGACAGACTGAGAAAGGTGGAGAGGTGCATTAGTGTACAGAGAGTGACAGTGAGGTGGAGAGGCGTGTACTGTAGAGTGAGAGAGAGAGACAGAGAAGCACGTACTGTAGGAGGAGATGTCGATCTCGTCTGGCAGCTCGCTGATGTTGACCTCGAAACGGTCCTGCACGTCGTTCAGGATCTTGGCGTCGTTTTCGTCCGATACGAAGGTGATGGCCAGGCCCTTAGTGCCAAACCGGCCAGCACGCGCCACCTGAGGAGAGGGGGGGTTTATACAATACAGTGTGTCCAATGTGTGGGGTGTGATGTGCAGTGTGTGGGGTGTGTTTTGTCCACTGTGTCCAGCACGCCAGTTGCGGGGGAGGCCTACCCTGTGCAGGTAGGTGTCTGAGTCCTCGGGCATGTCGTAGTTGAAGGCGATGTTGACCCTCTCGATGTCCATCCCCCGGCCAAACAGGTTCGTCGCCACCAGGATCCGCCGCTGGAAATCCTTGAACTGCTGATATCGAGAGAGCCTGAGAGAGGAGAGAGAGGGGAAAGGAGAGGAGGATTACAAACTGATTAGACACTTCACTGAGAGAAGAGGAGATTCCTTCCCATAACTCCCACAGCCCTCCTTCTACTACCTACCCCCCTCTCCCTCTTCCCCTCCCCATACCTCTCCTCCTGGGGCATCCCTCTGTGGATGGCGATGGCAGGGAAGTTCTGCTCCACCAGCAGCTGAGCCAGAGCCACACAGCGCTGTACTGACTTCACGAAGATCACCACCTGAGACACAGAGAGACAGTGTTCAGCCCTCCACGGTGCTGTTTGGTGTTCTAGTGTGTTCTACAGTGTTCTTCAAGTGTTGCCAGTGTTCCATCAAGTGCTGTTCAATTCACAAAACTTTCTATAGAGTGGTGCACACAGACCTGGTTGAACTCCAGCACGTCCAGCAGGTCGAACAGCTTGCGGTTCTTCTCGTTGTCCTTCAGCTTGACGTAGTACTGCTGCAGGCCGTGCAGGGTCAGCTTCGTCTCGTCGTCCACAAAGATCTCCATTGGCTGCAGGGAGGGGAGGGAGGGAAAAGAGAGAGGGCCCAGGGTTAGAAATTCACCCTCCCCTCCCACCCCAGTGTCAACTCATCAACTCTACCTCTCTCTCTAACACACACTTTCAATCGCACTCGCTGTACAGACACAGCACTGTGGAATCCACAGGGCACACATCGCTGCAGGCACACACACTCACACACCAGCTGTCTGTCAAAGGAACCCCCCCATTCCCTTCCAGGAACCTCGATTCTTGCCCCCCCCGTATCTACAGATACCTTGAAGGGAAGGGTAGAGAATTGTGTATGTGAGGGGGTCAATTTGAGAGAGAGCTTATGTACACACAAACACACACTCGAACACTGACACTCTGTGTAGCACTGAGCTATGGTTGATGGGGTGAGAGTTTGCTCTGATTGATTGACAGTTCTCGGGCTCTCCTCCAGCTCCACCCCGGGGAATTAACCAACTGGCTGTGTACCGTCAGAGCTGTTGAAGAGCTGCTGAACACAGCAGGGAACTGAGAAGAACAGTCAAAGACAATAGACCATGGTGGGGAAGACCTGAGCCAGGATCCCAATCAAGGCTAGGTTACTCTGCGACTGACACTCACTGAGCAACTGACACACCAACTGACTGATTGAATGATACCCTGATTGCCCAGAACATTGAGTGACTGATGCACTGACTGACTCATTCCCTGACCATGTACCGGCTGAAGGATCTGATTAAAGTGCAGACCAGTCAGTCAGTGCGTATCAGTGGCTATAATGTTCCTCTGCAGCAGCACACGTGTGTTCAGTAACAGTTCGACAGCTCCGCTCACCAGCCCCCTAAACCCCTCCTGCTCTGACTACCAGGAGCTTCTTATTTTGCATTCCCCTGCCACACTGTCTCCTGTGCACAAGGCAACATCTGGCTCCCCTGTCCCCAATGGTGGGCGCCACTGTGCGGTAGGTATCGTTATTTAGCAAGCTTGCTAAACCTGCTTGCTAAATAGGGATCCTAATTCCTTTCGCTACACTGACAGCTGCCCTGGCCAAATACGGAGACTCACTTGACCGCCCTGTTACAGCAGAGGGGGCACTGGCCTGCTAGATAAGGAGCCCTGCAGACTTACCTGGGTGTCTGCGTCAATGAGCAGCACAGGGCTGGTATGACAGCGTCCAGGGCAGAAGCGAGTCAATGCAGTGCCCTCTATCTCCCTGCTAACTCTCATCTACCTGTGTCATTAACACACACCCCTGTATACTGCACAACAGCATCAGTATACTCTATACCAGGTAAACTAGCTCTATATGGCATCAGCACACCCTATACAATGTAAACAAGACCTATTTCATTAACACATCCCATACACTGCACGTAGCAACTCTACAGCAATATTCCAGGCCTTATGCACTATAAACTAGCTCTATAGCATTAGCACACTCCACAGTGTAGATGAGCTCTACAGCAACATACCCTATACACCAGCTCTATACCATTAACACAGGCCATACACTGCATACCAACACTATAGCAGCAACCTATACAGTATAAACTAGCCTTATAGCGTCATAACAATCTGTGAACTGTATATCAGCTCTATAACAATAACACGATCTGCAAACTGTATACCAGCTCTATAGTATTAACATGATTTACAGACTGTATACCAGCTCTATAGCATTAACATGATCTAGACAGTATACCAGATCTACAAACACTAACACAGCCCAAATACAATACAGACACACTACAGGCCGTGTAGCTGCTCTATTGCACAAACACACACCTGGCAGACTGCATTGCCAGCTCCTCAGTTCAACACCCTCCTGGGTCACTGTATACCAGCCCAGTCTCATTAACACCCTCCCTACCCGGCCCCTGAGGGCGCTCTGTGGACAGTGCAGATCAGCCAGAGTATGGGCAAAGGATAAAGACTGCTCTGGGGCCGGGCAGCAGCCGCCCGCCCTGCCGTCCGTTTCTCTGTGCGTGTCCGTCTGCCTGTCCGTCGTCCAGTCGGTGCCACGGCCCCCCCGACCCCTGCAGCTCTCCATCCTGTCCAGCGCAGGGGGCTCCTCTCTCTCTCGCTCTCTGGAATCTCGCGGTTCTCCTATATTACTGGGGTCTGGGCCATCTTCGGTGTGTGAGTGGGAGAAGGGCTGTGCGTGTGAAGGACTAGCGTTGTGTGTTGCAGTTCTGTGACTGAGGGAGGGGGTGTGTGTGAGCATGTGTGTTTAGCATGTGTGTGGCAGTGCTAATGTGTGAGTATCTCTCAGTGCTGGGGACAAAAATTTGCTTGTAGCAGCCAAAGGTATGTCATATTTTACACTAGCTGCTCTCCCCTTGCCATACAGCTCAAGCCAAAACCCCTCTCACTGTCTTGTGAGCAGAAGTGAATGGTTTCAATATGGGCTTCTCCTCCTCCCCACCGTAAAATCTGTGACCTGTTAGAGTCACGATGTGTGAAATGGTCTTTTAAGCGGTTTCTTTTTCTAAAATCTAATTCTGCTTTCTCTACTTCTGCTTTCCAGTTCTCCTCAAGGAAATTGCCAAGAGCTGATGGGAGGCGCAGGTGAAGTCTTGAGGCGTGGGGGTCTGCCCAGTCTATGCAATACATAAGCCTATGCAATACAGAAGGCAAGGGGGCGTGCCTTCGCAAATTTGGCCTGGTAAGGCGTGAGGCTGTACTTCCAAAGCAGCTGTCGGTAACTGGCTTCCCATTCATTGCTTATTTCGCAAACAGCTGCTGACTGTAGGCAGAGCAGGACTTGTTTATAGCAGCTTTAGTTTCAGCGCTTTCACAGAAGTGCGGTCCCCAGCACTGCTCAGTGCATGTGTCACTAGATGCTGGCTTAAATTAATTACTTAGGTGTCTAGTTATTTCGGGGGGCAGGCGTGTGATATGACCCTGTGATTTTATCTGTGAGAGACATGGAAGGTGGTCTCTGAGAGCAAGTGTCTGTGTTTTTTCGGTTTTGTTGTACGGTTTTGATTTTAAAGCAGGGATGCCATTTCCACACAGCTGGGATTTTGGAAAGGAGAGAGGAATGTGCCGGTGTTGCTGGGGGGAGGGGAGGGGAGAGAGAGGGCAGGCTCGGGATCCCCCCCCCTCCAGACGCATGAGGAGGAAGAACAAAACTGAGAACGAAACTGTTCCCCAGAGAGATGACATGTACACAGAGAGGCATGGAAATCTGCGGGGTTTTCCAAAGGGAGTCACAGTTAACAAAAGCTTTGGGTTGTGAAATTTATAATTTTTTCCCTGATCATTTGTTTTTGTTTTTCGTCAAATTCAACATTGAGCAATAGTTATGCTGCAGGACTTTTTGTTTCTTCCCCTATTTTGTTTTTGGCTGAATTCACCAGCTTGAACATTGGGGAATTGTTACAGTGACATTTTTTTTTTTTTTTTTAGCTAGAATTCAGAACTCCACCATAGATGTGATCAAGAGTTTCAGTTGTGCCATAACTTTAATCCATATTTATCTAATAGCTCGTGATAAACACTATACTGTAAGTACTGTGCATTACAAGTGGAGTGTGATTTAATTCTGGGATGTACTGTGCCATATAGCTCAGTAGCTTCCCACTGTAAGAACGCAGGCCTCTTCAAGTCTTAATGAGGTTGCTGGCTCAACTAATTAGTTGCTAAAGGAACCAGACAAGCTTCAGTAGAGGCTTAGAGTAGAAGTGGATATGGGATTTTTCTGTTATTTCTTTCCGTCTTTATATATTTTGTTTGACAGTTAAAGGGGATTGTGGGCGTTTCAATAGCTCTCTGAGTAGTGAAGGGGGGTAAATGGAAAACAAAAAAATGAAGGGAAAATGTGTGGGAGGAAAAGCTAAATTAAAATGAACAAGATGGGATGGGAGAGGGAGAAGTGAAGGAAATGGATTGGAGGGGGGGATACGGGCTGAACAAATACGGAATAAAGTCACAATCGAAAAAAACCAACTCCCCTGCCCCGATGTATTGATTAATTTGTGACGCCAGTTCTCTGCCCCCATCCTGTTTTAGGATCCCCGTTGTTTTCGATCGATTTCCCTGGTATTGAGTGGTTAGCACACTTGTATTTATGTATCCACTATATGACGTATACACTATTTGCGCTGCCAGTTTTTAATTCCCATTGGCAGAGAGGGATTATCTGTTACGTCTTTCACTCTTGTGAGTTCTCTCTCACGTTTGCAGAAGAAGGGACGGAGAGAGCGACAGCAGTGAAAAGATGAAGTGACAGCAATGGCATGATTGGCAGTCTGGATGGTGATATAGATGACTCCCTCCATCTCTCTTCTCTTCTTTCTCTCATCAGGGTAGCAGTCATAGCAGCCTCTCTCGTTTGGATTATTTTATTAATTAGTTTTTTTCTGCTCTCCTCTAAGCCCGCGCACGTCTTTCCTGTCCCCTAACTCTTGTTTGTCATTATCAGCTCATCCCTCCCGATCCAGTCTTCCGCATCTCAACCCTCCCTGTCATCCAGGATTTCTCTCATACCTCACACCCGCGCATGCTGTTCTTTCCTTTACTCTCTCTCTCAACCTTTTTCTCTGGTCACAGGCTTCTCCAATGCAGACTAATATATTGCTTTCTCTCTCCATTTGCTCATTGATATCAGGGATCTCCAATTATTTATTTCCATTAAAATAGCTTCTTTTCGCTCTCTCCCCCGTCTCCACACTGACAAACACTACCCAAGGGCAGCAGCCACCTATATTCGAATATCAAAGCCATTTTAAATTTCACTTCACTTAGTGAATTCCACTTAGATTTTTAGCAGTAGGTCGAGGTGTCAGTATCTTATTTGGAGGTGAATGGAAAACTTTATTTTTCCACATCCACGCATGTTTTTTTTCCATGGAGTGTCCAAAATTGGACACTGTAGCCATTTTACGTTTGTGTCTGACATCGGAGACATATGACTGTGGTGAATTTCAAGGGTGAGTGATTGACGCAACGGGGTGTGAGAACTGGGGCATGGTGCATTGTGGGACTTTGAGTCACAGAAGGTTTTGTGGTGTTACTTGAATTGTGGTGTTTTGAGAGACTGGGATGTCTCTTTAGGTTTTAATTATTTGCAGAGAGTGGATTCCTCTGTACTGGACATGAGAATAGGCCAAAGTAGCATTTAAAGGCTTCATGATTTTATATTGGATCGTAACTGAGTGTGCAGTAGATTGAAGAGGAGCTGGGCTGAATTAAAAGTGTGTTTTTTGTTTTAACTGTTGATCTAGGTCTTTTATACTGTGTGCACCAAAGACAAACGCACACACTTTAAGCAAAAGTCAACTGGGACTGAGTGCCACCTTGACCTGGTCAGGGTTCGGGAGGACCAGACTGGGCCCTGGGGGCTGTAGTTTGGATGGGACTTCTCTTCCCTGCGAGTAGGAATTATTCCTATGTTCACAGCAAAGTCTAAAGTGTACTAAAACATCTCCAAGATTCAACAAGAGCTGTGCTGTAGAAACCACTTAATCCAGGGTTTGAATATGAACAAGACTGGGCTCTCATTTGCATCTCACTGTATCTAATGCCTGTGAGAAAAGTGGTGGGGGGAGGGCGCAGAACAGACAGTGTGCCGGTGCCTATAAGGAACAGACCGGATGTGAAGACTGGGCTCCAAGCGGCAAAACACCAGGGCTCTGACTGCACTGCTCTGTGTTAGCTGGTGTGTTTCCAGAATATATTGTTTTGGATGCAGAGAAGTATATTTAAGTTTTATGGTTAAACAACATCTGCTTTCCCCATTTAGTGAAGTGTGCAAAGCTTTGGGTTTTTAATTTAATTAATTTATAACTAAAAGTTCTATACTAAATAAATATCATTATTATTAGTCTTATTTCCAGTTACAAGGGCCCTTACATGGTGGGGAGCTTGGCTCCACAGAGGGTTCTTTCCAATGTTGTTTTAAACGTCCAGTAGAAGTAATTTAGCTGGTCTGGATTGTCAAATACAGACTATGTAACTGTTTTAATACAGAGACACTATAAAGCAGAGCAGCTTGTATAGGCATCTAATCAAAATTATTTTAGTAGTAATGAGTAATTTTAACTGTATACAGCCCAGTGTTACCAATACTAGTCTACCAGTGTTGATGCCAAGTCCGTATACAGCCAGTGGTGCGTTTGCCTTATTTTTATGCACTCTGCTCAGACGGAGCAGTGTCCGGACACTGTGCAGTTGGGCGTATTATTGTATGGGCCTGGATACGTCTTAGACTAGTCCCTGTTGGCATCATACAGAATTCTGTGTTAACGCACCAGCTAGATGAGGGCCTACAATACAAGGCATTATTTGAAACTGTAGAGCACAGTCACAGTGCCAGGATATCAAAGTTACTGGTATCTCTCATTTTATCAGTCTCTATTGGCATAGTAGAGCCTTGGATAACTAATTGGGGTCAATTCAGCAGTCTCTAACAAAGCCCCGCTGTTCAAAAGACTGTTCCACACTGATGCTTCCACAGCCCACCCACGCCAGGATCTCTGCCCGTTCCTCTGGCGCAGTCAATATCGTCACCGTATGGCCCAGCGTACTGACACAGCTCCCCGACAGCTCTCCATTTTGCCAATGCTCAGCCTGGTATTGTCAGGCAGTCCGTTTCAGTTTAAAAGCCCCCTCAGTCTGGTCAGTACCGACACTGACAAGGCGCACTGCGCTGGCAGAGTGTGCGACAGCGGTCAGTACTGCCAGTATATTGCCTGCCAACTGACTACAGGCATGCGAATGCTAGGCCCAGTCTTGTGTCAGTTCCAGCTGACTCAAGAACGTCATTGGACTGCTTCTTGTTTAGAATCTGAACGTCTTGGTGTACCACTCAGTATTGACTCTGTAAAATCCTGTTTTGGTTTACTGTTCAGTATCGACTATGTAAAGCCCTGTGTCTTGGTGTAACGGTCAGTTTCTACTCTGTAAAGCCCTGTGTCTTGGTGTACCAGTCAGTATCGACTCTGTAGCAACCCTATACAGCCCCATGTGTCTATGTCTGTAGCATGGATTCAGTCAGCATAGCACCCCTATATATGCTGCTGCCGAAATGCTTTGTGTTAAGGGGGTCAGAATCGACCCCATGTACAGGCTGGGCAGTGCAGTACCCAGAATCCTCAGGGCTGCAGCTGTGGCTTGTCAGGTAGGAAGGGGGGGTGGTTATGGAGAGGACAGCACTGAGATGGAGAACCGGAGAGAAAAAAAAATTCATCCGTTCTCTCTTTTTTCGCTCTCCTCTTCTCTTCTCCCCCTCCCTCTCTCTTGCCTCTCCCTCCCTCCCCCTCCCTCTCTGTGGAGCGAGAGGGAGGGGGCAGGGGGGGGAGGTGGAGGGAGCAGGTGGGGTGGGGGGATGTGGAGGGTATTTACGTCTTGCATGAACTTCCTGCAGACGGGCCGGATCTCTTTGCTCAGGGTGGCGCTGAACATCATGACCTGCTTCTCATGGGGGGTCATTCGGAAAATCTCCTGGACATCCCGACGCATGTCTGTGTGTCGGGGGGGAGAGAGGCATGGGTTAGTACAGAGACAGAGACACACACACACTCATACAGGGACACATAGACATGCACCCCATCACACCTCACACGCCTCCCTCACCCAGCTGCTCCAGCATCTTGTCGCACTCATCCAGGATGAAGTGCTTGATGTGCTTGAGGTTGAGGCTCTTGTTGCGGGCCAGCGCCAGGATGCGGCCCGGCGTGCCCACCACCACGTGAGGGCAGTTCTTTTTCAGCACCTCCTCGTCCTTCTTGATGGACAAACCGCCGAAGAACACCGCCACCTGGGGGGAGAGAGGAAAGGAAGGGAGGAAGGGCGAGATATGTAATCACACTATTTTCCATGAAGTCAAAGCAAACAAATCTGAATGACTCTACCAACTGAGCCGGGCAAGAGAGACGATAAAGCACTTTGAATATGAATTTGAATTTGAGAGAGATCCGTACCTTGACAGTGGGCATGTACTTGGAGAATCGCTCGTACTCTTTACTGATCTGGAAGGCCAGCTCTCTGGTGTGACACATGACCAGTACTGACACCTGGGAACAGATGCAAAGAACAAGAGTGAGACACTTAACACTGAGGGAGACCAACACAAAGACACAGGCAGAGAGTGAGAGAGAGTGCGAGCGAGCGAGAGAGAGAGACAGTGCGAGCGAGAGAGAGAGAGAATACAGAACTCACGGCAGAACACTAACACTGCCATTGTAAGAAAAAGATATAGAGACAGAAAGCTGTGCAGTTACCTGTCCAGTGACAGGCTCCAGCTGCTGCAGGGTGGCCAGCACAAATACGGCTGTCTTGCCCATACCGGACTTGGCCTGGCACAGCACGTCCATGCCCAGGATCGCCTGTGGAATACACTCATGCTGCACTGGGGTGGGGAAAAAAAACCAAAAGGGGGGGGGGGTTAATACAGACTGAGTGGACACTGTAGTACATTAACACTGCCCTGAGAGAGAGCAAGAAACAGGGGTGATACAGACTGACTGGACACTGCAGTACATTAACATAGCACTTCCTCCCTCCCTCCCTCCCTCTCCTCACCTTCGGAGGGGTGCTCGAAGCCGCAGTCCACGATGGCACGGAGCAGCTCAGGTTTGAGCAGGAAGTCCCTGAAGCCAGAGCTGTGGATGGACACGTAGGAGCCCTTCACCTCCTTCTTGGGGGCAAGCAGCTCCCCCCCGTCACCAGTGACCCCCGTCGCCTCCACCTCGTCATCTTCATAGTCCAGCAGCTCATTGTCAACGTCGTTCTCTGCCATGGTGTAAGCTGAGAGAGAGGGAGGGGGAGCGTGCAAACATGATGGTCAATATCTCAGTGTTAAAAGTAAGATTACTGTATTTACTGTCCACCCTAAGCTTCAGAGAAAAAAAAAAATCAAGAAAACTTCAATAAAAGTAAATTGCTAGATCAACATAAGCAATCTAGGCGTAATAAACATTTAGATCACTTACAATTCATGGAGGTCTAAAGTAAAGATTAAAAAACTGGGTTGCTCAATACAGGATTAGCCAATGACTGAAATCTGCGTGTGCATGAAAATAAAAGCAATAAAATAAAAACAATGCCTCGTTTGTCAAGTAAAACTGCAGGAGTGACAGGTGACCATGCCTTGAATGCCTGACGATTTAACCGTCGCGCCACGCCTCTAACGGGGGGGGGTTTCCATATTTGAACGTCTAAGCAATTACATATATATCCTGAACAAACAATGTGTAATAAGTTATCCATGCTTCTTTAAAGGCTTCAATTATAAACGAGAAACACTGTATAAAATATTTGATCGAATGTGCGTTTACAATCCAGAGAAAATAAAACCAGCACTTTTGTGTTTTTAGAATTTGAATAAGAAATAACTATGTTTATCACACGCCCCGCCCCCATTTGTTGAAAAATTAGGTTTACTGTCCCACAAAACTGAACAATGGACAAGGACCACACAATTATATTGAAATCACAACACATTATGATTCACACTACCTGTGCAGCCTATACTGTGGCTGATTAGAGCACCCAAGTACCCCACTGGCCTAAGCTATTTGGCCCTTTTACAGTCAGCAATTAAGTCCATTTAAATAATTAAAAACGTTAATATCTTGCGTGCATACATAATGTGCATTGTGCATGTTTACATTTCCTACCAAAAACAACCACCGTGTGTTTGAATAACCGGTGTTTAAGGGTCTGTACACGGTAATCGTACATTTTCACTGGAAAAGCGTCTCCTCCTCTCCGGGAAGTTTTCCGCGGCCCGGCCCACACGCGGTGCACCGGACCGGGGTTTGAGGGAGCGCGGCGGGGGGCACATTTATCCGGAGGGAGGCGCTTTCGTCGAGTGTTAGGGGCTTTGGGGGGTATTGTTTACCGATAAACGTATCTGTTTTACCTTTTTATCAGTCTTTCTGTGTCTCGGTCGGAGCGTCTCTCTTGTCCACGACGGCGCAGCTCAGCTAGTGTTGTCTCGCAGGCTGCGTCACAGGGCGGCGCAAGCGACAGCTGCCCTCCACGAAGGACCCCAGGCCCGTCCAGCCAAGGGAGGCTAATTCAGTGCCTGATAAGAAAATTAATAGTAATCAGCGCGTAGTGCGATTTACTGCATCTGCTACTACAGCTATGTGTCTCTGAAGGCTTTCTGGCGTTGCTGTACTGAGGAGGTGTGTTACAATAAGTTTGTTTGTCTTACAGTTGTCCGTTTGAGACTTTTATGAGCGGCGTGGTAACTCGCACACGCTAGGGGGCGCTGTGGGTCCCCCCTGTCGTTATTCTGAGGAGGTAGGATTGCGTGAACTCTGTGGTCCCGTCGTGCCCATGCGTGTGTCGGTGTCAGTGCCCAGCTCTTTCTCCATCTGTCTGCCATGTCTTGCTTCCACGGGGACCCAAATTTCTGCCCCGAGTGCGGCACCGTGCTCCCGATTCCCGGCATGGAGGACACGGTCACCTGTCGCCGCTGCTCCTACAACATCAGCGTGACGGGTAGGTCTTGAGCACCCCCTCTCTTCATCCACTTGCTCTCATCAAAAGAACTGCACAATACCCATGTAGAGTAAGACTACACTGGAGTAGTTATCTTCCAAAGGGGGCTGTAGTTACAGTACAGTGGATTAGTCCTGGGACGGGGGGGGTGTTGGCAGTGCAGTGGAACAGCCCTGTAGGCACTCCAGTCATTGTGCGTCTCTCACTGGGTGTTTCAGAGTTTGCAGATGTCACCATCACGTCCTCGGTGGTCTTCAACAGCCTGGAGGGATCGTCCACCACCATGGAGGCCGAGGAGGGAGGAGAGCTGAAGGGCCCTGTGGTGAGTGAGAGCTGCCGCAGCCAGTAGAAGCCCCAGCCTCTCTCTGGGGCTGTTTGCTATGAGCCACCACTGATGCAGATGCTCCTAATGTGTGTCCTGATTGAGAGAGGCCATGTTTAAAAGTCGACTGGTATGGTGACTGGCTGATTTGATACGTTGCCTGACTCTTGCACTCACTGATGGACTGGCAGACGCCCCCAATGCCGGGATCCCTGTCTGCTGTGGGATTGTATGGTATTGAATTGTACGGTTGTATCTCTCTCCCCCAGATTGACAGGAAGTGCTCTCGCTGTGGGCAGGAGGGCATGGTGTATCATACCCGGCAGATGAGGTCTGCGGATGAGGGACAGACAGTCTTCTACACCTGTATGCACTGCAGGTAACACGGACTCTCTCTCTATCTCACAACACACAGTGCAGACCGAGACATATAGATCAGTAGTAAGAAGTGTGTCAGTCACCCCGTAACAGTACCGTAAAGATGATGATAATAGTTGTAAGAAGAAGTAGCAGAAGAAATTAAGTCAGCTACTAAGATGTCACTACAGCTGGATGACTCGATGACTGTAAGATTACGGTTTGTGTGTTTCAGGTACCAGGAGAAAGAGGATTCCTGAAGAGAGAGCGAGATCTCAGACATCCTGGGCTGTAATTGTCTCTCTCTGGCTCTGATAACTGTCTCTGGATACACAGACAGACAGCCGTGTGTGGATTGGCCAGCTGAGTTCTCCTCTTGATTTCGGCCCAGCTGTTCCTGCTTACTGAGCTCCAGTAAAGTGTTTCCAAGAGGGGCTAGTCTTCGGTAATTTAACGCTGCAATAATTTGCCTGACGGTCAGTATATCAGTCGAAATGGCCGATAAAAATCTAATAACAAGGAATAATGTCAATGTCTAGCCCACTATTCTGTCTGTCCCTGTCTCATGTATATTTAAACATCATGTGATTTGTAAATAAATGAAAATAAGTTTTAGTTTTTTTCCAAGATGTGTCTTGTTTTTCATTCCAGGGAATTAGTTGCTACATCTACAAAATGTCTGTTTGTGGGTAAAATAATCCAAACAAAGGCAGTAAATAAATACACCCACCAGAATAACTACAGGAGGTGAAGTTAACCAGGGAGGCTACAGTACATTACATTAACACAAGATGGCACTATTTGCTAAGAGCAGCCCTTAATCCGTTTGTTCCCTTTCTGTCACCAGGAGCAACTAATCTATTCCAGAGAGGCTAAGAGTATGGCAAAGGCTCAGTGTGGGTGGCAGTATTGAGACCGTTTTAAATGTCCAATGCCTGCTACATGGATTGGTATAGTGCAGGAGAGCTATACTGTGTTTATAGAGCGTGGGCCCCTTATATCGGTCTCAGAAGTAGACCTGCTATGATGTGTACAGTGTGTAGGGAAGCAGACACAGTAGTGATACAATAATGAACTTCATAGCATAGAACAACAACATGCTTTTTCTTTATTTCGTTTTGTTTTAGTACAAAAAATAATTTTGTATGTACATTAAGTTTCAGTTACTCCTTCATCAAGTGTCTGAACTGTGTCTAAATACTGTATATGATTAGTAGGCACCTCTTTAATTTATTACAGACTTACTAATTTCTTGTGTTGATTACTTCATTTATTTATTTATCCTCCTGCGCTTCTTTGGGGATGTCCCCAGATTCTACCCTCTCTTCCTTCTGCCTGGGCGCAGGTTGGCGATGAAGCCCAGCAACTGCCCCCTCAGCCTCCTCTCCTACTCCCCGGCCCTGTCCCTGTCCCTGTCCTTCTCCCAGTTCTGCCGCCACTCCTCCTCCACGCCCAGCCACAGAGAGCCCTCCTGGCAGGCCCGCAGCGTGGCTATGAGCAGGGACAGTGCCCCCTGCAGGAGGTGGGAGGCGGCGGCACCCAGGGACAGCAACGCTTGGCTCAGGCAGGCCAGGGTCTCTACCACCAGGCAGGCTCCCTCCAGGAAACGGACGCCCCCTCTACAGGCTGCCCTTCCTGCCTCTGAAACATGATTCTTGGCACTCTCCTGCTTCAGTCTGGCCTTCTCTTGCAGGATCTGCCACTGCTTAAACCCCAGCGGCGCCTTCTCCGATGCGTCCCTGTAGTATTGCATCTGGCCCAGGGCGGGCAGAGCGCTCAGCAGCCGCAGGAGGGCCAGGCAGGTCAGCAGGGCAGAGAGGCTGAGCTGCAGTACCACCTGGCGCAGGGGCAGGGTGGCCAGGTATAGGTGGCTCAGGGACTTGGCCAGAGACACAGCACAGAGACCGCACTGTCCTCTCTGAGAGAGAGAGAGAGAGAGAGAGAGAGAGACAGACTGAGACTCATGTTTAGGTTTATTGATGTCCCACTGTAATGTTACCTACTTGGGTGTGTTTTTCAAGCTGTGGAAAACCTGATCTTACACTTCTAGTGTAACTTTGTGCATGTAGACAATCACATCCCAGCTTGCAGTCCGCCTACCTCAAAACAGCACAATGATGCACACGTTAACATCTAGTGAGTTCAAAATGTTTAGAAGCCCACAATTAAACATTGATTCACCTCAGTACAATCAAATGGCACGTCTTCAAGTCCACCCAGTTTACAGCCGGGAAATACATGAAGCTCCCATAACTCCCATCTATTCTTACAATATATTTGCAGATTATTAATATATGTGAATAACAGCCTATTATTATTCCGCCAAGACCGTTCACTTGGCTGATTTTTGTAGTAGGACAGTGAGAATCTCGTTCATCAGGCGCTACGGATAAGCATTGCCTGAACGGACAGCAGTTTTGATGCAGTTTAATGTCAGTAGAAATGGTGCAGCTCACGGCATCTTACACATAGATCTCGAATGGCTGTAAGTACACACTGAAATGTGCCTGGGAATATTATTAAATAATTATAATAATTGCATGTCCCATTTTATTATGTGTGTGTTATAATAACATCAAATACACACTTACTTATCAGATTCATTATATTTAGGTATTCGTTTATTTGCGAGTTTACCGACTAACATCTACCTATTAATTTAACACGAAACGAATTTCCACTTACTGTCGATGGCCAGGATGACCCAGGCAGACACGGCCGCCGCCACACTGCACTGCTGCTTAGCGAGCCGCCTCGGCGATTCCACAGAAACGAAACCGATCCTGTCCGGGCCGAGCACTGGCGGGTGCAGGGAGAGGGGCAGGCAGTGAGCAGCTGAGCACAACAAGACCGATAAAACGTCTTCATGATTTGGATAATAACGTCCACATCGCTTTCTTGAACACTGAGCAACCGCAGCATCCTTGTAACTTCTCACTCTCTCAAAGTCAAGTTCAAATCCTTGTCCTTGAACAAACACAGAGTGAGTTAATGTCCTCCTGGACGGGGGCTCGATACATCGGACAAGTGCGGAGCGACAGAGGTTGAAGGTTAAGTGAAGTCTCTCCATGGAAAAGCCACAATGAGAGGCTGTAAATAATGAGCTGCGGCGCAGTTCTGTGATTTAGGGCCGGATTAAATCAAAACTTTGACCCACCAGCGGTGACATTTCTGATTAGAAGAAAGTGGCATCTTACTGAAAATGAACCCGCAACTGAGACAGTTAGTTTTCTATTAGCGGGGGTCAGTGTTTTGATCAATCTGGCCCTTAGAGTAAGTTCGTGTACTGAGGTCAGCTGCAGTGCTCTCCTTGTTGCCACTGACCGAAATAACTTATAGATTTGTAGGCTGCTTGATTATTATTTATTTATTGGCAGACACCCTTATCCAGGGCAACTTACAAAATATAAGCGCAATACAAATTGCAAAAATACAGTTCAGTACAAGGCATGAAACACTACAAACTCAAATGTATAAAATACAGTGCAATTCAAAGCATAGGCCTAATGCATTTTACAAATTCCAGTTTACACAAGTGGATACAGTAAATGAGGTCTTACAATTGTAAAAGGATTGTGAAAGCTGAGAGCAGACCAGATGTTAGGTCACAGTCAAGGGCCATGGGAAAAGGAGTAGGGGAAATCAAAATAATACGAGTACTAATACTTGTTAATTGGGATATTGAAAAGTGTGTGGGTGCTATGAATGGTATTGATTGAGAAGATATGGTGGTACATCTATTGAATCGCTACTGAAGGGACACAGTATACATGTACAATGTGATTTGAATCCGGACTTCTGTACAATCACATTACAGTTCAATTTTCAAACAGAAATAATTTTATGACAAAAGCCTTGTAGTGGATATCAGTTAAAAGTGTTAAAACCTGCAAACAAATAACTAACTCTCCACGGGCCATGACAAAGACATTTCATTATTGTCTTTAATTGTGGAGGGGTCCCTCGGTCAGAGCCCACCTCTCTCTCTTCACCTGCCAAGATGGCCTGGGCTCCTGCTGGAACTCCTCCCGCCACTCCCTCCCGCACAGCCACAGCATCCTCTTCTGGCAGAAGCGCAGGGAGGCAACCAGCAGGAAGAGTATGGCCCGGAGAAGGTGAGAGGCGGACAGGCAGAGGTAAAACACAAACTCCAGTAAAGGGTAGAGCGAGTCTCCCAGTACGAGCGGCGCCTGAAACAGACGCACCACAGCCTGGGCGACAGATCTCAGGCCGAGCAACAGTTGACTACCGGCCATCTTGCCCTCTCTCTGGGCTCTTTCGTCCAAGATGCGCCACTTGTCGTACTTGATCTCCTCGTTGGCCGACTGCCTGAGCTGCTTAGTGCTATTGCAGTAATACATGGTGCACCACAGGTGGTAGCTCGTTTTGCACAGCAGCAGGACAGAGAGGCCGAGCTGGGACAGGGTGGAGCGCAGGGTCACAGTGGCCAGGTACAGGTGGCCCAGAGACCTGGTCAGTTGATGCATACACTGCTGCAAATGGTACATCGTCCCATCTGACAAAACAGCACGACCACACAGACAAGTCAACTTCTATCAGTGCAGAGTTTGTTCTTGTTTTCTACTAATTCAAATACATGCTTTTATCACTGCAGCTACATATTAGTGGCCTATATATACTGCTAGTTGCGATACATGTATACATGTACCGCAACTAGCAGTATATGGGCTACTAATACTTCTGCAAAAAAACAATTGAAGTATGGGGCGTGAAATGTAAAACAGCGCACACTTTTTTGGTCGATTGTCTTTTTTCACACATTTAACTTAAACCTTATGTTTTTCCACATTTAGTAAATATTTTGTTTATTTAAATAAATACTTAAATAAATGCTAAATCTCAGTTTTTTAAAAAGAAATATTTATCGTTTGATCAAATATTTAACTAAATCCTAAATATCTGAGTCACAAAATAAATATACAGTTTTAAAATAAATGTAAATGTTAAATCTAAATGTTAAATCTAAATCTAAATGTAAATGTTAAATATAAATGTAAAAGTTAAATATATGTTAAATATAAATGTTTAATATCAATATAAATGGTAAATGTGGAGTTTGCAAAATAAATGTATAGCTAATATGCCCCGTCCCTCTCTGGTCAGTCAGTCTCTCACTCCCTTAAATGGCGGCAGTGCAGTGTAGTGACAGGAGTCCAGTGTATTCTGTGTCTATTATTGACAGAGGGATCCTTAATAAGAAATAGTCAAAAACAAAAGACCTACGATATACAGATTCTTCACATAAAACGCTTTGTTTAACTGAATTGCATTAGCAGCTGGTAGACCAAGATGAGCAATTAGGTATTGACACATAAGTAAATTAATACCTCATTAAATAACTGAGGACAAATCGTTATAGTCCATGTATGTGTTAAATACGTATAACGTGCTAGTAAACTACTTCATCCTGCCTAACCCCCTCACTCTCGTTTTCTCTCTTTATCCGGCGTTTTGTCGCTTGTGTGGAAACATTTGAAACTACTTAAAAGCATTTATGGCTGGGTGTATTTGTGTATTTGGTGTTAATTTAACTGCTCTTACCGTCAATCACCAACATTACACAGACGACAGCCACCAACACACTGCAGAGCTGCTCCATTGCCTCTGATTTCTGCGGAATCGAAACTGATCCGCCGCTGCTGTGCACAGTGTTGTTCACTGTACCGTGAGCCTGGCTGTAACAAAACACTCAGGAAAAGTGCACACGAAAAATATTAAACACAATACACATACAGAATTACAGAGTAACTGATGAAAGTGTAATAACTTCCGTGTGAA
This sequence comes from Amia ocellicauda, assembly GCF_036373705.1. Lineage (NCBI taxonomy): Eukaryota > Metazoa > Chordata > Actinopteri > Amiiformes > Amiidae > Amia > Amia ocellicauda. Next base: position 4,408,598 of record NC_089864.1, on the reverse strand, counting down.
ATAAACGTATTGGTGTACCAGAAACGTACAGTTTAGACTACCACCACTACTACTACTACTACTACTACTACTACTACTACTACTACTAAATAATAATAATCAGATCTAACTTTAGAAACGAATTTTATACTTTATTCTCTTTGTAATTGTCTTTCCCTTTCTCCTTTCCTTAACACCTGCGAGTATCAGTGTCGTTTCTCTGTCCCTCTGTGTCTATAATGCCAATCATTCAGTCTATATTAATTTATTTCCAATTAAGTTATTTTAAATTAAATCGCATTAACCAGCCCAGTCTGGTTGTGCTCTAATCTAATGTAGTTGATTCCAGTCTTTTAAATCCAGTCCAGATTACTCAACTCACAATTTCCAGTGAAGGGAGCACTGGTGTCTGGGGGGCTAATGGGAATGCTGGTGTGTGTTCCTGTAAAGTACCTTGCAGTAATGTTGATAATGAAGGGAAATTAAAGACAAATGTGGAGGATAAAAGTAGGTTCCAGAAAACAACGTGTTTATTGCTCATAGGGAATATCAATTGCAACAATGAGAGGTCTTTTGAGTGAATGATATACAAAGTAAAGCAAAAAATAAAACAAATCAAATAACCTAAGCCTTAGCTGGAACATATAACAAATGCTAGTCACAAAACAAAACAAAATAAAAAATATATTAAAACAACATAAAACAGAATAATCATAATACAGGACACTCTTGGACCATAATTCTGTAAAGAAGCTCTTCCCTTTCACTGACTGACATAACTATACCTTGCTGACCTGCTTTAAAGCCCAAAGCTGGTTCCTCCCTTCTTATCCCCCCACTAACTACGTATAGCACATTAAAATAGCAATGTTCATCCCACATACAAACATGACAAATCATTACATTTGACTGAATCATATGTAGTCTAGCCCGGAGTACTCTTTGGGAGATTAAAATCATTTTTATTAATCCCATTCTGCTTGTATATTACATCAATCTTTAGGACAAAATTCAAACGAACACAAATATCACATGGTTGTTTTTTTTTTCTTTTCTCATAAACAATTACTTCCTTATCCCCAGTTTACGTTATTTATTAATTAAAACTCTCATAAGGAAGTGAGCATTTCATTAAGGGAGATCTCAGTCCGTCACAGTTTACAATGATCTCAACTGACTTTCACAAAGCAAAAACAAATGAGCCTCCTGAATGAAATTGTGACTTGTTTCCAGGTTGATCACACACAGATTATGCGATTTGGCCTAAAAGCTGCTGGACTGGATCTCTTGGGGACCAGTGTGTGACACCCGTGCTACAAAACCTCAGCCTGTTTCAGTAGAGCGAAGCACTTCCCTTGATGATCACTCCCTCCTCTGCTCATGCTGAGGCCTGTTATGACCAGCACCGCCCCCTAGTGGGAGACACAGGGGCTCTTCCTTTTTCTGTTCCTCTAGTTTCCTGCAGGGGAGTCCAACCCTGGTCCTGTAGATCACCCTAAATCACCAATTTATAAATACTTGAAACACGTGGTAGTGATTAATAAATTAAGCAAGTCAACCAATCAGGAGGCTGCAGGTATTCAGATAATTGCTCCAATAGTTTCTAAAGGACTGAATTTACCATCTCCTTCATTGATCAGAATGAAATACTTCCAGGTGTTTATAAATTGGTGATACAAGGGTGACCCCCTGCTGTAGATAAATACACTGGAAAGAGAGTTACAGTTTTTAGAAACTAGGAATTTTGCTCAACTGCTTGAGACTGTCTTTTCAAAGGGCTGTTTACCAGGGTGCTTTTTGTGAATGGATCTGACATATTGGAGCTCTTCCAATCCCCCTTCTTTCTAAACCTATCCCCTTCCCGACCCCTCTCTTTCCGCCACTCTGCGCTGCAAAGATGCAGTGCCCCCTTCTGGATGAAACGCAGGGAGTCCCCCACCAGGCACACCCCAGCCCTGAGAAGGTGGGTGGCGGCCAGGCTGAGGAAGAATGCCACCCGGAGGACGCAGGTCAACGAGTCGCCCAGCAGGAGAAGAGCCTCCAGGAGGTGCACGACTGCCTGGGGCACCGCTCTCCAGTCCAGCGCTCTCCAGTCCAGTGCTCCTGCCCGGCTCCCCACACCGCTGTCCACTATGTCGGACACCCCCTTGGCTGACTGCTTGAGACGTCGATAGAGGAGCGGGCCAGTCTGGTAGAGGAGCTGGCCAATCTGGTACAGGAGCGGGCGAATCTGCTGGCAGGTGTTGCGGAGCTCCAGCAGGACCTTGTGGAGGGGCTTGGCGGCTTCATACAGGGGCTGCACGGACTCGGATAGATACTGGGTGCACCTGTGCAGTTCCTCCTTCGTCCACTCTGAAGAAGCAGAAGAGCACGTACTCTCTAGATCTGTGAGGTTACAGACACCCCCCCCACACACACACACACACTACTGTTTTTCTTTCTCTTTCTCTTTTGTCTTCCTGTTCATTTCATCTAGAGCTTCCATCGCTTACATTCCTACCAAAATCATTTAAATAGCGCAAAAACTGAACTGCATATTTATTTATGTATGCATACTTACTGACAGATTTATTATATGCAGACTTTGGATTCCCCTTCACTCCCCCTGCCACACACTCTCTCACTATCTTAATCTCAACCATTAATTTATTCCGATCATTTAATTCAAGCATTTATTTATTTAAAATATATTCGTTATTTTGAGGTATGCTATTCTTTTCGATCGTAACTAGTCTTACCATCAACAACAACCGAGATCCAACCGACCAGGACGGTCACCGTTACACAGCAGTACAGCTCCATCCTCTCTGAACCGAAACTAATCGTCTGCTGGACAGGAGGTTGTTCCACCTCCAGGCATGTTATCTTATTTCCTCAGGCTATAAGAAATATTCAACTTGGCTTCGCAGTGTGAGACAGCTCAGTTTTCCTCCCACTAACGTCACAAACCGTTCATCATTTGTTTGACGTTTTTGTTATTATGGATTCGAATATATTAACATGTATTTATTTTAGGCGAGTTACGTCACACAGACACCCCCCCTTCCCAAAATGAATAAATAAATAAACGACATTAAAAATGAAACCGAAACCAATGCTTCAGTCATTCTAGATTTAAAGACATAAATTAAGTATGTTAGATTAGATCCCAAATCAGAGGAGCCATTGCTTTTTGCCAGCCACACAGGACGGCACATTCTTGCTTGGTCACACTGCGTGTTTGTTGAAAAGGCATGATTTCAGGTGGGAGAAGTATGATGGGTCAAATGGAGTCAAATCCACAAATGGGACTAATTGGACTTTTATTTAAAATAAAATCGTCACCTCTGGAAGAGATGCTCGTCGCAGGTAGTATTAAACAGGAGGCTGGACTGCGCAGACGCGTCGGGGATCCTTCCCGCAGAGAGACCACCGCACCCTGCTGTGCTCGAACCTGGTAGAGAGCCTGGATTTACCGCATGCAAAACAAAAACAAAACAAAATGGATGTTGAGATCAAAAATAAAAAGATCGAAAGCAAAATGTATAGAATTGAAAACAAAAAAATGTATCGAAAGCAAAAAAAAAAAAAAAAACAATGACTTGAAAGCAAAACATGTTAAATCGAGAGCAAAACTCGCCTGCAGACCCTGAGCCCACCTGCTCACTGATTGGGTCAGGAAGAACCGTCACTCACACCTGCTGGACCAATGGAGACCCAGGATCCGCGCCTCCCTGTAAATCCCGCCCTCACGGCAAAAACAGACAAAACTCGTAACGAAAAAATAATTCGAAAGCAAATAAACTGGCGCAAAAGCAAAGATCACAGCATCGCAAGCAAAGACAGGGACTGCAGGCGAGTTTTGCTCTCTTTTTTGCTGTTGATAAAAAAAAATTGGTTTACAATTTATACATTTCGATTTTTTTATTTTTGATCTCAACATCAATTATTTCTCGTTTTTTTGTTTTGTTTACAATATTTTTTTGTTTTGAATGCGATACTCATGGCGCTAATTTGAGCCCATATGGATTAAACATCAATTTAATCCGCAAAATGCAACCAATAGATGTTGGATGAACCTAGAGCGAAAACCCTAAATAAACAGATATTTGTTGAAATTACAGGATTATCATGTGAGCTGTAGGCCTATATAGCTATATTAGTTTGTCACATTTTGTTATTTAAAATAACCAATGCTTTTCGGATTCCTATAGGAATGTGCTTAAATACCAGGGCTGTGGTGTCCGTCTTAAGGGCTGTCCCAGGGAGCGAGTTAAGGATAAACAGGTCACAACAATTGAAAAAAGATTAAATTCACTATTCTACAGGAGTGGGCTCGGGGCAGAAATACATCCAGTCTCCGGTCAATTCTGAATTTACAGTATTGAATCCCAGAACTTTTAAAAAAATTAAAAGACGTATTAAAATAAGTAAAACACTGTTTGTCGCAAATCAAAAAGTAAAAATAATCAAATGAACTCTGAAGATATCCAAGGAAACCATTTACCTTGGGTATAGGTCGGAATTGTTAGCCAATGTAAATTAGCAACAATCTTGGCTTGCCCTACCAATAGAGATTTACACGTTATTTTAAATCAAATTTAGCTAATATAAACCAGGTTAATCTACACAATTGACAACGAATAAAACCCCAACTTGCCCTACAAGTACCAACAGAAAAAACATTTACCTGCAGACCAAGGCCCGGCCACCAGGGGCCCCCAGAGAGCACGATTGACAATGGAAAAAACGTGAATGTGACAGAATTTATTTGTTTTTGTTTGTGTATGTGTATTTGTTGTCGTTTATGCTTTTCCGTAGTAGTCAACATGCATTGTTGATCTGAAGTGTGTGCCTTCCCACTGACTTTCAATATGTTAAATAAGCAATCTATGGAAAAACATCACAGTGGAGCTCAAAAACGTAAACTTCAACAACAAAAGCAAATCAAAACAGATTAATTGTTGAAAAATACATAAAAATTAACAAACTTTGAAAAGAGTCAATCGGAAGAACAAGAACATACTGTTTTATTGGTTTAAACGTATTTTACATTTTCAAAATAAAAACATTTCATTTTTTTAATACTTATGATTAAAAATAAAATAAAATCCATTGCTAAAATCACTTAAAAATTTTAAAATCTTAAAGTGATAAAATTCAAACATAACTAAAACATGTGCATAAAAAAAAAAAACGCGACGACAATCGGCTCCAGCTCCTGCTTAGACAGATGTTCCGTCCCTCCCACAGGGCCTGTTTCACTGCGCAGACGACACGCCACCAGCACCTGAGGGTGGGAGATGTTATTCCCCTGGCCGGACCATATAAGATCGCCTGGGCAGTCGCCCGCACAGGAACGGCAAACCTGTGGAGGAACGGAGAAAACAGGAGCCAGACCCTGCAGGCGGAGGGGCAATCCCTAAAGATATGAGCCTCCGTCCCACTCCCCAGTCAACCCTTGTAGGGGTAGGTGTCATAAGAACAAGAAAAGCAGGAAAAAGCCCCTCTAACATGATACATCGGCGAGTCAGGTATTGTTATTCATGCTTTTGAATTGTCGTTGTTTTTATTGTTTAACTATCTGTAGTCTTGTGGGTTATGTTGTTGAATGTAAGACTATGCCTTAGTAGCCGACTGCTACTGGAACAGCAACTAGTCTAGCTGTCTATGCCATGTGTTGCATGATGTCTCACTGTTAGTGGTGCTGACTACTATAATTGCAGTGAAACTGTTGTTGCCTGTATATCTCTGTAATTGTCATGTGTTTTATGTAGGTATGACAACACTATGCAATCAGCGCCTGCAATTTTCTCCAGCAGTTAGTTTGCTACTTGCGCATGCGCAGAGGGCAATCATAGAAAACGGGCTCTGTTGCTTTTTACGGAATTTGTGTGATTTCTTACTTTTTTTTCTGTCATGCTGTCAATGTTTACGTGAAGTTTCAATTCATTAATAAGTAAATTCATATAAATTAAATATACAAATAAATTAATTCGAATGTACCAAAACGGTTACTGGCTCAATCGTTTTAGGATGTTTAATCTGATTGTACTGAAAGTTTCATTACATTATAATTTTAATGGCGATATGAGCTTTTTAAAATGTTTTCAATCAATGTATGATTTATGTTTTCGAAGTTTTTGTTTTCTTTTCATAGTTCAATGGTAAGTCAATGGAAGAAAAAAATATAATTATCCGAGTGTTAATTGGGGATAACTTCCTAAATAATGAATGTACCGTACACGCATGGTTTTGGTATCAAATTTCAATTCATTTAACCCTCTATCTTCACCGGGAAAAGGGCTCATTGGTGACGTGTAAAAATGTATCTCCTGTGTTATGGAGTAGGATGTGACTGGAGCTCTTGCAGATCGCATTTTTCTGTTGTGCGGCGGATGCAGAGATGTGCGCACACTGTGTGTTGGCGTGTCGGGCTGGGGGTGGGGGACCTCGGCTTAACCCGGCCTTAAGTAAGCCTGTATTATTTCTGTACTATTGTGACCCAATATACTTTTAGTACACTACTCTTCACAAGGGATGTTACATATCACATTACATTAAATCCTGTCAATTGCTTACAGCTAACTTCAAGATCATCCTAATTCCATGAACCCGTGTGATTGTGAATGTAGCATGCTACTTTAATAGCAGTTTAATCTCCTGATCAACGACCTGCAAACTACTCGCAATTCATTTACCAAGATTCTATTTATTTACTAACACCAGCGCCAACTCTTCGATATTAACCAACCACCCAGACATTTGCTCCCTCCTCTTCGTTTTTCAAAATGATTGACACGCATTTCCTGAGAAGTGATTGGGTGCTTAAAATAAGATACAAAAGCTATACATACTGGGTCTGGTGTATGTCTGCGCTGTGATTTCTACTGTGCGTGTCTGCATACACGAGTTTTTACTTAATTGAACTAATCATTTCCCAAGTTAGAGCCTTTTAACTATTTTATATTACACGAAATTAAGGTTCCAAAACAACTCGTGCTAAATGGGGTGAATAATACATTTAAGTAATGGAGAGATGGAAAAGTAGTAAAATATTGTAAATGCTGTTAATCAAAAAATTGGTTTGATTAAATTAACAATACATATATAGGAAATTTAATGTTAATCTGCCGAGGTTCCTGATGCTCTTCTGTTTGCGTTTAGATTGTCCATCTGAACTTCCATTTCAGGCTCATTTTGGGCCCATTATAGTGTACCTTTTTATAGATTAAAAAATATAATTTTTGAATAAGAACAGCTAACGTCTCTTCAGATGATGTCAGCAGGCAGGATGTATGCTGTGGCTTTTGTTTGTCTTGTTGTACACCAGATAGACTTTGTACAAGTAGCTTCTCCTGCTTTGATCTGTGTGTGCGTGCAGTTTTTAATGCACAGGCATGAACATGTATGCAATCGCCCACCGACAGGTAATGTCCCGATTCAATCATTACATTATTTGTCATTTAGCAGACGCTCTTATCCAGGACGACATACATTTGTACCCATTTATACAGCTGGGCATTTTGCTGGAGCAATCTAAGTGAAGTACCTTTGCTCAAGGGATTTGAACCCACAACCTGTTATGAGTCCAGAGCCCTAACCACTACTCCACAGTGCTGCCTATCGAACAATCAAACAATCAATTCAGTCTAATTTCGACGTTTAAAGTCAGATAGGAAATTCTCTGAGACAGTTCGCAACAATAAATCATAAAAATAAGCGAAATTCTATTGTCCATTATTATAATTATCTGGAAAATAAATACAATATTATGGTAAAAGGTTGATTTTTAATTGCACTCTTATTAGAACTAAAGTGTAATGTCTAGTTATACAGTACAATGTAGGTTGTAAGCTGTATTTCGCACTGTAGATCACGCTGGGTAATTATGTAAGCTAATTATGTAAAATAATTACATCATACTACACTGTCACTGTAGTTATCACACACGGTTGTACTTCCAGTAGCTTCTTTCTCATGTCGCTGTGCAGCACTACCTGCCTGCGGGAGGGATTTACAGAGAAAATTACCCCAAGTGGCTCAGTGGAAAAAAAAAATGAAGAGAAAAACATAACCTATGCGCACAATGAATTAAAATCATCAAGAATATTTCTTTATACACTGATTCACTGAAATGATTCAGCCTGATAGTAATAATTACTTTATTGTAAAAATATTGTATTCGATATAATATAATTTGTTGTATTTACCTCAATATTATGAGTTACCAACTCTATAACACAAGTTCAGCTGACATTATACTGAAAATATAACCTGAGCGCATGTTTGTGTGTAATTTAAACGTGTATATTTCCAAACATTCAAAAAACAAATATTGAGTTAAACGGGACATGAACTACGCATGCGCATTGTTACACTGTGCTAGGGGGGGGGGATGTCGGCAAGCTGTCTTCGTAATAGAAATTCACAAATATTTACAGTAAGTTGCTTCACGATTGTTTTATTTTCTATTACGATTGAGTTTTTCCGACTAGTAAGACGTATTTACGGTGGATTGTATTGGCCCAAAACGCTGGTCCTATGTTATTATTGAAAGTCCATTTCCTCTCAATGTCGCTAAGTTTGTTGACCCAACGCTTATGTGTGTCAGTTTATTTTGTGCGAGAAAGGAAAATGTAAAAATGCAGCCAGCTAACGTCAGTTTGATTAGTAATTTGCCTTCACAAAACCTCTCATGCGATCTCCGCGCGTTTTAAATAATAATGTAATATTTTATTTTTGTAATGTCTAAAATCGTTGTCTTATTATTAATCGCGGATAAGTTTTTGCTGTTTGAATGATTTGTTTTCTTACTGTATTTTGTTAGTTTAGCAGACATTGTAGATTGTTGCCGATATTGCACTGGTTAGCCTAAGTAGTTGGAAGTCTGATAAACCATTGAATAATGTCAAGTAAGCTTGATTGTGAGACTTGTGTCGTTTAATAATAATATATTCCAAGTTTAGTTCACCTGTATGAACGAATTTGTTACATACCATTTAATCTGTAGGAGCCAGTGACATTGGGTAATTAAGTAAACCCTTTGAAAACTGATTTCAAAACAAATATTCAGGAATCCACAGTTATGTATCTTTGTATGTAGCGATTACTCAAAACTTACATACTCTTTTCAGACTGCTTGTAATTGTAGTTGTCATTTATTCTCCTGTAAAATTGCACCTATATAACGTATTGCAATCGTATTGCATTTTGATTTCCTCTATGCTCCCCCCTTTACTTTAGCTCTTAACTGTGACTTATAATACATTATTTGTCATTTATCCAAGGCGACTTACATTTGTACCCATTTATACAGCAAGGGCACAACAGCATTGCACCACCTGCCATTTGAACCCACATCCTTCCAGAGCCCTAACCTCTACTCCACAGTGCTGCCTCTGCACGTATCAGATTTTACAATCTAGGATGCAATACCTTATATATTGTTTACTGTATATCTCCTATACACTTATGTAAATTGGAATTTGTAAATTGCATCATGCCTTTAACTGCATTGTATTATTGCACTTTGTAGTGCTTTTATGTTGTCTAATTTGCCCTGGAGAAGGGCGTCTGCTAAGAAAGAAATAATAATAACATCACTACTCTGCTGTATTATCTCACTTACAAACATCTGAACTGTGGAGAATCCCCTTCTCATTGTAATATTCTTAATTTGGTTGATTAAATCCTGTGTGATCATGGGGAAACCCATTGATGTAGGGGAGCAGATATAAGCCAATAAGTGTTTTGTCATCCTGTCCCTTACCGTCCCGTCCCCCTCCATTTCTCAGCACAATATGATTGAAAGATGACGAAAAGTTGCCATCCGCTGCTTGGTGGTGTACCTGAGGGAAAACGGGGCTTACCTTTTCAAAATGTGTTTAGTACATCCATATTAATGGCGTCCACTGACATCAAAGTTAATTGTATGTTGTGATACTATTTAAGTTTTAAAATTAAGATGTTATATCACATGAGCGCTGATGGATGTCTTTGATTTTTTTTTTTTGATCAGGACTCATAAGAGGACAGGAAGATCAATGTTTCCAAAGATGGGCCTGTGAGTGCATCTGATACAGACCATCATGATCCCGGGAACAGAGAACCTGGAGGGGCTTGATGTACTACAGGCTTGTGCCTTGCTGAGGGGCCTGCTATATGCTCTGAATCTCCACAATCCAAAGAACTGAAGCATACCTTTTGAGGAATTTCAGAAGTTATGTCTGGAGTTGGACAGGCTGAATGCTAACCCTAAAGTGATGTTTCTTAACCACAAGCTGCTCTCCTCATAGAATTATTTAAGGTCATTGTTAATTTGTGCACTGTTTTTGTAAATATATTTTTCAGTGGTGATATACCTGCAACTGTGAATGTGTGAGTGAATGTACACATATGCATGAGTGCTGTGAGTGGTGTTTGTGTGAGCACAGAGTTGAATGTGTTCGTATGTGCTTGTGGGAGAGGGAGGGGTGTGTGGAGGTGTACAGAGGGATGCACTGGATAAAGGCTATAATTTGTCATTTTTAATGGAGGGCTATATCTTACTGTTGGATTTGTATTTGAGCATGTCCCTTTGAAGAATAAGATGCAGCAAGTGCCCCAAATGAACATTACTTTTGTAAGGCAATTTGAGTTTTGTTGACAGATGACCAAGTAACAGAGCTTATTGTCAGAAGTGAATGTATTTTTTTCTTATAGTTTTTTCTAAAAGAAATGCTCTTTTTAGTACCTGAAAAGTCTCCTTAACAAGACTAACCCAGTTAATATAACCAAAGTGTAAAAATCTGACTGATAATTTGAAGCAGTTTAGCTGCATGTTATCACTGTTAGCATACAATTGTTTGTGTACACTTGCTAATAAACAAGTTTAAATTGTCTTGAATTTATTTTTCTTTACTTAATATGTTTGTCAACAGTATGCATCAGATTTTGAGTAGAACTGACAAAACATTGCTAGTTGGATCAGCTTAAGATTCCTATGATGAACATAAGTCATGTTGGTTAAACTTTAATTTAGTAGTGCTTGTCTGACAATGATGGGTTTGTAGTATCCAAGAATGATTTACTTAATACATAAAGTTGAAATTCCTTACAAAGATCCATTCAAATAGTTGCTTTATTTTTTAAAGACTATTTTTCTTTAGAGTGTAATCATAATTATTAATAGACAAACATACCTGGGAATCGGTACTTAATACTTAAAGTATAACTGTACAGTACTGTCTTGTCTTCAGCACTTTCAACAGTAAGGCTTGCACAGGGTTAAATTAACACCCAATGAGCTGAAAGACCTCCAGGTGGTTCACTGTGGTTGTATTGTTAGGGGGTTAAGTCGCTGCATCAAAGGAGACTGTGCTGTGAAATGGTCAGCAAGTGTCACCCACCAGTCTGCCACCCCCTCCAGTACGGAAGCTGCTCATCCGCCCTAGAGCCCCAGTCTCTCCAGTGCAGTCAGTGTCTGCTGAGATGGACGGGCTGGACAGCAGGGCGGCTCTGCTCCTCTTCCTCTGTGAGTACTGCGACTGCCGGCAAAGGGCTACTGATCTAATTATTTAATTATATTTAATAAGAGTAGACTTCATTTCCATGATATGGCGTAGGCTTAATGCACCTGTTCGCAATGACACGTTACAGTGACACTGTTTCTGTTCTTTTGAAAAGTTAATGTATTAATTAAAAATAAATGCATCAATAAACTGCATCAATAGACAGATTTTATACATCGATTTAATTTCTGTAATTAAACTAAAATTTAAACTTTAACCGTGGGCAGGTTTAAAGTCTATATAGATAGGGCATTTGTCTACCTTCAATTTGAAGTCAATTCCAGAATTATTTGGTCAATTGCAACGACAAAAGGAATCTGACGAGCTGTGGATGATCTATAGTTGATCATCAGTCTAGACTAAATTAGTGCGCTAATTTCCAACGACGATGAACCTCGGTGCGGATTAAATCAAACCTTTGACCAACCAACTAATAGCAAACTACAAACCTGTACATCATAGCGGTTACATTTATGATTAAAATAAAGTGGCATCTAAATAAAAATGATGCCGCGATTCAGTACAGTTCTGTAGTTAGCAGGTGGGTCAAACTTTTGATTTAATGGCAGCCCTCATCTCTCTGTGGTTTTTATCTGTGGAATACAATGTTACCAATTGCATCGAATTTCAACTCCAAAAACTCACGGCTGTCCTTAGATATTGCTGATATTTCGGATTAAATTAAACCATCAGACGAAGAGGTTTAAACCCCAAATTTAACTAAATTTACGTGGCAAATGCAATTAATCTGATTTTAAAAAGTCACTTATGAAATGTAGATATTGTAAGTAAGAATTTGCCTAACATTTTAAATTGCTAGTCTGGATTATTACGTTGTAGAGTGAGAGTCTTAACCTGCTGCGTGGGCTTTAACACGCATGCACATAAAGTAAAATTGATTAATGCTTCCCTCAAAAATAATGTAAATTTTTTCGTTCAACTCGGAAAAGTTTAACCTCTTAACAGAAGAACATAAGCTTTCATACTAAATCAATTTTGAGTAGCCTACAAAGAAAGATAAAGTACAAAGCAAAAAGTAAAACTGCTTTACTGGTCAAATAAAAGGGTAATGTTATTATTATTATTATTATTATTATTATTATTATTGTCATTTAGCTGACGCTCTTATCCAGGGCGACTTACATTTGTACCCATTTATACAGCTGGGCATTTTACTAGAGCAATCTAAGTGAAGTGATTTGAACCCACAAACGTCCAGTGCTGTTAGTTTTATTTTACACAGAAATGCGCAGAGTTTGCAGTATTAGCTACATTAAAATAAACGACATATTTTGTTTATGCACGATTTATCCAATATATATATGCAATCTTACAAAACAGAGTAGGGCCTGTGCGGTTACAGCCAGCAAGATGTAACCGTTCAGCGTATGTTCCCTAATAATGTACCGCACTGTTGCTCATTGCAATTGAGTCATATAATCAGGCAATACTTAATGCAAGGGCTTACCAGGGCAGGGGTCCATGCGGCTTGAGGGAAATGTGTTACAAAGTATGTATGTATATGTCGTCTTTGCTTGTGGTGGGATTTGCTCTTGTGTCCACGCAGCCCTGCGTCTGTGCCGCCTGCCAGCCTGCGATGCCATGGGGGAGAGGCGGGGGCGCAGATGTTTGATCTGGGCAGACTGGTTTCCTACTGGCCAGGGTTAAATACATAAATACATCTAAAACATCTATGATTGTTTGGTGCATGGACCGCAGAAGCGGGGGCGATCGCTTATTATTGTATACATAAAACTACAGAAAGAAGTAACGTATTAATGACAACACATTATAATATAGATCAGTACAATGCCTAATAATTATATGCATTATATTTCTTTTATTACATGTCACATTGCCTGATTGGGCTCCTTGTGCTGTCACTGTGTGTAGTCCCGCCTTCAATAAGTAAATTACGCGTGTCATAGAACCTGCCTCCAAAAGCCACGTAACCAATCAGAGGTCAGAGAGAATGTGACAGGCTAGAATTATTTTAATCACAAAACCGGAAAAGATAATAATGTCGTTTGGAGTTTGCAAGCATCGATCGACTGTAAGATCTCCATAGTGAAATACCGTTTTCTATATTTTATATGTTTACATTTTGCATTGAATACATACTGGCATTAACAACTGTACTCATTGCATTTCTATAGTGTTTTCGTTGTTCCAATGTACACTTTTCAACATTAATTTTGATCGTTAACACTATAGGCTAGGCTACAGTATAGATTCACTATAAAACATGATTAGGTGTCTTTGGTTACAGCTTAATTAAACTCGGGAAGGGAGCTGGAAAAAAAAATTCAATGAGGTATGTCCCTAGACCCTGACCTATATTTTCTCTCACCCCCAGAAAACCCACACCCCCCAAAAATTATTCAATAAAAGAATCCAAGAATGAAAAAGTAACTCCTCAAAACACTGTCCGCAACACCCCCGCCGCTCTGACACAGGAACAGAAACACCTTCAGCACCCCCAACCCCGGCTATTACACAAAAAAAAAAACACCGCCCCCACTACACCGGAAAAAAACACCTTCTGCTCCACCCCCTCATCCTGGACACCATTTCAGAGCAGTTATACTAAAACAAGTCTAGAAACGCCCCTGTGTATATGTGTGTGTGCGTGGGTGCGATAATTAGGCTACATGCCTACCTATCTAACAAATAGTAAATAAAAGCTAGAGTTTTTGAGAAATAATATTATAATGATGATGTTGGTTTATGTAGCCTACACTAGTGCAAATGTATTGATTTATTCCATCTCGGAGCACTTCGTGGTAGGAACAGTATTGAGGCATTGTGGTTGAAAGTGCCAAGGTCATCAGGTGTTTTTTTCACATAAATGGCTAACGTGTTGTGGATGTGTGTCTAGTCAGACTGGGCTGGAAGTGAATATGGCCGCTGTCGCCAATTTGTAAGTGAAATGAATGACAGGTGCACGTTTACGGGAAGCTTGAGGAGCACTATGGAGCATGTGAGCTTTATTATTATTTTCCAGTAGCAGCCTGTGAATTGTGCACTGACACTGATGGCAACGTGTCTCCCTGGGCGCTGTGAGTTGACCGGATGCCCTGCGGTCCATGGTTGTGTTGCTCTTGCTGTGTTGGTGGTGAATGATGTGATAAATGTTGCAGATCAAATGTTGGCTTGGAAATTGTGTAAACGATCATTATTTCTGTGTTTTTAGTCACTCATTTCTATGTATAGTGTATCTGAGAATATAATATGTTGGAATGTGGAAGCATTATCTTCAGCCTGCTATGCATGGACACTTTAAACTGTACAGTCACTGCGTGTGAATGGACTGGGCGGCAGAGGGGTGCGCTTAGAATGGGCGGCTAGAAAAACGTCATAGCCCCAGAGCCCAGTGTGGTTTAATACGGGCCTGCATGCAATATGTGTGTATGAGATTGTCTCCTGTCCCGCTGCTGTAGTGGTGTCTGTCCTGAGCCGCTCCTCTGTGTCCCGCTGCTGTAGTGGTGTCTGTCCTGAGCCGCTCCTCTGTGTCCCGCTGCTGTAGTGGTGTCTGTCCTGAGCCGCTCCTCTGTGTCCCGCTGCTGTAGTGGTGTCTGTCCTGAGCCGCTCCTCTGTGTCCCGCTGCTGTAGTGGTGTCTGTCCTGAGCCGCTCCTCTGTGTCCCGCTGCTGTAGTGGTGTCTGTCCTGAGCCGCTCCTCTGTGTCCCGCTGCTGTAGTGGTGTCTGTCCTGAGCCGCTCCTCTGTGTCCCGCTGCTGTAGTGGTGTCTGTCCTGAGCCGCTCCTCTGTGTCCCGCTGCTGTAGTGGTGTCTGTCCTGAGCCGCTCCTCTGTGTCCCGCTGCTGTAGTTCTGGTCCAGCGGGAGAGTCTGTGTGAAGCGGCCGAGCGACGGACTGTCAGAGCCGGGGACACTGTCACCCTGGACTGCGACATCACACATCAGAAAAAAACTATTTGGTTTGTACAGCGAGACGACGAGGCTCCGTTTCAGCTCATTTCGGCACATAAAATCGCAGGGTCTCATGACAATGTGTTCTGGGAAGCCTCTAAATGGTCCAGCCCTCATCTCTCTCCCGTGTGGAAGTCCTCTGCACCGTCTATCAGTCTGCGGATCCAGAATATCACAGAGACAGACCTGGCGCTGTACTACTGCGCGGAGATTGATGGAACAGAGCTGACGTTTGGAAATAGAACCAGGCTCGTCTATGAGGGTCAGAGTGAGTACAGTTTTTCCACCATTAGTATTACAAGTAGTATCAACACACAATAATAAAAAGATGTGTATTCAAGTCAGTGGAGAAATTCTGGACAGAGCCGTTAATTAGTTTCTGGTTGGACCGTCAGAAAGGCTAGATTATGGTTATTTGTAAACCTATTTTTTTTTTAGCCGAACTGGTTATAAAATAGCGGTTTAACTTTAGTTCATTATTTTAATGCATTTGTATTTTAGATTTTGCTTGACATTCTTGTATCAGTATCTGTTCTAATTTAATCAACGTGTAAAGTTGTCTTTACAGAGGACATCAGTCCCCCTGCCCCCTGTGTGCTGAGCTGGGCGCTGCTGGGCTGTGTGTCTGCAGGCTGCCTCCTGCTCTCCGGCTGTCTCTGCTGCCTCTGGAGCAGGAGAGGTGAGACTGTCCTCTCTCAGAGCTGCTACAGGGACAATACAAGGCTAACATGTGATTAGGAGTCATCCCAGTGATCTGTATTGTATAATGGGGGGGCATTAATGTGTTATCAAGGGCTGCAATACAAAATACCTTAACATATTTCCACTGATTTCTGGATTATGTAATCTAGTTGTAAATATGATATACCTTGTATAAATGGCTGTACCTTCTACATGGGATAGTGGAAAGCACGGTAAAAATAGTACTAAGCAAAGACCTAAAATTACAGCTGATTCAATTTTTTAATACATTGCATTAAACTCTCTGTCTCTGTCTCTGTATCCAGGTGGTGTTCAGTGCGTTGGGCAGCAGAGGAGCCCAATGCAGAGCAGGAGTGAAGGAGCAGTGCAGGTATTGTGTAAAAATAATTTTATTTGTAACACGCTCTTCTCATACCCAGAGCCCTACAAGGCAAAAGGTAAAGACAGACACAGTAGGAAGATACGGCTGGCAGCACTACCGAAGCAACTGAAATATGCAGAACACAAGGAAAATAACAGATCTAACAGATCATTAAAAGCTTTTTTTAAAAAGGTGAGTTTTAAGAAGTTTCTGAAAACTATCAGCTGTAGTGCTTTTCGAATCCTCTGGCAGTGCGTTCCACAGCCGGGGAGCACTACAACAGAAGGCCGTCAGCCATAATTTTAATTTTGCAACGGGGCTGCTGAAGACATAAGGAGCTTGCTGAGTGCAGAGAACGGCTGGGTGTGTTTGTCTTAATCAGGTCACAAAGGTAATCGGGGGGCTGTACCATGTAGTGCTATTTATGTTAAAATACAAACTCTCAAACTCAATGCATGAAGAAACAGGGAGGCAGTGTAAATTTAAAAGTACAGGAGTGATGTGTTGGCTGAGTGGTGTGTGTGTGAGGGCATGGGCGGCACAGTTTTTAACATTTTGCAAGTAATCCAGAAAAGAGGGAATTACAATAATCTAACCTGGGTAATGAAAGCATGAACCAGTATTTTTTTATATGGGAGGGAGAGGAGTGGCGTAAGTCTGGCAGTGCTTCACAGATGTCTTAGTTATGTTCTTTATGTGAGTTTTGAATGTCATATGGTTGTCAAATACAACTCCAAGGTTAGGAGCCCTGGCAGAGGGAGAAACTTGAGTATTATCAATGGTGAGATACAGGACTATACAGTCCAGCACTGGCTAGTGTGTGTCAGTGATGACCTGATGTACTTTTGTAGTTTTTCTAGAACAGACCAAACCAATATCTACATGATAGGAGTGAGAATGGGGGTTTGCATTTCTATAGTGTGTGAAGTGTATCTTCTCTTGTAAAATAATAATGCTTACCCCAGAAATCAGTCATACTGAATCTATATTTACTTGTAACAAATTACAAATTATGATTTTATTTTATTTTATTCTAGAATGAAGGCAGTGATGTGAGTTACCACTCCCTGAAGATCCCTACACACTACCAACACCCAAGGGCACGAGCAGAGGAGACGGCACACCGCAGTACTTACTCTGTCATTAACTACATTCAGGAGAAGCAGTGAATGTGCTTAGAGAGGATATTATAAGAACCAAAACGTATTGAGGAAAAAGTATCTTGGCTGTATTTTATAAATGAGAAAAGGGGAAACTTTGGGGACAGCTGAACAGTGGCTTCACCAGTTACATCACTGCTTATATTTATGACTGACTGATATTTAATTTGAAAACATATTTTAAACTTTAACTTTAGTTATTTATAAATGTTTATGTTGCAGGGTGAGGATCCTGGGGATGTCTGCACTGTTTCTTGCATAGTTTTGATGATATAATATATCTTTAGGTAATGTAGGAATCCTATCAATGCAACACAGTGCTGCAGTCTTGTACTTGTGTGTGTGAATGCTGTACTGAATAACTAGTCTTGTTCTCTGCTCTCTGCTGTAGGAGAACAGCTTTTAATATTCGGTTGCATTATGACTAACTAGAAATAGTTTTTCTAAATGTACAGGCATTTGAAGTTCATTTTGTAACCATCAATTAATTAATTAATTAATTTAAAATGTGTTATGACTTATTCTGACAAGATCAAAATGATCAATTCCTCATTTGTAGTATTGCATTAATGTTAATATGCAAGTACAGTTCATTCTAAAATGTAAAAGTCTATTTTTTGGGGGGGAAATCATTTTGCAGGTACTAACATTAGCTCAGATGCAAGGTCTTCAAAGTCCTAAAATAGATAAACAAAGCATTCCAATATTTCTCATTTATGGTGCAAATTGGACTATTTTGTACTTGTTTAAGTTTACAGTAACTAGGACTTATGTTGTAAATTGTATTTTGCATTTTCTATCTCATGTCATACTTTTGTCTAAAGTGTATATTTTGTGGGGAATGCCAATAAATATATTCATGAAAAAAAATGCAAAGGTGAGTGGATATTCTTTGATAGGTGTATAGTGTTGACTGATCAACTTGGCACACATAGATTTGGCAATATTTGACCATTGTTTACAAAATTGTTTAGACTTCCTTGGGAAGAGTTGATGGACCACAATCTTTAAATGATGCCACAAGATTTTGATTGGATTGAGGTTGGGCCCTGACTGGACCACTTAAGGACCTTTTCGTTCCTTAGCCACTCTGGGGTAGTTTTGGCTGTGTGCTTCAGGTACTTCTGTCTTAGTTTCAGCTTTCTTGCAGAGAGAGCAGCAGGTTTGTTCCATTAATTCTCCTACTATCCTAAGTGTCCAAGTCCCTGCTGATGAGAAAAATCTCCATAACACGATGTTGCACCACAATGTTTCACAGTGGGGACAGTGTTCTTTGGGGGATGTGTTGTATTTTGTTTGATGTTAATGCTTTGCATATGGACCACAGACTTGGGAATTGCCAATTATTGTATTTTTTCTCCCTCACGATTTGTATTCACCAAATGTGCTAAGGCATTTCGGGTGGGTGAGGAAGTACAACTGGGATCTTCCAATCCCAGCTGCCCTCACGCCACCTGACATTTTACACACTGATGATTTATAGCCACATGGGAGGTTCTGTGCTGATTGAAGGAGAGGCATGTCTTCCCCCCATGCAACACACCTTCCACTTCTTAATAATTGTCTTCAGCAGTCTATAAGGGATATTGAAGGCCTTTGGTGTTTTATACTCATCCCCTAATCTGTGCCTTTCAAAAACATTTTACAACATAATTCTGGGTTATAAAACAACAAAATCTTGAAAGTGGGTCTAGAATAACTACATATTTTTAAGGAAAAGTGTTGCTTGAATGTATGGTTGCATGCTAAATTGTTTGTGGTTGACACCCTGCGGTGTGAATGTAGGTGTTTTTTGCAGCATGCACACAGTCTATATGTATACATACACTCACCTAAAGGATTATTAGGAACACCTGTTCAATTTCTCATTAATGCAATTATCTAACCAACCAATCACATGGCAGTTGCTTCAATGCATTTAGGGGTGTGGTCCTGGTCAAGACAATCTCCTGAACTCCAAACTGAATGTCTGAATGGGAAAGAAAGGTGATTTAAGCAATTTTGAGCGTGGCATGGTTGTTGGTGCCAGACGGGCCGGTCTGAGTATTTCACAATCTGCTCAGTTACTGGGATTTTCACGCACAACCATTTCTAGGGTTTACAAAGAATGGTGTGAAAAGGGAAAAACATCCAGTATGCGGCAGTCCTGTGCGCGAAAATGCCTTGTTGATGCTAGAGGTCAGAGGAGAATGGGCCGACTGATTCAAGCTGATAGAAGAGCAACTTTGACTGAAATAACCACTCGTTACAACCGAGGTATGCAGCAAAGCATTTGTGAAGCCACAACACGTACAACCTTGAGGCGGATGGGCTACAACAGCAGAAGACCCCACCGGGTACCACTCATCTCCACTACAAATAGGAAAAAGAGGCTACAATTTGCACAAGCTCACCAAAATTGGACAGTTGAAGACTGGAAAAATGTTGCCTGGTCTGATGAGTCTCGATTTCTGTTGAGACATTCAGATGGTAGAGTCAGAATTTGGCGTAAACAGAATGAGAACATGGATCCATCATGCCTTGTTACCACTGTGCAGGCTGGTGGTGGTGGTGTAATGGTGTGGGGGATGTTTTCTTGGCACACTTTAGGCCCCTTAGTGCCAATTGGGCATCGTTTAAATGCCACGGCCTACCTGAGCATTGTTTCTGACCATGTCCATCCCTTTATGACCACCATGTACCCATCCTCTGATGGCTACTTCCAGCAGGATAATGCACCATGTCACAAAGGTCGAATCATTTCAAATTGGTTTCTTGAACATGACAATGAGTTCACTGTACAAAACTGGCCCCCACAGTCACCAGATCTCAACCCAATAGAGCATCTTTGGGATGTGGTGGAACGGGAGCTTCGTGCCCTGGATGTGCATCCCACAAATCTCCATCAACTGCAAGATGCTATCCTATCAATATGGGCCAACATTTCTAAAGAATGCTTTCAGCACCTTGTTGAATCAATGCCACGTAGAATTAAGGCAGTTCTGAAGGCGAAAGGGGGTCAAACACAGTATTAGTATGGTGTTCCTAATAATCCTTTAGGTGAGTGTATATTTGTGGTTCACTTTCCATGATACTAAACCTGAAGCAGCTGAAGTTAGAGTCATCTGTTCTCTTGCAGGTGAATGCATTGTTATCTATTTCAATGTTTCTAATCATAACAGGTCAATGCTCTCACAGGCTATATGTCAACCACAAGTATTTCCATGAGCCATGAGATCACAGTCTTACTGTTATAAAGGTGTTTCAAAGTGCATTAGACAATCTACTCCCACAACATATGTTATGTATTGTTTAACACTGAATTATATTTGAATTTAGATCTATTTAAAAAGAATGTGAACTGTACATTAGGTGTAGTGGGAGGCCAAGTAATTGACTAATTAGAAAAAACAAAAACCCTATTTTGCACGATCAACTCGAGTCCCCAGTGGTAAAGCATTAGACACACACTATGATGGGATGAAATACACAGTTGTCCAAAGTGCCTTATCACCAGGGTAGTAAATCCAATAGTTGAAAATAACATACCTACGAGATATAAGTATAACCCATGTATTCTGCCATGTATTAATTTATAATTCGTAGTAGTCAGTTTTTAGTAATATATTTTATTACATGATGTACTTGTCCTTTCGGGCTCTAGTGAGCTCATGAATATGCATGAAGACGGCAACCAGGGTCAGCACTTCGGTGATAAAGCACTTCTGTCAGACCTGAACTTTAAATAATATCGCCAATCTGTTAAGGAAGGACGTATCTAATAAGACAATTCAGGTGCATCGTGTTAAACTATGAAATGAGGCAGGTTTTTCATATGGATGAAATTAGTCTATACCTTAATATCTCGATTTTAATGACACAATAGGGTATGGGCCTATTACTAATCGACATGCATAAAGTTTGTGTTTTATGAGGCATAACCACCAGACATGACATGCAAGCATAGCGTCGCACACTGCATTATACCTGGACAAGATTGCATCTCTCGTTTCCAAAATGACGTAATTATGTTTAATCTCACATTTCTGTGAGCTTTGTCTTTGATTGGTTAGCTCCGCAAATGCGCGTCTGTAACCAGGTGAGGTTGATTTGATTTGATTTGAAATCTCCTAATTCCGCCCCCTCCCCGGCGTGATCCTCACATCCATCTTCCTGTTTCCATGTCTTTTGCAGAAAATAAAGGTTTCCTATTTCTAGACTCGCTCTCGGTGTTCAGCTCAACTATAAGTCTGTTTTTGAGACGTGTTCAGTGGAAACCAGTGTTTCTGTTTATTCTTCCAGGTCTAACTTCAAAAGCAATGGTGGGCGTAAAGCAGGCTGATTGTGACGTAGTCTAGTGTGATCATGTGACCCACCGCGACTTTCAAATGTGGTGCCAGGCAGGTGTGCTCCTTTGTTAATCTCAGGACAGCTTTGCACCTTTTCTACCAGCCAGTCAACCCGTCGTGATCCGAGTCATCCTGGTGTGCCACCGAGAGCAGCAGGTTTATTGTGTGAGTATTGCTGGGCACGTTTTTTTCTTTGTTTAACCCGGTTTACATAGCCGAATGCCATTGGTATTTTTACAGGTACGCCTGTGGATACATCACACGTTTCACGTTCACACCTGAGATTTGCCACTTGTGAAGATCACGCCAATACTAGTGTGCTTGAACAGGTGTGTGAGATCTATTTATTTATTGGCAGACGCCAAGGCGATTACCTTTTAAGTTCTTAATACGAGTATTGCTTTATTTAAAGAGCAAAGATACAATCATGAGCATATTGTACTTTTCCAAGTTATTATGTTGTACTATAGCGAGAAAACCAGATACTTACTAGCAACGTCACGACATGGTTTCCATTTTAAAGCGTCGGCGGTGCTGGTGGGAATTCACATTAGTGTTTCTTCTCCCTCCACTGTAAGAAACGAAGTTGTGATCTAAGGTCTAGAAAGTGTCGTATGAATTCAAATGTATTTCCCAAAGCAGGGAAAAACCTGCAGAAAACTGTAACTGAGTGTAAAATTGCAGAAGTGATTGCAGGATTGCTCCCCAACTCGTGGCTCTCGCTACATTGGAATTAACTGATGCATAAGAACCTAAAACATTAAGCCTGTCTGAAGTCTTATTCAAATTAGATGGCAACCTAGATTTAAAAGTTGATTTATGGAGCTTGCTGCAGTCACTATACCATCAATGTATAGCAATGTCCCAAAACCACTTCTGATGTAGACAGAGTGTGAATTACATTGACAACCGGCGGTTGAAGGGGAAAAACTGTGAGAGCAAGGTGGGGGGTTACAGTGAAATAGGGGGACCGCTTTTTACGAGAAACAGACTTGGACTTGGGCTCCTGTACTGCGGTACAACCCTCCTGCAGTTCAGTATACTTTTCTATTGACCTGTCAGTTTCTTCTTACTGGAGAACAAGCTTTAGCTTATGGGAATGTTACCAATAATATAATGTGTGCCAGCAAGATGCTCTATGCCGGCATCATAACCAGGTCGAACATTGAGCCACCAACAAGGGACAACTTTTGATTTCCCATTGGGTCAGTTGCAACAGTTTGCATATTGAGTACAAGCTGGTACAATTCTATCTCAAGATCATACCCAGCTGCCTGCTCAATTACAATGAAACAAATGTGATTGTTTAAAGTAAGTAATTAAGTAACATTTCCACTACATTGTCCATTCATCAACTATTGGCTCTAATGATAAGGGACAGACTAATAAAGTGAATTGTCTTCTGCTATCTGTAGCTCACCTTGAGATGTTCGTTTTAAGGATAAAGAAAATGAGGCAAAATGGCACTTCTGTAAAGGGTAAGTTGGGCAAAACACCTTACACCAATTTTGTTTCTTTAGTAAAAAAAAAACAAAAGCTGGAGAAGAGAAGAGAGGGTAGAAAGAAGTCCTCTCTCTTGATTATATATTACATTGTTATGCTCCACTTGAACTGCTACCATCTTTCCAGTTACCAGCCTCCTCTCCCTCTATGCCAACTGCATGTACAACCAGGAAAGTTAGTGGTGTAAGGATTACTTGCATTGATCAGCTATATTGAAAGTATCCAAATTACTTAATTTTGGCTCATACAGGGTCTCTGTGTATCTGCCTTTCTTTGTGTCTTGAGACATCTGTAACAGATGGATGCTCAGTTCTCAAAACATCTAATTTCCCTACCTGGACACTTTAGAGAATGAGGTAGAAATGTGTGTATTGATAATGAACCTTCTGTGTTCTGAGAGTCATCCACAAGGTTACAGGTGTGGTGCAGTGGAAATGTACCAGGGGGTTTGACGCATCTACTAAGTAGCTATACTGTTTCTTATTCAGTAGCCAATATAATGTTAGTTTTGTGTTAAATACTGATTTAATATGCAACATCATGGATTCTTCAAAAATATTCCCATATATAGACTTTTCATTGTTTGCTTTTGAGATCTCAACCTATAAATAACCGTGCCTATTTTTCTTGGGGTTCGGAACCTTTGCTTAGTCTGGGGATCCTCTGTCACCTGTTCCTCCATATAATAGTATTACCATTATACGATACAATTCTTAATTCGCCATGGTCCCATGGATTCCTTCTGCATCAGGCCTAAATAAATGTCTAAAATGTGAATGTTATATATATAATTTCTATATGTACAGACGGGTGACAAATTAAACTACGTAAGGTGTTGGGCACCACAAGCTGCCAGAGCAATTTCAATGCTCTTGGCACGGATTCTACGAGTCTCTGAACTCTACTGGAGGGATGAACACCATTCTTCCAAATGATATTCCCTCATTTGGCGTTTAGATGTTGGACAGCGCTCTCCACCACCATGTCAGTCCAGAATCTCCTATAGGTGTTCAATTGGGTCGAGATGTGTTGACTGCGAAGACTGTAGCATATGTTTCACACTTTCATACTCCTCAGAACATTCAGTGACCTTTGTGCCCTCTGGATGTGCATTGTCATCCTTAAAGAGACACTCCATCAGGATAGAAATGTGTCCCCATAGGATAAAGGTGTTCACTCCAAATAACTTTGTAATGATTTGCTGTGACCCTTCCCTCTAAGGGGACAAGTGAACTCGAACCATGCCAGGAAAATGACCCCACAGCATAATGGAGCCTCCAGACCCCCTCACTGTAGGGGTCAAGCAGTCAGGCCTGTACCATTCTCTTGGTGTCGCAACCCATGCACTCGCCCACTTGTCGAGAATATGGTGAAGGATGACCATATCACTTTTTTCCACATCTCTGTAGACCAGTGCCTTTGTACCACTGAACTCTCAAATGTGCATTTGTCTTTGTAATGAGGGGTTTATGCACTGCAGCCCTAATATCCTCTCTGTGTTGTTCTCGACAGACTGTTCTTGCTGACAATCTGATCACTTCCTGCATTGACATTCTCAGTCCGCTGGGAAAGAGTTGCTCTTCTGTTTTCTTGCATATCACAGTAATGCACGAGCATCACGGTCACTGAATGTGTGCCTTTTACCATGATTTCCAACCCTATTTACTATTGACTTTTTTTCTTTTCCCCCCTTTAATCTGTCAACCATCTGTATATCACAGCCTGTCACTCTGGCCAAGTCCTAACCATGACTTGGAATGGGCAACAAAATTTAGTCATCTCTCTGGGTTTAACTTGTGACCCATGTGTATGTTTAGTATGTACTCCACTCTTAATTTGAACATTCAGTGATTTAAGCTACACTGTTTTTTGTAACATTGATTTAGCTTAGAGAATGTAAAGATTCCAGTTAACTGAATGGAGTAGAGCATCCTATCTTCTCTCTTTAGCTGCTACTCCATTGTAATCAGTTCAGTGATCGTGCACTATTGATTCAATTACATAGAATCTTGATAGTTTTCTGACCCTGAATGAGTGTTTATCAGACTGTTGTACTTTCTGATTCATTCTCTTTACTGTGTTAACTTTAGGGCAGTCTTAAGTTATTAATTTATGAGCAGATGCCCTTACCTAGGGCAACTTAGTTTTCACAAGTCATCTTCAATGCATTATGATGTATAGTAAATGAAACCAGTGCAAATAGTCGCGCATAAAAATGCGGAGATATCTTGGAAAATTGGCTGCTGTATTACCAGGTACAGTCTAAACGGATGTTTCTTGACTGATAACTGGAAGGTAGATGGGGACTCTGCTGTCCTGAACACAGGGGATGGTTGTCCCATCATTTAGGGGCCAGGGTGGAAATGGAGCGGCTCAGGAGGAAGGGGAGTGGAGAGGCGGCAAAGGAAGTCTTCTGGTGCAGGAGGATCGGAGAAATCTGGAGGGGATGTACGGAAAGGTCAGGGTCTCTAAGTAGCTAGGTACAGTCTTGTTGAGACAATGGTAGGTGGGAACCAAAGTCTTGAACTGGATGTGAGGTCCGATGGAGATCCAGTGGAGGGAGTAGTGCAGAAAAATGTGTGAATCCAAGCAAAGTGAACACTAGATGAGTACACAGGTTCTGGATGATTTGCATGGGGCAGACCGCAGATGCAGGCCAGCCAAGGGGGAGATGCAGTAATACAGGTGGGAGAGAACCATGGTCTTATTAAGAGCTGAGAAGAGGGCAGGATAAAGAGTTACTTAAAGTTTCCTAAGAAGAGGGGGGAGAGTTTGATTCCACTGGAATTGAAATGAAGAGATCAGGTGTAAGTGAAGAGGAGGAGGGAAAGAAGATGGGAGTACATCCAGGAGGAAATCTGAAGGATGGGTAGAGATGTGAGAGGGTCAGGAGGGGGAAAGGGAAGGCATCATTTTCATAGAAGTGTTAAGAGAACCCATAGGATATGATGAGGGGACCCAGAGTGTGTGTAGGACAGAACAAGAGGGGGCTCAGGACTGTTCCTGGGCACACCTGGTAGCAGTGGTTGTGGTGTGGAAGATCCATGCAATGTCACCTGGTAGGTGCTACTGTTAAGGTAGGAGGAGATCCAGGCAATGGAGCCATGTCAGAAATTCAAGGTTGGCAGAAGGAAGTGATTGATCGTGTCCAAGGCTGCAGAGAGAGCACGGAGGATCGCAACATAAGAAGCAGAGTCAGTCAAGTCAATGACTGATGGGAGGGCATGTTCTGTAAAGTGAACAGTGAATACCAGATCTCAGAAGGTTGAAGAATTAGTGTTTGGATATAAATAGGGCTGATGGTGAGTTCAAGGCTCCAGGGCTTTAGAGCAGAACTGTTCTCTTCAGTAGATTTACAAGTGTTCTTGTCAGAAAAGTGGTTGTCAAGGCATTTCTCTTGCAAGGGTTAATCTCCCCATTTAACTTGGAGTATTTTTGTTTGTTTCCTTGCTGTCTTTATCAAATGAAAATCAGAAAAATCTCTAAAGGATTTTTTTCCCCTTCACATTTGAAACTGCTTCTGTTCAAATACAGTGAAGCTAATGCACATCACATTTGCCAGGTATCTGGGGACAGCATAATTATTCCACGGTCAAATTTTGTTAAATTGTGTGTGACGTTCGACATATCTTACTCTGTGATTAATTCTCTCCATTGTGTGTGAAGTTTGTGGTGGCCTTATTCTGGTGCTGTGTTTCTCAGTCTCTGTATCTCAAGTTCCTGTCTCAGTGTCGGTGAGAGTCGGGGACTCTGTCACTCTGCGCTGTGATGGATCAGCCTACAGAGGGACTCCTATAGAGCAGACCTACATTAAGTGGGAGACGGATGAAATCCCTGTTTATGAGTTTATCTATGGCAATTCCACCCCTGGTCCTGGGTTTGAGAACAGAACTGAGATTCCTCTGGAAAAGATCCAACTGGGGGACTTCTCCCTGATCCTCAACCACACACTGTCCTCTGACCAGAGGTTTTATAGGTGTTCCCATCAGAGAGGAAGTGAACGGGGCAGTTCTCTTGGAAGGGTTAATCTCACTGTTACAGGTATGCTGTTTTTGTTTGTTCAATTCTAAGGATGGCTTTAATTTTTTCCTCCACATTTTGGAACTGCTCCAGATCCAACGCAATGTAGTTAATCAACACCAGAGTATAATTCAGTGGTGGAAAAACATGCTTCCAGATCAGTTTTTTTTTTTCATTGCTACCATCTTTCAACAGTGTTATCCTTGTGATGTAACTTTATTTAATGTTTCATTCTGTCTCTGTGTTGTACCAAGACTGCACCACCTGGAGTCAGTGAGAGAGGAGTCAACACCAGTCCTCTCCACATCTGTCCTCCACAGTGTCCTTCACTGAACATGAGTTGATTCTTTGTTCCGTTATTATTTCAGCCTTAAGCTACTGAAAAGTTGTTTATCAATTATCCATTAACATATAACTTGAAATCTCCAATTTAATAGATTAAATAAATGTAAGATACAATTATAAAATGTACATTAATATAACTTGGATGTCAAACTTCATCTGTTAACTGGTTTGGATGCATAACTCTCCACAGGCCATGAGGAGAGCAGCTCTGTCTCCTATGGGCAGCCCCTGAGCCTCCGTCTGTACAGCAGGGCAGCTGTGACAGTGTGGTTTAACCCTGCGGGCGCTGGAGCCTCTCTCCCAGTGTGTGCTGTAGAGGGCGGCACCGTGACCCCTGACCCTGCCTATGGGCCCCGAGTCTCCGGGCAGGAGCAGGAGGTCACACTGTCTGCACTGACCTTCACTGACCAGGGTTCCTACACAGTGCTGGACTCCCAGAGCAGGACCATCAGCACTGTGAACGTCACTGTGACAGGTAGGACCCAGACTTGGGGGGGTTATTACTTTTACTCTGCCTTTTGATCAGGGTCAACTTTCAGCCACCACCGGGGTCTCCGTATGCACACTAGTACGAAAGTGCCAATTTAGTGTATACATACGATTGTTTGTACTTGAGAACATTAAAAAAATAAATAATAAAAAAATATTAAAAAAAAAAAAAAAAAAAAACTAACTTAATCTTGTTACAAGTTATTCTAATGAGTAAAACCCAATGCACTTGCACCAGCCTGGGTTTATTCCTGCCTTGTGTCCTATGCCTGCCAAGATCAGCTCCAGCTTCCCCGCAACCCTTGCCAGAAATCCATTTAAAAAATGGATGGATGATGTGATTTGCTGTGATGTCAACTTCTGTGCAGTTTTTTGAAGCCTGAGATGTCTCGCATTAATTGAAATCTTGATGATGCTGATCGCAATAATGACCTGCTCCTATTTTTTCTCAGCTCACACTGCAAACCTCACTCTGCTGTCTGGAGCCTTGCTGTCTCTCCCGCTCCTCTCTCCTGGGCCAGTAGAGGTGCTGTTTGCTTCTGCAGGAGAGGGAGCCTCTGTCTCGGTGTGCACTCTGGAGAGGGACACAATGTTCAGTCCTGGCCCCGGGTACGAGCACAGAGTGTCAGTGCAGAGCGGCTCTCTGACCTTGCGCTCACTCACAGCAGCTGACCAGGGCCAGTACACAGTGAGGGACCTGCAGGGGGACACAGTCAGCACCGTCTCTGTGTCTCTGGAAGGTGAGAAACTTTCTTGTTGCTGTAATTTTTAAGGGCTTCACATTGACAGATTTTATTAATTCTTTAAAGTAAATGGGCATTATTTTATATGTATTGTATATTTTATGATGTGTGCTGTAGGACATGCATTAAGTTGGTCATTTAGATCTTTACATAAGGAATAAATAGAAAATAAATCCTAAGAATTTAAAATGTAGGTTTTTATTTTTTTGGTAAATATTTCTGGTGATGCCATGTTTGTTTGCTGGTTTCATCGCTTCACACTGATCACCACATAATCCAAGACACCAAGCACAACATTAGTCAGTTAGGCTACTTAAATTGTGTAAACATCTCAACTTCAGTTCCATAGCCCAGTGTCTGTGTGAATTAACTTTTTTTTCTCCCCCTCCTGAGTCTGTGTGTGTTTGTGAGATCCATTTAGATCATTTTGTTTGTTATTCCTCTTGTTTCAGATGTTGGACTGTCCTCCAGTAATGTGGCTTGTATAGTTGTTGGAGTGCTGCTGTCCGTCTGTGGTGGTTTTGTGCTATGCGTATACATTTTGAAAAAACGGGATGGCAATGGTGCATACTAAGATGCAGCAGATGCAGCAATCCACCGAAGTTGCGTTGTAATTGGTTCTGAGACTGGCGACATTAGTCAAGACTGCTTTTCCCATAAACGCAATGTTTAAATGGAGAGCGTGGTTCCAGAAAATCTATTTTGACAAATATAATTTCTGAAAAATTTACAAAATATGAAATCTGACCATGACAATTTAGCCGACTGTGTAATGAAGCTCTGGGCAGTGCTGCCAGAAATAAAAATACACAAGTAGCACCAAACCAACCCAATATATTTATTTGAGAAACCCAAAGTAAATCCATATGTGGCGTTTCCACCCTCCACTACATTTGTGATTTAAACCCAGTATTTCGTTCTTTCATGTCAATATTTTTGCATTGAAACAATTTACCCATAGTTGTATTAAAAATAGAACTTGATAAAACCATTTAAATCCTTTTATGGAAGCTTCTGAAGAGTGAACCAACTTTCTAAATTAGAGCGCAGGTAGGTCTAGGTAGGTAATTCAGTCACCCACTACACTCTTGTGAGGCAAACCAATTGAGCCATGTGTTCACAGATGCATATATAATATAGATCGATAGGCATTAGCCAGCCCAATGGACTCTCGCTTTGCCTAAATAAATGTACAGTATTTTTTCAATCTGAGGCCAGAGATCAAGAGCACTTGTCAGCAGCCAATGGAGACCAGACCGTGGAAAGCACAGGAGAAATTCAGCCAAGAAGATGTGAACATAAGAGCAAGTATTAGCATAAGGGAAGTATTACCAACTTGTACTTTGCTGTTGTAGATAAGTTCTGAGTATGTTACAAGGATGGGTTTTGCACGGTTATCCCATTATCTTATTCATGCCACCATCAGTAAGCTGATCACAATCTTCTTGCATCCAGATGCAGATGAGGCAAATCCACTACACTACAGAGGGCAGAAGAGGCACATCCACCACCCCCGAAGAGGGCAGACGAGGCACCGGCACATCCACTACCACACTCCAGAGGGCATACAAGGCCATCCCAGAGGGAGACCACAGACCTGTATTGAATTGTTGTACATGTTTATATATCCAAATGTGAATCACAAAGGCAGACCTAAAGGTTTTCATGGTAATTCCTTTAGCAGTGTAAAATACCTTCAATACTGTCATACAGATCTAATTTTAAAGAGGTACTTGTGTTATCGAAGGCAACAGTTGGAATGAAAACCTCAAACTACTGTGGGGAAAACGCTGCACTTGGGCTCAGAGGTGTCCAGGCCTGGTCCTGGAGAGCCCTCAGTCCAGCTTGTGTTATTTTGATGTGACTTTGAACCAGTACTTGAAAAGAGAGACCAGTGTTTTTACAGATCAAGTGAGTCTTAATTGATCAATAACCATAAAGGTCAATAAAATGTTCCGAGGGCTTTTGAAATAGGAAGTTTAGGGTGACCTGTATAATTTACTTGAATCGGCATTTCCAGCAACTCCATCTGAATTCTAGAGAATGCACTGCTCTATTGTTCTCTAGCCACGTATTGAACATACAAAATTAACGGTTTCTTCATTATTGCTAATTTGGGACTACCAAAGTTCACTAGAAAGAAATGTATTGGTTGGGGAAAATAGGTTGTATATTGTTTGTAATAAGATTTCCATTTTGTTTTTTCCATTCTAGAAGATTAGGAAACTGAAGCTTTGAACTCTGTCCTTATGTGTTCTTCACCTTAGAACATAAATGTATAACTAAATATGCTAAACTCAAGCCTGTTGTATATAGTTTGTAACTTAATGTTTCCACGTTTAAACCTTAGGCTTGTCTGTTTCATATCCAGTGTTAATTTAGTAATCAGTTTGATTTAGTTGTCTTGATCAGGTCAACTAAAATGTCTGAGATCTAGGGTGCATTTTCATGTTTTGACCAACACACAATTAGCTATTAGTATTAGATCTAGGAGCTATGACTTTATCTACCCTTCTGTAAATTTGAAACTACTTGTATTGTGCTTGAATTGTAAATATTGTACTGTATTATTGCACTTGCGCAATGCTCTGGTATCCTCTAAGTTGCCCTGCAGAAAGGCCTTTGCCAACAAATACATAATGAACCAACCTGTTGGGTATGTTACTGACTACGGTCAGACATTATATATGTAAATCATGCAAAATCTCGATCTCTACAAATAGACATTAGCCTGGATTAGATTGTATACTAAAGGTAGTTTCAAGCAATTTAATTGTGTTTTATGGCAGTAATGTTAAAAAAAAAAAAGGTGTACATACACAATATAATTACCCCATTTCTTAGCACCGACCCTGAGCTAGGGTGACATTGTTACAACCTCTTACAATCTTCCAATCCAGTGTCCAGAGCACTAACCACTATTCCACACTGCTGCCATTTGTTATATATATTTTTTTTAACATTTATTAGAAGTGATTTAACCTTGCTGCCACCTATGGCAAAACCCCACTCTATCCTACAATGCCTCTCATTACGCGACAATGAATTGAGAGCTGAGTCATGTACTGGATTCACGGGTTCAAATGATTTCTAAATGCTGTGCCCGCTGACCACACTGCAAAAACACACAACCATACAACCTGATGAACTGGGCATAGCTCGAATACACACCCATAGTCACATTTTAGTCATGCAATTTTCTTTATTTTTAGTCTTCCAAAAATATTCTAAAGTCTTTGTTAGTTTTAGTCTAATTACGTTAGTTTTAGTCAAGCTGCTGTAAGACTTGGGGGTATTCTGGGCTACAGCAGGGATTTGAAACCTGTACACCTTACTACAGTAAACTTGCACTGTTGCTGCTTGTATTTTTTCCAACTCAAATTGTTGCCAAATTGGTTTTCATTTCTTGCAGTTAATATCTTACACAATGTTTTCTTAATTTTCACATTACTATTATTTATTTATTAGCAGACGCCCTTAGCCAGGGCGACTTACAAAACCTTGTATTTGAAGTAGGGGCCAACACATATATTGAAGCACCCATATTGGACGATATTGACCTTTTACATAAATATCGGCACATACAGATTGGCTAAATATTTGTGATTTGGTTTTACAGTCATTATTATAATTATGAGTATTTTTTAACATAGTTATGGTGCATTCGTTTTTACTGGAAACTTCTGACTCCACATTGATTCTCATGTGCAGCGGCGCCATGGTGAAACAAACACACACCCACTGAGAAACATAGATCTCATAAACCAATAATTGTGTTTAGCTGAAACCCTCAAAACCAATAGAAAGTGTTTATGGAGGCTGTGCTGCATTTCAGTATCCATAGTTTTGATTGTTTATTTTCATCATGACTGAAGATTAAGTTTGTGGTGTTCAGATCACAAAGAAGATCATTTGTGAGACGCAGACCAAATGAAAAGATGCTGGAGGAGTGCTTGATGCCATCTGTCAATCATGGTGGAGGTGATGTGATGGTCTGGGGTGCTTTGGTGGTGGTAAAGTGGGAGATTTGTACAGGGTGAAAGGGATCTTGAAGAAGGAAGGCTATCACTCCATTTTGCAACGTCATGCCATACCCTGTGGATGGAGCTTGTTTGGAGCCAGTTTCCTCTTACAACAGGAAAATGACCCAAAGCACAGCTCCAAACTGCAAGAACTATTTAGGGAAGAAGCAGTCAGCAGGTATTCTGTCTAATGAGTGGCCAGCACAGTCACAAGATCTCAACTCTATTGAGCTGTTGTGGGAGCAGCTTGACCGTATGGTATGTAAGAAGTGCCCATCAAGCCAATCCAACTTGTGGGAGGTGCTTCAGTAAGCATGGGGTGAATTTGGACTTTCTGATCTTTTAAAAATGGGGGGTTTCTGCAGGTCTGGTGTACTGGGAGTCTGATTAATTGACCAGATCAGAAAATGTATATATGTACCTGGAGAAGAACATAAGATTCGAGTCCATTGTGGTACAACACTGAACAGATAGACTATGGACTGTCTGTCCTGGTCACTTCAAATCCCTAAAACAGTAGTCTTTCCTGATGTATATAACCAATCGAGTGGTTCACTTTATTTTCTTTGTAGGTACTTGTTCAGTTAGTGGTGTCTGCTCTATTAAAAGCATCTCAAATTGTTTTCACTTTCATTTCTGAACATCTCTAACGTGCTGTTGTCTTCCCCAGATATATTTTCTGAAAAGTTTCCTTCATTTTTTTCCCCATTAGTGTTTGTGAGAAAGGGTAGAGAGATCCAAAGGCAAGGTGGATGGATTAAAAGCAGTCCAATAAATCCTTTGTTAATGTGCAAAGAGAGTCTTTTTATTACAAACACAGTAAGATTAGTGCAGTAGAAAACAACAACAAAATAGTCTTGTGATACAAAATGCAGTTCATTTGAATTGGAGATATTAAAAAAATATATATCCGAATGTATAAAGTGACACAGTGCATATTTTCTGCTCCATACAAACATATATGTTAACTAAAGTTATCAAAATGAACTTTACATATTTATCCTAAATCACAACATCTCTCTTAATACTTTAAACACAGAAAAGAAAACCTTTGTCTCATGTTATGTAGGTGATGTTTCCTTCCTATACCTTTAGAAGTGTGTTTAGTGTACATGATCTGCTCCATGGGCTCTGCGGCCTGCGTGGGACTTCCATCCCCATCGGTTGCAGTGTTTTTCATAAGCTTTCGCTTCTGGTGTTTTTCAGAGTGTTTCATTCCCCCAAGATTTCTTTACATTTCCTTCATAATATGTTGTTGTAATTTACACTGCTGGCAACTTGGTGGAAATCAGCAGCTTACTGGAAATTGAACTTATACCAGCTTTGGGTTTCCTCTTAGGCCCCAGTCTGTGAATAACGCACACTGCCATTATCATCAGAGTGAGGATCAGAGCAACACATGCCACCCAGGTCCAGATAAAGAGGCCGGGCTCTGGGGGAGAGACAGGAAATAAAAATACAGGGAAAGATGAATAAAGGAACAATGGTCTAAATCCTAATTATAGAGAGAATCAAAAACTGTCTAGGGAGTCCAAACTGTCCAAACAACCTCAACAGATACAGGTCTACAGGTCACCTATAGCTTTTCCTATAGCAGGGATTCCCAACCCTGGGCCTGTATCAACGTCCTGCAAGTTTGCAAACCTTTCGTCCTTGCAAGAGCAAACTGTTAGTTAATTATTTCCCAAATTAGAGTTTATTAAATCATTCTAAATGATTGGGAAATTTCAAATAAAATATTAAATTATATAAAAAATCCAAATTAAAATGTCTTGTAGACTTAACAGTTTAAAATGTCAAATTAAGCAAAATATTATTTTGGTTCAGGTTTCAGTTAAATACCCGAGAGCTCGGTTGGAACAGGGCTGGGAATCCCTGACCTGCAGGCATTTCCACAGAATAACATGCAGGTATTTCTATAGGGATCTTATTCTGATGAGGGTACATGGAACAGAGTAGTGTTACTGGAGAAGGAGGACTCTTACCTTCCATAGACAGTGTGTCAGTGAGAGAGACGGAGACGGTGCTGATGGTGAGGTTGGTACCGGAGTCCCTCACTGTGTACTGGCCCTGGTCAGCTGCTGTGAGTAAGGGCAGTGTCAGAGAGCCGTTCTGCACTGACACTCTGTGCTCGTACCCGGGGCCAGGACTGAACAGTGTAATGTTCTCCACAGAACTCACTGAGAGAGAGGATTCACCACCTTTCCCAAAGAACAGCACCTCCACCGGCCCAGGAGAGTAGAGCGGGAGAGACAGCGAGGCTCCAGACGGCAGGGTGAGGGCGTCTCTGTGAGCTGAGAGGATGAAACAGGAGAACATCAGCCTGAGTCCTGTCTCTCACCACAGCCCTGATCTCCAGTAGAGCCCGGCCCCTGTCCTACCTGTCACAGTGACGTTCACAGTGCTGATGGTCTCTCTGCTCTGGGAGTCCAGCACTGTGTAGGAGCCCTGGTCAGTGAAGGTCAGTGCAGACAGTGTGACCTCCTGCTCCTGCCCTGAGACTCGGGGCCCATAGGCAGGGTCAGGGGTCACGGTGCCGCAATCTACAGCACACACTGGGAGAGAGGCTCCAGCGCCCGCAGGGTTAAACCGCACTCTCACAGATGCCCTGCTGTACAGACGGAGGCTCAGGGGCTGCCCATAGGAGACAGAGCTGCTCTCCTCACGGCCTGCAGAGAGAAAGACAAATAAAACCTGAAACCCAAGACTACAGGCTGCAGTGTAAAACACAAACTGACTGGTTCAAATGTTTTGATGTGTGGATCATGTGACTTGTGTGTAAGGTATGGGGGATTTCCATTGGTTTTCCCCACTGATTCTTTACAATAACATGTTACTCATACATTGGTGATGGTCTTTAACACACCAATGTCAATGCACATAGACAGGTGACAGTTGTTTTCCCTTTAATTATTATTCACTTTGTTTCTAAAGAATATGGTATCCTGCAGGATTGTTGTCTTTCTATACAGAACATTGTATTGGATACATCTGGGCCTACGTTATGCATCAGGTTATTAAACTGCATGTTTGATATTCTGATATAGGCTAATGAATTTATGTTTTTGCTTTCGTTACTGTGACACTGTGTACTCCCCGGGGTTTCCATTATTTATTTATATCAATGTTATTCTGGGTTTCCCTACTTTCTCACAACAATACTTTCCACCTGACCATTTTTTACAAGCAAATCCAGTCTTTATCCAGTCTAAACCAATAAGGAGCTTTCATTTTTATAATCATAACGAATTTCGTTTAGTCAACAGTGATTAAAGATATTGAATGACGTGGGCTTAATAGGGCATACACTTAGGCCGAAAAATGCTGCTATCCAATTGTAAAATATGACATTTCGTGAACAACAACTTACATGTGAATATAGGCCCTATGTAATTTTCAGAAGTATAGAGAAGAATCATATAATATTAATTCAGCTAAATTCTTAATGTATGAATTTCATTATTAGGTGTCAGCAAAGACCACGTTAACATTTTATGAAATAGTTCCTCTGTTTACAACCCGGTCTGATAGCCTTATACTCTTGGTTGTTACCTATGTATTATACATTATATTTCTTAGCATACGGCATTATCCAAGGTGACTTTTAACATACAATTACCCCTTTATATAGCTGGGTTTCTTAGTACCTTGCTCAAGTGTACAACAGCAGTGCCCGCCACCTGGGATTGTACCCATAACCCACAAATGTGGTGGTGAGTTGAATAGTCGGGTTGAGAAAAGGTCACAGACTTACAGCAGCAGAAATTAACAGGCATGAGCAGTAACTCAAGTTCACTGGCATTCACTGTTAAATACTATTTTGACCTTTTGCACTATTACTTCTATTAAAAGTATTATTTTATAATCACAGGAAATCACAATTAAATGCTGTATAAATGGCAATCACAGATCTAAATCAGACTCTTACCTGCAATGGTGAGGCGAACATTGCCAAGGAACTGTAGCTGGCTCCCCTTCCTCTCACAGAAACACTCGTATATCTCTCCATCAGAGGAGGAGGTGTTGTCGACAGTCAGGGAGAAGTCTCCTTGTCTGATCCTTTCCATGGGAATCTCGGCTCTGTCCTCGAACCCAGGGCCGGGGTAGGACTTTCCATAGACAAACTCATAGACTCTCTGGTTCACTGTCTGCCACTTAATGTAGATCTGGTCTTCAGGAGTCCCCCTGTAGGCTGATCCATCACAGGGCAGAGTGACAGAGTCCCCAGATCTCACTGACACTGAGACAGGATCTGAGGAGACTGAGAGACATGGAGGGAGGGAGGAGAAAGTGAGTCACAGCAACACTTAGGCACTAATGTAACGACAATTAAATGATAAAGAATTAAAAATAAATGAATAATCTCCTACCTAAAATGAAGTTCAAAAGTAGGGAAAGGTACAACAGCATGCTGCCCTGTTGAGACAAAATGAGCCAGTCAAGCTAAGCGCCATGGCCGCGTTATTGTAGTGCAGATGTGCGCAGATCTGCAGAATCCCTCCGATCCCATTGGTGGAGCTGCGCAGAGATGCGGACACAGGGAGAACATGAGCCCTGCACAGGCAGGGATTCCCAGTTTATATAGTCATTAAATAACTACTGCAAAGAAACTTCTCCAATTACGTCTTTTTACTATATCCAAAATAGTGTTCAGAGGAAAGTAGAGACAAATTACGAAGAAAACGCAGTAGACACACACGAGAATGTGGGTCAATGTATTTCGATTCCAATGTGATCAATTACAGAAACAATTTCAAGTCTGTCGCGAATCCAGAAAATAATTTGCACTTAACCCCAATTCGGATTAAAACATACAGGACACACAGATCGTGTCGTACTACGATACAAACCTAGAAATAATCAAGAAGCAGCTGTAACGATGGCCTACCGGTCAGTTGATACAAGGTTGCGCAGATTTGCGTTTCTTCTCTCTTGGGCGACAACTCGTGCACTGTCAGTGCGCTCATAATGCATAAACATAAAATCATCGGGGTTTTTATCATAGAACAATAATAAAATTAAAGAAATTCCCACTCACACTCAATGACTCACAACGCTATAGCAACATAATTTAGTCGGTACAACGGAAGGTGTCATCAATGTATAAACTCCCCAGGGATTTCCATCTTTAAGGCGAAAAACAATACGTAACAAATGGAACCATACGTCACACACGCAGCTTCTGATTAGACTGCAGCCCTTTAATATCACCCAACTCAGTACTGATAACTAGGCCCGGTTCCTCAGTGCAGGCCCCTCTTAAACAAATAAGAATAGCCACAGACGTGAATTAAAAGACAACAGGTAACAATTTATTTATACAGAATACAAAAACGAATCAGTATTATTCAAAAAATATTACAATACATATAAATACAAACAGACAATCACCACCAGGAGGCGACCAACACTCGCTTCAGCAATTACATGAATTATACATGCCAAGACCAGTGTGTATATTGGACGTCTCTGTGTGTGTGATTTTCTTATAGTTCATATATATATATACAATCACTTGTCTAATTTCCACATTGGGTAATTTTAGGGACCGGTTCCAGGCATTTATACTCTTAGTCTCACTTCACACACACCCACACGCAAAAACTCCCAAAAAGTCTTCACAAAAAAGTATATACTCTATACTTCTCCGTATTCACTCAAAAACAGGAAGAAGAAGAAGAAACAATTCCCCCACGTCAGTTTCGTTTTACTTGTTTCAATGCGATCATTAACCCAGTCATGCCGGCTCCACAACAGGGGTCGCACAAAAAGCTTATTTCTTTAAAATGTTGTGCACAGATTTGTTTGCATCCCTGTTAGTGAGGTATTTCTCCTTTGCCAAGATAATATCATTATACAGGTGCCCTTGTGCTGGGACAAACTGTTTATATCTTTGCTCAGTGTAGCTCACTGAAACATTTTTGACACATTACCACTTCCTCAGGATCAGTGGGGGCCCAGAGGAGAGGGTGAGCACCTCAGCGTTCACAGCACACAGGACTCGACACGGAACGCCTCCATCACCTCAGACGTCTGGAAAGTCTAGGATGGCCCCGAGATACTGAGGACTGAAGACCCTGCACGGAGGGGTGCGGTTGGCTGAGAGCACCACCTGGGGTGCACTTTCCAACCTGCAGGATATCTGCACCAGGAGGAGCCCATTGTACGGGTGGCTGGGATCCTTAATGATTCTCCTGGCATCAGTCCTGCTCCTTCTGGTGCAGATGTCCTGCAGGTTGGGAAGTGCACCCCACTGCTGCGCTCAGGAAATGCTACAGCAGCTCCAAGGTGAACACAGAGAGTCTCGGGAGCAATAATACCCCCAAGCCACCCAGATCCGTAATGCGGACGCTGCCAAGGACCAGCACCCTCACTGACCACAGCACAGCAACAACAGCGCTGACAATAACCCACGGACACTTTGATCAGTGTATATATACAGTGTATTATTTATTTGCTCATTTGCACATCTGTGTATTTGCACTATCCACTTACATTACCCCATATTTATATACACTTGATGTAAGATTCGATTTGTTATACTTTTGATTTTGTTTCTTTCCTTGTATATATTTATTGTTGTATATTGAGTTTTATATTATTAAATGGGGTGAAATGTCACACAATAGAGTTACTGCTTTATGTCTGGTTAATGCATACTTACAAGTACAACCATTTCTGTTGCATTCATACATGTTAGTAGACACCATTAATAAACACCTAATAACTGCATACTGTCTGTAATACCTTTTCTGCACATGCAAATTTGCTTTCTATCTCCCAGCTAACAAATAAAAAGATACAGTATCTGTTTAGTTAAAAGCTTTTTTTTCATTCTTTCAACTAATATCAACATGATTTTCGAAAAGTTAGGATGAAATGAGGCTGGTTGAAATGCTATTTCTATTTCAATTTATAAAACCTGATTTTCTTAATTTAATATATATTTCAGTATAAGGATACAACAAAATATTCACATTTCTGCACCTTTAAAACATAAATTAAATTACATACAGGCATTTCACACATCTCTGCGACCAACTTCTATTTTTGATAAGTTACACAATTAGGGCCTTAAGAATCAATTGTAGTCATATAAAATGTCAAGGAAATGGTTCTAAATAAAGAGTGCAGGGGATTTGAACAAGGGCTATTCAGTGAACAGGAAACCACCAGTACCATCCTGTTAGTTAGTGGAGTTGTTATCACACCCTTGACAGAAACGAATTGCAAGGAAGTGTCTGCAACCTGATCTGGGGTCACTTCATACGGTTCCTTAGAAGAGCCTGTAAAATGTGCCCAGGGTCCGTTTTCCTGCACTCTTACAAACAGATGAGATTTGGTTACATAAATTAGTCTTTAAAAAATGATCAAACAATCCTTTTTGAAA
Organism: Amia ocellicauda; assembly: GCF_036373705.1. Lineage (NCBI taxonomy): Eukaryota > Metazoa > Chordata > Actinopteri > Amiiformes > Amiidae > Amia > Amia ocellicauda. The sequence continues at coordinate 4,368,097 of NC_089864.1, read as the reverse complement.
ATAATGCTGATGGTATTTAAAGGCACATTTGAATATCTACAAAGTAGTATTTAAAATTCCGGTTCCGGCCCACCCTGGAGAACATACACCGAGCGCTCCTCTGCAGCTCGTCTCGTCAGGGTGCAGTTAGGGTCTGTGTGCATTTCTGCATTGGCATAAACTGACCACACATCGTTTGCCTGCAAAAACACGGAAAAACAAAACAAGCTGAGCTCCATGGTCCTCTCGACCCTACACTACAGTTCAGACTGTATAGTTCTCTACAGTGTGTCCATCAGGACTGTACACAATACCTGCACTGCTCCTTCACTCCTTCCAACACACTGAACACCACCTGGACACAGAGACACAAAGACAGAGAGACAGAGAGACATAGAGTTAAGGCAGCACTGTGGAGCACAATGTGGAAAATGGAAAAGATCTGAGATCAATACAAAGAGGAGACACCAAATCTCTAAATTATTCAGCCCTGCAGTGCCTCAGAGAGGATAGACTCACCTCTCCTGCTCCAGAGGCAGCAGAGACAGCCGGAGAGCAGGAGGCAGCCTGCAGACACACAGCCCAGCAGCGCCCAGCTCAGCACACAGGGGGCAGGGGCTCCACTGACGTGTCCTACAATAATAGTAGTTATATTTTTAATAGTAATACATATTATTGATCAAAATACACGAATCAAGGGTGAAGAAGTTTTCTCACCGTCTACAAGTTTGGTCCCATTTCCTAAAATAAAGCCTCCCCCCGCTCTCTCCGCGCAGTAGTACAGCGCCAGGTCCGCCTCGGTGATGTTGTGGATGCGCAGACTGATGGAGTGGGTGCTGGATTTCAGAGCAGCGGAGAGGCGAGGGTCAGAGCCTTGGAAGAAATGACAGGAAACCTCATCCGTCCCAGATTTTATAGAGACTATTATGCCCAGGAACGGAGTCTCCTCGCCTCGCTGTCCAAACCACAGGGTTTCCCTCTGGTGTCTGACACCGCAGTCCAGGGTGACAGTGTCCCCGGCTCTGACAGTCCGCTGCTCGGCCGCTTCACACAGACTCTCCCGCTGGACCAGAACTACAGCAGCGGGACACAGAGGAGCGGCTCAGGACAGACACCACTACAGCAGCGGGACACAGAGGAGGGGCTCAGGACAGACACCACTACAGCAGCGGGACACAGAGGAGCGGCTCAGGACAGACACCACTACAGCAGCGGGACACAGAGGAGCGGCTCAGGACAGACACCACTACAGCAGCGGGACACAGAGGAGCGGCTCAGGACAGACACCACTACAGCAGCGGGACACAGAGGAGCGGCTCAGGACAGACACCACTACAGCAGCGGGACACAGAGGAGCGGCTCAGGACAGACACCACTACAGCAGCGGGACACAGAGGAGCGGCTCAGGACAGACACCACTACAGCAGCGGGACACAGAGGAGGGGCTCAGGACAGACACCACTACAGCAGCGGGACACAGAGGAGCGGCTCAGGACAGACACCACTACAGCAGCGGGACACAGAGGAGCGGCTCAGGACAGACACCACTACAGCAGCGGGACACAGAGGAGCGGCTCAGGACAGACACCACTACAGCAGCGGGACACAGAGGAGCGGCTCAGGACAGACACCACTACAGCAGCGGGACACAGAGGAGCGGCTCAGGACAGACACCACTACAGCAGCGGGACACAGAGGAGGGGCTCAGGACAGACACCACTACAGCAGCGGGACACAGAGGAGCGGCTCAGGACAGACACCACTACAGCAGCGGGACACAGAGGAGGGGCTCAGGACAGACACCACTACAGCAGCGGGACACAGAGGAGCGGCTCAGGACAGACACCACTACAGCAGCGGGACACAGAGGAGCGGCTCAGGACAGACACCACTACAGCAGCGGGACACAGAGGAGCGGCTCAGGACAGACACCACTACAGCAGCGGGACACAGAGGAGCGGCTCAGGACAGACACCACTACAGCAGCGGGACACAGAGGAGCGGCTCAGGACAGACACCACTACAGCAGCGGGACACAGAGGAGGGGCTCAGGACAGACACCACTACAGCAGCGGGACACAGAGGAGCGGCTCAGGACAGACACCACTACAGCAGCGGGACACAGAGGAGCGGCTCAGGACAGACACCACTACAGCAGCGGGACACAGAGGAGCGGCTCAGGACAGACACCACTACAGCAGCGGGACACAGAGGAGCGGCTCAGGACAGACACCACTACAGCAGCGGGACACAGAGGAGCGGCTCAGGACAGACACCACTACAGCAGCGGGACACAGAGGAGCGGCTCAGGACAGACACCACTACAGCAGCGGGACACAGAGGAGCGGCTCAGGACAGACACCACTACAGCAGCGGGACACAGAGGAGCGGCTCAGGACAGACACCACTACAGCAGCGGGACACAGAGGAGCGGCTCAGGACAGACAGAATCTACATATCTTTAAAAAGGCAGTTGCCCAGAATTAGATTTTATACAGTCCTGGACTAATTTCTAATCATTTGCGCACTTGTTGTTCACTGGGACACTTTGAGAATTGCTTTGAGTTTGAAGATCTTCAATGGAAGGACAATCACATGTAAATCACACATTCATCACACGTCTGCTGAACACACACAAGACCGGTATCTCTGAGAATGCATCTGTCGGAATTAGTTTTGCTTTTATTTTATTTTATTAAGTCGCGGTGTCTCGCCCGTTAATTTGCCACGAATCGCAATTATAAACATGTCAATGTGCGACGTCTCTGCACTTCACATCGGTAACCCTGAGCCGCTGTTGGCTCGACGCCGCTGTCGTGATCCTGATCTGTGTTTCCTGTATGCTGAGCTCAGACGTCAAGCAGTCCGTTTGTATGTCGGTAGTGGCACAGAGCCGAGCAGCGAGGCTCAGTACTCACGCAGGAGGAGGGAGACGAGCAGCCGGGCTCCGTGGCTCATCTCAGCCGTTTCACAGGTGTGACCTGAGGACAGGAGCACCGAGGGTCGGGACAGAGCCTTCTCCACACTCGAGGGGCCCTAGCCAGGACGCTGGTTTCCACTGCCAATCAGCCACCTTTGATTTAACGGAAATGTCTGAAAAGTGGGAGGGGGGTGCTGCATTTGGTCTATAAAGATTAATCGCAGCCCATATCTTAAACCGCTGACACATAGTTTCTGCAGCACACAGGAGCACACAGGAGCACACACACACACATGCACTCACACAGAAACTCACAGATCAGTGTTAGACTCTGCAAGTAACACCAGTGAAACACAACCCCCCAGCATAAAAAAAAGCACAGCGCAAGGCATGTGCAGCTGCAGGGCCTGGAGCAGATGCTCAGCTGGAAGAAATATCATGCTGCACCTTTGCTCTTTTGTCTGCCCGTTGTCACAGACTGTAAACGTATTACTGTATTATGATTATGTCTTCTGTTTAATACATTATCACACTTTACAATAATGGACAGCAATCCATAATGAACTGATTTGTGAATCCCACAAGAATAACACAGGCATACCTTCAGTGCACTTAATCTGAGTTCTGCTGTTATGCACACGTATAAGAAGGCTGAGGTCAGGGTTACACACTAGACTAGAGGCTATAGACCAAATCAAAACTTTGCGCAACCTGCGGATAGCATATTACCATACTGGAGGCTATTACGTTCATTTAAAAATAGTAGAAAATTGATTCTAACAATAAATTAACCACGATAGGGTACAGTTTGGTATTTTGCGATAAGCAGGTAGGTCACAATTTTGATTTGGTCTAGCTGTACGTTTGGGGTCAGGGCTTCTAAAGCTGATCAACATCAGGACTCAGTGGATAATTTCTATGTTATTCCTGTGGGATTCAGACATTCATTCATTCATGCCTGTTGTTGTTGTTGCTGTTGTTGTTGTTGCTGTTGTTGTATATTTTCACATGTGTCTCATTTCTGATGGTGGGAGGATGTGGGCTGTGGTTTTCTGTGCACTGAGCAACAGACCATTGGGGGTTTATCATAAAGCTGTTAAATTTCCCCTCCATTGCCCAGTAACTGTGTGCAACCTTTTGCAGCCATTATGTAAACTGAGTATATGCACACCACCTAAACACAATCAGTACAGTTCTCCAGTTGCCCAGTCTCTCTGTTTGCCTCAATCTAGGAATCATTTCGTTCATATTGCACAATCAAAACTCTCTTGCAGCTTTAATGAGAAAAGAGCTCTTGGGGGCTTCTGTTTATTAACACAGATGCCTGCAAACTGCATGACACAGGCCCTCCCAGGAAGCAACCAATTATTCGCTCCCTATCCACTATAGCTATACCACAGAATGTAAAAACTGCTCTTTCAAAGTCCTTGTGGAGCCCAGATGATCAGACACAGATCTCTGTACCTCGTCTCCTCTGTGCTGCAACCCCCCTTTCAATTTAGCACCAGTATTGTCGCTGCAAGACTTGGGCAGACACACTGGTTCCTGGCCCTAGTCCTGGGGCCCTACGGTTTTGTTCCAGCTGATCTCTCAATGACTCAATTTAACTAATAATTTTCCTAATCAGAGTTTATTAATAATTTTGAGATTTCAATTTCAATATTAAATGATATAATGGTCCCTGGATAATCCAATCCAGATTTATCAACAGCACTATATATATATATATGTATATGTGATCAGATCTAATTACATGACCACGGCATATTACTGCATTATTATAAGTATAGCCAGGTGTCCACAGGCAGATTAGATCCAAAACTGATGTCGCCATTATGAAGCATTAAAGTGATACAGAAGCACTGCTTGTGATTGTAAGAGTCTCCATCTAGTGGAGGAACAAGACTGCATTGAAAGAGACTATGTACCTGAAAGTAAAATAAACTGCATGGATTTTGACCATGTGGGGACCCTTATAATGCTCCATGGAAAAGTAGAGCAATACTTAATTGTGGCGAACGGGTTTCTGCCAAAACCTCTGAAACTCAGCCACCCTGCAGAGTCACTGTTCAGCGTGTTGTGTTTCTTAAGCGATATGGAGAGCAGACTCTACTGAAACAGAGAAGGTGGCCAAAAATATCAACTGGCCCTTTTCTGTTTCATCCTTCTCTTTTTAACACAGACCCTGTGTGTTAACAATTAAATGCTATGTTTTAGTAGGATAATTCATTATTATTATTACTATTATTATTATATGAGTACTGTACTGATGAAGAGCTGGTAGCTCATTACAGAAATGTTACACTGAGTTAAGACACCTTCACATTTTCATGTCACTCAGTCCCGGTGTTAAAGCGACAGCGTGGTGTAGGTTATTGGTCAGTGGATCTCGATGGCCTTGCCGCTGCCCAGTGCGTGTGATGTCACTCTGACAGAATACGAAGCTACATTAATCCCTAGAGCCCCAGTCTCTCCAGTGCAGTCAGTGTCTGCTGAGATGGTCGTGCCGGACAGCAGGGCGGCTCTGCTCCTCTTCCTCTGTGAGTACTGCGACTGCCACACTTTAGATCTAAAATATATTTAGGCTATTGTAAATGAAGCAAGCAATGTAGCCTATTTACAGCCAGGTGAATATTTCAGTTGTGATTTCAGTCCCTAGTCACAATGTAGGTTAGGCTATATCAGGCAATTTTGTTTTCCTATAGAGCCTACAACAGCAAAGTTAATGGTCAAAATCAAATATTATAGCCTATTAACATTTTTTTAAAGTTCAGCATTTGGTTCAGATTGATATTGTCTTGTGATATTATATTGTTTATATTAAGGGTTATATCTTTCTCTTTCTGTCTAGTTCATAGTTATTCTAATTCCAACAATCAACAAACAACATTATATATATTGACAGGGAGATGATTTTCATAAAAAGGATACAATTGATACAAAAGTGCAGTCATACAATCAGTACAAAACACTATAAGCATAGGCCTACATCCTAGCACAATGAGGTAAGAAGAGCAGAAACATTTAAGTCTCCTCTATATGCTTAAGTTCTATTGTCCCAGTAATACAATAGAAGTGCTAACAAGTACACAGGAGCAAAGGAAGCATAAGTTAATTGTTTAAAAGCAATTGTGCTGAACATCCCAGAGAATCAGGCTGCTGTATTACAGGTACAGTCTGAACAGATGTGTCTTGTATCGCTGGAAGATGGTCAGGGATTGTGCTGTCCTGCCCCCTCAGTGGGAAGGTCGTTCCACCAATTACAAATGGCTTTTTTAACACCAAATTTGTCCTGCTGCTGTAGTTCTGGCCCAGTGGGAGAGTCTGTGTGGAGCTGCTGAGCAGCGGACTGTCAAAGCCGGGGACACCGTCACCCTGGACTGTGGCCTCAGACACAACCAAAGAACTATGTGGTTTGTACAGCGAGATGAACAGGCTCCGTTTCTGGGGATTGAAATCTACACAAGGGCCAACCAACCCAATGATCTTTACCTGGGGAGCACAAAAGACCAGAGGTTTTCTCCCGTGTGGAACTTCACGGCGCGCTCCATCAGTCTGCAGATCCAGAACATCAGACAGACAGACCCGGCGCTGTACTACTGCGCCCAGAGAGAGGGAGGGCAGATACGATTTGGAAATGTGACCAGACTCGTCTATGAAGGTGAGGAGAGAGAGCAAGAGTTCTCTGTTTGCATAATCGGGGGGAATTAAGTTTAGTTTCACTTCATAATTCCATATAATGATTTGATCATTAAATTACATATATATAAACACAATTCAATTTTAAGCTATACACATTATTGGCTTCTGTGATAAATAGGGGTTATTGATTAAGACACAGTAATCCATTTGCGATGGAATTCTCTCCTGAATTTATTTTCACAGCTCATCGTAACCACCTGACCTCACCCCCCATCTCAACCTCTACCGCCACCTCATCTTCCTGTCTCTGTCCCTCTTCCTCTCCCTCTCCCTGCATCTCTCCGTCTCCTTCTTCCCACGCCCCACCCACTCCCTCTCCCGCTCCCCCTGTTCCCTGCATGCTGAGCTGGGTGCTGCTGGGCTATGCGTTAGCAGTCTCCCTCCTGTTCTCCTCCAGCCTCCTCCACAAGCTCTGCACCAAGAAAGGCAAGACTTTTACCTCTCAGAGCCCCTACAGTGACAGTACGCAGGTAGTAGAGTTTCTATGATGCCAGATTAAAGGATCTCAACAGAACTCAATAGTTGGTAATGAGTTGTGCTTTCTTCAGTGTCTTCAGTGCACATTTGTGCTACTCAGTCTCCAGAGCTGGGTGGGGAATGTACTCTAATTGTCTATTTTGTATGCTCACTATGTGGGACAGTTTGTGTGTTTATGTATGTCCAATGTCCAGGAAGTGCAGAGCAGGGGTGAATGAAAGTGTGGAGCAGAAGGTATACAAGTTTACTGTCGTGCTGCTCAGAGGAACTGCTGTACACACTGAACACATTTGAACAGTTTAATTAAGGGGACAGTATATAAGACAGTATGTAATTGAGAGAGAGTGAAATCACAATCATCAGGACAGGGATGAGAAGCATTGGTGTAAACAATGGATTACTGATTGATTCTTATATGTTAATAATAATATATGTATTATATATATTATTTTTATATATAGATGATTTGAACTACACAGGAATATGATTGATGTCTCACAAGTAATACAACTTGATGTAACTTTTTCCTGTTAGGATGAAGGCAGAGAAGTGATTTATGCCTCTCTGAAGATCCGTACACTCCCACGACACCCCGGGGAACAACCAGAGGAGAGGGCAGACCAGTGCATTTACTCTGAAATCAATCATCTTAAAAGCAAATGAAGCTGTTGTCCTGGTGAATGCTGTGTGTATATGGTGTGTGTGTGTGGAAGGACACATTTAAGATGGCATTATCGGTTTGCATGACATATTCATTGTGCAGTTTTAACTGTACTTAACATATATGTATATACATACATACATATATACATATATGTGGAATGCACTATTTTTTAATGATGTGTCTGTTATCTTGTATATTTGCCGGTTTTTAAAATGTTTTAGTGTATTTTTTATTATATACATGGATGCTGTTTTAACAAATTATTTTCCCTTTTAGGTATAATAAAGATGATTTGATTGATTTGAACTGCGAGGAAATTTACAATCAGACTGTTAACAAACAGTCAACCACCTGGTAACTAATCATTGACATGACATGACATAAGAAACTGTTAAAGACAAACAAAAATTTGAATGGAGTGTTTTTTATTGTATATATATGTTTATAGCCTAAAAGTTAATAAAAAATATTTATAAAATATCTGAATTGATTGTTTTATTAGTCCTTTGAGACTCTTATACAGTGTTGCAGGCCAAATGTCTGGTGTTAAAAAGGTGGGAACAGTTTTATGAGGTAGCAGTTTCCATATAAAAATGCTTATATTTTATTTATTTGTAAAATATTTTATTTTAATTTTAGTTCGACAAAGAGGAGGAGGAGAATGTATTTAAAACCTTCGATCAACATGCAAAAACAACAAAACCAAATCTAAAGCAAACTGATCCCATGAACCCTCCTAACCATTACCCTTACAGGGTAACAAAGAGATAAATACATTCAAAAACATACATTTACAAGTTACACAAAAATCTAATCTTAACATTTTTCTGTTAAAGACAAGTCTATAAACATACACACTTCAAGTACAAAAGAAATACAAAATACCAGTGAAAATAATGAGCTACTGTAGACAGAGAGAAAAAGAACTACATTGGACCCATTCTAAGAAGGATTAAGGTAATTAAACAGCATAAAACCCCTCAGAAAAACAGCCTCCTTGCCACAGACACACACACTGAAGGTAAGTTTCTCTGATGGCTTTTTAACCCATTTGTGCATTTCCACACATGGTTCAAAGCATATTATATTTAGGTCGCCAGTATCTGTTTTACCTCAAATTGTAACAGAGGGATTTGACAATTTAACCAAGGGATGGGTCTTGCTCCATCACAAGCAGAAAACAAGCAATCAACTGTGGAATCTTTACTCCCCTGGCTCCTCTCTCCAGCAGTGTGTGCAGCAGTTTGCTCTGATATCCTGTCTGTGTCTCAGCAGCACCTGCAGTTTCACACCTTCAGAGGAGAGAGCAGGGCGCCTGTCTGTGAGCCTCAGCCACGGCTCTGACACAGCCCTGCTGCTACAGGTGTGAGCCGCTCAGAGCCCAGGTGTGATCTCTGAATCTGTGAGATATTGATTATACTGACCACAGATATTTCCATTAGGCTGCAGATGGTCAAGTGGTCAGACGCATATTACATGACCCTTCACAAAGTGTTAATGCTGAAAGCGTGTGTGAATCCCACCTCGAGAAACAGGGTTTAAAGTAGTACAGCTGCACACAGGTTTTGATAACTGCAGGTCACAGAAGAAACAACGCCAATTAAAGTTATAAATAATTACATAAAGTATACACAGATCTTTTGGTGCCTTTCCCAAGACTGTATATTAAAAAGTTGTTTGACAGAAATGAACAAGAGGGGACAGATGTGGAGAGAGGGAGCGATGGAGTTAGTGATCATGACTTGGTGTTGTTTGTTTGTCCTACTATTTTTCTACAACTGTGAGACATGTCATTTCCAGCTCTATCCCTCTCCATCTTGCCCTGCTCCTCTGCTACTATTTTGGCAGCACTTCTGGATTTGCCCCTTTTGGATTGTTTGCCCTGGCTCACAGCTGTGATTGAGTCTGTGCTTGGGTCCCCCTTGCCCTGCCCTGGTAAGTGTGACAAAAACTTTGCCATTACTATGGACCTAGCAGCCTCCACCAATGTGACCACTGCTTTGACCCAACAGGGAATCCTGCTGGGAGAACATGAGTGGATGTTATGACAAATTAAGACCACGCTGGACATGCTGCTCAAGAGCCCCCCAGTGTCAGACCACAACCCCAGATTGCTCTCTCCCAAGCAGCCTCCCCTGCACCAGAGCTACCGGCAGCTTCAGTCCATCCCGTGCAGCTAGCTGTCCCCAAAAAATGACTGCTCTCTGGATCTCTGTGAGGGTTCGGTTCCTCAATGTTCCCTGTACTTTGCCCATCTTCCCGTAATCTTTCCATCAGACAAAGCAAAAATTGCTTTTATTACTTTACTTACTGGTAAGGCACTTCAGAGGGCTTCAGCTGTTTGGACTCATCAGGGAGAAGTCACCAAATCCCTAGCTACCTTCCTGAAGTATTTCAAGGATGTAATCAATCATCCGGCAGCAGGATGAGATGAAGGGGAACAGCTGCTCACACTACATCACGGTACCTCCACCACTTCTGAATACGACCTAAAGTTTCGAACCCTGGCTGAGAACAGTGGATGGGATGAGCCAGCACTGATCACTGTCATCACGGTCTACACAGGGACCTACAAACTGAACTGGCGTGTAAAGATGAATCACTCAACTTGGAAGCACTTATTCAGCTCGCGGTCCACCTGGACAACCTTCTCAGAACCAGAGGAAAACGTCCACAGCCTCTCCATCACCCTTCACACTACAGCAATCATCTGTCCTCTGATGACCCCTGATCAGTGTCTTGTTCAAGCACGGATCCAGCTCGGGGTCAACTCATGTATTTTTGTCTGCTTTATTGGATTCGGGGTCCACGGGGAATTTTATAGAGAGACGAGTGGTAAACCGTCTGAATATCCCTTGCTTACCTCTTCTATGCCTTTGGGCAGTCAACAATCAACCCATCGTTCCGGTCCAGTGTCCCAGAGAACTCACCCCATAACCATGTACATTGGCCTGCTGCACACCGAACAATTGTCTTTATTGGTGATCGATTCTCCTGGAGCTGATTTTATACTTGGACTTCCCTGGCTCATGCAGCATAACCTGATCATTTCCTGGACCAATAGGGACATAATCTTGTGGGGTTCGACATGCTTTTCCTCCTGTCTTTTCTTACCCTGCAGGGCAACCCATGTGGAAAGCCCACTCCTGTCTACCCCTCCCATGTTTCCTTCTGAATACAGGGATCTGGCAGTTGTGTTTAGCAAGACACAAGCTTCACATCTTCCTCCACACCATCCCTGGTATTGCGCCATGAGGTATTGCGCCTGGTACTGCTAGTGAGGCTTCCACTAAACTGAAAACTGTGTTTACTACTGCCCCCATCTTGACACATCTGGACCCTAATCTGCCCTTCATTGTGGAGGTGGATCAGAAACTTGAGTAGGGGCCGTGCTCTCACAACGACAAGGAAAGTCAGCCAAGCTCCATCCATGTGCCTTCTTTTCCCGCAAACTCTCACCTGCAGAATGCAACTATGACATCGGAAACCATGAGTGCCTGGCAGTCAAACTGGCATTCAAAGAATGGAGACATTGGTTGGAGGGCTCCAAACACCCCTTTCTGGTCTTAACTGATGACAGGAACTTGGAGTACATACAAGTTGCAAAGCGTCTCAACCCTCGATGAGCTGGCTGGGCATTGTTCTTTACTTGCTTTATTTTCACTCTGACCTATCGCCCGGTATCTAAAAATGTCAAGGCTGATTCACTCTCTTGCCAGTTTGATTCTCTGCATACTCCTCCAACAACAGAACCAATCATATCACCTACTTGTGTTGTAGATCCAATTCAATGGAATATCTGGGAAAGGATTAGAATAGGACTTGCCTCAGACCCAGCTCCTTCCAGCTGCCCATCTGACAAAACCTATGTCCCTTCATCTGTGAGTTCCTCACTTTTGAGGTGGTTACATTCCTCCCTCTCCTCTGGACATCCAGGGATTCACCACACTATTGCTCTGGTGCAAAGACAATTCTGGTGTAGACAGGATGTAACTCGATTTTGTCAATGCCTGTACCACATGTGCTCAAGCTAAATTTTCCCAACTTCGTCCCGCTAGTCTCCTGAAACCACTTCCAATCCCACACCGGCCATGGTCCCATATCTCCATAGACTTAGTTACTGATCTCCCCAACTCCCATGGTCACACTACCATTCTGGTTGCCATTGATCGGTTCTCTAAGACATGTCGGCTGGTACCATTGAAGGGGCTTCCCACAGCTCTGGAGACAGCAGGAACCCGTTTTGTATTTATGGGTTGCCAGAAGACATAAGTCTATGATTGGGGTCCTCAGTTCACCTCACGTGTATGGGCAGCTTTCTTCAAAGCCTTGAATATTATCATCTGTTTGACTTTGGGATATCACCCTCAGTCTAATGGACAGACTGAACGCTTAAATCAAGAGATCGGCAGATTCCTACGTTTGTATTGTAGCACCTCACAAACAGACTGGAGTCGGTTTCTACACTGGGCAGAATACGCCCATAACTCATTAACAAGTTCTTTCTCTGGCATCACACCTTTCCAGTTTATTCTTGGATACCATCCACCTCTCTTTCCCTAGGATGAAGAATCTACCAATATCCCTGCAGTGGACGACTGGTTTAATTGCAGCATAGAGGTCTGGAATGCTGCTCATGTCCGCCTACAAACGAGCCATAGCCCAACCAAAGACCCAGGCTGACCGTCACAGGCGACCAGCTCTTCAGTATTGCCCAGGACAGCTGGTTTGGTTATCCACCAGGAACATTTAAATTAAAACTTCTGTCATGAAAACTGAGTCCCCGTTTCATCGGCCCTTTCCCCATCTTGCATCAAGTCAATCCAGTCACGTACAGATTACAGTTGCCTCACTACCGAATATCTCTCTCCTTTCAGATCTCCCTCCTGAAGCTGGTGGTCTCGGATCCCTCAACTCCCGCTGCTCTGACTGTTGCTGATCAGTCTCCTCACCCCCCTCCTCCTCCTCCTCCTCCTCCTCTGGATCTCAGTGATGGTCTTGCTTATGATGGCCAGTCCCGTCACCACCGAGGCCACCTGCAGTACCTCGTTGATTGGGAAGGCTATGGTCCTGAGGAGTGTTCGTGGGAATTTGCAGTCGATATCTTAAGACACTACCCTGATAGGACGTTCATAGTGCCCATCCTGATGCTCCTTCCTCGCTCCCGTCGCTGCTCTGTTTTGGCTGGTGCCGTCCCTGGGACAGGGGGTACTGTCACATCTCCTCTCACACCTTCCCTCACTTCTCCTCTCTCCACCACAGGAGACCTCCAGAGAAGGGCATCCCCTGAATACTGAAGTCGGCCTCTGTCTTTCCTCAATCACCTAATTAACATTCCAAGTCACCATGTGCACCTCTTTCATTACTCTCCACTCCCATTGGTTCTCACTCCCTACCCTACCTGATTGTTTGCCCTGGCTCACAGCTGAATGAAAGCACATCATTTCAATTAGAACCCCCCCCTTTTCCTTTCATTCTTTAATCTTCTTATGATTAAATTAAACTTGGACACTTCCAAAAAGTACATATAATAGTTAATTATTTAATCAAAGGTCAACTGGATAGTATACTATAATGCTATGTGAATAAAATACTTGACTCTTTATCTATTAAAGGGGGGTTTATTATGGCCTTGTGGGAGCCACAGAACACTTAAAGCAACAGGGAGGCAGCTCCAGTCTTATGTAGTCTTATCTTATTAACACCGAACTTCTGCACCAACCCTTATGAACCCCACTATGTGTGATGCACCATGCAGGTCCACCTATGCCCACATGTTCACACTACATGATCACCCACAACAACCAAATAAGCCAAGACATAAAAGTATGATAAGAATTAAATTTAGCAGGGAACCTCAAGGTATTCCTGATGAAATGCAAGAGGAATTAGTTCCCAACAGAACTAATCATGTACAGTTTTCCCTATAACAACGCATGTAACACTAGAGGAGGAGGGATACCCCCTGACACACTACACAATGTTGAAACATAATAGATGTACTGTATGTGTATTTCCTTATAAGTATTGTGTAGCATTTATCTGCCGATGTCCAGGCCTTAAATCTAATTACAGCAATATTAGTCTAGAAAGATAATCTCACCTCCCACAGTGACAGACACAGAGACGGTGCTGGAGTCCCTCACTGTGTAGTTTCCCTGGTCAGCTGCTGTGAGTGAAAGCCTGGGGGAAAGGTTCTGATTTAGGGGATTTTTAGGACCAGTTTGGGTGAAATCAAGGAGATGACCTGGCAACACTGGCTCTGTGGTGGGCAGGACTGGCGGAGTTGGGAGACATGAGTCCAGCAATGTGCCTGTGTGAAGTGTCCTGTGAGCCCCAGACCCTCTACACGATTGGATGGACGTTTCGATGCTGCGGAATCAGTGTTTTCACTGTGAAAAGAAAACATATGATGTCATACTGTTTAATAATCTCGTGTGTGTGTTAGAGATTGAAATGTTATCATTAAAATGCTGTATATTAACATGTCATTTCTCTTAAGTATTTATTACGATGAAAACCGTCTTCCTATAACCTAACAACACATACGAATGCGGTTAACTTCCATAAAATGTTGCTTGTTTTCAAAGGAATCGCGGTCAGAACTGCCGTATGAATTTCACTCTTCACCCGAATCTGAGTGTCGGACTAGATGTGTTTCAGTTGCAACTCCAACCATATTGAAGAAACTGAACATGCGCTTCACTGCAGTAATCAATACACAGCAGCAGCAACGGCGCATGCGTGCTAACATGATTTCGTTAGAATTTCATAGAATCCATGCTTGATAATTGTCTTTTAAAAAACATTAACTGAGATTCATGCTTTTTTATATAAACAATAGTTTAGCAGTATTATTACAACCGCCGAAATATGCGAGTAAACGTTATGAATTAACAAACATGATCGAGCAAGAAACGTGTCAGAAAAACGCGGCGCACAGACGTGAACCTCATAATGAGCAATCAGGGAATTAATACGTGTATGTGGAATGAGGTCATCAACACAAAAAAACGGAACAAACTACATTTTATTTGACAAAAACAGGAAGTGGCAGAAATTCATGTAGTTGACAAAGTGAACATATTTACATCCCCACAGTCCTGCAGTGGGTCTCAGGAGCTGAAACCACCAAGGAGTCAGCCCTAGAGAAACTGGTTACAGTTGTAGTGTGGATATATTTAAAAACAATATGTACAATTGTAGTGATTTTAAAAATAAAAGTGTACAGATGATTCAAGATATAGAAATATAACCAAGGTGCCACATTGATCTTGCAAAATACAAGAAAATAATGACTCTTCCAATCAACACCACTAGCAGCATGAAGACCCTTACGGAAATAAAATATATCCAGAATACATTAAAACATAAGAACATAAGAAAGTTTACAAATGATAGGAGGGCATTCGACCCATCATGCTTGTTTGGTTTCCAAGAATCCTACCCAGCCTGACAATGTTCCCAAATCTTCAGCTTGTACCACATCGCTGTGGAGTTCGTTCCAGATTGTGACGCCTCTCTGTGTGAAGAAGTGTCTCCTGTTTTCTGTCTTGAATGCCTTGAAGCCCAATTTCCATTTGTGTCCCCAGGTCTGTGTGTTCCTGCTGATCTGGAAAAGCTCCTCTGGTTTGATGTGGCCGATGCCTTTCATGATTTTGAAGATTTGAATCAAGTCCCCACGTAGTCTCCTCTGTTCCAGGGTGAAAAGCTTCAGTTCCTCAGTCTCTCAGTAGGACATTCCCTTCAGACCTGGAATAAGTCTGGTTGCTCTCCTCTGAACTGCCTCTAGAGCAGCGATATCTTTCTTGAAGTGTGGAGCCCAGAACTGTCCACAGTATCCAGATGAGCTCTAACTAGTGCATTGTACAGTCTGAACATCACTGCCCTTGTTCTTTTGACAATATACCCTAACATTGTGTTTGCCTTTTTATTGCTTCCCCACATTGTTTGGATGGAGGAAGTGAGGAGTCCACATAGACTCCTAGGTCTTTCTCATGCGTTACTTCATCTAGTTCTATTCCTCCCATAGTGTAATTATAGTGGACATTTTTGTTACCTGCATGTAATACCTTCTACTTGTCCACATTGAATTTCATTTGCCAGGTGTCGGCCCACAACTGAATATCATCTAAGTCCCTCTGAATAGCCTGTGCTGCCAAGATTGTATCTGCTGAGCAATTTTAGTATCATCTGCATATTTGACAAGTTTGCTAACTATCCCAGAGTCCAGATCATGAATATAGATTAGAAAAAGCACAGGCCCTAGTACTGATCCCTGTGGAACTCCACTAGCAACCTCACTCCAGTTAGAAGTGACTCCTCTAATCGACACCCTGTTTCCTAGACATCAACCAGTTCATAATCCATCTACTTACATTACCCTGAATGCCTACAGCTTCCAATTTGAGGATCAGTCTTTGGTGTGGAACCTTATCTAAAGCTTTTTGTAAATCTAAGTATATCATATCATGCTTTCACTTGATCTACAGCTGCAGTTGCATGTTCAAAAAATTCGAATAAATTAGTAAGACATGATCTGCCTCGTCTAAACCCATGTTAACGGTCTCCAAGAATATGGTTTTCATTAAGATGCTCCTCTATTTTCCTCCTCTATTACAGGTGATGCAGGTGAGACTGATTGGTCTGTAATTTCCTGGCTCAGTTTTGTCCCCTTTCTTGTGGATTGGTTTGACATTTGCTGTCTTCCAGTCAGTTGGCACATCCCCTGTTCTATGTGTCATTTGGAATATTTAGTTAGCGGCCTAGAAATAATTTCCCTTATTTCTTTAAGTACTGTTGGAAATATACTATCTGGCCCAGGTGATTTGTTTGTTTTTAATTCTGCTAATACATTTTTTTAATATTATAAATGTTATTGGAAAAAATATATTAAAATATCTGTTACAATATCTTCCTGGAAAATATATTACAATATCTTGTAATATATTGCAATGTATTTTAAAATATGTCAAATACATTTTTGTATATTGATATATTTTTCAAAATATATGATTATAAATATATTATAAAAACTTCAAAATATATTTTAACATGTTACAATACTAGGAACACATGTGATTTATTAATCAATTAAGCACATCAACCAAGGGAGCTCTTGCTAAGAGGCTGCAGGTATTCTGATTATTATTATTATTTTTATTTCTTGGCAGACGCCCTTATCCAGGGCAACTTACAACATAAGTGCGAACAAAGTGCAAAAATACAGTGAAGTACAAGGCATCAATCATTATAAATTCAATTTAGCTAAAACAGCAATTCAAAATAATACATTTTACAAATTCCAATTTACAATTTACACAAGTACAGTAAGTGACTTCCTACATCCTGGACGGTGAAAGCTAAGTGCTGTCAAGATGTAGGGTTACAGACTAGGGCTACGGGAAAGGGAGCAAGGAGGAAAACAATCAAGAACGCGAGAAGCATAATAAAACTGTAAAGTGCTATCTAGCAGTGATAAAAGGACTAATATTACAAGTACTGTCAGAAGAGATGCATCTTCAGTGGGCAGGTCGTTCCACCATTTAGTTGCCAGGGATGAGAAGGAGCGGCTCTGGAGGAAGGAGATAATTGCTTCAATGGTTTCTAAACTACTAAATTTACCAAACCAAAGCATCACTGATCAGACTGAAATACTTCAAGGTGTTTATAAAATGGCAATAGAAGGGTGACCTCTAAAACCTGCTGGATAGGGGCTCTCCAGGACCAGGGTTGGAGACCCCTGTGCTTCAGGGTCAGCTGCGCGGCATTGTGATGGATCTGGCTGCACAGACGTCTTCACTGCCTTGTATTCAGCACTGTTTTCTGAATGTATCTCGTCACAGCACTATATAGCTTTTGCTAAAAACTACAACTTAACAAGGACAACTAAATCGAGCAAAAATATAAAATTATTTATATACTTGTAAAAGGCGAATGGATTTCTGCAATATACAGAGGACTTCTAGACACACACAGTCCAGTGGAAACTCTAAACATATGCAATTGTAAAAAGCGGCACATGAGCGCCTCTGCCCGGGGCCATTTACACTGAAATACAGTGTCAGATGAAGGGCTGTGTCCTCTCTTTCTCCTTCAGCAGGTGACAAAGGTCATTGATTTTTCCGTTGAGCCTTCCTGATGTCCCCTTGTTTAGTCCCCAGACATTTCTTTGGTCGCTTCTATGAAAATAAATTAGTAAGGAGAGAATTAAATTCTTAACAGAAACTAAGCCCTAGGGTTCACGGTGACCGATCAAAATAATGTATGTGATGTTTACACAAATCAAATATTGACACTTGCACTAGACCAGGGGTTTTCAAACCGGTCCTGGAGAACCCACTGCCCTGCTGGTTTTTGTTCCAACTGAGGTCTTAATTGTTTAATTGAATCCTTGATTGAGCAAACAAAGCAATGGCAGGGGGTACTCCAGGACCGGTTAAATACCCCTGCACTAGACAAATCAAAACTTTGCTTTTTACCCTGATTTGGTTCACAGACAAATCACTAGGGAGGAAAAAATAAAAAAAGCTAATGTTGGATAGACATGGTTTCTTCATCAGAAGCTATTTGATCACCTGTACAAGAATAACTGTAAGCGCAAAACAAAAACAGTCCCGAGTTACACACACATAGGAAACACTGGATTTCATGTCTCATACCTGTTCGAGTCTCCATCGGCGTCTTTCTATGGTTTCAGTGGAAACGCTGGTCCCGAAACAACTGGCGCCGGCATTCAATCCCAAAATCCCACGTCAGCAACAAGTTTTTTCATTTTTGTCCATCTGAAATCTCTTCTTTTAGACCAACTGCCACAAATCAAAAAGGAAACATTGCACTGTTTGTGTCCCAATCTCCAATTCCCAGCGCACCTCATTAAGACCGTCTCTCCGCCTCCGTCTTGCGTCACACACCCCGCTCCCATCTCTCCTCCAATCAGATCCGAGTGTCAAGTGTTTCACACTTGATTCACAGCAGAGCATATCACGTCAAATCAGTGCCTGTACGACTGAAACTCATTATAGATAGATAAATAGATGTACAGTTGGGTAGATAGACAGGTGTCATATATTAGGAATATGTAACATTTTAATAATGTAAAAATGTTATTAGATTAAAAATATATACTGGTATATATACAGGAGAGACTGAAGTTTTGGCATCCTTAATTTAAGCATTATTCACTAATTTAGTTTAAAATGTGTTGTATTATTTCAAATTGATTGAGCCTAGACTAGAGAGCAGTAGTGAATATTCCAGTTGATTGGACTGAGTTAAGACAGATACAGGTCTGTAGAGTTGCAGATATTGGCAACCCCTGTCTAAAGCCCAAGCCTAGTTGAGCCCAGCCTAACTAGGGTAGTTACATATGAAATCTTTTGAGTTATGTGATACATACCTCCAACAACTGAGTTTGAGACTCAGGCATTTCACTGTACAATGCAATGTTAGATATGTATTATTGAAATTGGAAATAATACATTAGGTGAAATATATTAATGTAAATATTTTCTTAAATGTATTTTAGATATAATTTAGGCAAATGTATTTTGAACTGAATATATTTTACATTATATTCAATGATATGTCCACATATTTACACTCACCTAAAGGATTATTAGGAACACCATACTAATACTGTGTTTGACCCCCTTTCGCCTTCAGAACTGCCTTAATTCTACGTGGCATTGATTCAACAAGGTGCTGAAAGCATTCTTTAGAAATGTTGGCCCATATTGATAGGATAGCATCTTGCAGTTGATGGAGATTTGTGGGATGCACATCCAGGGCACGAAGCTCCCGTTCCACCACATCCCAAAGATGCTCTATTGGGTTGAGATCTGGTGACTGTGGGGGCCAGTTTAGTACAGTGAACTCATTGTCATGTTCAAGAAACCAATTTGAAATGATTCCACCTTTGTGACATGGTGCATTATCCTGCTGGAAGTAGCCATCAGAGGATGGGTACATGGTGGTCCTAAAGGGATGGACATGGTCAGAAACAATGCTCAGGTAGGCCATGGCATTTAAACGATGCCCAATTGGCACTAAGGGGCCTAAAGTGTGCCAAGAAAACATCCCCCACACCATTACACCACCACCACCAGCCTGCACAGTGGTAACAAGGCATGATGGATCCATGTTCTCATTCTGTTTACGCCAAATTCTGACTCTACCATCTGAATGTCTCAACAGAAATCGAGACTCATCAGACCAGGCAACATTTTTCCAGTCTTCAACTTTCCAATTTTGGTGAGCTTGTGCAAATTGTAGCCTCTTTTTCCTATTTGTAGTGGAGATGAGTGGTACCCGGTGGGGTCTTCTGCTGTTGTAGCCCATCCGCCTCAAGGTTGTACGTGTTGTGGCTTCACAAATGCTTTGCTGCATACCTCGGTTGTAACGAGTGGTTATTTCAGTCAAAGTTGCTCTTCTATCAGCTTGAATCAGTCGGCCCATTCTCCTCTGACCTCTAGCATCAACAAGGCATTTTCGCCCACAGGACTGCCGCATACTGGATGTTTTTCCCTTTTCACACCATTCTTTGTAAACCCTAGAAATGGTTGTGCGTGAAAATCCCAGTAACTGAGCAGATTGTGAAATACTCAGACCGGCCTGTCTGGCACCAACAACCATGCCACGCTCAAAATTGCTTAAATCACCTTTCTTTCCCATTCAGACATTCAGTTTGGAGTTCAGGAGATTGTCTTGACCAGGACCACACCCCTAAATGCATTGAAGCAACTGCCATGTGATTGGTTGGTTAGATAATTGCATTAATGAGAAATTGAACAGGTGTTCCTAATAATCCTTTAGGTGAGTGTATATAATATATTGCAATATATTTCATTTCCGTATGGGGAAATACACACACACGGCACAAACATAATCTACACTGTGCGTTCCCTCCCCATCACACTCCCGTTCCCATTGGCTATTGACGAGGTGTGTCCGCTCCATATCATGGGGAGCTCTCTGTGCCCTCCTGGGCCAGGTCTTTATTGTGATGCCGCCGTCTGTGCCAGAAGAGCAGAGCGAGTCCCAGCACTGAGATCAGCACTAAGATCGGTACTAAGATCCCTGCGACCAGGCCAACCAGGAACACTGATTCTAGAAGAGAAACAACAAAGCAGTAAAATGAATTTGGTCACTTGTGGGTATTGCAGTAGAGGTCTCTCAGTGGGACAGCAGCACAGAGGTCCATTCAGCACATTTCTGCACTGATGTCAGGGCCCTCAGTCTGGACTCCAGTCCCAGTGTTGTTTGGTCACACAGTGCAGTTCTTCTCAGACCGGGTCTGGGGCTCACAGTCCTGCTGCTGTTTGTTCCATCCAAGATCTCAAATTACCCAATTACTCTAATTCCTTTCATTTTTATTTTCTTTGAACACTGGCTACGGTCTTGGTGCTTTGGATCAGGGACACTAATGAACCCTGGCCCCAGGGACGCATGGTCCTGCTGGCTCTTAATTGAATAAGTTGACCATTACATTTGCTCAACTTACAAAATGTTGGTGAATTTAAGTCTTATCATTTTATATTGAACTGTCCAAAAAATAATGTAAAAAGTTCAATTAAGTGAGAGTTTGGTTGGAACTAAAATCAGGTCAGTGTGCCCCAAGGACCAGAGTTGAGACACACCCATACAGTGTATAACAGTGTTATTATAGGGACACTTACCCTCTGCAGACACAGAGATGGTGCTGATGGTGCGGTTGTTCCCAGACTCCCTCACTGTGTAGTTTCCCTGGTCAGCTGCTGTGAGTGATCGCAGGGTCAGAGAGCCGTTCTGCACCGACACTCTGTGCTCGTACCCGGGGCCAGGGCGGCTCGCTGCGCCCCTCTCCACAGAGCACACTGAGACACAGGCTCCCTCTTCTGCAGCAGCAAACAGCACCTCCACCGGCCCAGGAGAGTAGAGCGGGAGAGACAGCGAGGCTCCAGACGGCAGGGTGAGGGCGTCTCTGTGAGCTGAGAGGATGAAACAGGAGAACATCAGCCCGAGTCCTGTCTCTCATCACAGCCCTGATCTCCAGTAGAGCCCGGCCCCTGTCCTACCTGTCACAGTGACGTTCACAGTGCTGATGGTCCTGCTCTGGGAGTCCAGCACTGTGTAGGAGCCCTGGTCAGTGAAGTTCAGTGCAGACAGTGTGACCTCCTGCTCCTGCCCTGAGACTCGAGGCACATAGGCAGGGTCAGGGGTCACGGTGCCGCCCTCTACAGCACACACTGGGAGAGAGGCTCCAGCGCCCGCAGGGTTAAACCACACTGTCACAGCTGCCCTGCTGTACAGACGGAGGCTCAGGGGCTGCCCATAGGAGACAGAGCTGCTCTCCTCATGGCCTGCGGAGGGAGGGAATAGGACGAGGCTGTAAATGACAGGAAGTTTAAAGATTGCTTTACTAATATTAAAAGTTCAGACTCTTACTTGTGATGATGAGATGAACATTTCCAATGAAAAACATATTTTTCTTCTCTCCCAGACAGCGACACTCATACATCTCTTCATCAGTGAACAGTGTGTGGTTAATGGTCAGGGAGAAGTCCCCCTGTCTGATCCTCTCCAAGGGAATCTCAGCTCTGTTCTCAAAGCCGATGCTGGTGTTGAGTCTCCCTCCACTGACCTCACAGACTTGCTGTTTTTCTGTCTCCCACACAATGTATAGCTGCTCCTCAGGAATTTCTCTGCAGGCTGACCCATTACAGGGCAGAGTGACAGAGTCTCCAACTGACACTGAGACACGAGCTGCGGAGACTGAGAGACACAGTTTCCCTTTTCTCTTGCTTTCTCATAGAACAGAGGAAATGTTTTACAAAAACAACCAAACACACAAATAAAGAAAGAAAGAAGCACCTAGAGAGCACCTACCTGTACTATCAAGCCACACTGTGAGAATCCAGACCAGGACAACACACTGGGCCATTGTGCTGGGAGCTCTGTGGGAGAATGGAGAACAGTGAGAATGAGAATGTCTGATCCCACCTTCATCAGGTGGAAACACTACAACCTGAAATGTGGAGTTTCTGAAGAGGCGTCATTAACCCCCTCTCTGCCAGAGCCACAGCAGAGAAATAGTGTATTCAGGGCTTCTCCACCCTGGTGCTGGGGGACACTGTCTTGGTCCACACCGAGGTCTCCATTCCCTAATTACCCCACTAAACTCATCGTTAATACGGTTAAGCCCCCAAGACCAGGATTAAGAGCTACAGCATTAACAAAACGAACTCTGCCCCCCCGGGGGGGAATTGAATAAGTCATTCCGCCTGCCATCAGTAGAGGGAGTAAGTGAGCCAGGAGAGTGACTGACCGCAGATGCCCTTGCCTTCTTTGTTCATCTCACAACAGTGCCTTGGCTCAATAATAACTTATTGAAGACATCTGAAATGATACATCAGTTAATTAATTAAACTTATGTTTCTATCACACGACTTACTTGAACCGAAAATACCCCTAATAAAGGTCAATTCAAGTAGACGCTTCTCACGCCCGAGAGGGAAGACGCGACATGTCAAAACTTCAAAGCACTTTCGGTATTGCATCGTGTTTCTCTATTAATAAAAAGCTATACACCTACACACTTCCTGTCTTTCTAATGAACATTTTTACTCTGCGAAAGATTTACTTTTTAACTTAATTGTGCCAGCTGTAATTACATTTCTTCTTTCGTTTTGTCTTTCTTACCTTTTTATTTTAATTTCCCTTTGCTCTTCAGAGAATCAGTGTATGTAGATTATTTTATTCACTCATTTTAGACACCGTTTTAATGGTGTCTCTGGTTTCTATAGGCTATGCTCAAACATTGCGACTTTTAGTTAAGCAAATTGAATTGAGCATTTGTGTCAAAGAGCAATAGACTATAATGGTTTAAGGAAAACATCTTTTTGCACAAAACACACACATGAACGATTGAACCCGACGACCTCGACACGGTAGCGTCTCACTTCCTGCGTCCCACGGATAAAATGATTACAATAGTTATTTAGAATAATCCATTAATCATAATAATGTATCATCAGCAAACCACAATAAAACACCGGATAAAAACGTGTAAGCGTACCAAATAAGTTATAATATGTGCTGTTTTCATTTATATCACACCAACAGCATTAAGTCATTTCAATGACGGGAATTAATTTAGACAGTTATTATTTTATTTCTTTATAACTCACAGCGGCGACTCAAGTTTCGTTGTCTGTCTGTCTATTCGCTACGTCTCGGTCCTCGTCTGGCTGCTTGTGTCTAAAAAGCACAATTTATATAAATGCAATGAACTGTAACAGTAAATACATAAACCCGGCGATGATGAGTAAATTCCTTTCCTCCCCTGTACTTCAACCTTCAACTCTGTCACTAAGATCTTCACCCAAAGACAGGGGATGTCTTTGCATGTTGTATGACGTTTCGTTTCTCTCTTTTTTTACGAGTGAGAGGGTCTAACTACAGCTGTAATATTAATTGAAACAAAAATAAGAACACTTTCTAATAGACGTCTAATGATGTTAAGTCACTGGTTTATTTTATACATACAGCTCTGGAAAAAATGAAGAGACCACTCCAAGTTCAGCAATGTTAAGCGGTCTCTTCATTTGTTCCAGAGCTGTATAGAAGAAGAAGAAGAAGAAGAAGAAGAAGAAGAAGAAGAAGAAGAAGAAATTCAACTTTTTTTAAATGTTTGAGCCTTTCCATTGAAACATTCTAAAATAAACTTAATTGACTTAATTTATTTTAATAGTTTTAATATTTGAATCTTTTATATTTTTTCATTTTCAATCCCTTGTCCTTTTATTCCCTGGTGTTTGATTTGTTAAAGATTAACTTCCATTGTTTTACCATAACTCCAGTGCCAGATAAAAATAAAATAATGAATTAATCTTAAAGGTGGTGTAGTTGGCTACACAATTGTACACCCTGTTGCCCTCACTACATGTGTCCTCAGCTCTCCTACAGAGGGAGGGTGGTTGGTCAGCAAACAGTATTTTAATATTCTCTTTGCAATCTATAGTTTGTGCAAGACTACCGTGCATTTGATTCACACAGTACAGTGCCTTACAGATCACCTGTAGAACGGGTGACTGATTGTCTCATCTATAAAGATAATTTTGTGACTCAGTGAATCTGTGCTGTCCAATCTTAAGCTTGTCTGGGACCTAGTGTGCTGTGTCTATGAACATTACACACTTATTGATCAATGTAAGGGAGATATGATTGGTGCAAAGGAAACCAAAACCCACTTCCCATCAGCTCAATCGCCATGCAGTATATATATAGGCCAATGATGCATTTATTAACAATTGTTATGCTCTTCCTCCCTATATGGAATTTCAATCTAAAGACATAACTAATCAGGCAATATTCCCATAACGGTACTCAGAATGAACTTGGCCAGGTTATTACAGGCAGCCAGTCCCACACTGCGGCCCTCCGGTGTATGTTTTCTGTAGCCCCCCCAAACACAGAGGGGGGTGGTGCTAACTTAGTTTCCATGTTGTGTTCAACAGGACAAGAAGATGTAGCACATGGTTTCATCTCCAGAAGGAGACTCCACCCCCATGAGATGCAGTGCAAGGGTGCAGGGGGTGCAAGGGTGATTAGCTGGAAAAAGCTTATAACTGTGAGCGAGCGGGTTTAACTTTCCTGGCCATACAGATACTTTGAGCTTCTTGGGGTGTGTTGAGAAAAAAGATTCAGAATCAATCAATGTCAAGCAACAATAAACTGGGGTCAGACTGAAGTAGGCAACCAAGGTTAGTCTGGTATTGGACTAAACCATTTCAAACACTTTGACCCACTCACTAATCGTGCAAATAGTGCAAACTGGTAGCCAGCCGTGGTTTACATCAAAAATGTTAGAAAGTGGTTTCTGATTATTCACTTGCATTGCATTGCAGTCTATTGTTGATGTTATTTCTCAGTGAGGCCGTTAATTATATAAACTGCTTGAGAACAAGCTGCCAGGATGTTGTGGTTTCCTGTACAACAATGAGCACAGTGTCGCATCATGTTTCTCTAACTATCCCCTCTATCATGTGTGACTTAACTATCTGTTCGTTCAATTCAAAATCAACTCTTATGTCACATGTAGTCTCAGCTTCCTCATTAGGGTGCTAAGAGATGCAGAGGAGATAGCTGGACAACAGGACGTCTGTCAGCACACACTGTAATCCAACAGAGCAGGACCTGAATACAGCCAATAATTATAAATATATTTTGATTCTGATCAGAACAAAACAAAAACTAACACTGACATTACATTTTCACTTTCATTTCAGCTGGAGAGAGGAAACCTCAGAGGGAAAGCAATACCATCTGAAATCACCCATCCAGGCAAACCACACCTAGACGGCAGAATCTCTGCATTGATTATATCAAAATATGTGCAACAAATATTTGATATCAGAAATTGATGTATTTATATTAGCAGTACTGAAGAGCCATTATTAATGTTTTATATAAACTGTATTATGTTTTATATTAATAATAATATGCAGACCAAGCAAAGTAAATGTATTATGGTAGCAACAACCATTTTGCAAGTTGTTCAGGGCATCCCCTCTAGACATTCCTGTCAATAAAAGAAAAGATCAAACTGCAGAGAGAGAGAGAGGGCCCACAGTTCTTTGTTAAAAGTCTATGGACTTAATCTTTTCTCCAGATAGGCAGTAACTGTTTTTGTTAATGAGCGATTGACAGTTGTTAAATAAGATCCATGGGATCGGAACTTTCCTAGTGTATCAAAGGAAGACATCCGTTCTTTGGATCCCACACCTCTTCAGAGGAAGACTACCATGAACATTACCAGGGTCAGAAATCTGATACAGCCAGAAATCTGATACTAATACAGTTTTAACCTGAACTGCGTGCACTGGGCCCAGCTGCGAATGTGTTTTTTTTTTTTTTTTAATATATATTAACAATTGTATTAACAATTTATTAACTGCCTGTCAAACTGATGTGAATGCCATAGCTGTCTAAAGTTTTAAAACTGATTAATTGCAACACCTGAATGGTATTCTGCTTCCTAATTATTCACAATTGCAGAAGGAATGCAGGCAACTAAGGGGCTCATTTCTTTGTTTGGTTCTGGTTTCTATGTTCCGTGTTACAGAGAGAGAAGCAGGTCGGGGCGCTTTGCAATGTGTGCAGGAGAGAGGGCCGGCAAGGACCAGCGGGCTGCGGATCAGCTGACGTTTGTGCAAAGGAAGTGCGAGTATTGATTCCGTTTCTGAATGATATGGTAACGGTACTGGTGGTTGAAGTAGAAAGACCAACCATCTAAGTTGCTATTTTGCACGAAGCATTAGTGGAAAACTACATTTCGTATCACTATATTTTGTAAAGTGCTTGGATTAACCAATTCGCGGCAGGGCGGCAGAGCTGTTTGTTATCTGTCTGTATGTCGCTGTCCTCGTAGTTCCTCACTCGGTCTCCCTGAAGAATTATTTACTGTTATTTGCGTAGTGTAATAAGGATAATTGTTTTTGAATTTTTAATACACTTTTTTTATATCTACTTTTAGCACAACAGACTATTTTAAACCTAATTTATCTCTAAAGATCCACCTATTTAGTGGTGGGGGCTGGCATTGCTGCTTTGTTTATACAATTCATTCATATAACTATTGAGGTGTATTTACTGACTTGTGTTTTACTTGGTTATTTTGAGTTGTGAGGTTTTGTGTGTGATGTATGTTTTATTTATTTGGGAGAGCACAGCCACACCGCCAGCCTTTTGCATGGTTGTGACTTTTAACGATAAAGAAGGCTTCTGTATTTGTGTCTTGGGTTCATTGTGAGGAAATTGCAAACCCACTGTCACAGACTATTTTGATGGGTTGGTGTTAGAACACGTATAGATAACTTGATTTCTATAGCCCTCGTTTTCGGATTGAGGTGTTACACAATGAAGGGGCTGCTGTGGGCGTTGCTCTCTGCCATCAGTCATTTCCTCTCTGTAAAGGTAAGGCAAAGACCCCCTCGCCCTACTGGTCATACAGAGAGCCTGGTTTCCACACCAGTGAGC
Source organism: Amia ocellicauda (assembly GCF_036373705.1). Classification (NCBI taxonomy): domain Eukaryota; kingdom Metazoa; phylum Chordata; class Actinopteri; order Amiiformes; family Amiidae; genus Amia; species Amia ocellicauda. The sequence continues at coordinate 4,340,339 of NC_089864.1, read as the reverse complement.
TGCTGGACAGCGCTATGGCAGCGCCGCTGCTCCTCTCCCTCCTCCGTGAGTACCGGCACTTACTCCACTGCTGCTCTCTCTGTCTCTCACCTTGTCTATTACTAGCGGCGCCTGAGACACTTACCTTTGCTTTTCTTTCATTATCAGTTCAAAATGAAGTTTTATGATCTGATAAAGAATAGTTCCATTGGATCCTCGTACAGTGCGCAGTGGTAAATAGTACAGATCCGGTGAACGGTGGAGGCAAATGTCGCCTATTCAACATTACAGGTGAAGTATTGTTATTATTGTATATCGTCCTGGTACACTGGGTTTAACACATCCGTGTGCGACTGCAAGAGATGCAAGAACTCGGCTGTGGCTCCAGGCTGCAGAATACTGAGCAATCAATCAATCGACTACAAACTCAGTGATGCTAACCATGGTACAATTTCATATTAGACTATCCTAGTAAAGATGTAGTGGTGTCTGTCCTGAGCCGCTCCTCTGTGTCCCGCTGCTGTAGTGGTGTCTGTCCTGAGCCGCTCCTCTGTGTCCCGCTGCTGTAGTGGTGTCTGTCCTGAGCCGCTCCTCTGTGTCCCGCTGCTGTAGTGGTGTCTGTCCTGAGCCGCTCCTCTGTGTCCCGCTGCTGTAGTGGTGTCTGTCCTGAGCCGCTCCTCTGTGTCCCGCTGCTGTAGTGGTGTCTGTCCTGAGCCGCTCCTCTGTGTCCCGCTGCTGTAGTGGTGTCTGTCCTGAGCCGCTCCTCTGTGTCCCGCTGCTGTAGTGGTGTCTGTCCTGAGCCGCTCCTCTGTGTCCCGCTGCTGTAGTGGTGTCTGTCCTGAGCCGCTCCTCTGTGTCCCGCTGCTGTAGTGGTGTCTGTCCTGAGCCGCTCCTCTGTGTCCCGCTGCTGTAGTGGTGTCTGTCCTGAGCCGCTCCTCTGTGTCCCGCTGCTGTAGTGGTGTCTGTCCTGAGCCGCTCCTCTGTGTCCCGCTGCTGTAGTGGTGTCTGTCCTGAGCCGCTCCTCTGTGTCCCGCTGCTGTAGTTCTGGTCCAGCGGGAGAGTCTGTGTGAAGCGGCCGAGCGGCGGACTGTCAGAGCCGGGGACACCGTCACCCTGGACTGCGACATCGGATTTAAGCAAGAGACTCTGTGGTTTGGGCAGCGCGACGCGGAGACGCCATTCCTGAGCATTTTAGCAACAAAAAAAACGGCAGTAGACGAACTCTTCTCACGGTTCTCCAGAGGCGACGACCCCCGCTTCACTGTGGTGTGGGAGTCGGATAAAGACCCCCGCGGCTCCGCCAGTCTGCGCATCCAGAGCATCACCGAGGCGGACCTGGCGCTGTACTACTGCGTGGAGAGAGGAGAGGGAGGGCTTGTGTTGGGGAATGGGACCCGGCTCGTCTACGGTGAGAGAGGACTCCTGTATTCAGCCTTTCTGTCTTTCGTTACTGATGTGATCAATTGATATGATTGACATTGTGTTTCTAATTATAACGTTCACAACAAAGCGTTACAGTGGGGGACAGAACCGGGCTCTGGTGATAGTTGCCTACTGATTTGTTCGGCTTTTATTCGAACTTTCTTATGATATTAAACTGTGATCTGGATCGATGCTGACTGTGCTTTAGGTGTCGGTTATAATTTTGATTATAATGGTCAGGATGATTGTGTTTACAGAAACCAGTAACCAGCACCCAGCCCCCTGTGTGCTGAGCTGGGCGCTGCTGGGCTGTGTGTCTGCAGGCTGCCTCCTGCTCTCCGGCTGTCTCTGCTGCCTCTGGAGCAGGAGAGGTGAGACTGTCCTCTCTCAGAGCTACTACAGTAGCAATATAGTCACAATGGGACTGACTGACAGGAAGAGTCATCCTGTGGTATGCATTGTGATATGCAGTAAAATCATAGCATGGGCCAATGGAGGAGGGACATACTTGCATTTCTGTCAAAAGTGTTACACAGCCTGAGAGAGACACCACACACACACACACACACACACACACACACACAAACATATACAATGTTGGTGATGGACAATATAACGTTCTCTCAATGTCCGTCCCCCCCACCCTTAAACCTACACCTATGCAACCTATACATCTCAAGGTGCCTTGTATATGTGACAGAGTAAAGTGGATGGTGGCATCACACCATGTTTCAGAATATGACGGTGGTATGATGATTGTATGCAATATCTTCCCCTGTCTTTCTCTGTGTCCAGGTGGCGATCGGTGTGGAGGGGAGCAGTGCAGAGGAAAAGGAGCAGTGCAGGTATTCTGTACAGTCCTGCTGCTCAGGGCAGCTGCTTGTTCATAAACTGACAGCTGTGTCAGTGATGGGGTGTCGAAGTCCAATCTGGGCCATACAGTCTAGATATTATTATTATTATTATTATTATTAATAATAATAATAATAATAATAATAATATTATTACTATTACTATTATTAATAGACAGCATTGGCTCCACTCTCCCTTGATGATGAGATTTGAGCTGGCCCTGGGTGGACTATTAGGCCCAGACAGGTATCACTATAGAAACAACGTGAATGATTGTAAACCTGAGTGTTTGTGTTGTTCATCCTTTACAGGGGGCAGAGGTGGAGTCAGATTACGCCAACATACAGATTCACACAAGCCACACCTACGCCACAGACAGAACTGTGTATCTTCACCAGATCACAGAGCAGTCAAGGGCAAAAATAAATTGTTTTTAAACTGAGGAAAATTACTGTCATGCTTCCACTGGATTGAAAACCACCACAGATGGAGAACAAGGTTTTTTTTTTTGCAGTCTTTATCACAGCACCGTTTGTATTAATTGTTATTTATTGGCTACAATCTGTTGTGAAACTGTGTCTTGTAATGTGTCTCTACAGAAGGTGACTGCTGTATTTAACATGTTTGTTTAGGGGTCAAGTGGGTGTGGTCTGAGATTTTTGTGATCGATGTGCCCACTTTGTCGCCTGTGCTCACCGGACGTTTTCTGTGGTTTCCCCATTTTATTCTTTGTTCTATTCTGGTTAGTTGTTTCTCAACAAGTTTCCTATGCTATGTTTTATTGTCTGTGGCATTTATTTCACATTAATGCAGCTGTACAAGATTAGATTTATATCCATATTCACATCACACTTTTGTTTTAAATCCACCTTCTAGAAGGCTTTTTTTATTAATTAATTGTAAATGGTAACATTAGAAAAGTAAATGTGGATTAACTGATTGTGTTAACTAATGATTAACAAAATACATGTAATCGTTTCTTACCTAATTTAAGTTTTATTAAAATATCCACCACCTTCCATACAGGGCAAAGCATATACAGACAGACACACATACATCTAGACATAATCAAACAGGAATATCCACTCACAATCACACACACAAACATGATTCAAAGAGGATGGTATTGTAATGGACAGAGAAGTTTGACAAGCATTAAAACTTAAGCTACAGTGTCATCTAGTGGAGTTTAGCTGCAATGACACTAATTTACTCAATATGTGATGCATATGCATACTGTACTTTGTCTCCAGCCTTGGGCAAGGATTACAACTCTAACTCAGTTAATTTGAAAGCATACGAACACCAAATAAACCCAACTCCTCTTTGAGCCTCACTAAACGGTCAAGGAGTCCCTCTCTAAGCGTGTAATGCAAACAGACCAGCAACCGATCCAGTCCGAAATCTGCAAATTCAAGCCAAGTCTGTAAGTGCAAATCAGTCACCGTAAAGCTCTTGTTCCTTTCCTTGTTTCCATAACCCAATATTTTGTTATATATATGATTTGGTTTGACATTTCCTCTTTAAATGACTGGGCCCTTTTTTTACATAAAGGATATTATAGATATTGCGATACCATGCGGGGAGTTGTATAAATGTGAGGTATATATGCATGCAATACACGCCTCCCTGCTCCCCACAGAAACAAACAAACAAACAAACAAACCTACTGCATCCTAATGATGGGAGACCAGTAAAGTAATGTATTATGCTTTGAATTGCACTGTAGTTTGTGAATTGGAATTTGTAATATGTTATGCCTTGTACTGCACTGCATTTTTGCACTTTTTATTGCGCTTAAATTTTGTAAGTCGCCCTGGATAAGGGCGTCTGATAAGAAATAAATAATAATAATAATAAAGACACATGCGGCTCCTCCAACAAAGGCATAGAAGGACACCAGGTTATCCTGGCGGCCGTTTAAGAAATCCTCGGTCACATTTACTTTTCCTACCACAAGTAACTGCACGCACTACACAAGACGTTCAGCCGCTATCCAGTCCCCTTCTCTAGCCTCATATCCGTCTCCAGTTTACTCAAACGCTACTTGTCTCTTGTCAACTACCAGCAGGCATTACACAACAGGAACCTGCGGTGACATCTGTGCTGGGACAGGTGGAGATAAGGCGACTTCCTCACCAGGCCTTGGTGGTAAATCTGTCATAATTAGACAAAGAAAAGTTTCAATTTATAGAAAAGTTACACACACTGCCTTGAACTGAGTGTAGACTACATTAAAAAAGACAGATCGCAAACCGTTTCTGTATTATATAATTATTGTCCATTATGAAAACAACACATGGACGTGGATCCTGCGGCTCTCGGCTCAGTGGCACCCAGGTACTCAATGACATTTCTTATTGCAGAGGCCTGTACCATGAAGGGAGTTTAACCTACTATTATTATTATTATTATTATTATTATGCTTATGCTTATGAAAATCTGCTACTTATGTTAATTAACTTGTCAGTCAAATGACCCATAAGTGATATTAAGAGCTATTTCAGAGAAGTGCTGTGTCTTTGAATGTAAACCATTAGAAATCTCGATTTTAATTTGTTAAAAACTCAGTAATTATATGCTACTTGTTAAAACTACATCCACTGCACTGTTCCCTGGAACTGCATTAGATTCAGAATTTATCCCAGAGATTTGTAAATATGTCTGTAAGACATTGAGTCAAATGCCTCCCCTTTTATATTGTTCATATGCATGGTATAGGGAGCATTTCAGGGCTTTTGAGTTGTGTCCTACATTGCAAGTTTCTCTCATTAAGCTTGATGTCTTGGTAGACCAGTACCCCTTGGCTGATTACAAGATTGGAGGCAGGCGAATGGTGACACTTAAAAGATTCATACAGCTAGAGGTAGGGTTATGATAATTCATGCTTTGTTCTTGTGCTGTATGTTTGGATGCACTTTAAAAATATTAGATGTACATTTGTGCCTACCATAAGACTTTTGAGATGCTTCAAGTTGAAAGTTGGAAGGAGTGCCTACCACACAATAATTATTAACATTTTGTTTTCCTATTGTCCTTACTTGAACAGGTTATTTAATGAGTATTCCTCAATTAAAAAATAAGAGAGAGGTGGTAATGAGTAGTATTTTAAAGACAACTATAAAACAAGCTGTGTGGTTGTCAGTACCTGCCCTTCTGCAGTTCATTGTAAAAAATATGGCAACATTCCCACCTACTGATTTAATAATATTTATTCTGTCTCTTAACATGCGAAGCTCAAAGTCATTGTTTGAAGATGATGACTTCAGAAGACTGGATACCAGAAACTATTGAGGAGTTGTGCCATATAATTCGCAAAACATTTGGAATTGATAGAGACTTTCATATACAGTTGTAGCGTTATGATGGGTTATTTTGATAAGAGCATTTTAGCTCTGAGCTGAAGCACTGATCCAAAGAAGACCTCTCCCCCCAAAGTTATCAGATTTCCTTAAAGCGTGGGACTGGTTGACATCAAAGTGACAGTCTGGGAGGACGGCACCGAGAAGAGGCCAAATAGTTTGGAATCCTGCGGTGAAATGTCTGGGGAAGGGGGCCTGTAGGTAATAAAAACTCTTTGAAATGGACGAGACCCGAAATCCAGACACAGATATACGAACCCGGGCCAACCGGCATTTCCAAAAGATGGCATGGATTGACATCAGTCATAAATCAAACCCCCCTCCAATAGGACACTGGGGGCTGAAACCGAAATTCAATCTCAAAACTCAAGAACCAATCACCTATTGATCTGACAGACGTATAAAGAACAGCGCACGGTCTCTTTCTCTCTCTCACCTGAACCAGTAACTTGCTGCCACAGCTCAACCTGTAGCTCTGTTGCCCGAACCGGAACCAGAAACCAACCAAGTCTTTGCCGGCAACAGAAGAGTTAAACTGGGAGAAGGAGATTGAGCCGTACGAAGAATTCTTTTAAAGGACTTTATTAAATAAAGAACTTTACAGACTGCGCTGCCCGCCTGTGCCCACCTGATCAGTGGAGTGAATACAGCTGGACAATTGACAAGTCGACTGTATACGAAAGTGTCAGTCATTTAAATAGCTATTTGAGTCTTAAGAAACTTGACCCTTGGAAACAAACAGGGCCCTGCTTTCCTCAAAGACTTTGTCTTCAAGTAACTACGGTGGAACCCCTGCTTACAAAGAAGATTTTGTGCACAACCTTGGAGTCTTCAAACCAGTGGAAAATCTGTTTGGAAACGACTCTACATTCGCGAAACCCCAACTTCCAGGTGCATCGACTGAGTGGAAGTTCTTGGACAAAGCCGAACCGGACTGCCTTTGTTCCAAACCACACGGACCTCGTGCCGTGTGCTGTTATCTGAGCCCGAAGCCAGAGAGGCCTCTCTGCGACGAAGTTCAGATAAGTTTAACAGTTTGGAGTTCATGATTCATGACATTTGAGAAATCAATTAGAAATGTTAATCTGTGACTCATAACTCTAGAATGTGTAATATCATTTAGTTTTCTTAAATATAAATGTGTGTTGCATTAAACTGTTTTGTTGATAATTTTAGAAATAAAATCTGTCAACACCGAGAGATATCTTCTCATTCCTGTTTAACTGTTGAATTTAAACAGTCTGAAATTGACACACATTAATAGACATTAGATTATTGGTGGCCCTGCCTATCCTTAATCATTGAATAATAATCAGTTAAAGGAAATTGTTGTAACAAGTAATGATAGGATCTTTCTCGGCACCTAAACGTAAATGAGACTGATATATATATATATATATATATATATATATATATATAACGAGAAGTTACCTGACATAAATACTAACCTGCGTAGTTATTTAATGTCTGACTAACAATACTAATGAGAGACTCACCTTCGTCTTACTAACCGGTATTGTAGTCAATGTGTTTATAACCTTTTTTGTTTAACGATTTGTGTGATATCATATGCGATCCCATGGTCTTTGATTTGGTCACGGAAGTGATTTGTCTTTGATTTGTTGATCTAGAGTTGAATTTTAATTAGTTTTTCCCTTTTGTATAATTAGTGTAGTGCTACATTTAGTCTTTATTTTTGAATAAATTTGACAATTTATATCTTTGGAATTGGTGTCTGCGTCCAATTATTACAGAAATTGAGTTCTACAAGATTCCAGGATTCATGATAAGGTGATACTATAAATTCACTTCTTAATTTGAAATTTATAAGTGTACTTTACGCTACATAATTGGTGCCTCGTGTGAGGGATCTTAGACTGAAAAGAACTAGTTTCTGTAATAGTTATTGGATAGCTTTGTCCAGAAATCCAGAATCCAAAGTTTTGAAACAAGAAAACTTTTGTAGGCACGATACACTGTTTGTACTCTAGAGGGCGCTCTACAACTGCCCACGTGGTATGTGTATGGTGCATTGGCATTAGAGTCATTAGGTGATTAATCGAGTACTGTTCTGTTGGGTTGTTGAATAGCCAAAACAATGATTACCCAAATGTCCCCATGTGAAGCATTGATTGTAAAGGTACCAGGAACAGAGATTCCTGAATTCCTTGGATGCCTAGGCAGTTTGGACTTTGAAGTAGAGTCGCGTCGAACACAGTTGTTAAACGACACTACGACGCAACTCGAAAAAGAGTCGATAGAGGTGGTGAAAGTTATGGCTAGCTTAGCACTTGTGAGCTCAAGGTTAGTGAACTGGAGCATAAGCAAGTTTGAAAAACTGAAAAAGCTAGGAGAAAAGTATGTGAAAGCGAAAGAAGAAAGAGACAAACTGCATGGAATGGATTTAGAATTTGAAGGAAAGCTAGATACTTGTGGAAAACAAGTCATTGTGTTGAATGCTGAAAAAGAGGACTTAATTGAACAGAGAGAGCAATTAGGAAATGATTTAAGACAATGTCAAGATGAATTGGAAACAACTCTGATCCAAGTAAAAGGTCTGTAAAATGACAGATGTAAAGCGGTTGAAAATGAAAGGATAGTTTTGAAGGACCGGGATGTTTTGGAAATGCGTCTTTGCAAAACAGTCAGGGAGAAAGATTTGGGCACTGTAAAAATTGAGATACTCGAAGGCGAGGTCATACATTTAAAAAGGGACAGTGAAGAAATGAGGAGAGTAAATCAGGTGCTTAGGGGAGAACTCAAATCAACTGAAGTTGAAAATGAGCGTCTCAAGCAACAAATAGGGGCCCTGCAAGCTGCCTCTCGGTGGGCTGCAAAGCTGACACCTGACAGCAAAAAGGAACAGCTGGAACCGCCCAATGCACGGAGTCGCACACCGTCTCCACATTTAGGCCCCGAGTTGCCTCGTCCTGATCGTACCCCTCCCTGTAGTCTTTCTCCACTCAGGGTAAGAAGCTCGTTGCACAGACGAACTTCCTCTCCCGAGAGTCCTGACCGAAAGGTTAACATGCGCCAGTTGAGAGAACTGGCTAAAGATTGTGAAACCTTTAACCCAGCAGACAAGGAAGGAAATGTGGAAGCGTATATTAAGGACATTAAGTATGCTTTGCGTTTCTATCCTGAGGCTACAGAGAAGGAAAAGGTTCTCCTAATCCGCAAAACTACCTCTCGCCAAGTCCATTCTTGGATGGGGAGGCAAGGGTCCATGGTCTGCGATAGTTTTCAACGCTTGTGCAGAGCATTAATTAGGGACTATTCCAGGTTCATTGATCCAGTGGCAGCAGTGACGGCCGCACACCAGATCAAACAGGGTAAGCATGAGTCCCCCTGCGATTACTATGAAAAGCTTAGGAAAACCTATTTTGCGGGTCAAGATCGACCCGGGGCCAAGGAAGAGGTGAGCTTTAAAGGGTTGTTTGTTGCTAATTTGTTCCCAACGATTAAGGAAATGATCATATTACATGCAGACGCAACATATATGAACATAGCCGAAATTCGTAAAATGGCACAGAAAGCTTGGGAAAGCAAGTACAATAGCGCTTCTGATCGTAAAGATTCAAGCACCCAAGTACTGGCAAGGTGCTCTATTTCTCCACTGGAGTTAGAGGGGACAGAGATTCAAAGAAGGAAAGAACCTCCCAAGGATGGAACCCAAGACACCCAGGCTTACAATAAAAAAAAGAAAGAAAATCCTAAGTGGAGTAAGAGTAAAACAAGGTACAAGAAAAAGCATAAAGGAAAGAAATCTGCTACTAGCCCAGTTGGGTTAACTCAGTCTCTGAGCAATGTTGCAGTTTCTGAGCTACTGCTACACTTAGCTCTGCTCCCTGAAATTGTGGTAACAAGTAATGATAGGATCTTTCTCGGCACCTAAACGTAAATGAGACCTTCAAGGAAATTGGCACTAGTCTGAGGGTTAGTCCAGGGCTGAAGTCTGACATCTTACAAAAGTTGGCTGAATTTTTTTTCCAAATGCAAAACATTGATTGTCCAGAAGTGACTCTTAATGCTTTGAATAACAAGTCAAGTGATGAATACCTCCCAGCCAAAAATTTGAAGAAACCTAAAAAGGCTGAAGTGAACTATTGTCCTGCCCACCTTACTGGAGAAATGGATGAAAGCTTAGAAAAGGTGAGACTTGAGCTACTGAATGATGTCAGACAGCGAAATGGTGCATCTCTCTTAAAATAGAAGATGTCAAAAACATTCTCCTACAGAAGAAGAGAGTTGGTAAGTCTAGTGCTAGGAGACTTCAAAACCAGGTGGCCTGCACTTTTCCAAATAGATGAGGTAAGATCATACTTAGATTTTTTATTTCTTTTTCCACCCCAGGCCTTTGCACTCTCTCAGGGTATACAGTGTTGTATTATTGTTGACGCTCTCCTTAAGAGGTCAAGTGCGAAGGTGAGAGGGATCTTAAGCTGGGGGTGTGGGGGAAGAAGCAGGAGAGAGATGGGGATGAGTGGAGAAGGGAGAGATGGGGGACTGCTTTCTTGACAATATGCTTTTGTCTTCGATTGTCTTTTTCATCTATGTATAACAGATAGGAGCTGAATTTCAATGCATAACAACAATATGATATTCTCAAAGAGAGAGAGGAAAACGTAAAATATATATAGCATAATTTCTAAAGCAAAATCACTAAAGTTTTCAGGGCACCATTGGTCACAGAGATATTCTGAAATTTGTGATTTTATTTAATGGATTTGCTGTGAATATTTCCTTAGTTATGCCAACACTGAACACTGGTGCTTCTATGTTTAAAGTCAATCTGTTGTTAAATTTGCTATCCAATTATTTGTATCAATCTGTACAGACGAGATGTCAATCTCAAAAGAGAAGTGATCATCAAGGCACTTTGCCTCTACCTTGGCGAGGATGATGGATCTCTCATCAAGGTAAGTCAGTCATTTTTCATTGTCGGTGTAGTGTCAACACATTCAGGAAAAAGAAACGCACTACAACTATGTGAATAGATCAAATCTATTCTTATAAGGCAAGCTTTGTTGGAAGATTGCTCCCTTTAGCCACTAGAAGAGGCGGGGGAGAAATTTTTCAAATACACATATATTGTACAGATTTTCTAAATACATGTAATGAACTTGAACCTGGGTGTCTCCTTGTCTGTTGGCCACCCTGTCTGCCTCTTCGTTGACTAATTCAGTCTCTTCCATATCTGCTGTTCATCTAGGCAGGGCCGGTTCTAGACATTTGGAGGCCCTAGGCAACATTTTTGTAGGAGGCGCCCCTCTTGATTGGTGGACTGGTGTGCCCGATGCGGGTCGGGGCTCCTCGCCTGGGATTCGAGGCACGTACCACTGGCGCTCTGCACTGCAGCGGCAATGGTTACGTCACTTTGTAACGGGTTCATTATGACACGAATGAGTCCTGTTACACTCGCGTATAGGGAGCCCGAGGCCCTAGGCAATTGCTTACTCTGCCTATAGGTAGCACCGGCCCTGCATCTAGGTTATTCTGTGCATTTTGGTGACTTCGTTAAATATATTATTGAATGACTACTAGAAGTAAATGTAGGACCAAAGATTACCTGTCCTGACCCATCTCAAAATGTTCTGCCATAATGGAGGGGAAGACAGAAATTATAATATTATTGATGATAATTGTTATGATGTTATTAATATGTAGTATTAAGCACAGCAGCACTGGCTGATTTACAGCTCTGAGGCAGTGTGTGTTATCTGAGGATGGCAGATGGCAGAGCAGAGTGTCAGGGAACGAAGTGTGAGAGCAGATAGCAACTGTCCCTGTGACAGAGCAGAAATAATCATAACCGTCAAGCCTTTCTGGGCCCCATCATGAGTGACTATATTAAGCCGTGAAAGCATCACTCTTTAGCTGCTGTGGACTTACATGAAGATGAATTGTAATTTAGTAAATTATCTTACAGTATCTTAAAGTGTATTTCACAATATCTTCAAACACTTACAGATCTCCCAAAGTCATTTCAGAAATCTAAAAATTAATTAACAATAGCTTTGCTTACCGGATCTAGGGCTAGAGAGAATAAAAAAGGGGGAAAAGAGAGAAAAAGGAAAGGAACGAGAGAAATTGAGCCCCCCCCTCTGAATTCCAAGTGTTTATAGTGATTTGATACAGACAATTTTCTGAAAATTGCATAGCTTATCTTGCAGGATAGCCCAGATTTGAAGGTCCCAGTTGGAATGCCAGCTGGATAATGTGTGACAAAATTAAAACCTAAATAAATAAAATTCGAAATACATAATTATATAACTAAATAAATACAAAATGAAAATAAATGTAGAAACATGATTTTTATATAAATAAACTACAACGATTATATACACACTATATACATATTATTTTTTATTATCCAGGGCGACTTACAAAATATAAGCGGAATTGCAATTCTGTTTTTCTTTTTCTTTTTCTTTTTCTTTTTGCAATTGTGTTTTACACTTCAGGGCCAAAATAATGTAGAACTGATCTCCAGGAATATCTGAATTAGTTTAGATAGTAGTAGGAACCATATTCTCCCGGCTTCAGTCTCCAGAGTTGCAGTGTCAGCCTGTCACGCCCCCAAGCTGAACTCCGCAGTGTGCTGTTGGCAGTGGACTGACTTGAAGTGCTGAAGAGAAGTGCTGTCCTGGATCCTGTGGTCACATCGCACTGTTGTGTTCATCTGTCCTCAGACTCAGGTACTGCATTACATTTCTTATTCTTGTTCTATTAATGTGGCATTTACACTTTGTCCACCTACTGTAGTAAAGATGTTGTAAAGTCATAGTAAAGTGTCAGCTTTGGGCAGAAAACATCTCTACATTGGGACAACAGGGCAAAAAGAGGGGAAAGGAAAGTGGTGCAGAAAGGTGTTTTTGTTTGTTTCTTTTTTACTTATGGTGACTTGTTTTTTAACCTGTGCAGTTTGTGGTTGTTGTTGTTTAGCTCTCCTGGCAAAGGCCTTTATAGTTTTAACCCCTTGAGGTCTGTTTCTACACTAGTGTGCTTTTAATTCATGAAATATCTTAAAAAATGTTACATTTATGAAGTCTTTATAAATACTCTGGCATAATGTAAACTCACCTAAAGGATTATTAGGAACACCATACTAATACTGTGTTTGACCCCCTTTTGCCTTCAGAACTGCCTTAATTCTACGTGGCATTGATTCAACAAGGTGCTGAAAGCATTCTTTAGAAATGTTGGCCCATATTGATAGGATAGCATCTTGCAGTTGATGGAGATTTGTGGGATGCACATCCAGGGCACGAAGCTCCCGTTCCACCACATCCCAAAGATGCTCTATTGGGTTGATATCTGGTGACTGTGGGGGCCAGTTTAGTACAGTGAACTCATTGTCATGTTCAAGAAACCAATTTGAAATGATTCGACCTTTGTGACATGGTGCATTATCCTGCTGGAAGTAGCCATCAGAGGATGGGTACATGGTGGTCATAAAGGGATGGACATGGTCAGAAACAATGCTCAGGTAGGCCGTGGCATTTAAACGATGCCCAATTGGCACTAAGGGGCCTAAAGTGTGCCAAGAAAACATCCCCCACACCATTACACCACCACCACCAGCCTGCACAGTGGTAACAAGGCATGATGGATCCATGTTCTCATTCTGTTTACGCCAAATTCTGACTCTACCATCTGAATGTCTCAACAGAAATCGAGACTCATCAGACCAGGCAACATTTTTCCAGTCTTCAACTGTCCAATTTTGGTGAGCTTGTGCAAATTGTAGCCTCTTTTTCCTATTTGTAGTGGAGATGAGTGGTACCCGGTGGGGTCTTCTGCTGTTGTAGCCCATCCGCCTCAAGGTTGTACGTGTTGTGGCTTCACAAATGCTTTGCTGCATACCTCGGTTGTAACGAGTGGTTATTTCAGTCAAAGTTGCTCTTCTATCAGCTTGAATCAGTCGGCCCATTCTCCTCTGACCTCTAGCATCAACAAGGCATTTTCGCGCACAGGACTGCCGCATACTGGATGTTTTTCCCTTTTCACACCATTCTTTGTAAACCCTAGAAATGGTTGTGCGTGAAAATCCCAGTAACTGAGCAGATTGTGAAATACTCAGACCGGCCCGTCTGGCACCAACAACCATGCCACGCTCAAAATTGCTTAAATCACCTTTCTTTCCCATTCAGACATTCAGTTTGGAGTTCAGGAGATTGTCTTGACCAGGACCACACCCCTAAATGCATTGAAGCAACTGCCATGTGATTGGTTGGTTAGATAATTGCATTAATAAGAAATTGAACAGGTGTTCCTAATAATCCTTTAGGTGAGTGTATAGTGTCCTACAAATAGATCTATCATTGTAATAAAAAGATGATTTAACAGAAGAAAGGCAGGTGAGCTCTATCCGCTCCTGTGTTTCACATGTCCTGGATACTGGTGTTAAACTGCTCTGATGACCTGAGACCCCCGGTACCGCAGCGGAGGAGCCCGAGTCCAGCTCCACTCTCCGGGCTCCAGACTCCGGAGTCGCACTCATGCCAGCCCTTCTGCCCTTTACGTCCAATCCGACGTGCAACGTCACCCAGCGTGACCACGTCCTGCGCCTGTCCGAGCGGTGCTGAGAGACAGCGGCGGACACATGTGTATCCAGTGGTACGTAGTGACTAATATACCTGTTATACGGCTGTCTGCCACACAGTCACACAGACTGAAGCATCGAGCTGTTTTTCGTTGCTGCGATTTTCCCACAGGAGGACGTGTTTAAGGGATTTCTTTAGGCAGGAGTTTGTTTCGGTTTCGCTTTCTTATCCACATTAAAATATCCTCCATGAATCCAATAATTCCACTTCCGCTGACTGATACATGTAGTTCTTGCTCATTTTGAAGACTGATTGTCCCTCCTGTCTGCCTCATGTGCTGTGTTTGTTACCCCTGACTGGTGGCGGAGGGTTTACATCCTGCAGTGTTTCTTCATTTGTTTCAGTATTAATCTCTGTGCTGTGCACCGTCTCCTTGACACCCACAGCTTTATATTCGCCTATCAAATCCGATACACACCTTTTTTATTAATCGATTTACTGCAGCCAATCAATAGTTTTAAGCCTGAAAACTGAAAAGTAGGAACACGTATGAAAAGAAAGATAGGACTATTTCACAGTAGTCACCATAAACCTCCCAGACCCGGTGGTAAGGGCTGTGCATTGACACAATAAGGCTTTAATTTATGTGAATAATAATAATTATTGAATGAGACCTTGACTATTCAGTGATAGTCGTACATTTTCAATGCATGGCAATTATTTGTATAAACTCAGTGTACACTTGTGATTTCTTGCAAAATTCTGCACAGAATGAGGAAAGTCTGAGTCTTCATGGGCTAAATGGTCAGATACTGTGCAGAATAAGGAAAGTGTGCGCCAGATGAACACGCCGACAGAGTGGTGCATTCTGGGTATGGTAGTTGTCTCCATAAACTCTTGAAACTAGCGTCTTTTGTGGCTGTGGCTGTGCGCATGCGCTAAGAGCAGAGTGCATCGACAGCAACGCATATGTTGTAAAAAAATAATAACTCCTCTCTCCCGCATTGACTTTTGCCGGGCGGTACACACACAAAACTTACAACTTTGATAATAAACTAACGAATCACATTGTCCAGAATAGGGACACAGGAAACCACAATGTATTGCAAGAACATTTTGCAGTGACAGGGGTGCGGGCACTCGGGGGGGGCAATCAAATTTCACCATGGGCCAGTACCCCTGTGGCCGACCCCCTGGCTCAGCCCCTGCTTGGCACAGAAACACAGTGGAAAGGGTCAGCAGACTGTGACTGATTGTCACAGGGTGGACAGACGCAGGCACACATACCAGGAGGGGAACACTCAGGATGACAAGACCACACATAATTATCCTGTATGCAACTGTGTACACTACCAGTCAAAAGCTTTACAACAACCCCATCTTTCCAGTTTTTATTGAAATCTACGCAGTTCAAGTCCTGTGAATAACCTGAAATGGTACAAAGGTAAGCGGTAAACTGCCTGTGTATAGAAATGACACTGTATTCCTACAATGCGCACATCATTTCAAAGCTAATTATCTTGGCTACCAGCGTGTTTCATTCTCAGACACATCCGATTTACAGTTTCTGTGTCGCCTGCCATCATTCAGAGCCCGGGGGGTAAACACGCAGTCTGCTGGCGTGGTTCTCATTCAGACAGTCACAGATCACTCAGTGTTTGTTCAGAACAACCTAACGATTAATCCAGTATATATTATTTGATGGTCTGTCAAACACAGAGAAGTTCAGATCCAATTATGTAAAATGTAAACTGAGTTTTCCATCTTGACATCTCTCTATGGGTGTGTGTTGTTTCTACCAAAATATGGATGGTATTGGTTTGATCGGTAGACTGTCTGGTTCCAGAATTATCATAATTGTCAATATTTTCTGAGATTTTGTATTCCTACTGAGAGTCTCAGCTTTCATAGGATACCAAAGACTTGGCAAACAACACAGCACTGAAGAGTACACATGGGATTAAAAAAGCACACGGATTTGGTGCTCTTTTAAGGGTACCGTAGGGGTTTGTCAGCTCAAGGGGTTACATTTTGTTAAACAAAACAATTCCATTTATTTTTTTATCTCCAATTGTTTATTTGTTTAATTTATTTAATTTTAGAGCACATTGAGACATTAAACTGCATAAATGTAAATAAAAACTGTAAGTAGGTGTTCTGAAACATTTGACCGGTAGTGTACATGAAGCGCTGACTGATGTCCTGGCAGCACAGTTCAGCCAGAGTGACAAGGGCCACTCCCATGAGCTCCATCCATCACTGCTGGATCACACCAACAGAGTGTGATATAATACAAAAATAAAAAAATACTGTATTTTGGCTCCTTGGATGGATTCAGATCCAACTCTCCTCAAAGGAACCTCTCTCTCTCCCTCTGTGTGTGGAGCTCTACCTGACAAAAGGTGACCTTCTGTACACAAGCCAGAGAGCACAGCCTGCTGATGGCACAAACCAAATAAAACAAATGCAAATTCTCCTTTGCTGCAGCTCACTCCCAGGTGTCTCCGTCTCTGTCCCCATCTGCTTACTGCCTTTATATGGTTACCTGACCAATCAGGTCAGGACATGGACGAATTGCACACACCCCAAAGTCATCGTTTGCCATTTTGCCCCACTTTTGCACCACATCTATGGTAATGTCACATGTCTAGTCCCAGCAGGCTGTGTGCTGTGCAGTGACCTGTTTCTCCTGTCCACAGGATTCCTGGGCTGCTCCTGGCTGTGACACTGGTGGGAGGTAGGGGCTCTGAGACACTTGTTTCCTTTCCTAGTTTTTGCTTCTTTACATTGATTGAATTCCTTTGAAATCCATAATGACCTGCATCACATAGAGATGCCGGGAAACTGAGAATGTGTATTTTTCCCTAATATATAAAATCTTTGTGATGTATAAAAAACAAAACAGAAGTCTCAACCTGAGATTTTACATGTCTGCAGTGAATTTGTGTTGCAGTGTCTCAGTCTGTCTCTTCACTGTGTCTCAGTCTCCTCAGCTCCTGTCTCAGTGAGAGTCGGGGACTCTGTCACTCTGCCCTGTGATGGATCAGCCTACAGAGGGACTCCTATAGATCACATCTACATCAAGTGGGAGACAGTAAATCAGCGTATCTGTGAGTTTAGTTTAGGTAAACTGTTTCCTGGCCTAGGGTTTGAGAACAGGACTGAGGTTCCCCTGGAGAGGATCAGACAGGGAAACTTCTCTCTGAACCTCCAGCACACACTGTTCTCTGATGGAGGGACGTATGAGTGTCGCAGTGAGGGAGAGAGAAAACAACTGATTGTTATTGGAAGTGTTCACCTTATTGTCACAGGTAAGAGTCTGAAATGTGTCTATTAAAATAACCATTCAATTTTCATTTAGTTTAGTGCCCTTCGCAGGGTAACTACAGAATGCTTCACAGATACACAAACAAAACAAGATCAACAAATAAATAAACAATGAACAATTAAAATACATTAAAAGTCATTAGGCATTCAGGAGAGAATAACAAACTCCTATAGGATTGCAGACTGTTATAAGAGAAAACTAATCTCTGTCTCGGAACATCATCAGTGGGGATGACTGGTCAGGGATGTGGGTGCCACATCAGCACTCTGGAGTGGGGGACAGGGTGCCTCGTCAGCCCCTCAGAGGGGGCTATTTCTGAAAGACAAGAAAGAGGAAATTGTGTTCAGCTACTAATAGTAAAATGCAGGAGATGACAGAATACATTGTACATTGCATGTCCATGGTGCAACGGTGGCACTATGGGTTATGGTGACTAGAAAAACAGAGACTAAAAGGATGAGATGAGTTTTCTGGAGTGATTTAAAGGCTGAGACAGAGGGGGCATCTCTTGCATAGTCTGGAAGATCGTTCCACAGTTTCAGGGTCCTATAACAAAATGCTCTGCCACCTGTGGTTTTCTTGTGTATTTTTTGTTTTCTGGGATCTCCTTTGTTTTCCTGGAGTGTATTCTATAAGGAGATCTTTTAGGTAGGGAGGTGCCAGTCCCTTTAGTGCTTTCAATGCTAATAAGAGAACTCTGAAATCTATCCTGTAGCGCATGGGCAGCCAGTGAAGAGAAGCCAACACTGGAGTGATGTGTTCATGTTTCTTTGTTTTCTTTGCTGCTGCAAGAATCCTAATTGATGTGCATAAATATCTCTATTTATGCTACCTGCCAAAATTCCTATTTATTACGTCTTTGTCATAGGCAAGAGTGTCAGCTTTTAATTCTAATAAAATCTGTAAACTCACTTTCATTTACAGCTGTGTCCTGTTCCCTCCGCAGGCCGTGAGGAGAACACCTCTGTCTCCTATGGGCAGCCCCTGAGCCTCCGTCTGTACAGCAGGGCAGCTGTGACAGTGCGGTTTAACCCTGCGGGCGCTGGCGCCTCTCTCCCAGTGTGTGTTGTAGAGGGCGGCACCGTGACCCCTGACCCTGCCTATGGGACCCGAGTCTCAGGGCAGGAGCAGGAGGTCACACTGTCTGCACTGACCTCCACTGACCAGGGCACCTACATAGTGCTGGACTCCCAGAGCAGAAAGACCATCAGCACTGTGAACGTCACTGTGACAGGTAGGACAGGGGCCGGGCTCTACTGGAGATCTGGGGCTGGTTGCACTAAAAAGGTCTTACTTTAAGTCTTAGCCTTAGTCTAAGTCCTGTGACACTGGACTTATGTAAGACCTCGCGATAAGACCGTTGCACAAAAGAAAACCTTGCAGGTCCCGTGTTAGCCCTGGCTTACCTGTTCTTGCTAAGCAACAAAGTCTGGTCTTTTTTGTGAAGAACGGAAAAAAAGAAATGGCAGCATATAAAGTTAAAAAAATATCAATTGCACCGAAGATGAAAAACTAATCATAAGAAAACTGGTAATTCTGTGGGAAAATCCATACAAAAATATAAGCCTGAAATGAAATAACACAAAACGCAAATGCCATCAACCCCGCTGTAGTGTGCGCTGTCAGTGTAATTTTAAATTTGTATTCTAAACCACTTATTTTTACTTAAGTTTGAATACAGTACAATCAATAACAGAAAGTGTATACTACATTTTTATAGAAACGAGCAGGGAAACCACGCTGTGCTATACTGACGATTCTGTGCAACTGCAGCAGGGTTTCTTTAAAAGCGACAGCGTGCTCAGCGACATAGGCCTATTTGTATAGTTACAATTATTAATAAACATCGATCAGCCATAACATTATGACCACTGAGAGGTGAAGTGAATAACACTGATAATCTCGTTATCATGGCACCTGTCAGTGGGTGGGATATATTAGGCAACAAGTGAACATTTTGTTCTCAAAGTTGATGTGTTAGAAGCAGGAAAAATGGGCAAGCGTAAGGATCTGAGGGACTTTGACAAAGGGCCAAATTGTGATGGCTAGACGACTTGGTCAGAGCATCTCCAAAACTGCAGCTCTTGTGGGGTGTTCCCGGTCTGCAGTGGTCAGTACCTATCAAAAGTGGTGCAAGGAAGGAAAAGCGGTGAACCGGCCACAGAGTCATGGGTGGCCAAGGCTCATTGATGCACGTGGGGAGCGAAGGCTGGCCCGTGTGGTCCGATCCAACAGACGAGCTACTGTAGCTCAAATTGCTGAAAAAGTGAATGCTGGTTCTGATAGAAAGGTGTTTGAACACACAGTGCATCGCAGTTTGTTGCGTATGGGGCTGCGTAGCCGCAGACCAGTCAGGGTGCCCATGCTGACCCCTGTCCACTGCCGAAAGCGCCTACAATGGGCACGTGAGAATCAGAACTGGACCACGGAGCAATGGAGGAAGGTGGCCTGGTCTGATGAATCAGGAGGTCAAGGTGTTGACTTGGCCTCCAAATTCCCCAGATCTCAATCCAATCGAGCATCTGTGGGATGTGCTGGACAAACAAGTCCGATCCATGGAGGCCCCACCTCTCAACTTACAGGACTTAAAGGATCTGCTGCTAACATCTTGGTGATACCACAGCACACCTTCAGAGGTCTAGTGGAGTCCATGCCTCGACGGGTCAGGGCTGTTTTGGGGCAAAAGGGGGATCTACACAATATTAGGCAGGTGGTCATAATGTTATGGCTGATTGGTGTACATTGCTTGTTTTTACAGCTGTCTTACCGACTACATAACAGGACATTTACTTATTTAATTGCAGATTCTGAAGATGTAGGCCCAATTCAAACTAAAAAAAGAATAAGTTCAAAGTGAGGACCTTTACATTTAATTTTTGTAACTCCAGAAGGGAACTATATTGTTGTGAAGGGAAAGACTTTATCTAGAAATCAAAATATAAAAGTTAAAAATGGCAATTCGAGTTAAAAGGTGAAGGAGAAAATTATTATTGTATTTGTTAAGAGTTGTTGGTTGTTAATTCATTTGTCATTATTTATAATAGATACTAGATAATAGATTTGAATTTGTATTGTACTAGTTCACCTAAATGTTTTTATTAATTAAATTAAACATTTCGGTGTCAAATTAGTTGCAAGCATTATTAGTCAAACTTCCATTACTTTGTATGTAATTAAGCATTTAAACATTTTTATAGAGCTTTTGCGTTCTCCTGTGTTATTTCTGAATTATTTATATGAGAACGGTTTTGCCTGTCCTTAAATATCCTCTCTCGATTAAATACCCTTTAATTTAATCATTCAGAATGACCTGGCATATGTGCTGCCATGTTGGTTTCATGTCAGTTTCTATAGCAAGAGATTTTCCCATTTAAGCCTGGTGCAGGGTCGGCTTAACAAAAGACTTAAATTTAAAACTAGCACTAGCATGCAAGTCCAAACTTAATTATATGAATATATTAAATTAGCCCTTTAGAACACGGCTATATCAAAAACTGTAATTTTATCTCATTGTAAACCAACGCACCATTGCAACCGAAGTACATTTGATCCGATCACCGAGCGTTTACACTGCCATTTCTGATCCTGATCAAATGCTACCAATGCACTTGATTCGGATCAGAAATCGCAGTGTAAATTTGCCTCTAACTTGGCTGAGCTGTATGATGATCAGCTCAGTATGCTGCGGAGAGGGACACAGCCAGCCGCCCCGACAGCAGTGACAGTCACTAATACAGTGTTAATATTTCCATTAAATCACATAACTGTTAAATTAATATATTTGTAGTTAACTTTACCTTTACCTTCAATGTCCACCAGTGTAAAACATGCCTCAGTATTACTAATTATTATTACTAATTAAAATTAACTGTTATTATTAATATTGTTGTCTGCAGACTCTCGTGACTCCACAGGGCTGGTGATCGGGCTGGTGATCGCACTGCTGGTGCTGCTGGTGCTGCTGGCCGGAGCCATTGTGTATTACATGAAGAAGAGAGAGTTTAACCCCGTCAGCTCTGTCCCCCCAACAGCAGAGTAGAACGACATTGCAGAGCCGGACAGAAAAGAGGGGTCTGGACACATTGAGTCCTGGACAGGGCTGACCAGAGCAAGCCTGCAGCAGCGGTGCTGACCTTTGACCTCCATTAATTTAGTAACCCCACAAGGTGATGTCATTTATTAGAGGCAATGCCTTCCAGCCCCCCCGCCCCTTCCCTCAAGAGCCAAGTTTGACCCCCCTGAATGAGAGAGAAATGAGTTTGACTCATTTATTTTCATAAACCTCATTTCACACGTTTAAAACCAACATCTGATTGAGCTAGATTTGTAAACCGTGTTTTTTCAGAGTTTGCTGAACACTGATGGAACCTCATTAACACTCTTGATTGCAGTTGGTTGAGCGGGGAGGGGGGGGATGTAAATTCAGGGCTGCTTCTCTACACTATATTCAGATCAGAAGTATATAATCGATTAGTCTAGTGCAGTGAACACTACTATTACACTACATGAGTCAATGGAGCAGCTCAACATTTCACACTACAACTGTATTACAAAGGTGTTGTCATTTATTAGAGGCAGTTCCCCCTGACTCCCCGTATTAAGTTGCAAAAGCATTGGTCGTTAACTGCTGTGGACTTACTGGAAATTTAGTATAATATCTTACAGTATCTTAAAGTGCATTCCAGAATATCTTCCAATACAGATCTCCCAAAGTCATTTCAGAAATCTTTTAATTTGTAATTTAGAGAAAGTGGCTTCTGACAATAAATGCTCTGTATCCTTCACCTAATTTAACTTCAAATTCAAGTTCTGTAAATAGGCTTCCGGTGTGATTACATTATTTTGAGAAAGTCAAACTTTAGGTCTTTAGGTCTCTCTGATTATTACTTTAATATACTTGCTGTATCTTGCAATATTTCAGTATACAGTGGCTCTCCAATATATTCACCCCCCTTGGACTTTTCCACATTTCATTGTGTTACAACATGAAATCAGAATGGATTTAATCAGCAGTTTTTGCCACTGATCAACACAGAAAATGTCCATAATGTCAAAGTGAAAAATATAATCTGCAAATTGTTCTAAATTAATTACAAATGCAAAACAAAAAATAATTGAAGGCATAAGTAATCATCCCCTTTGCTATGACACACCTGAGTGAGCTGTGGTGAAACCCATTGTCTTTAGAAATCATGTAATTAGGTGAATGGAGTCCACCTCTGTGCAATTAAGGTGTGTCACATGACTTCAGGTTAACTACACCTGTCTCTGGGCGGTCCCACAGTTAGTTAGTACAATTCATAATAAAAACAACATCCTGAAGACAAAGGAAATAGAGATATTTTATAAATATAGTTTAACAAAATGTATGAAGCTACATTATTCAATTATTTTTTTTGAAAACTTTAGAAACACTACATGTTTTAAACTTGAGAAACTGACTTCCTTAAAGTTGGGGGCTGGTCATGATCACAACTCAGCAACTTCAAAAAAATGCATGCAATTGAATGTATTGCTACTGCTTTTCTATTTTTAGTAACTTTTCTTCTGTCTGTTTTCAGTATGTGTGTGTGATTCTGTGTGTGTGTGTATATATCTTTGTGTGTGTCTGGGTGTGTGCACGCAGAGTAATGCAGACACTACATAACTGCATTATATATACAGCTCTGGAAAAAATTAAGAGACCACTTAACATTGATTTCTGAACTTGGACTGGTTTCTTAATTTTTTCCAGAGCTGTATATATGGAATTTTATAATTGTATTTATCGATATTATTTGCTTTGAATTATAGAAATCAAACAAATACATCTTTTCTGTTTTTCTCCTCCATGCAATAGGCACCTATATTTAGTTGATGTAGAGTATTTACGCAATCAAACTGTCAAAATGTCTATCTTTGTCTCCCTTTCCAAAATAAAAGGGTGTGTCAACAGGCAGTATTATTATTCTGTGCCTGCATTTCCAGCTGCATCTTCATTAACTGCACCTGCAACTTTCTGCAGAAGTACAAACACATATCTGCCCACATGATCAGCTGCAGTGTCAGTATCTGCAGTGAGGAGAGTGAGCGCCTCACACCTGGGCTCTGAGCAGCTCACACCTGTAGCAGCAGGGCTGTGTGTGTCAGAGCCGTGGCTGAGGCTCACAGACAGGCGCTCTGCTCTCTCCTCTGAAGGACAGCCAATGGCCTGCAGCCACAGAGCTGGAGAGGAGTATCTCTCTGTTGCACTAACACAGTGGACTTCATTTTCTATTTCACTAATGAACATAATAAAGGAAAGTGCTTTGCAATCTCTTGAGAAAAGTGTTTTCTCTTTTAAAGACTATAAGATGCAATAAGAGAGTGCTCAATGCATGCATTTCTTTAAATACATTACAATGTTTTGTAAAAAATGTTAAATACAACTCCTACATTCAAACTACTAGCATACCTGCATGTACACTGCAGATGTTTAACACCTATAAAAAACAGAAAAAACAATGTGTATGCTGCAACCTTTAGCTTATATAGAAAGATGATCTAACATCATACTTATAAGTTTAACATGCAAGTGACTCAATAAAAGACACACAGATACAGAACAGTTCATTTAAATGTTGTATGTTCTATCCTGTTAAAATTAGAAAACCAAGTGTCATATCCTGTAAGTTGTTTATCTTGAACTGCCATATAAACAACCTAATTATTATAAAGCAATCAAATGATACAAAACAAAATAAACATGCTCTACATTAACAGACACCCTCATTATGCATAACGGCACATTGTTTTACAAAGTGTATTGGAATGATTTAATGTATAAAGGTTTAGCAGGGGATCATGTTCATCTGGCCTGATTAAAGGGCTGGGGGCTCTGACTGTGTGGCACTGGAGCTCTCCAGTCAGGATTGGGCTCAGTGCATGAATTCAATGTTAATTCAGTTCATTGTCCACATCAGTTTGTTCAGTTCACGTCCCTCTCTAGACTAATTCATTCAGTTCAGATAGAATTGCAATTCTACAAATTCAACTCCAATTCAATCCCCTGTACAGGAATTCCTTCAATTCCTTCAATTCAATTCAAGTTGATTAGTTAAAATACACATTAACATTGATTTTCAATAGAGAGCAGATTCAAATGACAACAGGCAATTTAACAACAATAGGTGCAACACATGGAGCAGCTCAGGCTCCTCTGGCCCATGGAAACCAGATGGCACCTGTTGTTAATGTTATATCCATATGCAGGGGTGTAGGTTTAGTTTCAGAACAGGACACTGTCATTATTGGGGGGATGTGTTCCAGACGCCTATAGAGCCAGGCATACAATGTTGGGGGGCACAAGTTAAGGTTCTCTCAACATTGGGGGGGACGTGTCACCCTCTAAAACTACGCCTATGTCCATATGTGCTTAATTTTCAGCCAGACTAAACTGAAAATACTATTCCTTAAACATGTATGTAAATTATAATAATAGTTCTATATTATTGCTGTTGTTTAGCGGAATGGACATGGAAATTCCATGTCTCTCAATTCCAATTCATTATTAATTCAAGACTTGAACTGAAATTGATCTCTTACTCTGAGTAAACTCCAATTCTGTCTCAAGAGCTCCTGCTGTGCTGTACAGTTGTTTAATAATAATAATAATAATAATGATGTACAATAATAAGCTACCATTTTTAGGAGGAGCTGCTTTGAAAAAAGGTACTAATTATTAAAATGTATTATAAATATTAATAATCATCATCATCATCATCATCACTGCTCAGTCTCACCACACAGGTGTGCCACTGCACCATATACACACAGCATTCCCCAGGGCAAAGGCTTTCATGTCCTCCTACAGTGATTAATGTCAGAGTAAGTACAGAGGTCTTCCTTCTCCTCTGGTCGAGTCCTGGGGCGTTGGGGCTCTGTACGGATCTCCAGAGAGGCATAATTCACATCTCTGTCTTCCACCTGAGAGGTAAATAAATATAAATAAACAATGTTGGTTTCAATAAAAAATGACAAGTCCATACTTCACAGTTGTCAATCACATCCTTTTGCAGTTTAAAAATGTGAATTCTTATGAAATATAAGGGCCTATACACATCATCATCACAACACTACAGAAATACAAACACTAGTCTCACCCATTCCCACTGCTTTCATGCAGCAATTTGGTGTGGACTATTCTGTAAAACCACAAGACTATATCTGTTAATCTGACACATTTGACACTACCGTTCAAAAGTTTGGGGTCACATAGAAATGTTCTTGTTTTCCATGAAAACATACATGAAATGAGTTTGAATACGACATATAACAAAATTAATAGGAAATATAGTCTTTGACAAGGTTAGAAATAATGATTTTTAATCATCCTGGAGTCGCCTCTTCACTGTTGACGTTGAGACTGGTGTTTTGCGGGCATTATTTAATGAAGCTGCCAGTTGAAGACCTGTGAGGCATCTGTTTCTCAAATTAGACACTCTAATGTATTTGTCCTCTTGCTCAGTTGTGCACCGGGGCCTCCACTCCTCTTTCTATTCTGATTAGAGCAAGAATAGACTGATGAGTTTCAGCAGAAAGGTCTTTGTTTCTGGCCATTTTGAACCTGTAATCGAACCCACAATTGCTGATGCTCCAGATACTCAACTAGTGTAATGAAAGCCAGTTTTATTGCTTCTTTAATCAGCACAACAGTTTCAGCTGTGCTAACATAATTGCAAATGGGTTTTCTAATGTTAGGCTTTTAAAATGATAAACTTGGATTAGCAAACACAACGTGCCATTGGAACACAGGACTGATGATTGCTGATAATGGGGCTCTGTACACCTGTGTAGATATTCCATTACAAATCAGCCATTTCCAGCTACAATAGTCATTTACAACATTAACAATGTCTACACTGTATTTCTGATCAATTTGATGTTATTGTAAAGGACACAACAAGTACATTTCAAAGTGACCCCAAACTTTTGAATGGTAGTGTATATAATACAGAGATAGTTTATGTATATATGATAAATAAATACCCAGACAGATCAAGTGTTGATTTTAAAACAATATACAAGCATTTTCTCAGGTACAGTTTTAGGAGATATCAGTATCTTAAAGGACATGTTGTTTTGCTTTGGTGTAGACGGTGCAGTCCCCTGTTCAAATTCATACCATGCTATCTCTCAGGTGCAGCTCCAAGCACTCCACACACAGCGCCACCCAGCAGAGTGACAAACCATTTCTGCTGATGTGTGAGATTCACACACACAGACTTCAAAGAGAATGCGTAACTGTAACAAGCTCATGTAATGAGACATGTAATTAGCTCATGTACACAATGAAACCCACTACAATGACAGTGACAAGAATTAACTTCATTACAGAATTAACATCAAACATTCACACTTGTTTGCTGTATATTTGTCTTTGTTTTAAATATATACATATATATGTGTGTGCGTGTCTGTGTGTGTGTGTATACACTCACCTAAAGGATTATTAGGAACACCATACTAATACTGTGTTTGACCCCCTTTCGCCTTCAGAACTGCCTTAATTCTACGTGGCATTGATTCAACAAGGTGCTGAAAGCATTCTTTTGAAATGTTGGCCCATATTGATAGGATAGCATCTTGCAGTTGATGGAGATTTGTGGGATGCACATCCAGGGCACGAAGCTCCCGTTCCACCACATCCCAAAGATGCTCAATTGGGTTGAGATCTGGTGACTGTGGGGGCCAGTTTAGTACAGTGAACTCATTGTCATGTTCAAGAAACCAATTTGAAATGATTCGACCTTTGTGACATGGTGCATTATCCTGCTGGAAGTAGCCATCAGAGGATGGGTACATGGTGGTCATAAAGGGATGGACATGGTCAGAAACAATGCTCAGGTAGGCCGTGGCATTTAAACGATGCCCGATTGGCACTAAGGGGCCAAGAAAACATCCCCCACACCATTACACCACCACCACCAGCCTGCACAGTGGTAACAAGGCATGATGGATCCATGTTCTCATTCTGTTTACGCCAAATTCTGACTCTACCATCTGAATGTGTCAACAGAAATCGAGACTCATCAGACCAGGCAACATTTTTCCAGTCTTCAACTGTCCAATTTTGGTGAGCTTGTGCAAATTGTAGCCTCTTTTTCCTATTTGTAGTGGAGATGAGTGGTACCCGGTGGGGTCTTCTGCTGTTGTAGCCCATCCGCCTTAAGGTTGTACGTGTTGTGGCTTCACAAATGCTTTGCTGCATACCTCGGTTGTAACGAGTGGTTATTTCAGTCAAAGTTGCTCTTCTATCAGCTTGAATCAGTCGGCCCATTCTCCTCTGACCTCTAGCATCAACAAGGCATTTTCGCCCACAGGACTGCCGCATACTGGATGTTTTTCCCTTTTCACACCTGTCTTTGTAAACCCTAGAAATGGTTGTGCGTGAAAATCCCAGTAACTGAGCAGATTGTGAAATACTCAGACCGGCCCATCTGGCACCAACAACCATGCCACGCTCAAAACTGCTTAAATCACCTTTCTTTCCCATTCAGACATTCAGTTTGGAGTTCAGGCGATTGTCTTGACCAGGACCACACCCCTAAATGCATTGAAGCAACTGCCATGTGATTGGTTGGTTAGATAATTGCATTAATGAGAAATTGGACAGGTGTTCCTAATAATCGTTTAGGTGAGTGTATATATATATATATATATATATATATATATATATATATATATATACACACACACACACACACACACACACATACAGCTCTGGAAAAAAATAATTTTTCCCAGAGCTGTATATACTGCAGTTGTGTGTGTGTGAGAGAGACACTCGCCAGCCTCATCCTGTAGTGGATTGATAAAGGCTGATGGATGGAGATATATCAGCAGCTTGAATTTCACCCCCTCAAGAGCCTTTGGAATGACATGTTTATTTGAATGTCTACACAGAAATTCAAGTTGTTTTAACATTGAGTGGATAGAACATTTAAAATGGCAAACATTACACTCCTTTACTGTCATTACAGCTCAGTGATAATGACCCAATGAATACACATTCTTCACACTTGCTAGACATCAGAGCTAACAAACAACTGATGGATTCATTTCCCCTGTGTGCTCCTCTCTCTACAGTGTGTGTCGAGCGGCTCCCCTGTGTGCTCCTCTCTCTACAGTGTGTGTCGAGCGGCTCCCCTGTGTGCTCCTCTCTCTACAGTGTGTCGAGGGGCTCCCCTGTGTGCTCCTCTCTCTACAGTGTGTCGAGCGGCTCCCCTGTGTGCTCCTCTCTCTACAGTGTGTCCATCAGGACTGTACACAATACCTGCGCTGCTCCTTCACTCCTGCTCTGCCCTGGACTCCTCTGCGCCCCGACACACTGAACACCACCTGGACGCAGAGAAACACAGAGAGAGACAGAGTTAGGGGTCAGACAGCAAAATTCTCTACTTCTGTCTAATATGTAGATCACAAAACAACTATAATAATAATAATATTGTAGTTTCTTCAGCAGAATTAAATAAACAGTGTCTCCATTGCAACAAACCCCAAAATCACTGCTGCTGCCTCTAGAGGAGACTAAGTACGGGACTAACACAAAGCTGAAGTTGGCTTCTTATTTGCAGCTTCTTATTCACGCAGCTTCCATTTGTTCCAAGAGAAAACAGTGGCCCAATGCAAATTAACCCGTTACTTAAATTGCTAAATAAATGACTTGTATAAATAGGTTGGCATATGTGGCATTTTACCTGCTGTTTTGCCAATGAAAGCCACATTGGGCCGGGCTAAATACATTTGTACCTGGTAGAGAAATTGTCCCTGGTGAAGAATCCACAGAGACATCAGGGTCCCAAAGTGATTTAACTCATAAAAGCAATTGCTAAATATGCAACTTGTAATGGTAAATGTGCACAACAGAGTGAATAAGAAGCTGGGTGGGTGGCATATGTGGCATGTTTCCCTGCCGTTTTGCCACTGGGAAGAGGTTTGGACAGGCCTCAATACACCCTGGAAGAGAACTTATCTCTTGTCAGGAAAACACAGAGACATCAGTGGCCCAACTTGATATAACCCATTAATGTCATGGAAACACTATGACACTGTAGTAGCTCTGAGAGAGGACAGTCTCACCTCTCCTGCTCCAGAGGCAGCAGAGACAGCCGGAGAGCAGGAGGCAGCCTGCAGACACACAGCCCAGCAGCGCCCAGCTCAGCACACAGGGGGCACAGGGAGAGGGAGATGGAAAGAGAGAGGAGGAGGGAGAGGGAGATGGAGAGAGAGAGGAGGAGGAAGAATTGAAGAGAGAGGCTGTTGGTGAGGATGAATGTATAGTGGAAGAGTTCTGATCACCTGTAAACATCAGGGTCAAACAAGTACAAACGTCAGCAATTAATGTTTCAAGGTAGAGAAAAATAATCACAGTAAGTAGGCCTACTATGCATTTTTTAAACTGTTTTACTTATTAGCAATGCAAAGGATTTCAAGTTCGGTACAGATATAAATGAATGCACGCTAATTCATCATTTGAGATGGATAAATAACAATGGGCAGTTGAAGTACAAAACATGAACATTTAAGACATTTAAGATATTAACATATAGGATACACAATTTATACGTAGAATTCAGCGTTGATACACACTATTGATTCACATCCCTCACCTCCATATACAAGCCTGGTCGCATTTCCAAATACCAGCCGTGTACCATCTATTTCCATGCAGTAGTACAGCGCCAGGTCTGTGTCAGTGATGCTCTGGATCTTCAGGCTGATGGAGCTGCTGCTGTTGTTCCACAGCACAGAGAAGCGCTGATCGTCTGTCTCATCTGCAATAGCTTCATTGTGATTCCCAGCTCTTCTGCTGCCGGCGATCTTCTGAACCGGAGCCTCCTCGCCTCGCTGCACAAACCAGCGAGTTTTTTGACTGTGTTTGACACCGCAGTCCAGGGTGACGGTGTCCCCGGCTCTGACAGTCCGCCGCTCGGCCGCTTCACACAGACTCTCCCGCTGGACCAGAACTACAGCAGCGGGACACAGAGGAGCGGCTCAGGACAGACACCACTACAGCAGCGGGACACAGAGGAGCGGCTCAGGACAGACACCACTACAGCAGCGGGACACAGAGGAGCGGCTCAGGACAGACACCACTACAGCAGCGGGACACAGAGGAGCGGCTCAGGACAGACACCACTACAGCAGCGGGACACAGAGGAGCGGCTCAGGACAGACACCACTACAGCAGCGGGACACAGAGGAGCGGCTCAGGACAGACACCACTACAGCAGCGGGACACAGAGGAGCGGCTCAGGACAGACACCACTACAGCAGCGGGACACAGAGGAGCGGCTCAGGACAGACAGCACTACAGCAGCGGGACACAGAGGAGCGGCTCAGGACAGACACCACTACAGCAGCGGGACACAGAGGAGCGGCTCAGGACAGACACCACTACAGCAGCGGGACACAGAGGAGCGGCTCAGGACAGACACCACTACAGCAGCGGGACACAGAGGAGCGGCTCAGGACAGACACCACTACAGCAGCGGGACACAGAGGAGCGGCTCAGGACAGACACCACTACAGCAGCGGGACACGGAGGAGCGGCTCAGGACAGACACCACTACAGCAGCGGGACACAGAGGAGCGGCTCAGGACAGACACCACTACAGCAGCGGGACACAGAGGAGCGGCTCAGGACAGACACCACTACAGCAGCGGGACACAGAGGAGCGGCTCAGGACAGACACCACTACAGCAGCGGGACACAGAGGAGCGGCTCAGGACAGACACCACTACAGCAGCGGGACACAGAGGAGCGGCTCAGGACAGACACCACTACAGCAGCGGGACACAGAGGAGCGGCTCAGGACAGACACCACTACAGCAGCGGGACACAGAGGAGCGGCTCAGGACAGACACCACTACAGCAGCGGGACACAGAGTCGTCGCATTTTAAATAAAGTAATGTGAGTGACCCTTTCCTTTAAAACTGAAACTGAGTTTTTGTAACGTCTATATCCTTTTTCTCTATATAAGTAACATTCATATACGCTAGTCCACCAATCCCCCCCCATATTTATTTATTACAACATTATTATTATTATTATTATTATTATTATTATTATTATTATTATGTTTAAGTATATATGTATAATATTTAGTCTGAGTACCAGACGCATTTTACTGGAGCTTGTGTTAATTACATTATATTTATATTTATATTATATGTATAAAATGTATCATTAAACAAATACGCTACATTGAAAATATTTTCAACATAAATACTAAAGTTTATTCAAGAAAAAAATAAACGATATTGTTTTTCTGCATTTTGTGCTTCATACGGTTAATTTGTGGAGTTAATCGCATAGTATTTCGAGGGCTGATGAAAGCAGAATAGCTTTCCGTTGCCTCCATTGCTTAACAATGATCCTACAACGGAATTCTTTTAAAGGTTGCATTCAATAAAGCTCATTGACTGTCACAGTTACTTTAGGATAATGTGTGAGTTTATTTAATTTTAGACCCAATTTTGGCCCATATTCACCCAGGGTTTACACCAACATGTAGCTGCCGACTCTTTACCTAAACTGAAAACATGACAACAAATGTTAAATCTTAATCAACAGAAGTACAGTTAAGCAGGCTACTGTATACTGATCTTTTACCTCAGAATAATGTGTTCTTATACTTCAGGAGTGCTTCTTCTCAGCATACAATCTGATTTATAGATGTGCCTTAGTAATGTTTCCTTTATTTTTAGTTCTTATGTGTAGGTATGGCTATATTATTTTTAGGAGACGACGACAATTTCAACTTGATGTAAAACATTGATGACTACCTACCACTGGTTTATTCCAGCACGCTGATTGTCAGTTCTCACAGGGGCACGTTGTAGCCTTGTTCGTAGCTTTTTTTAAGGAGGGAGGGTATCTGACTAAATCGAAAATAGCATGCAATGCATTCCAACGTGTTAAAGATATCAATAATCAATTTAGACGGACTGGCAGAGTATGAAACCTGCGGCAGTCCCAGTACTCACAGAGGAAGAGGAGCAGAGCCGCCCTGCTGTCCAGCCCGTCCATCTCAGCAGACACTGACTGCACTGGAGAGACTGGGGCTCTCGGTCTGTCTTCCTGTGTGAGACTGTGCGCTCTTATCTACTGTCTGATTTGAATGTCACCAATGGGGAGCATCAGCATGACTGTGATTGTAATTTGTAGCAGCACACTTCATTTCTGAGGAAGGGCCAGTGAAGACAGAGATATTTGGACGGTTCGTGGTCTGATGAAGTGAAATGAAGTGTGCTGCTACAAATTACAATCACAGTCATGCTGATGCTCCCCATTGGTGACATTCAAATCAGACAGTAGATAAGAGCGCACAGTCTCACACAGGAAGACAGACCGAGAGCCCCAGTCTCTCCAGTGCAGTCAGTGTCTGCTGAGATGGACGGGCTGGACAGCAGGGCGGCTCTGCTCCTCTTCCTCTGTGAGTACTGCGACTGCCGCAGGTTTCATACTCTGTCAGCCCATTTTCATGGCAATATTAACTTTTCCTATATCTTCAGTGAAATCCCAATTAAAAACATGTTTTTTAATATTTTGTTGCAATGCTATGAATCGGTTATTTATAGCAAGGGGTTTAAAGCACAGGCTAAATGTTTCTATCATCGTTCTTGTCTTGTTCTTGGCAATACACAGGCTGTCTCACGTTACACTTGTACATTGCGTTACCAGCCTCGTCATGCAGCTAAATGTTTTGGGGGACAGAGTCGGAAGACAAATTACGATTGTTACAAATGGTTGGTATTTAATGCTTTGTACTGTTTATACTATAGGGTAACCTGTGTTATTTTAAACGCAAGTGTACATTAATGTACTGCCTACAATAGTATTGCTCCGCTGTTTGTCTTGTATTCTAGCCACTGGTATTTCTGATATCAGTTACTGTTAAAATGTCTTCGCTTGGTTCCAAACAAAGTGTAAGGGTAGACATTTAACACTGGTTGTGTGAGACCGACCCATTCTTATATATTCATCTCCTCACAGTCGGTCTTTTGGCACTATTTAACTTCTCTGTTCTTATTATACAAAAACAAAAAAGTGTACATTGAGGTTTTTATTTATTTATTTGTTTATTTATTTATTTATATATACATGCAAATATAAAACACTAAGACGATCAGTGTTACATATCGCAAACATGTCAATCCAAATTGTATTATAGGCTATTTGAATGTTTGTGGTATGAATGATTATGAACAAATATGCAAATATGCTGGATATATTTTTACTATTCAGTCCAATACTGAATGTCTGAAAATAACTTAAATAATAATTAAATACCAAAATTAAAATGTTTGACAGCAATTTATGCTGTACAACACGCAGTTACACAAAAACATGGAATGTATTAACTATTTCCTTAAATCCAATATTTTTGTAAAAAGACGTTTATAGACACATGCTGTCACTGCCTTATAAAACAGTGCAAAGAAAAAACAACGACTATATTTTTATTTCCTTAAATATGGTTTTAAGAATATCGCATATTAACTAAAAACAACTACAATAAAAATATAAAATACAATTTCCCGAAAGCGCTGATTAAGGGTCTGGCGCTAAATTGCACATTATAGTTGAAGTGGTGAGGCATCATACGATAAATCATATTCACTGAAATGTTTCATGTTTGATATAAAACATGAAGAAGCAAATCATTTTGCCATGACGCCACTCTTACATAGAGCCTACTTCTGATAGAGGCTATTATTGTACGTGTATGCTACTGACATAAGATAATTATCTCATCGTTTTCCATCTAAAGTGTTTACATCAACACAGTGCAACATTATTTCAATTCAGACTTGTGTTAAATCAAATTATGTTGTGGATTTGCAATAAATGGCGGGGAGGTGTATCTTTCTTCATTGCCAGTTCCCTTCGTCCCTCGGGCTGCCAACAACTGCAAGAATTCTTATTTAGAAAAACGAATACGCCTAACTGTGTGAATTAAATTATTTACATTCATTTAAAATGATAAATGATACAGACATTAAATGCAAGCTTGTTACAAAACTCAATGTCAGTGTTTAAAGTCAGGGTCAGTCACATTACTCTATAAAGTTATAGATCCATTAATTTCCACAGAGAACAGTGGCGAACAAGACGGCCTCCGTGGACCGATCCCGCAAACTCCCCTCCAAAAACACACATCCTGGACCACGACTTCTCACCGAAATTCCTCCAAAAATCTCTGGTTATTTCCAACACAGGATATCTGTTAACTCAAAAACGTATTGTGAAAAGTTTTTAAAATTATTTTTAGTATCACTATTTACAAGAGCAGAAACTCGTTCCACGCCTGCAAACACACACAAAACACACGTTTACTCAAATTTTCTTGATAAACAAAATATTTGTATGCGCTCGCAACAATTTCACAGCCCGCGCTCATCTGCGCATCTTCTCGAACCCTTCACTGCGCCCAGCACTCCTTCCGAGGTTAATAGTGATTAGACATTATTGTTATTATTTATTTGAAATACCATAAATTAAAGTAAGTGGATTATTCTAACCCCTTACACGTAGTGGTGTCTGTCCTGAGCCGCTCCTCTGTGTCCCGCTGCTGTAGTGGTGTCTGTCCTGAGCCGCTCCTCTGTGTCCCGCTGCTGTAGTGGTGTCTGTCCTGAGCCGCTCCTCTGTGTCCCGCTGCTGTAGTGGTGTCTGTCCTGAGCCGCTCCTCTGTGTCCCGCTGCTGTAGTGGTGTCTGTCCTGAGCCGCTCCTCTGTGTCCCGCTGCTGTAGTGGTGTCTGTCCTGAGCCGCTCCTCTGTGTCCCGCTGCTGTAGTTCTGGTCCAGCGGGAGAGTCTGTGTGAAGCGGCCGAGCGGCGGACTGTCAGAGCCGGGGACACCGTCACCCTGGACTGCGGTGTCAAACACAGTCAAAAAACTCGCTGGTTTGTGCAGCGAGGCGAGGAGGCTCCGGTTCAGAAGATCGCCGGCAGCAGAAGAGCTGGGAATCACAATGAAGCTATTGCAGATGAGACAGACGATCAGCGCTTCTCTGTGCTGTGGAACAACAGCAGCAGCTCCATCAGCCTGAAGATCCAGAGCATCACTGACACAGACCTGGCGCTGTACTACTGCATGGAAATAGATGGTACACGGCTGGTATTTGGAAATGCGACCAGGCTTGTATATGGAGGTGAGGGATGTGAATCAATGGTGTGTATCAACGCTGAATTCTACGTATAAATTGTGTATCCTATATGTTAATATCTTAAATGTTCATGTTTTGTATTTCAACTGCCCATTGTTATTTTATTTATCCATCTCAAATGATGAATTAGCCTACATTAATGTATATCCTTACCAAACTTGAAATCCTTTGCATTGCTACTAAGCTCCTAATGAGACCAATTTGTATAGTACTTGCTCATTGTATCTCTTCCTTGAAACGGGCCTGATTGCTAATAAGTAAAACAGTTTAAAAAATGCATAGTAGGCCTACTTACTGTGATTATTTTTCTCTACCTTGAAACATTAATTGCTGATGTTTGTACTTGTTTGACCCTGATGTTTACAGGTGATCAGAACTCTTCCACTATACATTCATCCTCACCAACAGCCTCTCTCTTCAATTCTTCCTCCTCCTCCTCTCTCTCTCCATCTCCCTCTCCCTCCTCCTCTCTCTCTTCCTCTCCCTCTCCCCCTGCCCCCTGTGTGCTGAGCTGGGCGCTGCTGGGCTGTGTGTCTGCAGGCTGCCTCCTGCTCTCCGGCTGTCTCTGCTGCCTCTGGAGCAGGAGAGGTGAGACTGTCCTCTCTCAGAGCTACTACATGCATGTCTGATGTGAAAATATGTCTCTTGAGTAATAACTGGAAGGTGGTCAGGAACTCTGCTGTCCTGACTTCAGTGGGCATGACCCCTTAACTTTGTGTTTGTGTCTCTGTGTCTCTGTGTCCAGGTGGTATTCAGTGTGTTGGGGTGCAGAGGAGCCCAGGGCAGAGCAGGAGTGAAGGAGCAGCGCAGGTATTGTGTACAGTCCTGTAGAGAGAGGAGCACACAGGGGAGCTGCTCAACACACTGTGGAGAGAGGAGCACACAGTTAGTTTGTCTCTGTGATGAACACCACAGTCTCTTATGACTCACACTACAGTGCAACACAGTTTTGTTGTTTGTGCAGAACAGAGTGTGTAGGGTTAACAATAGCTTAGGTGTAATCCCAGTTCAGGGACAGTGCAGTGTGTGCAGGGCTGCACTGGGCAACACTCACAGCATAGGCAACATAGTCCTGCAGAGCAAAGCAAGGTCCTGATTAAGGATTTGCGAATGGGGGTTATACTGTATTTCTACAGCACTGTACCGTGAATGATGCTTACAGGATCTTCTCTTTCAAAGAAAAACAAGAAAATATCTCATTATATGAATAAATGAATTATACTGATTTTGGAAAAGCAGAGGAGTGACAGATGACTGTCAATGATGTACTGAACCATGTATAATTCACAATCACTAACACCTGTCTTTGTTCTCATAGGAGGCAGACAGAGAGATGAACTACACCACCCTGAAGAAAGACCTCTGTACCTCTGAACTTTATTATGTAATAAAATCATTGAACCCTTGTCCTGGTGAGGGCTGTGTATAGACTGTGCAGTGGCAACGAGACGCAGATCCTGTACAGGGTGATTATACTGTACTGTCCTATGTGTGACTGGGGAGCCACAGCACAGTACAGCAGGGTCTCCAGTTGTTTTCTTCCCAGCCCAGCTGTTAATAACACAACTGATCCAGTCAGTGTGATAATCAGTGTCTCCAGCCTCTGACTCAAGACAGCAGTGGAGTCTGAGGCACTGGGGCTCCCTGACCATTTATGTGTATGTCTATGTGTGTATAAACTGATTTATGGTGAATACATAAAATACAATCTCCAAAATAACTTTTCACCACAGTGTTCTCTGTTGGTGTGGATTTCAATGGCTGTGGAACATGTACCCACTATTTATTATGTTTTATATTGTCCCTTCCTACAGTGACAGTCTAGTTAATAATTCCATCACTAATTCACACACCCTGGCACCTCATTAAATGTGTGATATTGGTCTGATTGGCCACAGGAATAGGGATTAATATGACAGACTAGAGAAAGACAGTTCTAATACATACTGTATACATATCGATGTATTCCTGGAGCAGCGTGCATGTGCAGCAGCTCTGTATTTCAGTGAGCACACTGCTGTGGGCGTCTGTCCCACTTTCCTGACCATAGTCTAATGTGGTTTCAGAATGTGTTTGTGTTTGATCTATTGTGCGTCAGTATTCACTGGCAGGATGTACGTTGTGGTTCTGGGGGCGTGCAGCTATCTAAAGGTGTCAAACGTCCACAGTCCTTGTGGTCACGGAGGTCTCCAGAATCATCCACTATATTCAGCTTTGCTATATTAGACCTTTGTGGGTTTATTCAGTGTCCAGTGGTGCCAATGTTGTGGTAGTTCATCCATTGGGGAGAGTTGTGTCTGAATGAAACGATTTCTGAAAAGAATAATTAAAACAATAAAAAAGTATATATACATCACTTATTTCCTCAAATGTAATATTCAGAACATTATAACTTTTTCTCAAATGCTTGGAACATATGTTTTTTTTATAGTTAATCGGTTCTTCAATTAAAATCTGTTTAGAGAATAAAATACCACTGATGAGATAATGCATTGGTTTATGTGTGTGCATATAGCCTTAAAGTAATTAAATAAAAATAGTTTTAAAATGTGTGACCCGAACATTCTTAGCAATCCTTTCAGCTTTTTAAAGAGAAAACAAGCAAATATTTACGGAATCAATGATCTTTTTATTGACTGGAAAATGTTAATTATTATGTTGTCAATTGAAGCCCATTGTTTCAGTCCAGAGACGCTCCCCCGACTCCTCTCTCCGGCTCTGTGTGCAGCTGTTTGCTCTGCTGATGTCCATTCTGTCTCCGCAGCACCTGCAGCTTCACACCTTCCGAGGAGAGAGCAGAGCGCCTGTCTGTGAGCCTCAACCATGGCTCTGACACACACAGCCCTGCTGCTACAGGTGTGAGCTGCTCAGAGCCCAGGTGTGAGGCGCTCACTCTCCTCACTGCAGATACTGACACTGCAGCTGATCATGTGGGCAGATATGTCTGATTTTCACAAAGTGTTAATGCAGGTGCACCTAGAAATTCAGCCCTGAGAAACTGTTCAAAGTGATGAATATATGTGATGAAACAACAACAACAACAACTGAAAGGCAACAAAAAATTGGATGGATTATATAGCGGCATTAAGTACAGGAGCCTATTGTATAAGACAGAGGCGGTCTGGCCATCTGGCAATTCTGGCAAATGATTACTATTACTATTTTGTAGTTTGGTGGGCCGAAAAGTTGAAAAAATATATATGGTTTTCTCATAACGAGCATTTGGCTGATATGTGCAGGAGCCAGCCCTGCTAATAAGATCAATGGGCCAGCCCGGCTTTCTGATTGGATGAGGAGGCTGAGCTTTGGTTATGTAAATTCACATTCAAAGTCAAACGCGCCTGAGTTACTGTTACTTCAGTTACTGCTGAAGTGACTATGGTGTTTATATCATATATATATATATATATAT
Organism: Amia ocellicauda; assembly: GCF_036373705.1. NCBI lineage: Eukaryota > Metazoa > Chordata > Actinopteri > Amiiformes > Amiidae > Amia > Amia ocellicauda. Next base: position 4,301,247 of record NC_089864.1, on the reverse strand, counting down.
ATATATATATATATATATATATATATATATATATCGTTACTAAAAATAAACCTCACTTTTAATACAGTATTTATAGTATATTTAAATGTCAATAATGTTTACTGTGGTTTACATTTTTTAATACATACAAACGCGTATATTTACTAATATATTAGTCTAACAGTAGACTAATTAGTCAATGGGGGATTCGGTGGAGAATACATGACAGGCAGTAGACGTGATCTGTCAGCTCTGATATCCCAAAATTGGTAATATACTCCTACACAAATGCTGACTGCAAAATAATAAAACTAATAAAATAAAACCACCCCCCAGCACACAATAAAAAATGCCACCTACTGGCGGTTTTAGTTTCAATTTTAAAATTATAATTTCATTTTGTCAATCAAAATTGTATATTTAAAACATTACATTTCTTATTATTCTGACTGAATTGTTTTATTAAACGTGTTCTTCCCCCGATTCCCGAGTCTCGTACAGATGCTGGATATTTGGCAGCCCGGTTCTGATAGGCTGCAGGCCCACGTTGTATAGCCTCTGTAATGGGCCCCCATAAAGCCGGGTCAGCAGGAACAATGTACTGATGCTCGCCTTCATACCCCACCTGGGTGGAGCTCGAGTCTAGCCATTGGTTTACTGGCACTGTCTCCTCTGGTTGCACTGCTGCTTCTCTGCTCAGAGGCGTCATCATCACTGTTGCTACTGGATTGTTTAGCAGAGCTCATATTTGTGCCATCGTTAGTGCTGCTAGCGATTTTGATTTCAGTGCATCCCCCCGGCTGCTCGTACTCGGCCTCGGTGTTAGAACGAGTAAAGAAACCACATTTTTGAGGATTTGTTTGTAAATTTGCTAACTGTATTCTTTATTTATCTTTTTTTATTTTTCGTTTGGCACTGCCACTTATCCATTACCTATATTGGCGCCCTGCCCAAGATTCAAATTTTCGCGCAATCGCGTTGTAACGTGTCACTCGGCGCAGATGCGTGATTCAAGTCTTAAAGAAATAATGCTTACGTAAATTTACAGAATTTGAATTTTGTATTGGTGATTAAGTTGGTGTCAACCTAAAGTCTTGGTGCCCCTGGGCAGTTGCCCAATTGCCCATATGGTTAATCCGGGAGTTGTATCTCCAGTTGATTTGTAGTATTTGTTATAAATAAGCTTCTAAAAGTGCTGGTCAAGGAAGGACTATATCAACGGTCAAATTAAAAGCTGAGTAACTGTATATCCTCCCAGGTTTGTGACATTAGCCCCTGTGTGTAATTAGTGTAGTATTGGTTAGGGCTCTGGACTCATGACTGGACGAGTGTGGGTTCAAATCCTCGGTGGGACAGTGTTAAAACCATTAAAATAAACTGTCAAATACAGGGGATACATATTTAGGCTCTGAAACACCCCATGAACCATGAGCCACCGCCCGAACCCACTGACTCTTGTGTAGACGCTCTGGCTCTTTAGCCAATTCTGAATGCAGCTTGTGTCTGCAGTACCACCACTCTCCAGGCAGGGGTGCTAAAGAGCACTGCAATTGGCTTTAATAGTTCTGTTGGATTGTGATCCCCTAAGTAAAAAAGACAAAAGACAACTAAAGTGTTGCAAACGTCATTCCCTCCAATGCACACACCAACAGGATGTGTCTCTTTGGGTTACAGTTCTCAGTCATTCTGTGACTGCGCCGCTGTACCGACACGCAGACTGGGGAGATGGCAAACAGGGACCAGGGACAGGAGCCTATAGGGGGGGCGTTTCAGCAACAGCAACTCTACACTTTAAAACAATGAGACCATAGCGTTAAACTCGCAGCAACAAGGACTACCCTTCACAGACAGGGCGAGCGCTTCATCAAGCAGCTGCCGTAATGACAACGCAGGTTCCTTTTAGAATGGTACCACCTCTGGTGTACAAATTTCTCAACCAATCATTGGGTCTAAATCATTGATTAATGAAGCTGCTTCACACTAAATTAAATTAACAGTACGGTAGAGGCATGCTTCACCCCCAACCACAATATCTCTCACCCCCCAGTGCGGAAGCTGCTCATCCGCCCTAGAGCCCCAGTCTCTCCAGTGCAGTCAGTGTCTGCTGAGATGGACGGGCTGGACAGCAGGGCGGCTCTGCTCCTCTTCCTCTGTGAGTACTGCGACTGCCGGATAACATTTTACTGAACAGTGAACACAATCAATATTACTGTCGCTTCAGTCAGATACCTATCATCCTTAACAGCATCTTCACAGATTGTTTAACAATATTTATAATACAATTGATTTTTTCTTAATCGGTTTACATGTTTACAGTGTTACATAATAATTGTTAACAGTACAACATTTTAAAAAGAAAAAGAAGTAGACATGAACTTGATTCAACGTCAATATTCTGTTGTGATCAGCTGCTTATCGTGACTTTTGTGATAATCGTGCTGTAAATATCTTAAAACCAAATGCGGAATTATATGTCAACGGTGTCAGTAATTTCACTTAAAAACACCAAAAAAATTCAACCTTTTTAGTAAACCTTTCTAGATTGTGTTACATTCCTGCGGCTGCGTCTGATAGGCCTACACTTTAATACACTGAAGAATAGACACAAAATACATAAATAAATGTAGCTGTAATAAACTGTTGAGTTGTTTTATTTTTGTTTTGTTCTAGCCTTAAACAATCAATAAGATTAATTCTAAAACCTGCAATCTAGTTAGTCTAATTTTCCTTTATAAAATAATTCAGTTAAGCACGTACTAATTAACATTATGATACACTTCGTGTAAGTATATAATCTCCCACTATGCAATATCTTGTAGACTGTGGAACATCTGTTTTATTTGTTATATCTGTGAATGTATTATTATGATTATGATAATCATGATGATATTCTTTCAGATGAATACAGATTATTAGGGTTCTACATCTCAGATAGTTGATTCAAACTGTTAAATGTATGCAGATGTATTTTAAATTACATTAAGTAGCTGGAATTCTACTCAAAACACAGCTCTGGAAAAATTAAGAGACCACTGTAAAATTATATTACTCTGGTTTTACTATTTATAGGTATGTTTTGAGGAAAAAGGAATGTCATATGAATGCCAAGCACTCACACCACAGTGCAACAGTTTTGGTGTTTGTGCAGAACAGCGTGTAGGGTTATCAATAGTTCAGGCGTAATCCCAGTTCAGGTTCAATGCAGTTTAATTGTGGAACAGCATGGATCCAGATCACACTTGATTGACTGACAAAAGTAAAGCAAACATGCAATTTTATGCAGCAGAATAAAACATCCTAATATAAATTGCTCACCTAGATTCTGATCTGTTAACTCATTAAGGGAGTAATTTTCCAAGTGTTCATATTTCTACAGCACAGCAGTGTAAACGATGCTTACTGGATATTCACTGAAAAAATACTAATCGCCTTTTAGATTAAAAATAATTAATAATATTGACTTTGAAACTGCAGGGAAATGTACTAGATCAGGAGTTCCCTGAGGACCCCACCTACAAGAAATGCCACAACTGCCTCATTACACTACACTAATACTAAAAATGCAGAACAGAGAACCTTATTCTTAGCTGACCAGTACAGATTCAAAGAAGAGTTAATGAGCTGGATGGGCCTGCATGTCCTTTCATAATTGATCAACTTGATTAATTATGAAAATTATTTTGGGAGAGAGAGATTTGCAGTGGACTCCCTAGTGCCCCTTTTACTGTCGTCTCTAATCAGCAGTGTGGAGCAGTGCAGTCTGTCCCCAGGGGCCACACTCCCACAGAGACAGTCCAGGGTGACTCAGTGTGACACTGTCTGGCAGGACTCAGGTCTGTCCTGTGCTGTAGGTGACTGAAGGGGACTCCAGCCCTGGTACTGGAGAGATACAGTACAGCAGAGGTGACAGATGATATTAAAACTACAACTGCAGCACCATCTAGTGGATCCTGTAATAATGCAGAGTCCAAGAGATCAACAGTACAGCACAGCACAGCACAGCAGGGTCTCCGGCTGTTTTCTTCCCAACTGATCCACTCAGTGTGATAATCGGGGTAGAGGATCAAAGTCTGACTGAAGACACCTGTGGAGAAGGGCTGGACACCCTTCAGTTCACTGGACACAGCAGCAAGTTTCTTGTGTGCGCGTGTGTGTGTATGTTCATACATCTATGTGTTCATATGTCTGTGTTGTGGCTGGATTGACTTTGTGTGTGAGCTGTTTGCTGTGTTGATGTGCAGGATGTTCAGTGTGGTTTTCTGTGTGTGGGTCGTCTACTGGTCTGCAAATACGAGCACCTAGGGAGGCAGAAGTATTCAATGAAGTTGCAGTATTAGGAATACATGGAGCTTGAATATAGGAGAGATGTGTCTGTATTAATGCTTTATTGATAAAACAAAAATAAAAAATTACCTGCTTTTTTCACATTACCACAAAGATTAGCCAGATTTGTGATGGTATTTTATTTATACACATTTGCTTTCATGAACACAGTTTGCAGTAATAGACACCCAGGTATTTTAATCAGTGGTGAACCATCAATATGAATTCAGAGCATCTCCACCTCCCTCCCTTTAAAAAGTAAACCTACAGGCATCACTGAAAGGGAGGTCAGACTGGCCAGTCACGTCTTTATTGACAAACAACACATTGCACTTGTATCTAAACACACTGATTTTGTGACTTTGTGAAATCTGTTCTCTTTAAATCTTCAAGTCATTATTTTATTATTTTTCTTGTCAGACACCATTAACCTATTAACCTAAATAACCTATTTATACAGCTGTCTTTTACTGTAGATATCCAGGTGCAGTGTCTTGCTCCAAGGCACAGCAGCAGTGTGTCACCCACCTCTCCAGAGCCCTGACCTCTGCTGCAGGGTACATATTATTTATATTTATTTAACAGATAAGTGTACATTTTCCTGACTGCTCAGTGACACCAGACACAGGTGTCAGATGGTCCTGAGGTCAGGGGCTCATGTGTTGCTCTTCACAAAGTGTTCATGTGGAACATCTGGAGATCCCACCCTGAGAATCCTTAGACTCTGATAGGTATATTTTAGTAACATCTGGCTCCACATAGTGGCCCAATAAAGATAGTCAGTCTGTCAAGTCCAGTGAACTCCAGCCTGCATTACAGCGCACTCCTCATCAACACAACTGACGATTGTCCTTGACTGCACAGCAGACATGAATGGCAGCTCTTTGCACCCCCTGTACCTCTTCCATTGAAGAGCATTGGGGCTTGTGTTTAATATCTGTTCTTTGCATTTAGAGGACGTGTATTTTTGCCCAGCAGTATCACAGAGTTCCTGCTCTTTGTTGTCTCCAGTATATTGACCATTTCCTTAGAAAGGTTGTTTGTCGAGGTATAAAACACAATTTAAATAAACACTTAGTAAATATATAAAATGATGATTATCCACAGCAGAAGCCCTGATAGCCTATGAAGGTAGAGCTGGAGAGTCATTCAATTCAGACATGTCAGGGACTGAGGGGCGATGGCAGCAGTTTTTCTATCCCTTCTATCTGTTCATGAGGAGTTCTCTTCCTCCTTTTCATCAGTAATGTTATTGATCAAATCTTACTATGTTTCTTAGTGCCAAATTGAATATTTACTTTAGTTTACCTTACTGCTGTATTTATAGTAAAGAGCTATGTGTATTAATTCATTACAATCACAGCACTGCACCGGTGGACAGTGCAGACTCTGGTCCAGAAGAGAGAAGGGGCTGAGAAATCAACCAAGCTGACCCACCAAGTCATCACTGAAAGACTTATCAATATCATAAGCAGTGAGACATTCATGCAGTCACACACCTCATTAATTATATATAACTAAATGCCATTTTTATTGAAACATCACAATTAACTGACCAAGAATGGCGTTTTGAGTTTCTTTACTTGCAAGTCTGGATCAATGTTTCAAAATGTATCTAAAAAACCTAAACATATTTGAGAGCCTTATTTCTCAGACTGAACAAGCCCTGTTGTTTTGATATATTGACAATTAATTATCAAATCAGGTTTAGATTCATTAGCCTGAAAGAATGAAACATTATTACAGCAGCACTAAAACACAAAGTCCTTCTCACCTCCCACAGAGACAGACACAGAGACGGAGCTGATGGTGCAGTTGTTCCCTGACTCCCTCAGTGTGTAGTTTCCCTGGTCAGCTGCTGTGAATGAGCGCAGGGTCAGAGAGCCGCTCTGCACTGACACTCTGTGCTCGTACCCGGGGCCAGGGCGGCTCGCTGCGCCCCTCTCCACAGCGCACACTGAGACAGAGGCCCCCTCTCCTGCAGCAGCAAACAGCACCTCCACCGGCCCAGGAGAGTAGAGCGGGAGAGACAGCGAGGCTCCAGACGGCAGGGTGAGGGCGTCTCTGTGAGCTGAGAGGATGAAACAGGAGACCATCAGCCCGAGTCCTGTCTCTCATCACAGCCCTGATCTCCAGTAGAGCCGACCCCTGTCCTACCTGTCACAGTGACCAGCACTGTGTAAGATTTTCCTGAGATGGGGGAATAAAAATATGAAACTTACCTGCGACAGTGAGAAAAATATATTGCAGAACCCCCTCTCCCTCACAGAAACACTCATATGTTTTCCCATCAGAGAGGCTCTGCAGGCTGATCCATCACAGGGCAGAGTGACAGAGTCCCAGACTCTCACTGACACTGAGACAGAAGCTGAGGAGACTGAGAGAGAGAGAGAGAGAGAGAGAGAGAGAGTGAGATAAAGCAACATAGCCAACACGTCAGCTTTCTTAAGAGAGACCAATCTCTGAAGCCTTACCTCCGGCATCAGTCCCAGCCAAGGAGACACTCAGGACTATAGAGAAGAATATCCTGTGGATATGAGCTGACTGTAAAGCATTCTGTTCAGTAAAACACATAAATAAAAATAATAATGATCCTACAAGCACATTTGATCATCTAGATGTTTTGTCTAATCAAGTGAATGTGGTGTCAATCATCTCTCTGCCCAAAGGCATCTAAAAGAACCGAGAACTGACTAACAGCTAACTAGAGGGTTTGAAAAGCTGTCTATGTGGTTTAAAAAGAAATTGTATTGAAATTTACTTTTTTACTTTTCTGAATTGTCCATGGTGTTAATTGTTTCTCAATCACATCTAAATGTTGTTGACAATGGGTAAAATGTATTAACAGACCCATCATAGTCTATTTGCAGAGGATTGAACTGAGACTTTTATTGGTATGAATATAGTCTGATATACAGCTATTAATGCAATTATTATACATATAAAAACTATGACTTTAGTGAAACATGGAAGCAAAATTGCTGTCCCTCCCAATAACATACATAGTCCCAATGTATATATATATATATATACATTGGGACTATGTGTATATATATATATATATATATATATATATATATATATATATATAATTTAAGGAATATCATGACAGAGCTTTTGGTATATTGGTCTAAACAAGAGGTCACCAAAACACCCATTATAACACTGTGGTTTGGATGAGCGTTTGCCTACATCTGTATTACAGTGTATCAGTTTGTCACATTTACTGTTTGTACAGTGTGTGTATCTATCCAGTCTGTCTCTCTGTCCAATCTATCTGTCTATCTGTCTGTCCAGTCTGTGTTTCTGCACAGCCTGTTAGTCAGTACAGAGCGATTCAGTGTGTCAGTACAGAGAGCTCGTCTTCTATTTCTATCCTGTTCTAAAATGTTATAATCTTGATTCAGTTGATCAGAAGTTAGTGGTAGTGAGTAGAAATCTTACTTGAAACTAAGCCAAACAAACTCACCCCTTCTGAAACAGAAGTACAGTTTAAGTATATCCCAGTATACTAAGAGTGCATTCCAGATATACAGCAGTGTAATGAACTGTACTTCTGTTCTCATGAGGGATGAACTGCAGTTGAAGAGCAGTGCATGGACGCTGCTCTGTGACTGCGTCGCAGCTCATACTCCAGCAGCAGGTACAGACTGTAGAGACACTGTCGAAAAAGGATGTCAATAAAGTCCTCCACTCACCATTCCACTTCATCCCTTTCTCCAAACAAGCCGAGCTTCTCCAGGTCTGTGGTTTGATTTGAGGAAAGGAGAAGAGCATGGATAACACATGAGATGCTCTTACTGTGTTGCTGTTTGTTCTGTATGGCAAGTTAATACTCCCCACATGGAAGGAACTGACTGCTTGGGTACTGTGCCCACTAATTCCTATACATAAAGTATAGCCTAACAATACCACACAAATGCATCACATGTTGCCAGCTAGAAAATCTATAGTTTTATACAGCAGAAACCTCAAATCAACATCCTGCCAACTCGGACATACTTTGCATTCACAGAAAAAACATAATTATATACATGACAAATAAATAAATAAACTAATACAATAGAATTGTACAATTTATTCACTATGTTTAAATTTTTCCTCCATCCTTCTCTACTGTCCATATTTTCAACACACAGATATTTCTGTGGTCAATACAGCGTCACAGTCAGAGTTCATTCACAGTGAGGGAGGGGCTGCACACAACAAATTCAGATTTGGGGGGCACAAGAAAAATAAATCAGATAATTTCTATTGACGTTACTGTGATGGCAAGTTAGCACACTTCAGGTGGCAGGAAGTGGTGAGATGCATTGTGCTTCTTCTGAAGCAGCACTCTCTCACACACATGACATGACTGGCTTGGTGCACAAACCTCAATGTCTGTCACCACAGATACTCATTTCCATTCTCAACAGTGCTCGTACCCGGGGCCAGGGCGACTCGCTTCGCCCCTCTCCACAGCGCACACCGAGACAGAGGCTCCTTCTCCTGCAGGAAGAGCATGTTACATTATTTGGGTATCAGTTTTCGGGGGTTTGTGTCTGACCTGAACTTCAAACAGTAGTGGAGCTGGAGCCCAGTGTTTTGTACTGCGAGGCGATCAGCTGTAGAGGAGCAGCAGAAACACTTATGTGTCTTCTGTGCTGTCAGTGTGGGATGAGAGAGAGAGAGAGAGAAACAGTAGAATCATGTTTGACCATCTCAAGGAGATGGCAGCCCTCTTTATTGAAGTGCAGAGGACCACAGCACCAGCTGCTCAACACCTGGCTGTCTAGTCTGCTACAGACACAATAACACAGCCCATTCCAGTAAGACACTGGATTCTGATTGGCAACATTTTACAATAGGAGCCGGTCCCTGATTAATCTTCAGATCAGTGTGCTGTAGTTGTAACAGATCTTAAGTTTGTACTTCTGGTAGTGAGTTAAAGACTGGTGTATACTGATATACTAGAACAATCTCGCTGCTATAGCAAAACAACATGTTACACTTACAGCGCCACCTAGTATTACAAGTATTCAGAAAGTTCATAAAAGCACACACAGCAATTTAAAGCTAGATTTCACAAAAACTAGTCACACTACCTAGTGCAGCCAGAGTATGATGGTGTTGATATGAAGACACTGCATGTTAATTGTAGATAAAGCTGCACATTGATACAAAATGTGGTTGAAGCCGACAATTTGGGATTTTAAAACAGACTGGATAGGATCCTTGGATCACATAGTTATTAATGGACAGCAAAAGAGCACGATGGGTCGAATGGCATCATCTTGTTTGTAAACTTTCTTATGTACTACTACTACTAATAATACTACTACTACTACTACTACTACTACTACTACTACTACTACTAATAATAATAATAATAATAATAATAATAATAATTGTAGCGGAGGTTGATGAAAGAGTTAAATAGCTGATCATTCAAAAGGTGTGATCGTTGTGGGCATCGGTAAAAATGCTCAATTCTCATTCATGCCAAACAATGTCCCTTTATTGGATCACTAGCACTGTATCCAAAACGCTGTCTTCAGTAATTGTAATATTAAATTTGATATATATGCATGTGTTGTTCTACAAAGAAATATCAATAACATAAAATCACTAATATAATAATCAATATAACCAATAATCATGAAAATAAGAATAACACAAATATGCACAGTTCTGACATTAAAGCTAATATGCTCAATGAATTTACATGCTGCATAAATGCACACATGATATGGATCTATGCTATCTTACTACAGCTACATGCTGAGAAATGACTTTAACCACGGTAAACTCTAGAAACGTATGCAACTTATACAAATCGATAATACACTGTCTTAAATTCAATAAACATGAAAACAATAGATAACGGTAAAACACAATATATATATATGAACGCAGTTCGATTTACGACCGCATGGTGACGCAGTAGATAAGACTCAGCTGGCTAACAGACTAGCATCGCTATTCTCAATATGTAGCGCAAATAACCTATACCAAACATGAACAAACATGTCTACTTACATTTTACTGCACGCACATCATCATATAAATAATAAACAATTACTCTCTGTTTTGTAGACTAAACTATAACTTTTCCAGCACCAACCTACACATAAAATGCCAGGGTAAATTTAGTGTGAAAAGTCAGGACGAGTATTACCTCCAGGCGTGGCGGCTCGGCGCTCCGATTCGCTGAATGTTAAGGGACCGGGCAATGGAGCAAAAAACATAAAAAAAAGTTAAGGGAGTCACTACAAAAGCAATTTCCACTGCCCTTCAAAACAATAATAATAATAATAATAATAATAATAATAATAATAATAATAATAATAATAATAATAATAATAATGTGTATCACCACTTCTATAATATAGGGGCATGTGTATCACAAACAATCTGCTCTTAAAATGTATTGTTGAATTTTAACAGAAGGACATTTAAGTGATAAATACACGTGAACAATATACATGTCACTATACAATATAGTTCAGCTGGGTGTCGCTTATGAAATAACAGAAGTAATACTACAGATGCAGGTTGTTAGGGTGGCCAAGAGACAGAGACACACAGGTTCCACTTCATTGCATTTGTTTAGAAACCAGTTTCTATCACAATTAACATCATTCACTGTACATTTCAAACGCATTAAAACTGCTGGGTGTGATTCACTTGCAGAAGAATGCAGTACAAATGGAATGGATGCATGTTGAATTAAGTCAGAATACAGAACAAAACGTGTTCCATTAACACACAATGGAGCAGTATTTTCCATTTTGGGAACAATTCCTTAAAATACAAAGCAGGTGAAACTCTAAGTTTAGACCTTTAAATAAAAGAACGAGCTGAGGTTCCCCTGGAGAGGATCAGACAGGGGGACTTCTCCCTGACTCTCCAGCACACACTGCTCTCTGATGGAGACATGAGAGGGTCTGGGGGAGAGGGATGGGGCGCCGGCTGTGGTCACTGGGGCTGGCAGAGCTCTGGGGTCTCTGGCTCTGGAGGGGCGGCAGGTGGAGGGTCAGCTCCAGAGGAGAGACACTGATGTGAGGAGAGAGCACAGAGACCCCTCCTCCAGCTGCACTGCTCTGACCTGGACCTGACCTGTATCCAGAGCCACACACACCAGCGCACACTACTGCAGCATCATGCTGTGGAGAGTGGAGAGGCTGAACTCATGTTGTTATAACTGGGCTCATCTGAACTGGCTAGAACATTAAAATCCCTTCACAGTCAGAAGGTTTTTATTCATTTAAAATGTCATACGCATTTGTGGTGAATGCTGATCTTACACAGCTCTACCAGCCACTGTGTTGGCCAATCAACTCTTACTGTTTATAAATTCCTCTCTGCTCATCATCTGCACTGACACTGTTATGTGCCCTTTACGTCGAAGCCAAGGTCACGAATGTGACGTCAGCCACAAACCAGCTTTGGTGTCAATGTGAGCACAGCCAATGCCTTCTCTAACAGCAACTTCCTATACTGCAGCGTAACTAGGAGATCAATAAATAGCAAATGGTACGTAAATCCTTTTATCCAATATACATTTGTTTTTACCTCAGGAGGGAAGTTTAAGGGCGTTTATGTTGTAGTCTCTTTTGATTTAAAAAACAGTTCCTCTGTCAACTCCTGTATTTCACTTTCGATTTGTCAGTTTTGTTCTTGTGTTTAATGGCGGACTCTTCCTCCTTCTTAATTCTCGTTCTACATGTATTGTTTCTGACGGGCGGCCGGATCTCAGTTCTGGTCCTGTTTATCCACCATCACACATCCAGTATTTAACTCCCAGTGCTGTCTGTGCCGAGTCGGTTCTGTCTCTGTTGAAACCATGAGTTTATATTCACTTAGACCAATGCAAATTCAGCACATTGATAATGAACTGCAGCCGATCAGTTATTTTAAGCCTGAGAACAGAAAATGCAGCACCTGTATCTCATGATAGGAGTGACTCGCACTCATCACAAACCACTTCTGGTCACCAGGGTGTTGGCTGTTACATTTCAGTGATCATCCTGTTAGTGTAAATACATCCGACTACCTATCCCTCTGTATTTACTTGTATCATTATATACATCTACCTATCTATTGATCTATATATGCTTGAATACAGTGGCTCTCAAAAGTATTCACCCCCTTGGACTTTTCCACATGTCATTGTGTTACAACATGAAATCAGAGTGGAATTAATCAGGAGTTTTTGCCACTGATCAACACAGAAAATGGCCATAATGTCAAAGTGAAAAATACAATCTGCAAGTGTTACAAATTAATTACAAATTCAAAACAGAAAATAACTGATATTGCACTTTAATATTTTTAATAGTGAGTATAGAACTGTTACTATACAACTACTATAAGCTGTTCTTCTAAAAAATGGTGAATCACCCACGTAACACTAAAACCCTTTAACCCTTTAAAAAAAATCACACAAGGGGTCTCCAGCCCTGGTCCTGGAGAGCCCCAATCCAGTTTCTCTTATAGGTCACCCTAAATCACCAATTTCTAAATACTAGGAACACATGTGAGTTATTAATCAATTAAGCAAATCAACCAAAGGGAGCTCTCACTCAGAGAGGCTGCAGGTATTTTGATAATTGCTTCAATGGTTTCAAAATTACTGAATTTACCAAACCAAAGCTTCACTGATCTGACTGAAATACTTCCAGGTGTTTAAAAATTGGCAATAGAAGGGTGACCTCTAAAACTTGCTGGATAGGGGCTCTCCAGGACCAGGGTCTACACCATGGGTTTTCAAAGTACTCCCTGGCCTGCTGGTTTTTCTTCCAACCTAGGTCTTAATTACTTAATTGAATTATATATTGCTTTGTTAGGTCAATTAAGGATTCAATTAAGCAATTAAGAACTCACCTGGAACAAAACACCTGGAAAACCCCTGGTCTACACATATCTAATATACGGAAGAGATCTGGGGCCTGTCAAAGAAAACAAAACAAGAATGTCTCATGTAAAACCTGAACTTTAGAGATTACAAGTTTAAATGTTGAGTTTTAAGGTCGAAATCCGGAGTGTTTTTGTTTCACATGGTCCCAGGGCTGTTCCGCGATATTAATTAAGGGCATAAGAAGGACATGTACAATCGAGAGGAGGCCATCCGACCCATCCTGCTCGTTTTTGGACAATAATAACTACATGGAAAAAAAACTTCTGTTGCAATTTTAAAATTAACTGAAACAGATGATTAAAATAAATGAATGTTACTCACCTCTCGTAATTTCGTGGCCACAGAACAGGTTGTGTTGACAGCTCAAACACTAAGCTGTCCTCCAGTGAAAGACATGTGGAAGCGATTGGTTGAAATACATTTCGCAGAGGACTAAGGTTAAAATAAATAACGTTACTCGAAAGGCCGTACTCTGCACATATTTCGTAGAAAACAACACAAAATGTGTCATGGTACTATTAACACATGATGTGTGTGTATAATTTCAACACATCGGTTCTAGTGCAGCTGTGCTGATTTGGGACCATCATCACAGCCTTCAATGAGCACAATTGTGATTTCCCATCACTGCGCCGCAAATATCCCAAAACAAGCGGCGTCCATAAGGATTTCTACATTACACCGATCTGTATCCGACTGTTTTTCTAACAACAAGTCGAAATAATAAAAAAACGAACTAAAAAATCAGCTGCAACATGAATGAAAAATGATCCGTTCAAAGCATATTCATAATAAACTTTATGCGCCGTGATGAATGCATGTTAACATAAATTTGTATTTTAGTCAATACAGAAAAAGTGACTGAAATTGCAAATCGGTGTAAAACCCTTCACGAACAAACCCCAGTGTTTCCACCTGTGTACATTTTCTTATATTCAACTGGAGGATACACAGTGTTCAATTGTATGTATATTTATGTATTGTGATCATGAATGAGAAATTAATCTAGCAATTTATTTCCCTGTAGCACCTAATGTCCTAATCTGGGGGAAACGCTTTCATTCCGTGTGAAATTAGACACAAGTAAAGTAAAGGCTGAGTTAGCTTTGCATTTTCGTGTTGTATTTTCGCTTCTGCTCGTCTGCATGTGATCTGTGACCACGGAGCCAGAAAGACAGTTTGAGTCACCGAGGCTGCCCGCGTCCAGCCCCATTCACTCTGAAATGCCAGCACAATACACGCAACGTTTGCCTGCTTTTTTCCATTTTGCCCCCCATTCACACTGGCTTTGAAAGCCGGCAACATGCGGAGTGAGAGACATCACACGAACCCCAAACACACCGAGTGACCTGGCTGCTCTCAGCACTGAGGCTGCAAGAGCCAGATTAAGGCACTTGACATGGACCAGTTTATCAAACTTTTTGCCACCCAGCACAAAAACAGGTTTATTCGGCTGTTTTAAAGGTGCAGTCTGAAATATTTTTATGGCGCCATAGATCTCATCAATACTCATGTATTTATCGTGTATCTGCAAAGTGCTGCTGGGGTTTGGGTTTGTATGTATATATTATGATTATTTTTGTATTGTTTTAATTGTTATTTATAATTTGTTTATAGTTTCTACATTATGTTAAATATGTACTAATGTATGCTAATACCCTTTTATAAAGTCATAAACTTCAATGCAAACACTGTATTAAGACTTGGAATTGAATTATGAATTATGATTTATTTGAAGGAGGAAATGTACCAAACCTAAGCTGAATCATTTAATGTGTTGAACCATCATAATTATATTGAGAAAATCTATCTTGCATCGATTAAGGATGGCCCCTCTAAATTAGGTCTGTACCACCCCTTGGACACCCTATTCAAAATGTTCTGGACACGCCACTGCACCAAAGGTCCCCATACAACTTGATGGAGCTTGAGCAATTTTGCAAAGACAAATGGGCAAACATTGCTGTGTCCAGATGTGCACAGCTGGTAGAGACTTATCCACATAGACTCATGGCTGTAATTGCTGCCAAAGGTGCCTCTACAAAATATGGATTGAAGGGGTGATTACTTATGCCTTCAAGTATTTTCTGTTTTGTATTTCTAATTAATTTAGAACAATTTGCAGCTTATATTTTTCACTCTGACAATATGGACATTTTCTGTGTTGATCAGTGGCAAAAACTCCTGATCGAATCCATTCTGATTTACAATTATACGTGGAAAAGTTCAAGGGGGTGAATACTTTTGGGAGCCACTGTATATTATAATTGGTTTCCTCCTAACTTCAGGGTTTAGTTTTGCATTATATCTGCACAAACATTATCTTGCAAGTAATATGATTGACAGTGTAGATCTCTAAGGGTTTTGAGGCCAGGAGGAACAGAGCTCTGACTTAATGGGTTGTTACTGTTATTATTATTCTCATCATTATGGTAACACTTTACAATAGGTCTCCTAAATGACAGTTTATTATCATAGTATACAGCACAAAATCATTAGCAAACTGAACACTGTAAGTGTTAAGTGTACATGCACAATGTAATGTAGCTTTATAATTATATTTTAAGTACATAAATACCCAGACCCAATAAGACAAGCAAAGTGGTCATGCTTAGACAGTTAATGCTCAAAAGCAACACCACAAGCAAAGACATAGACAAGACAAAACCAAATAATTGTTAGGTGTTGATTCAAAGACATGACTTCTACTTAGTGTAGAAAAACCTGACAACACAAATATAAATATATTGGCAGATAAATATACATTTTACACTCAAACAATAATTACTTTACAATAATTAATATATACACAATAATTAAGAAAAAATAACACAATAAAACATAAATTATTGTGCATTGTGGGAAAGTTCAGTTATTTGGTTTTACACCAGTTCAGTGTTAATTCAACACTCTTTATTTTGACACCCAGTATTAACAGTGACTCTCAAGATGGTTCAACTCTCAGAGTGTTAATTTCACCCAATGAGTGTTGAAATAACAATGATTTCACTATATAACACTATATTTTAACACTGTAATTCTAACACTATAGATTTTGCTGTGTAGGTACTCATTAACCACATGTTAGTTACTCATAAGAACAGTGTAATTAAGCATTTGTTTACATATACTTAATGCGTAAAAAGTGTTTAAATTCAGACACAAACCCCCAAACACAATTCATTCTCTGTCTTTCTTCTTTCCTCATCCTCCTCTAGCACTCCCAGTTGCAGCTACACTCTCACAGTGTGCACAGCACTGACACCGTCACGTGCCCTTTACGTCGAAGCCAACGTCCCGAGCTCGACATCAGCCACAAAGCAGCCTTGGCGTAAACATGAGCACGGCCTACGCTGTCTCAACAGCAACTTCCTATCCTGCAGCCTAACAAGGAGGGCAATGAATAGAAAATGGTACGTAAATCCTTTTGCATTTGTTTTTACCACAAGAGGGTAAGTTTAAGGGTGGTGTTCACACCCTAGTCTGTGTCTCTTTTGATTTCAAAAACAGGTCCTCTGTAAACTCCGGTATTTTACTTTCGCTTTGTCAGTTTTGTTCTTGTGTTTAATGGCGGACACTTCCTCCTTCTTAATTCTCGTTCTACATGTATTGTTCCTGATGGGCGGCCGGATCTCAGTTCTGGTCCTGTTTATCCACCATCACACATCCAGTATTTAACTCCCAGTGCTGTCTGTGCCGAGTCGGTTCTGTCTCTGTTGAAACCATGAGTTTATATTCACTTAGACCAATGCAAATTCAGCACATTGATAATGAACTGCAGCCGATCAGTTATTTTAAGCCTGAGAACAGAAAATGCAGCACCTGTATCTCATGATAGGAGTGACTCGCACTCATCACAAACCACTTCTGGTCACCAGGGTGTTGGCTGTTACATTTCAGTGATCATCCCGTTAGTGTAAATACATCTGTCTACCTATCCCTCTATATTTACTTTCATCTTTATATGTATCTACTTATCTATCTATCTGTATATGCTTGAATATATTTTAATTGGTTTCTTCGTAAGTTCAGGGTTTAGCTTTGCATTTTAGCTGCACAAACATGAACTGTTTGCAAGTAATATGATTGACAGTGTAGATCTCTAAGAGCATTTGACTCCGGGAGGAACAGTGCTCTGACTTAATAGACTGTTATTGTTGTTGTTATTTTATCATTATTATTATTATTATTATTATTATTATTATTATTATTATTATTATTATTATTGTTTATTTATTTGTTAGCAGACACCCTTCTCCAGGGTGACTTACAATATATAAGAGCAATACAAAGTGCAATAATACAGTACAGTTGAAGGCATAATACATTTGACAAATTCAGAATTTACACAAGTGTATAGGAGATATACTGTAAACAATATATAAGGTCTTACATCCTAGAATGTAAAAGCTGATAAGTGCAGACAAGATGTTAAATCACAGTCTAGGGCCAAGGGAGAGGGAGCAAAGGGGAAATCAAAATAAACAATACAAGTGCTAGTAATGCAAAGGCAAGAGTATGACAAAACATTGTATAAGTGCAATCTCATAGGAGAATAAATGACTAAATTACATAATTATGGTAACACTTTAAAACAGCTCTCCCAAATGACAGTTTATAATATAGTATGTACTCGTTAACTACATGTTAGTTACTCATAATAATAGTGTATTTAAGCATTTGTTTACATGTACTTAATGTGTAAAAAGTGTTTAAATTCAGACACAACCCCCCAAACACAATTCATTCTCTGTTTTTCTTCTTTCCTCAGTCTCCTCAGCTCCTGTCTCAGTGTCAGTGGGAGTCGGGGACTCTGTCACTCTGCCCTGTGATGGATCAGCCTGCAGAGGGACTCCTGTAGAGCAGCTCTACATTAAATGGGATGGATGACCAGCAAGCAAAAGTAAACTTTAGCCCAGCCCTGGGTTTGAGAACAGAGCAGAGGTTCCCCTGGAGAGGATCAGACTTCTGCCTGACTCTCCAGCTCCCCTCCTTCTCTGATGTAGACATGAGAGGGTCTGGGGGAGAGGGATGGGGCGCCGGCTGTGGTCACTGGGGCTGGCAGAGCTCTGGGGTCTCTGGCTCTGGAGGGGCGGCAGGTGGAGGGTCAGCTCCAGAGGAGAGACACTGATGTGAGGAGAGAGCACAGAGACCCCTCCTCCAGCTGCACTGCTCTGACCTGGACCTGACCTGTATCCAGAGCCACACACACCAGCGCACACTACTGCAGCATCATGCTGTGGAGAGTGGAGAGGCTGAACTCATGTTGTTATAACTGGGCTCACCTGAACCAGACAGAATATTAAAATCCCTTCGCAGTCAGAAGGTTTTTTGTTTGTTTGTTTGTTTGTTTAATTATAAGAATTTCGTATTAATTTGTGGTGAATATTACACGTCTCTATAAGACCCTCTGTTGGCCATTTAACTCTTACCGTTTATGAACTCCTCTATGATCATCATATGCCATACTATACAGCACAGCTGAACTCCAGTGTGGACAGTAGTGGATGGACGGGAAATTACTGTGGCCCCCGCAAGATCGGAGCACGCACTGTCCACAGCACTGAACCGTCACGTCCCTGTACGTCAAAGCCAAGGACGTCAGCCATCGGCGTGAACATGAGCGCGGCCAGCGCCTTCTCTAAGCGCAACTGCAATGAACAGAAAATGGTACGTAAAGCCTTGCATGTAATTTGCATTTGATTTTACCACAAGAGGGTATGTTTAAGGGTGGTGTTTACGCCCTAGTCTTTGCCTCTTGGTTTTGAAAAACAGTTCCTCTGTCAACTCCTGTATTTCACTTTCGATTTGACAGTTTTGTTCTTGTGTTTAATGGCGGACTCTTCCTCCTTCCTAGTTCTTCTTCTGAATTTGTTGTTCCTGACGGGCGGCCGGATCTCAGTTCTGGTCCTGTTTATCCACCATCACACATCCAGTATTTAACTCCCAGTGCTGTCTGTGCCGAGTCGGTTCTGTCTCTGTTGAAACCATGAGTTTATATTCACTTAGACCAATGCAAATTCAGCACATTGATAATGAACTGCAGCCGATCAGTTATTTTAAGCCTGAGAACAGAAAATGCAGCACCTGTATCTCATGATAGGAGTGACTCGCACTCATCACAAACCACTTCTGGTCACCAGGGTGTTGGCTGTTACATTTCAGTGATCATCCTGTTAGTGTAAATACATCCGTCTACCTATCCCTCTGTAGTTACTTTTATCTTTATATGCATCTGCTTATCTATCTATCTGTATATGCTTGAATGTATTTTAATTGGTTTCTTCCTAGGTTCAGAGTTTAGTTTTGTATTTTAGCTGCACAAATTTTATCTTCTTACAAGTAATATGATTGACAGTGTAGATCTCTAAGGGTTTTGAGGCCGGGAGGAACAGAGCTCTGACTTAATAGACTGTTATTGTTGTTATTATTATTATTATTATTATTATTATTATTATTATTATTATTATTATTATTGGTGGTGGTGGTATGGATAGCACATGGCCTCAATGACAGGATTTGTTGATCACTGATTAATTTATGAAGAATCCAAGGTGATGTTGTTTGACCTGGCTGAGGTCAAAGCTGACAGAATTTGACAACTTTATCTTTACCTGTCAAACTCACTTCAGTTGAGGGTCAGCCCTGTTTAGGAGCTTTTAAACAACAACTTTATAGAGGGACTTGACCATGTCAAGCACAGTGTTATCATGTCTGAGACACAGACACACACATAACTGCACTCAAGGTCCCAGCAGGCTGTGTGCTGTGCAGTGACCTGCTTCTCTTCCTGTCCACAGGGCTCTCAGGCTGCTCCTGGCTGTGACGCTGTTGAGAGGTAGGGGCTCTGAGACACTGTCTGTCTGTTGAGGTCCTTTCTCATTGGTTTATTATGGGAGAATTCATATTTAACAGAATCCTGACCTGAGATTTTTTGAGTCTGCTGTGTCTCAGTCTGTCTCTGCACTGTGTCTCTCAGTCTCCTCAGATCCTGTCTCAGTGTCAGTGAGAGTCGGGGACTTTGTCACTCTGCCCTGTGATGGATCAGCCTACAGAGGGACTCCTATAGAGCAGCTCTACATTAAGTGGCAGACAGTGGATCAGGATGTCTGTGAGTTCAGTGGAAGTAGACTGTACCCCGGTCCTGGGTTTGAGAATAGGACTGAGTTTCCCCTGGAGAGGATCAGACAGGGGGACTTCTCTCTGACCTTCCAGCACACACTGTTCACTGATGAAGAGATATATGAGTGTCTCTGTGAGGGAGATGCAAACCAAGCAGTACATCTTGGGAAGGTTGATCTCACCATCACAGGTAAGAGTCTGAGTTTGTTTTAATTACAAAGAAAATCTACACTTCCTGTCATTTACAGCTGGATCCTGTTCTCTCTGCAGGCCGTGAGGAGAGCAGCTCTCTCTCCTATGGGCAGCCCCTGACCCTCCGTCTGTACAGCAGGGCAGCTGTGACAGTGTGGTTTAACCCTGCGGGCGCTGGAGCCTCTCTCCCAGTGTGTGCTGTAGAGGGCGGCACTGTGACCCCTGACCCTGCCTATGGGTCCCGAGTCTCAGGGCAGGAGCAGGAGGTCACACTGTCTGCACTGACCTTCACTGACCAGGGCTCCTACACAGTGCTGGACTCCCAGAGCAGGACCATCAGCACTGTGAATGTCACTGTGACAGGTAGGACAGGGGCCGGGCTCTACTGGAGATCCAGGCTGTGATGAGAGACAGGACTCCGGCTGATACTGACACTCCTGGACCTGTGCTGATCAGACTTGATTTACATGTAAATGAAAATTACAACCTATATTTGAAATAGTGAATGTTGCTAATGCAGACTTAGATGTGATGCTTTCACTACCAAAACAACATATGAATGTAAATATTTGACTAATTTTACAAGATGCATTTATATTCATCTAGACAATTATGAATTGACTGATGATCACAAATGGTCTCTTATTTATTATACTGTGTCCTGACTTTATACTTGGATTAGATGAGAAACAGGTGCACTTGATCGAGTTGAATGCTTGGCCATTGACAGGGGCATCACACAGCTTAATATGGCCATTGCAGCCAGCTGCCCCCCGCAACAGAGTCTTCTCTGTCGTTTCTGCAGCTCCAGACTCTCGTGACTCCACAGGGCTGGTGATCGGGCTGGTGATCGTACTGCTGGTGCTGCTGGTGCTGGGGGCTGCTGGGTGTTACTGGAGGAGGAGGAGGAAGAGAGAGTTTCACTCCGTCAGCTCTGACCCCCCGACAGCAGAGCAGAACGACATGGCAGAGTTGGACAGAAAAGAGGGGTCTGGACACACTGAGTCTGCTCTCTCTGGACAGGGCTGACCAGAGTAAGTGTGCAGCAGCAGTGCTGACATTTGAGCTCTTTTCATTAAATGTTAACATTCAGATTGTCATTTATTTACAGCACTGCCCTGCCCCACTCAGGAGCCAAGTTTGGCCCCCTCTGAATAACAAAGATATTAGATTGTGTCCAATTTATTTTCACAAACCTCATTTCACATGTTTAAACCCAAGATCTGACTGGAACTAGACTCATCAAAGGTGTATGTTCAGTTTGCTGAACACTGTTGGAGCCTCAAACATTCCAGTTGGCTGGGGCGGGGGATTGGGGGGTGTAAGGTCTCGACTGCCTCTCAGCACTGTGTTCAGATCTGAAGTATATCATTGATTGCATTACATGAGGCACAGAGTAACACTGTTTCAAATAAAGCATCTCAGATTGATTAATTGTTTGAAAGTTTCCAAACGAGAGGAGGTAATTCGCCCCATTGTGCTGGTTTGGTGTCCATTAATAACTGAGTGATCAAGGATCCTATCCAGTCTATTTTGTAATGTTCCCTAATTGTCTCTTCTACCACATTGCTGGGGAGTTTATTCAGATTGTGGTGCCTCTCTGTGTGAAGAAGTGTCTTTTGCTTTCTGTCTTGTTTTCTGTAGCCCAATTTCCATTTGCGTCCCCGGGTTATGGACTACCTGTAGTAACAGACTGGTCCTGTTGTTGAGTCAGAGACTGACCTGTTCTCAGTTACAGTTTAAATAAGCTTCTTAACATTCAGCTGTGTATTTTTATGAAAGGTTCAGCTTGTTTTAATTTATTTATGTTTAGTCATATTTATATACTATATAATTTCAGTGTAACCCCACCACTTGTTTTCACTCCCAGGCCTCTGCAGTTCAGACACCCTCTCCACAGCAGCAAGAGAGCAGGTGAGATGTGCTGTTATCACAAGGCAGAGGTTTGTAGGATAACAAAGACAAACCTAATGAACTTGAGCCGCTTCCAGCTCATCTCTCTGTTTGAGCGGCTGTTGATCTTGCTTCTCACACACAAGATGCATGATCTCTGTGCTCTGAAGGAATGAACAGATATGAAACAAAACTCACTGGAAGTGAGACGTGGCAAACAGCTCCCAATCAAGCCTTGACTAAAGCAGGATGTTCAGTATTGTATGTGCTCTTCACTTCACTGGAGTCAGCAGTCAGCACCACTGCAGTGAGGCAGCACTACCACCAGGTGGCAGCCCAGGCCCAGGATCTGTCAGCAGTGTGCGGCTTCCGTGACACTCTGTGGATCATCAGTCAGAGAAGTCATATAAACAGTGCTATATAATTACAGACTGCAGGCCAACATAGAGCCTCCTCTGTGATGGTTTGACTGCACATATATACACTCACCTAAAGGATTATTAGGAACACCATACTAATACTGTGTTTGACCCCCTTTCGCCTTCAGAACTGCCTTAATTCTACGTGGCATTGATTCAACAAGGTGCTGAAAGCATTCTTTAGAAATGTTGGCCCATATTGATAGGATAGCATCTTGCAGTTGATGGAGATTTGTGGGATGCACATCCAGGGCACGAAGCTCCCGTTCCACCACATCCCAAAGATGCTCTATTGGGTTGAGATCTGGTGACTGTGGGGGCCAGTTTAGTACAGTGAACTCATTGTCATGTTCAAGAAACCAATTTGAAATGATTCGACCTTTGTGACATGGTGCATTATCCTGCTGGAAGTAGCCATCAGAGGATGGGTACATGGTGGTCATAAAGGGATGGACATGGTCAGAAACAATGCTCAGGTAGGCCGTGGCATTTAAACGATGCCCAATTGGCACTAAGGGGCCTAAAGTGTGCCAAGAAAACATCCCCCACACCATTGCACCACCACCACCAGCCTGCACAGTGGTAACAAGGCATGATGGATCCATGTTCTCATTCTGTTTACGCCAAATTCTGACTCTACCATCTGAATGTCTCAACAGAAATCGAGACTCATCAGACCAGGCAACATTTTTCCAGTCTTCAACTGTCCAATTTTGGTGAGAATGTGCAAATTGTAGCCTCTTTTTCCTATTTGTAGTGGAGATGAGTGGTACCCGGTGGGGTCTTCTGCTGTTGTAGCCCATCCGCCTCAAGGTTGTACGTGTTGTGGCTTCACAAATGCTTTGCTGCATACCTCGGTTGTGACGAGTGGTTATTTCAGTCAAAGTTGCTCTTCTATCAGCTTGAATCAGTCGGCCCATTCTCCTCTGACCTCTAGCATCAACAAGGCATTTTCGCCCACAGGACTGCCGCATACTGGATGTTTTTCCCTTTTCACACCTGTCTTTGTAAACCCTAGAAATGGTTGTGCGTGAAAATCCCAGTAACTGAGCAGATTGTGAAATACTCAGACCGGCCCGTCTGGCACCAACAACCATGCCACGCTCAAAATTGCTTAAATCACCTTTCTTTGCCATTCAGACATTCAGTTTGGAGTTCAGGAGATTGTCTTGACCAGGACCACACCCCTAAATGCATTGAAGCAACTGCCATGTGATTGGTTGGTTAGATAATTGCATTAATGAGAAATTGAACAGGTGTTCCTAATAATCCTTTAGGTGAGTGTATAGATCCTACATTCCACTTCTATGCTTCGTACTCTAAACATATCCCCAGTACACTACTGTATCTCACCCTGTATGTGTTTACACAACTTGTATTATGCTGCCCTTTACAATTTTTGTGATTAGCTGCGTTATAAAAATGTGGTTATGCATTGAAATGTGTTTTGCAACAGGATGCTGTATGTGAAATGGTTATGGAACAACAAAATCAAAACTCCCTCTGTCTTTGCAAAAATGCATTTAAATAAAGGGGGGGTTGCCGTGATGAACGGACACACATCTGCCCACATGAAAAGCTGTAGTGTCAGTATCTGCAGTGAGGAGAGTGAGCGCCTCACACTTGGGCTCTGAGCAGCTCACACCTGTAGCAGCAGGCCTGTGTCAGAGCCGTGGCTGAGGCTCACAGACAGGCGCTCTGCTCTCTCCTCTGAAGGTGTGAAGCTGCAGGTGCTGCTGAGACTGACAGAGCAGACAGCTGCACCCAGAGCTGGAGAGAGGAGCCAATTTATATCAATTTCTGATAAATACTTCCCTATCCCGTTGCATTATTTTCAATTGAAAAAGCTGAAGGGTTTGGTAAAATAATTGTCAATTGTAACTTTAAATAAATGTATTTATAATGTTTGACCTTACCAAGCAATTAAAGGTCGGGTTAAAAGTTGTACCTGTACTTTCTAAATATGTCCTGAAAGTTTCATTCACATCCGTTGCTTATAAGATGTGTTTTTTTATGTTTGTTTTTTGTGATACATTTTTAAAAAACATTGACCCTCCTGTAGCTTTTTAGAGCGACCGTGCGTGACGTCACAGTAGGTATTTCACTGGTTGCTCAATGGCAGATGACAGGGAAAGCGCTGGTGCTGGTTCGGACGATTCGTGTGAAGGACAGTTCACCCCCACAGTCCCAACATCAGATACAGTAGAGCAGGGTGACATTTTTATTTTATTTGTTTAATATGCGTTGGGGCGCTATTGTAATACCGCCGCACTTTCGAGACAGACTACTTAATTCAGAAAAAAATAACCTGATAATTAGCTCCTACACCTTCGATCAAATAGTGCTTAATTATCATGCACGGCAAACAATGGAATAATTATAATAATGTATATCATATATTTACAATATACTTTCTGTATTTCATTATTATTAATCATAGTATTTCCTTTGTTCATATGTTAGTTTTCTTTGTTAATACTGTGAATTGCCATAACGTGATTCCTCTCCCATTCATTAACGCGGCTCGGCTGTGCGGAGGCGGGACGTTGAGCTCATCATCACAATGACTTGTTTGTTGCAGTCAGTCATCAGCAACCGGATTCATTTTAGCGAAAGTGTAGGTGTAACATGAGGGATTTTTAAATGGCCTAGAGATAATGTCCCTCACGGCAGTGATCATTATTTTCCATATTTAAATGTTCTCTTTCACCCTTAAAACAGTGTCACACACAATACTTAAACAGAATAATGAGTTGATTTTATTGTTATTTTTTTTAAGTTGGACTTATCCAATGCTTTCAATTGAAACCTCTTGAAACCAACACTTCTGTACTTATTTTCGTATTGAACACACTCCATACATAAAACAAACACAAAAACAAAAATAAATAAATAAATCCAACAGTCCAAAGTTTGTAGAGAATAATATATATATATATATATATATATATAATCAAGTCCTTAGCATAGGTAATAGTTGAGATCTGACAACAACAACAACAACAATAATAATAATAATAATAATAATAATAATAGTTAAATTGCTAAAAGTCGAAGTCATAATCATAATACAAAAAACCTCTCATAAATAACAAATCTTAGCCTGGTTTACAGAACTGTAGCACTTTTCCAGTGACTCAGATTGAAAGAAAAAAATGAATGTTATTTTCTCTTTCTTTTAAAAAGAAACATATATATAATTACACAAATAATCAACCAAACACATACAATACATACACATATTCACACAAACTGCCTAACAGCATGCTTCTTGGCAGGATATATTGTAAGCTTTCCGTTAGTAAGCCTATTTTAACTGACTAAAACAACACTAGTTTCAGAGCTGAGCATAATAATAATAATAATAATAATAATAATAATAATAATAATAATAATGATACTCCAGGGGTCAGAGCTGTAAAGTTCTGCTTCAATTGGACTGCACTGTATTTTAGCTCTCATTGACCAGGGCTGCAGACCCTACTGCACTGTATTGTAGCTCTACAGGACCAAATGTGGGGACTCCCAGCTATATTTTAATAATCTTTCCAAATCTTGTCTAGGACAGTGTGTGCAGTGCTTTGTCCACTGGAACAGTAAAACTGATGTTAAAGAGGACCGGGGCCCACACTGTCCCCATGACCTTCAGTCCTCATGTGTGTTTGCACTTGAACCACTGGAGACCCAGAAAACTACAATATATATATTGTTACACGAATGCTGTGAGCTTGATCAGGTTTGGAGTGAAACAAATAAATAAAACAGGCAGAGGCCTCACTGGTAAAATCAAACAAGAGGAAATTTTATTATTTAAATACAAACAACAAACTGGTTTAGTAGCTCAAAATTAAATCAATAACTTAAAGAGCAGTCTAAAACACTAAATTACATTTCTTTTATACATTATTTACATTATCTAGAACTTTCTAATATCTAACAGTAGCGAAATATGCATATACCCAAAATATATTGTTGGTGATATACTAACACAGTGGAGACTATACATTGGTTCTGACATTGAATATGTCCGTACACACACAGGCCGCTGAGATCACAGTAAGCTTACCTCCAGTGTGTCCTGTCTAGGGCTCCTCGAGGCCCTGTCTGAGTCACTGATCCACACTGCAATGTTTCACTGCAGCCACTGCACTATATATACTGTACACAATGTTCACCAGGAAAAAGGGTTTTAATTCCTCCTACAGTGATTAATGTCCGAGTAAGTACAGAGGTCTGTCTTCTTCTCTGGTTGCGTCCTGGGGGATCGGGGGGGCATTCGGATTTCCAGAGAGGTGTAATTCAAATCTATATCTTCATCCTGAGCAATGCAATATACAAATTAAAAAATGTATTAATCTGATGTATCCATAAAACAAGTTTTATTTTTAAATTCACAATGAAATAGCAATTATTTTTGAAGAGAAGATCCTGTACTCTTACTACAGAGGTACAAACCCTGTCTCATTCTCTCTCCTCTTATACGGAGATTACATCTGAGTGCTCTGCAAAACTACAAAACTAGCCGGTATGTTGATGCTGCAGTGCTGCTGTAACGGAGAGTATCACCCAGTGCAGCCCTGTGTGCTCCTCTCTTCACAGGGTGTCGAGCGGCTCCCCTGTGTGCTCCTCTCTCTACAGTGTGTCGAGCGGCTCCCCTGTGTGCTCCTCTCTCTACAGGACTGTACACAATACCTGCGCTGCTCCTTCACTCCTGCTCTGCCCTGGACTCCTCTGCGCCCCGACACACTGAACACCACCTGGACACAGAGAAACACAGAGTGAGGGGTCAGACAGCACATTGATGTAATAATCACATCACAAGACCTACATATTTATTTGATTTTTTCACATTTATGCAAATGTAGCAGGGCTCATAGTGCATGACTGTTATGGTGACATAATCCCTCTCTGGATATAGAAGAATATACAAATACAGAATTTAAGTTACCTCTCTCTACTGGTGAGGCTGGGGGAGCAGGGTGCTCAGAGGTGTGCCAGAACGATGGTGGATTGAATCTGAGCAGTGGCCCTGACCTCACATGCTACACATACATACATACATATATATTTATATATATATATATATATATATATATATATATATATATATATGTAATGCTGCCTGGTGTCCAGACAGATGATATTCAAATTCTGAGAGTTTCAAATGTGTTTGCCCTTTCCTACCACTGCTATTTAAAGATAACAGACACTTTTATCATTCATGATATAAATCCATCGATACATTAATCCATTAAACAAAACAAAGAAACAGTTCCATTGCATGAGTAAAGTGCAGAAAACCAGAGGAGTAGAATATTTTATTCTTAAAGAAATCCACCAGATTTGTGCACAGAATTAGCATACTGTATCATCAATAATCTAGACCAGCTGGGCTACTAACCACTCAAAGGGTTAAGAACACAGACCAGAAATCTGACACCCCCAGATAGCATCCTGTGTCCACCTGAATAAAACAGCTGCAGTCAGAGCAGCTCAGCACATTGCAGAACACGACAAAACACTTCCACTTACAATTCTGGATAAAACACAACTAGAGAGGAAATGAAGAAAATATAAGATCATATTTCCAGTGACAATAATACTCTGTTGCTGAATAAGCAACAATGAACTGGTCACACTAACACACCACATATGTATTGTCCCTGTAGCAGCTCTGAGAGAGGACAGTCTCACCTCTCCTGCTCCAGAGGCAGCAGAGACAGCCGGAGAGCAGGAGGCAGCCTGCAGACACACAGCCCAGCAGTGCCCAGTTCAGCACACAGGGGGCAGGGGGAGAGGGAGAGGAGGAGCAGGACGGGAGGGGTGTTGGAGATGAAGAGGGAGAGGGAGAAGAAATGGGAGAGTGTGAGGTGGGCGGTTCATGCTGATCTGGGGAAAGAAATTCAGGTAAGATTCTCATCTGCGATCTGAGTTGTCATATAAAAGACTACGGGCTAAACATTCCAGTCAATTAAATATATAATGTACTATTGTGAATGTAACCTACTGAACTCTATCCTAAACTCTACCCCAACCTTAAACTGATAATATACATTCAGTTATATTTTTTAAAATAAGAAGTTTGTGTGTCTTGCTTACAGCATTCAGGGACATAATGTGAAAGCACCCACCTGCATAGACGAGTCTGGTCGCATTTCCAAACCGCATCTCTCCTCTCTGTGCGCAGTAGTACAGCGCCAGGTCCGTGTCGCTGATGTTCTCCACCCTCAGACTGAAGGAATCAGGGGTGGAGGTCCGTGTGGCAGAGAAGCGAGGGTTGGTTCTGTTATGTAGCAGAGCATCGTTTGTGCCACTTTTAGCACTGACTGCGAGCACCAGAACCGGAGCCTCCTCGCCTCGCTGTCCAAACCACAGAGTAGTGCGCTGGTGTTTGACACCGCAGTCCAGGGTGACGGTGTCCCCGGCTCTGACAGTCCGCCGCTCGGCCGCTTCACACAGACTCTCCCGCTGGACCAGAACTACAGCAGCGGGACACAGAGGAGCGGCTCAGGACAGACACCACTACAGCAGCGGGACACAGAGGAGCGGCTCAGGACAGACACCACTACAGCAGCGGGACACAGAGGAGCGGCTCAGGACAGACACCACTACAGCAGCGGGACACAGAGGAGCGGCTCAGGACAGACACCACTACAGCAGCGGGACACAGAGGAGCGGCTCAGGACAGACACCACTACAGCAGCGGGACACAGAGGAGCGGCTCAGGACAGACACCACTACAGCAGCGGGACACAGAGGAGCGGCTCAGGACAGACACCACTACAGCAGCGGGACACAGAGGAGCGGCTCAGGACAGACACCACTACAGCAGCGGGACACAGAGGAGCGGCTCAGGACAGACACCACTACAGCAGCGGGACACAGAGGAGCGGCTCAGGACAGACACCACTACAGCAGCGGGACACAGAGGAGCGGCTCAGGACAGACACCACTACAGCAGCGGGACACAGAGGAGCGGCTCAGGACAGACACCACTACAGCAGCGGGACACAGAGGAGCGGCTCAGGACAGACACCACTACAGCAGCGGGACACGGAGGAGCGGCTCAGGACAGACACCACTACAGCAGCGGGACACAGAGGAGCGGCTCAGGACAGACACCACTACAGCAGCGGGACACAGAGGAGCGGCTCAGGACAGACACCACTACAGCAGCGGGACACAGAGGAGCGGCTCAGGACAGACACCACTACAGCAGCGGGACACAGAGGAGCGGCTCAGGACAGACACCACTACAGCAGCGGGACACAGAGGAGCGGCTCAGGACAGACACCGACTGTAAATCAACAGACTTACAAAGACAACATCTTTAAAATAAACGTCTCGCACTGTGACTGCATTTAAAATGTGTTTTATTCCACTTAAAAACTAATTCACACCACAAGCTTTGAGGCATTATAACTATATATAATTATCCTGTATGGATTTGAGATTTTCTACCGCAAACATATTTTGAGTAGATTTTCGACTACTTACTGTATTAATTTAATGCATGTAGGCTATTGTATTTAAAAAAATATTTGTTTTATTTTCAAACAGCTATACTAAATTTAAATCCCAAATCTTTCCAAACCTGACTGATCTTTATAAACCCTGAGAGACTGAATTATCCAATGTAAGACAAAAGTTACTTTCACAAAAAATACAAAATAAAAAAATCTTTTTTTTCTTAGTTAACAATCAAATAAATGGCCTAATATTTCCATCTGCGGAATATAATATTTTACTACTACTACTACTACTACTACTACAGCTATATAGTTGTATTCCGCTGAGGAATAAATATTCCATTTAATATATATATATATATACGTTTACTCCACGCTAAATGTTCGCATACTATACTTACGTATAGGCCTACTTAACTGTATTCTTTCGTAAGGGCGTCTATGAAGAATCCGACAAATAAAATCAAGAATAACACTACTCAGCACATGTGCATTTGGTAGCTGGTAAAGTAGCCTAAGTCGAGTAATATTAATTGGCTAATAATAATAATAATAATAATAATAATAATAATAATAACTATAATAATAGAGTTTGAGTTCAACAGGTTTATATTCCACAGGTATATTTTGATTAGAGTTTCTCTCATTATGACTTTATTATTGTTGTTATTGTTATTATCACAATCATTAGGATATGTTGTAATGTATTTAAATGAACGTTAATTTTTTTTTGTAATGTATTAGTTATTATATTGTTAATTTATGTATCCTTTAGCATATCATCATAACCGACTGTATTAGAAGCAGCAGGAGCAGCAGGAGCAGTAAATCTGTCAGTCTATCGAAATGTAGTCGCCCTGGACAAAGGCGTCTGCTAAGAAATCAATCAATCAATCAATCAATCAATCAATCAATCAATCAATCAACCAATCAATCAATCAATCAATC